>NC_135663.1:72399598-73071304 GCF_964188315.1 Podarcis muralis | reverse complement strand
AGTGTTGCCTACACTTCATCAGCACCACTACCCATCTCTTGGGTGGCTGACGAAAAGGACAACATTCAAAATACTATATATATATATATATATATATATATATATATATATATATATATATACACACACACACACACACACACACACACACACACACACACACACACATATATATATATACACACCGTATTTTTCGCCCTATAGGATGCACCGGCCCATAGGACGCACCAAGGTTTTTTTTGGGGGGGGGGGGAATAAAGGGGAAAAAATTATTTCCCCCCCCAGGTGCGGGGCTGGGGCGGGGGATGCCCGAGCTGCCCCCTACCCCAGCCCCCAGAACAGGCTGCTATCCGCAAGCCTAGGGAGCCCGGCGGGAAGTCCCGCCGGTCTCCCCAGGCTTGCGGATATCTGTCCCCCAAGCTTGTGGGCTGCAGGCTGCTACCCGCAGGCCTTGCGAGCCCGCGGGAACTCCTGCCGGGCTTGCAAGGCTTGCGGATAGCTTCCTGAAGCCTGGAGAGCGAGACAAACTCTCCAGGCTTCAGCAAAAGCTCTCCAGGCTTCAGCAAAAGCCTGCATTTGCCCCATAGGATGCACACACATTTCCCCTTCATTTTTGAGGGGAAAAAGTGTGTCCTATAGGGCGAAAGATACGGTATATAGTAATTAAAATAAACAATGAGAAATAAGAAAAATCATAAGTAGTTCACAGCTCAGATTAAAACCACACTAAGCCACAACTGCCCAAAATTAGTTCAAAGCACAATTAAAAATTATGGGGGAAGGGAAAAACCATCACCTGGCACCAGAAAGACCATAAGAGAAGGCCTCAGGCTAACCTCTCTGGGGAGGTTGTTCCATGCCTCATCAAAAGTGGCCCTCACTCCAGAAACCCCCCATCTACTTGGTGGGTAGGCTTAGAAGAAAGGTCCCCAAGGAAGATCTGGATAGGAATTTGTTGGGGATGGCATAAGGTAACCTGGTCCCAACGGATTTAAAGCTTGAAAACACACACTCTATGATTCTATGGTTTTTGGGTTTGCACTTAGAAAGCCACTAAGTGTCCAGAACACTCCATAGATATCTTCAAACAGAATCTGTTTGAGTACATAGTCAACTGTTTGATGGCTGTGGCCATCAGGACAAAGGTTTCCAAGCATTCATTTTCAGCACATAATTCTGAACTTATGGAGCACCCAAGGTGGCTGACGTCAGATGGGAGAAAACTTCTAAATATTTCACATATACTTATTTAAAATTATAGCCCTTCTCATGATGTCTGGGTTGATTGAAACTCAAAAACATTTACACAAACATATCCATTTGAATCCATTTTGGGGGGAAATGTAGTCTGCTGCTATTTTTAGCCCACAAAAGCAAATACAAGATTATGTGAAATATCCATTCAGGAAACGATGCTATTATGAAGTTATATTTCTGTATGCCCCATTTTAGCACAGTTCGAGCTGGTGATAAACAATTAAAAAACAAAACAAGAAACGAATTAAATTAGTAAAAGTAGGAGGAAATCACATTACGTACATTTCTGTGATGGTTTCTGGCAGATTGGTTGGGATCTCCGAAAGGCCCTTCCCTCGGCAGTCCACAATGTTGTTACTACATGTACATGCAGAAGGACAGTGCAAGACGCTGCAGGAGGGAGCCATAAAAGACTGATGACCTGGAAACAGTAACAGATTGCTACTTCTAAAACCGCAAGAATGCTATTAATGAAACACCTAATTTACCCTCACTACACAAGACAGCAAAAAGCAAGGCTTTTTCTAACCCTCCCCCAATCTGCTCCAGAATACAGATTCCAAAACTGCCTTAAAATGAAATATGCAGAAATAGATGCTTGGAAGACTTTCGTATACAGTGGTACCTCGCAAGACGAATGCCTCGCAAGATGGAAAACTCGCAAGACGAAAGGGTTTTTTGTTTTTTGAGCTGCTTCGCAAGACGATTTTCCCTATGGGCTTGCTTCGCAAGACGGAAACGTCTTGCAAGTTTGTTTCCTTTTTCTTAACACTGTTAATACAGTTGCGACTTGACTTCGAGGAGCAACTCATAGAACGCGGTGTGGTAGCCTTTTTTGAGGTTTTTGAAAACTTTGGTGATTTTTGAAGCTTTTCCAAAACTTTTCCGACACCGTGCTTCGCAAGACGAAAAAAATCGCAAGATGACAAAACTCGCGGAACGAATTAATTTCGTCTTGTGAGGCACCACTGTATTGTATGGCGGAAGCCTGGATTTTAGCACCCACATTTCCATTGCCCAGTGCCTAGAAAGTAGAGGTGCCAACCTGAAGGAAATATTGGGGGGCCCCAGGTAAGCCCCTCCCTGCACAATCAATCACAAGCACATACACATTTGAATGGCAATGCCCATCAATTGGGGGGGGGGTACAGACGGACCATCAAATATTTTATTTGAGGGGCCAAATGGACCTCAGCTGCTAGGACTGAGCTCCTATGCTAGAAAGGATGGGTCTAAGCAGCTTTCCACTTGCCCCGCTCCTTTCCCAGGGGAAACCTGCTCTTCAGCTCTGAATCGCAAGCCACAGAAAACCCAATTGCCATTTGCTCCGACTGAGCACTAAAGAGCAGTTTTCCCAGGAAGGAAAAACAGCAGGACGAGAGGAAATGTGGCTAAGTCTCCAGAGATTCCACCATATCAACGTCTTTCATAGCTTTCATAGGGAACCTTCTTCAGCCTTTTATGCTGACCAAATTGCCAATGTGCAGTCTTTAACTTACCAACATTGATTAACACATATGTATATATTTGGCAGTCAGTTCATTCTTCAGGGGCACAAACAAGCAAAAATAAGTAAATAATTTGTTCCCTTGATTTAAAGCATTTACTGCTTGGTCAACAGCAGGGGTGACTTCTGCGGGCTTTGGTGTACACTGACCCTCTTGGGGTTTTGCTTTTGTTTTTTGTTTTACTTTCTGCATTTGGAGTCATTGGGCAAAAAAGCTTTTGGCATCACAGAATCATAGCAGGGGACTGAGTCAGCAGTAAATGAAGTATTTTTTTACAAATGTAAAGACATATCACAGCAAATGATGGCAGCAGTTAGTAAAATAAAATAAAAAAATAGAGGGCACAGTAAAGCTTTTAGCACAATTGTATCACAGTGGGAAACCCACATGAGCCGTATTTTTAAATACTTTTTTTTTTAATGGGTGGAAATCTCAGGTGAGCCATTCCTGCATCACAGAACGAAGACGACCACCTGTTGTCACTTTCAAGAATACTGAATTATCTCATTATTTTTAAAATACTACTTGAGACAATTTCTTCACTGCTGAAAACCCCTCTTTTGAGTGAGCCTTTTGGTGAGTAAAAGAGAAAATGGGCAGGTACAACTGTTGTATACACATTTAGAGGGAACGTGATGAAGCAATGCTGACTAATGATTTAATCTGTCATTAAAAGATTGGTTTTATTTAAATGAACTTGCCTTCTTCCTCATCTAGGGGGTATGAACAGAGGAAAAATAGAGACAAATGTTAGTGGTATATCATTAGTTATTTTAATATGTCATTACAAGCGATTGAAAAAGCGACAGACATGGTAAAATGTACAGAACGAATTCCGTTTTCCAAACCCTTGAGTTTTCAGTTCATAAGAGGTTTTAAGGCTGTAAAAATGGCAAGAGCATTAACGAGAAGTACACTTCGAATACGCTACTTATTTTATGTTAAAAACCTCTCTGGATTTAATATCCTGGGCCCACACATTTCACCCACCCTCATAACTATGACACTAGATGTGTAACCTGAGACACTCTAGGTTGAATCTAATCTTAGCAAAGGTGCAGTTCTTGTGTGAGTGATTCCCACAGGACTCAGAAGAAGCCAGCTTCAACCCATCCCACACCTATGCACATGCAGGGTACAACTGCTTGATAGATATTTAGCCTTTTTCTACCTCCAATAACTTGAGGGACACGGGTGGTGCTGTGGTCTAAACCACTGAGCAAGGGCTCGCCGATCAAAAGGTCAGCAGTTCGAATCCCCATGACAGGGTGAGCTCCCGTTGCTCGGTCCCAGCTCCTGCCAACCTAGCGGTTTGAAAGCACGCCCAAAAGTGCAAGTAGATTAATAGGTACTGCTCCAGTGGGAAGGTAAATGGTGATTCTGTGCGCTGCTCTGGTGTCGGTGTTCCGTTGTGCCAGAAGTGGCTTAGTTATGCTGGCCACATAACCCGGAAAAACTGTCTTTGGAGTGGACAAATGCCGGCTCCCTCGGTCTGTAAAGCGAGATAAGCGCCGCAACCCCAGAGTCATTTGGGACTGGACTTAACTGTCAGGTGTCCCTTTACTTTTACCTTTTACTTCCAGTAAAGGGGGGGAAAGGTAAAGAACCCCTGGACAGTTGAGTCTAGTCAAAGGTGACTATGGGGTTGTGGCGCTCATCTTGCTTTCAGGCCAAGGGAGCCGGCGTTTGTCCACAGATAGCTTTCCAGGTCATGTGGCCAGCATGACTAAACCATTTCTGGTGCAACAGAACACCATGACGGAAACCAGAGTGCACAGAAACTCTGTTTACCTTCCTGCCACAGTGGTACCTATTTATCTACTTGCACTGGTGTTACTTCGAACTGCTAGGTTGGCAGAAGCTGGGACAGAGCAATAGGAGCTCACCCTGTTGTGTGGATTCAAGCCACCAACCTTCCAATCAGCAAGTCCAAGAGGCTCAGTGGTTTAGACCACAGTGCCAACCACGTCCCCCTACCTCCAGTATCCCCAGCTAGCCCTCCCTCTTTTCCAGTACAAGGTGATCATGGTTCTGGAGAGTGTGAAATCTGCTTCAGGCATATGGGGATGACTAGATGAGGATACAGTTGAAGAGGAAGAAGAGAAGAGTTTGGATTTGATATCCCGCTTTATCACTACCCGAAGGAGTCTCCAAGTGGCTAACATTCTCCTTTCCCTTCCTCCTCCACAACAAACACTCTGTGAGGTGAGTGGGGCTGAGAGACTTCAAAGAAGTGTGACTGGCCCAAGGTCACCCAGCAGCTGCATGTGGAGGAGTGGAGACGCAAACCCGGTTCACCAGATTATGAGACTAGCCTCCCAGGCTCCCAACTTTGAGCTGAGCTGCCTGCATCTATATAGCCAAGAGAAGGGGTTGAGACATATGCAGCCTGATTTTAAGTAGACTGAACGTACTATGTTTTGTGCACAGTTAGTGAAGCTTGGGTTACCCATGCCTTCTTTCAGGCTGTTTTGTCATGCATTACACATCAAGGTACTGCTGTAATAATATTGAGAGTCTTACCGCTGCAGACGAATTCCCGTTTTTGAACCTCAGCTACATTGTGACCCCTTAAATGTGAGGGGCCCATGCACTGAGTGTATAGTCCAACCCGAGGTCGCTGGCGTAGCCAATCGGAGAGCCAAGCTAGATGGCAATCACAGTAAAGGTTGTTGGAGTGTAGTCGGCTGGATGAAACAGCAAAATAGAACAAAAAAGTACATAAAGGCAATATAGTCAAGTAAGTACAAAGCAAACGATGAAACATGATTAACGTCTACAGTTGCAACGTTATGCACTTAGTCTGGAAGACCTGTTTATGGTGCATTCATGCCAATCTCCCCCCAGAAGTTGCCAGAGAGGTTATAATGTGTTAACTGCTTGCTGAACATTCACTTCCGACTGGTTTATATGAGGTTATTAGGGGCTGCTGCTCCTGCTTGAGTTGCTCAAGTAACCACACCTGTTACCAAGCTCCCACTCCTCCACAGCTCCTTCAACGTCCCCATCCCCACCTATGCACCATTCCTACTTTGCTGCCAATCCTCACCGCCCAGAGTTTGCCCCAAACTGCCCCTTTCCCCACAGTTTGCTAAAAACTCTCCCTGCCCCATCTTCTCATGATTAAAGGTAAAGAGAACCCTGACCATTAGGTCCAGTAGTGGCCGACTCTGGGGTTGCTGCGCTCATCTCACTTTATTGGCCGAGGGAGCCGACATACAGCTTCCGGTTCATATGGCCATCATGACTAAGCCGCTTCTGGCGAACCAGAGCAGTGCACGGAAACGCCGTTTACCTTCCCGCCAGAGTGGTACCTATTTATCTACTTGCACTTGACGTGCTTTCGAACTGCTAGGTTGGCTGGAGCAGGGACCGAGCAACGGGAGCTCACCCCGTCGCGGGGATTCGAACCGCCGACCTTCTGATTGGCAAGTCCTAGGCTCTGTGGTTTAACCCACAGCGCCACTCGCGTCCCTTTCCTTCTTCATTCCTTAATGATTATGACATCATTAATCTGTTGTCCCCACTACTACTAATAAGACCACTGCTATTGAGCTGACATTCAACACTCTTTCCTCGCTGCCTTGACTGTGGCTACATACATAGCTCACTTGACAGAGCATGGGACTCAACCTCAGGGTCACTGAGTTCAAGTCCCACGTTGGGCAAAGGATTTCTGCAGCAAATTGGACTAGATGACCCTCGAAGTCCATTCCAATGTGACAATGATAGGTCTGCTATCACTTTTGAGGCCCCGCTCTTTACCACTCTGGGAAAATGAAAGATGGGAACTCTGTACTGGGTTCTCACTGCCTCTCTTGACAGATGTCAACCTTTCTGTGCCTGCAAAATCTGACTGAGACACAGTAGACCATTAAGAATGCTGCAGCCTTTAGGTCTCTGAAAGATTGGAGGGCGGCACTGAGAAACTTTTCCCTATGGATCCTAGGAATATGTGGGTAGCTTGTGGGGAGGAGAAGATAGGTAAATGGCATCCAAGGTTTTTAGACTGAAAAATGGAGAAACCATGGACCAAGAATAATGTGATGTATATATCTGGGTTGTTCCTAACAAATATTCCCAACAAATATTCCCACTACCTCCCTCTCTAGCAGATCCCTCTCCCTGTAGCTCAGAGCACTCCTCCTATACTGATCTCAAATCTTGGCCTTTCCTGTACTGTAAGACTACCTATTGATTAGGGAACTGATCTTCCATGCTAAAACCTGAGTTTTAAGAACAATATCTAATGAACATTTTGAGGTATTATTAGCCACCAGCGTAACTGCTTGCAGAAATCCTTTCGTTAGCACATTTTCTGCTGAATCGTCTCTTCCATCTCTTTTGGTTTAATTACAGTAGAGGGGATTAGGTGCATTGACACCTAGAGACCCATGCTCAAAACAATGCTTAATATTAAGATACCAAACCCGTGTTTTCATCTTGGCATGTTGGCTCTATTTGGGGAAACGAAGTATTGGATTGTGAAGTTGATCATAGCAGCAGTGCGGTTAATTAAAGGCTGGAGGGAGTAAAAGGAGCCAGGGAAGGATTTGAGCTTTTCAGCTGTTGGTGGAAAGATGTTGCATTGATAGCAGGGGGTTAAGGTTGGTAGTTTGACCAAACTGCGGGAGGCAGGAGTGCTTGGTGTGCTCTGGTCAATGGGGTCACGAAGAGCTGGACACGACTAAACGACTAAACAACAACAACAAGGTTGATAGCATAGGTTAAGGTAAAAAAAAGAGGACAGGGCTCCTGAACTGTTAAGAGTTGTTTATTTATTCCTAAGGTTGGTGACGGGGTGTGGCAGCCAGGACCATATAACATCAGTCTTAAAGGATCTACATTGGCTCCCAATACATTTCTGAGCACAATTGAAAGTGTTGGTGCTGGCCTTTAAGGACCTAAACAGCTTTGGCCCTGCATACCTGAAGGAGCATCTCCACCCTCATCATTCAACCTGGATGCTGAGATCCAGCTCCATCTGACAGTTCTTCTCATATGTTACAACTGAATGTGGCATTGTATTTTTTAATAGTGGTGTTTTGCCCCTGTCTTATTTTTCTACTTTCATATTTATTTTTATTTGCCATACCCATCATTTTTATTGTATTACGGAGGAGGAGGAGGGAGGTTACAGGAAACCAGGCAGAGCGCCTTGCGGTCAAGCCCACCCTGTGGAGCACCCTCCCATCAGATGTCAAGTAAATAAACATCCATCTGACTTTTAAAAGACATCTGAAGGCAGCCCTGTTTAGGGACGTTTTTATTGTTTGATGTCTCACTGTGTTTTAAATTGTTGGAAACCATCCAGAGTAGCTGGGGTAACCCAGCCAGATGGGCAGCATATAAATAATAATAACAATAGGTTTCCGGCTACATCACAAATTCAATGGTGGTAGCTCCTTGCTGCCCTCTGTGGGCAGTGAGGAGGTTCAGGCAGGGGAAAGGCAGGATTTATGAGCCAAAAATACTGGCAATGTTCCCCAGTGGGGTATGGGGAGCTCACTGCATCGCGCTGTGCCACTCAAGCCTGTGTCTGCCAACTTGAAAGGCAGAGTGGGTGCAACTGGGAGTGTGTCCCTGCCATGGATGAGCCTCTGTCTCCGGCATGATTTGTGATTGGTTCCTCCATAATTCGGACAATTGGCACAAATCAAGAGGTGTTTCTGGACCAACGTATGTTAATGGGCTGCGATCAGTCAGCTGCCGAAAGGACTGGGCTTGGCTCTTTGAAGGTATCTGAATGTTTTCTTCGAAGCTTCAGAATCCTTACAACAGCCGGCAAAGGGAGGACAAGGTCTTTGCGCAGACTTACGCTTTTCAAATGGTCCTTTTTTCTGCATCATGAAAAGGACCTGTGCGGCCACAGCTATGTTATTCTGTTTGTTACTTCGGAAAAGAGGGGGGAAGCTTTCGATTTATGCTCAACAAAGAATTGAACAAGGTTTTATTATGCCTTCCCCCCTCAACCAAGGCTGAACGGACTTTATTTAAAATTATTCCTGGACTGGACTAGGAGTGCTGTTGGAAGAATGCAGTGAAAAAAGAATGAACTGCTGCTGAACAGATCTGGAAAAGAGGCTGAATTTGAAGGGGGAAAAAATTGTTTTTAGCTGTGTGCCGAGGAAGAACTCCAGAGCGGAATTTTAATGGGGGAGTTTGGATATGCATTCCGTGAGTTATTTATGGCGTTAGCCTGTATGCTAGTTGGTAAACAGCAGAAGGAATGGAATGTGACCTTGTACCATTCAGATAAACACTGCAGAGAGCTGAACAGTGGAAGACAGTAATTAATTCTCCCAGTACACCAGGTCTGGAACAACAATGTATATGAAGGGCTACACACATAAAATTGATTACTTATTTATAAGATGTAACGGAGGTGCTGTTTGTAAGGTGGAAAAAGCAGTCAGCTGGAAGAATGGTTTAATGGCAAGTGAAGGATGTCAACTGGACTCTAAATAAGAAATAATGCGGCAAATGATGATGATCATACGTTTGGAACAGGAGCGGGAAACCTGATTTTAAGACATTGTATTAAATTAATTTCATTTGGTTTGATCTGTAATAATTTGTAAAATTAATAAAAATAATTCAAAAATAAATAAATACATAATTTTTTATTATGCTTGGCTGAAACAGATCTTTCAGTTGGTGCATGTGTATGAGAGAGAATTGGCATAAAGAAAATGGATCAGGGTTGAAGTCCTCCTTTCTTGGTGCTACATGCCTTCATTTGGTCATTTTTAAAACTACAGGAGACCCATTTGAAAATCTCCCCCAGTTTTATACCCCCAATTGATCAGTAGGCTTGTCAGGTCGCAAGATCTCAGCTGAAGTTGTGGCATTTTAGCCCTTTCTCAGATAGAGGAAACATAGCCAAGTGTACAGGTTACATTGCTTGAGAGCTTTTGATGTTTGCTCCATTGTGGGGCTACCTTTGAAGGTGACCCAGAAACTGCAATTAATCCACAATGCGGCAGCTAGACTGGTGACTGGGAGTGGCCGCCGGGACCACAAAACACCGGTTCTGAGAGATCTGCATTGGCTCCCAGTACGTTTCCGAGCACAATTCAAAGTGTTGGTGCTGACCTTTAAAGGCCAAAACGGCCTCGGTCCTGTATACCTGAAGGAGCGTCTCCACCCCCATCGTTGAGCCCGGACACTGAGATCCAGCGCCGAGGGCCTTCTGGCGGTTCCCTCATTGCGAGAAGTGAGGCTACAGGGAACCAGGCAGAAGGCCTTCTCGGTAGTGGAGCCCGCCCTGTGGAACGCTCTCCCATCAGATGTCAAAGAGATAAACAACTACCTGACACTCAGAAGACATCTTAAGGCAGCCCTGTTCAGGGAAGTTTTTAATATTTAACGCTGTACTGTTTTTAACACTTGATTGGGAGCCGCCCAGAGTGGCTGGGGAGACTCAGTCAGATGGGTGTGGTATAAATTATTATTATTATTATTATTATTATTATTATTATTATTATTATTATTATCCATCTCTATTGGATTCCATCCTGAGCCACCTAGCAAAGCCACACTCAAGGGAATTACCGTATTTTTCGCTCTATAAGACGCACCAGACTACAAGACGCACCTAGTTTTTGGAGAAGGAAAACAAGGGGAAAAAAGATTCTGAATCTCAGAAGCCAGAACAGCAAGAGGGATCGCTGCGCAGCGAAAGCAACAATCCCTCTTGCTGTTCTGGCTTCTGGGATAGCTGCGCAGCCTGCATTCGCTCCATAAGAGCACACACATTTCCCCTTACTTTTTATGAGGGAAAAAGTGAGTCTTATAGAGCAAAAAATACAGTAATAACACCTATTAGGCATGGCTGGTTGTTTAAGGAATGCGGAAAGGGCTGCTGCAGCCGCAACTACTATAACTCTGAGGAGGCAAAAGCTTCTCAAATTCTGGGCCACGCTTTGTGCAGCTTGTTTTTTTCCATATAGGGAAGAGAAGGTTTCATCAAATGCTTGAATTGTGGTGCCATGAGGAGGATAAACATCTGGGGCTCAGTCCTGATTTAAATGCATATGAGAATGAGCTTCATATGCAGTTTTACTTATCTACTGTTGATAACATATCAAACACTGGTGTTCTTTTTTTAAAAAAATCAGCACTAACTAGAATTTGTTCAATTATTTTTCTTAATAGCTTTATGCATATTTTACATGTAAGACCCATCATTAAATATTGGGTTCTTGAAGCAACTGCTGCCACAACCTTAATTATTGCACTATTGGAACATGTATTATTTATATTTTTTAAAAAAAAATCTGGGAGAGCCATTTTAATTGAATTAGGCCTGCTAGCATTACAGCAATAAAACCTTAAAGATTTCACATTTATCATATCTGACAGCCAATCACAGATTCTACTGCGATCTTAAGTGAAACCTGACCAGTTCCTCAAAATACCTCTCAGGTTTTGTTCCAGAGAAGATATTTTTAAATACGTTTTGACTATTTAAAATTTCAATCTATTACACCTTCAAATGTTTTCTTCACACTGACGTGCAAGGCACAAGGAAACAGGTGAAGGCTCTCTGAAAATTCTACTGGTCTAAGCATCTTAAATAGTTATAGCTTAGCCAATAATCAGCCTGCTCAAGACACAAGATGGATATAACACATATGGGTCCAAAAAATTAAAAGCAAGTTTTGTGGCATGCCCTGCATTTCTGATCTTTTACGGGGTGTGATCTGCCATCCACCTTCTCAACTTTCAAATATTATCAAGCCTTTCTTGGAAGCACATTTTGCTGCAATTGCCCTGTTATTTACAAACTGCACCAGTCTGTACACAACCCAACACTTACACTACGGCAAAGGCGGAAAGGCTTGCTTGCGCAAAGGGAAGTATTCAGGTCAGTGAGTCACACCTTCAGGATAGTACTAAATGGTCAAACCTCTAAAATATAGTTCCTAACACTGGTTATTGTGAAAAACTAATAATAGGAATTACATTTTATCACATTTTAAGTAAAACACGTTAACTACTTACAAGGTTCTGAGTTTGGGCATATGGTTGAAGCTTGCCACTGAGAGTCGTGTGATGTTGTTATTGTTGAGAGTGCTGTAAAACATTAAGGACAGGTACACATTTTCACATGACACAACAATTCTACGAATATTTGAAGAAACATCTGAAACAGACTGACTTCTAAAAAATATAGTGGTGGTCAGAAGTTTCACCGCGGCTATTGTTTCCAGCAGTCTTCAAAGGCAGCCTTCCATAGGTAACATTACAGCAGTTCAATCAAGGTATACTAAGACATTAGCCACCACTGCCAAGTCTCTAATTTTCTTAAACTTTAATGGAAGTTAAATTATGTTTTTGACATTCAGTACTAAGTACGTCTCCATTATTGTATCAACAGGTGCTAAAGAGACTTTGCTTATGCATACCAACACTAACCTTAAACAGACATGGAAATACAGTGGTACCTTGGGTTAAGTACTTAATTCGTTCCGGAGGTCCATCCTTAACCTGAAACTGTTCTTAACCTGAAGCACCACTTTAGCTAATGGGGCCTCCCGCTGGTGCTGCGCCGCCGGAGCACGATTTCTGTTCTCAACCTGAAGCACTATTTATGGGTTAGCGGAGTCTGTAACCTGAAGCGTATGTAACCTGAGGTACCACTGAATATTATTGTGTTTAGGATTTAACTATGTTTAGGATCAGGATGAAAACTCTGATCATGAAAAACTTCTCATGGCTGGTGCTATTTTGAGATGGAAATGCTCATCGGATGTAAAAGAGGAAAACTGAAATTTGTACTTAATACAACATCAGCACTAAGCAAACGAATTTGAAAGTAAGTTAAATCAATTGCCCTGATCCAGTTAAGAAGATCTTGACACATAAATATGGTTATGAATGTGTATGAGTAAGTTTGCATGTGCAAGACATTTGGTGGATTGGGACAGTGCCTAAATAGTTAACATTCAGTAAAAATGATAAGGGAAGATGAACAACTAAGTGCTGAGTTGCATGATCTGCCTTTATGGAACTGTTAGTTTAAAAAAATATTATTTTTCAAGCACCCTCATCCTACAGAAGTTTTGCTGGCCTCACCAGCTGCTGGGGGGGGGGGGAAGCATCTGCTGAAAAAAAGCCCAATGTAAGCGAGAGAAACAATCCTTTCCCATATGGAAAAGAGGGGAAGAGGAAATGAAAGGTACCGTAGTTTCTCTCCCTTCTGCAGCTTTGGCAGAAGTTGCCAGCAACATCCAGGAGCTGCCAGAACATCCTACAAAAGCTCAGCATGAACAAGAGAATAGGTCAGTGACCTAGCACTACTTAGCCAAGTCAAAATTCATCAACACCTGCATAAATCTATTATGCTATGCGCCAACAAAGGAGGATGCTATAAGAACAGTGTGTGGCAGGTGTATGTGTCCTAAACCTAAAATAATGCATTTCTCTCTCTCTCTCTCTCTCTCTCTCTCTCTCTCTATATATATATATATATATATATATATATATATATTCATATCACTCTGAAGGAAGCTGTAATCTGAAAAGCTTATTTATTTACAATACTGTAAAACGGCAGTCGTGAACGGAAGCTGGGGCAGAAAGATGGCTACCACAAAGGTGAGCAGAATCACAACAGAGCAAGATATCCATTATATGAACTATGTGGTCCTAACTCTGCATTTCCAAAGCATGGACTTTAAGGAAAGATATTGACAAGACAAGTGACTGGCACCTTCAGGGAGAGTAATATGGTTTTCTTAGGGGAAAGATGCAATACGGTTTGGATCCAGTGGAGCTGGTCCTGCTATATAGCAGCATGCAGTGACCTGCTTCTGGAGATAAAGTCAGGAAGTGGTGTCAGAATAGTGCAGTTTTGGTCCTAGGGTGGGGTTTTTGTTTGTTTGTAAGGGAAAGGGAAAGACACTTAGGCTCTCCTTCCGGTAGAGAGAGGTACTGGGCTGACACTCTCTTCCTGCAACTAAGAAAGCTTTGATGGAGGAAATGTCTTTAGATCCAACCCTAGGCAACTGAAAAATGAAATTAATAATAACTACAATACTAAATAATAATAATTTCAAAAGGAAGTACATTTAACAACAACAACATCAACAACAACAGCTTCACATGCTATTTAAAGTGTCAGAATTGTTTACTTTATAGGGGGAAAGCCAAGTAAGGCCTGAGCATCTTCAATGGATAAGGAATGCAGACTGACCATTGTGGGGAACAGAAAACTGTAAGTAGGGAAAGAGGAAATTAAACTGAGTATCTGGGAAGAAGACATAGCTAACCGGGATCACTCTGCTCTGAAGTGTTCTGCGGCAGGTTCTACTTGTAATATTAATAACACCAAAACAGACAGACACCTGCAATCTTAACTCAATAACATGGAAGGTGCTTTTGTCAACTAATATCAAATGCCTATGAACATGGCTTAAGTGAAAGATGACAGGGTTTATGCCATTGTCAAGACATTTGTGAAACAACTCTTGTCATTATAAGGGTGTGGAGAACTGCTTCAAAATATTGAGTTTGCACTTATCAGTGTCACCAGTCTAATGAAAACCGCCCTGCAAGTCTGCGAAAATCCAAACTCTTATTATTTCCTTACTGTGTACAAAAAATAAATAAATGCATTCTTAGTAAAAAGGAACAAAGTGATCCTGACATGCTCAAGAATCATTTAATAGCTCCATGGATGGAACAGTGTTCTGATGTACCTTTCAATTAATTTTAGCACTACAAATTGTTTAGTTCTACAAATTGTTGGCACAATAGGCTGGATGCTATCCTGTATCTGCCAAAATATTTCTAGCTGCTATGTGCATCCTGAGTAATGCAACAAACCCGTATGAAGCCAATAAGCAAATTACTATATATGTACTCTGAAAAAGCATGCAAATTTGCTATCAAAACAGGTGTGCACTTGTAAGACCTACAGGGATTTGTGTTGCAAAACTAGTCTTGTTGAAGTCTATGGTATTCTCCAGAACAAGAAGTTATTTCATGGGTCCATGGACCAGCTGCCAGAACACCTGACATCAATGACCTATGACATTTCACAGTAGGTTCATTTCCACCTCCAACCTCCCGACGTCACAAAATGTTCCTGTAATCTGTTTGCTCTTTCTTCTTTCCTGGGTTCAAGTAACCCCACAGTTATCAGTACACAAAAATGTTTCCCTTTCCTTTTTGCTTTTGCAATTTGGCTGCTGAATTTGACCACATTGTGACAGTTCCCAGAGCCATTGTTTTCCTCTGCCATTTCCATACTATTTGACTGATCCCCATTCACACACACACACCGTCAGCAGCAGGGGGAAATTAAAAACAGGAGGTTGTGGTTTCAAAACCACAATAGCAGCAGGCACAGGACGAATTCAGTGGCAGAAGTACTACCTAAAACCCTTCCAAGTGTTCTTTTTGAATGGTCTGAATTTCAATTTGGCTGTTTTAATAAGACATAAACTGCATTGCCATTCACAAGAAGAATTTCCTCCTTCCTCACATCTTTTTGTTGTTATTAGAAATATACCAAGTCTACGGTTAAAACTTTGAGGAAAACAATGTGATTAGTCAAATAGAAAACATAAGTGGTTAACTTCAAGCTGTTAACAGATTTAGGAATTTGGTCCTTCGCTTCCGCTCATCCCGCACACACATTATTAGACGTCAATATACACAATTTCAAAAGTAACAAAATCTACAGAATATTAGAACGTGCTTTTTTAATGAATTTTCTTAATTGTTCTTTGCTATGTAGATAGCCGTGCCCAGCTACCAGTCATGCGTAGCTGTTCCTATAACGATGTGCACATTTAGGCTCATTACCTTCTTATGGGATGCCATACTGTTTTATGGTGAACTGATCCAGCAACAAACAGAGCTTTTGCCACAAATGGGCATGAGTATGGGTAGTATCCAATTAAGAGATTGGATATACATGAGGCACTAACTTAACAGAGTACTGTGAAAGCACATTGGGAAGGCCTGGCCTGACTTTCATTGCATAAGATTTTACATGGGGCAGGTTCCATAGCTTACTATGAGATTAAAGTTTTATATGAACAGTGGAAAGCATAATACACTACTTCATCCAGGATTAGAAATTCTTTGGCAGCTGATAAAATAATGTAGATCATGTATGAATGGCATACGATCCATCTGAAAACTTAAATAATCCAAATGTTTTTACATTAAAAAGCATTTTCACTTTACAATATTATTCGCTCTATTATATATATAGAAGACCAAAAAATTCTTTTAACATTGTAATACCTCATCTTGAATAAAATGCAAGGAGTGGTACATTTGTTTTTAAATGCAAACTAGCGTTAATTGTGATTTACTGTTGTAGCTGGACAGAAGGGACTAGCTCTGAATTTGCCAAATAATGATAATATTTATTGCTCTCCATCTGGGCTTCTGGGTTCCTTTTATTTAAAAATAAAATAAAATCTGAAAATGACTTTCTGATTTTGAAATCTACTAACAAGAATCTCCTTTAGAACTAATTTAGCCTTGTGCCTTCTCATTGTTTTTAAAACGATTAAATCAAAACAACGAATGGCACATTTGCATAGGGCATTGTATACTGACAGAGAAAATAAGTTATTTAAAATGTGTCGCCAATGAACACGCAATACTGACTGACAGCATATTTCACGATTATGTGCCATTTAAAAAAATAATAATAATAGACATTTTATTCTTTACATTTACTGTCTTATTCAGTAAGGTTTTTATTTAATCATCATTAATGTAATAATAATTACAGTTCAGTTAAAATGCAGGAAGAGGGAATGTGTTAGGGTACTAGGCTGTACCCACTTTCAGTTAAATGAAGATAAGCTATACATCACTGGTATGACAATTCAAAAGGAACTACCTGGTTATTTCTACAAAACTCCTATTGACTTCTGCGAAGCTATTCCACAGTGAACAGCTTGCAGGCAGCAGGTCAGGAACAAAAATCAATTGCAAGAAAAACTGAGTATGGAAAGCCACAGCTCTTGAAAACATCACACACCCATCTCCTAGAAAATTTGCTTTGTGAAAGCTGCTAATGTGTATTCAAGGCTTTGGAATGTGTTCATTTCACAAAGATTATGATTGAAAAGAGGGGCATAATTGTGTGGATCTGAACAATGGAAAATGGGCTTACAAGAATCCATTGAATCATAAAACCCTTTATTTATTTCCATAAGGAAGTTATTTTGCCCTTACATGGTTGTATCTGACAAATGTGATGATTTTGAAAAAAAAGAAGGGGGGAGGGGGATTATCTCAACTCTTTCCATGTGCTTACAATATTTTATCAAGCAATATTCTAATGCATCATTTTTATTCTAATACATCATTTCATTCAAACGTTTTGACACGAGATGAGCGTCTGCATTTGGACTTCTCTGTTTTAAAAAAAGTAAGAGAGACAAGCAGTTTACTTACAGCACTTCCAGATCACGGAGAGCCCTAAATGCCCCATCTTCAATGCAGCTGATCTGGTTGTAATCCAGTTGCCTGTTAAATAGATTAGGAGGCGATATGTGAAAGAGATGAAGGCTGGCAGCACTGTGGATAAGAAAGCCTCCTTAAGAGATAAGGCTTGAAAGGTAGGCCAGACTTAACTGAAATGCACTCCCCAAATAACACTCATCTGCTTAAGAATGTCACACACCATTCTGGTCCTGATGCTGCCACCGAAGTCTCTTTTTGTTCCGAACTGCGTGTGCAAAAACACGACAGCCTTGGGAAAGCTCCAGTAAATAATAACTGCACCTTATATTAAATGCCAAAGGAATGCAATTTCATTACATCAAGAAAAGCTATCCATTAAAAGCTCTCAGCGTCATCTCGCTGAAACAATTTCATTAAGGTAAAGGGCTGTAAATCACTTAATGTCACACGCATCCCCTCAGTGACCTAACAGAATCCATTTATCAGAGAAGCCCAGCTGCATGTTAATTTCACTATCCTTGGCGAGCTGGAGAGAGACCACCCTTAGTTCCGTAAAGGCAGAATTCCACATCCTTAGGCGTGCATATGATGCTCATAGCATTCCCCCAGTTCCCTTCTGAATAAAACCAATTCATATTCTTGTTCGTGAAAGCAATCCTTAGTGTATGACTCCTACAGTTTATATTCTTCATGAAGCTATGTAGATAAGATGCAATAAAGGAGCGCAGAAATTCTAGGCATAAAAATCACCAGGGCTGCCCCATACATTATTAATCTTCAAGTATTAAGGTATGAAAAATTTAGACTCAGTTTTCTGAAGATTATTACCTTCCCCGGTTCAGAGCATTACTACATTGGCAACTGCCTCATTTGGGGTGTGGTATTGAATGGCGGATTGATACATTTTCATACAAAGAGCAAAACCAAAATCTCTGGTTGAAATAACCCAGAGTGCCATTTCTGTAAACATAACAATGAAAATTAAAATACAATATTGAAGTGCATGCATTCATGAATTAAGTTCCACATGGCTTATTTCCAGATAAACGTGAATAGGACTGGGGGGATCAATTTATGGGGTTTCCCTCCCCCTAAATTGCTGACCTTGTTTAAAATTATGCAACATTTTCTTGTTTCAACAAAGATGCACACACACACCCCACACACTTTTTAATCTATCTATCCATCCCAAGCAACTAAAGCAGGTTGTCTGAAACGGATTCAGTGAGTATGGAAATCTTTACACCTATCCATTTAATGATAAACCCGCCAACAATTATGATAAAGTTTGAAAACAGCCATAAGGAAAGCCCACACACTGGTAATTGCATGGGAGAAACAGTGGAGCTGCAGTCACTAGCCATGCTATTGAATGATTGCTGTCCCTGCCCCCTGCTCCCCACACATGGGGGGGGGGGTTCTGAAGGGGAGAGCCTGTTCTAGGAATGTAGGAGCCATGTGCAAGCAGTAGTTTAACTTGTGCAGGAAGCGTACCAATGCAGAATAGGCTTCCCATGTCACAACATTCACTTACTCTCAAGCGATTTGAATGCCTGAATAGGGCTTGTATTTTGACTGCAGCTGAGCTGCTTGATTTTAAGCGTTTTAACTTGGAAGCAAGTATCAGTTACTTTTAAGGGGAGTGCTTAATATGAAGTGCTTAATATTCAGTTGCTCTAACACAGGGGTCAGCAAACGTTTTCAGCAGGGGGCCGGTCCAATGTCCCTCAGACTATATTTTGAAAAATAATAATGAACGAATTCCTATGCTCTGCAAATAACCCAGAGGTGCATTTTAAATAAAAGCACACATTCTACTCATGTAAAAACACCAGGCAGGCCCCACAAATAACCCAGAGGTGCATTTTAAATAAAAGGGCACATTCTACTCATGTAAAAACACACTGATTCCCGGACCGTTCGCGGGTCAGATTTAGAAGGCGATTGGGCTGGATCCGGCCCCTGGGCCTTAGTTTGCCTACCCATGTTCTAACAGTTCCAGTCTAATCTGCCACTAAAGTAAATTGCTCTGATTTCCACTGGTTTAAGATCCGATTCTAAAAACACTTACTTCCAAATAATGTGCAGTAAAACCTGCGGGATTTGCTTCTAAGCAAAACTCTTTGGCAAAGAGGTGCCGTTTCTACTGACTTGCTTCACTGAGGCAAGATCTGCACTGGCAAAGCTACATCTTCTGAAGTAACACTGTTACAATATTTTAGGCAGCATCCTGCTTTTAGGACATTGTCTAGTAAAATGTACCTACAACACAGGGCCAGCCCATGACATTTTGGCACCGGAGGCAAACCACAAAATGATGTCCCTTCCTTCAGAGAAGAAGGTGTGAGTGAAGGTCTGTATCAGGAACAAATGGGTGGTGGGAGATCTACATTGGGATCTGCTGCCCCTGTGGATCCTGCTGCCCCAGGCAGTCACCTCACCTAGCCTCATGGGTGGGCCAGCTCTGCTACAACAATTTGGATCCTATTCCACTCAGTACATAACAACATTCATGCACTGGCATGGCTCAATTTACATAAGGATTATAACCTAGTTTAAAATCCAAGTATCCCAGCTTGACTGAGCTGTTGCATGAGATATGAATTTTAACAGATGGTACTATGGCCCTGTCCATGACCTTCATGCCTTCCACTCTACCACCACCAGGTCTCCTCCTTCAAAATGTGTCCTTTCTCTTGTTGGTTGTTCCTTGGGTCTGGTACTTCTTTATGAAACACTTTCATTACCCGCCCCCTTTCAAATCACTCCTTAAAACTCAACTTTTCAGCTTGCCTTTGACTTCATCTCTGAGTTGCCACTTATTTGTTTAATAAACTGCACTTACTCTCAGAGAGAGAATGAGAGAGAGAGAGAATATACAACATAATAACGTAATGCTACCATAACATCAATAAAAACTGGTTGCTTAAAAGAATTACATTCCAAAGCAAATTTGCATGTCCACCCTCTTGATAGAAAAATAGTTTTCCTGTATTACATTGATACTGGGATCTGCGCCTTTTAACTTGCTCATAAATGATCCAGAGTTAGGAGTGAGCAGCGAGGTGAGCAAGTTTGCTCATAACTGTAATTGTTCGGGGTTGTTAAAACAAAGAAGAATGGTAAATTGTTCCAAAAGGAACTCTCCAAACTGGGTGAATGGGTGGCAAAATGAAAAATGCAATTCGAGGTAGACAAGCGCAAAGTGATGCATATGGGGCAATCTTAATTTTACATATACGCTCATAGGGTCTCAACAGGTGGATGACGTAGCAGGAATGGGATGTTGGACTCACTATTGACTCACCTGTGCCTTTTTGCATCACTTGCCCTCCCTTTCCTGCCTACACTTACTGAATACTTCACTCATTATGTCCTTGCAAAATTACCAAGATCTGAAGAACAGCTATTGTGAGAGGCAGCAGGGATCTAGATTCAGTGCCCTCATTTCTTCACCCAAAATTTGAGTGTTGGGGCTTTAACCTACATTGGCTGCTTGTATCTATGCTACTACACACCACACCATGCAGTCCTGGTCCCCCGCTATTTTTCCACAGCCAGTTTCTGTCCTATACTTCTTTTAAAAACCCATTTCACTTTCATGGAACTGCAAATGAGCTAATGCAAATATTATTATTTTTATCGCACACTGTGTACAAACCAGGAAAAATACAGTGCTGTACAGCAGGGGTGGCTACCCTTTTCTGGTTCAAGGGCTGAATTGACAGTCCCATCTCTGTGGGCCACACGCAAGCAGTGGGAATGGCTAGTGTGTACCTGAACACACCACACATACACAGCCATCCAGGCACTCAGCATACTCTTCCTCCATCTTTTCTACCCCCCCCCCACCTTTCTCTGCACACTCAGTGTTTCTGGGATTCCCCATTCCAGTACTGGTGTTGTGGCTGGCTGAAAATGATGCCTTTTAACTTCACACAGATCGTTCTGTGCAAAGTAAGAGGCACTGCTTCTATCCCCACTACAACTTTGTTCTGTGAAAGGTGGAAATGCCGCCTTTTACTCCTATAAACAGCAGGCAGGGCACTTTATCTCCTGCTCAGATCTGCAGGGAGAGATGACCACTTCCTGCACCTTGGTGGGCCAGATACAGTCTGCAGGCCACCCCTCCAAAGAGGAATAAAGTTCAATATGAAGTGCTGTATGGGACAACACCTGCTTCTAACTGACTGCAGGAAAGCTGCATGCCAGCAGTGCTAAAGAGCTACAGTACGTAAGAAGCCCTTGACTTTGGGATTACCTCTACATGGCTTAGGGACACAGGTGGCAGGCACTGTGGTCTAAACCACAGAGCCTAGGGCTTGCCGATCAGAAGGTCAGTGGTTCGAATCCCCAAGACGGGGTGAGCTCCCATTGTTCGGTCCCTGCTCCTGCCAACCTAGCAGTTCGAAAGTACATCAAAGGGCAAGTAGATAAATAGGTACCACTCCGGTGGGAAGGTAAACGGCGTTTCCGTGTGCTGCTCTGGTTCGCCAGAAGCAGCTTAGTCATGCTGGCCACATGACCTGGAAGCTGTACGGTGGCTCCCTCAGCCTATAGAGTGAGGTGAGCACTGCAACCCCAGAGTTGTCTGCGACTGGACTTAATGGTCAGGGGTACCTTTACGTTTACTACATGGCTTCATTGTAACTTGAGAGGAAGTGGGACTGGAAGCAAGAGTATTTGCAGGCACGATCAAGGACTGTATACACTCAGAAATATACTCACTAGAAGTTCAATCTATTGGAATTAATGGAAGAAGTACAAGGGTGCAGTATTGCTCTTACACTGTTCTCATTCAGCTTGCGTAATAAAACTTCACCCTGGATCGTTCCCTATTTTTCCTGTATTCTTCACTGCAGTATGTTACTTGTCTGCTACAACAATCATTTTCTAGACACTGCAGTTAATCATTTTGGTGCAATGTTTGTGTTGCAGAGTATTTTTTTTAAAAAAAAAATATTCCCAGGCACTTTCCATTTTAACTAATTAAGGGCATTTAACAATTTAGTTAATAGGCTTTTTATTTTAAAGGGCCAAAATAATATATCCAGTACAGTTCTCTAACCTCCAGAGTAATTTATCTAAGCCATTTAAATTAGTACAATGGCATGAAATGTTATCCCCTGACACAACACAAAAGAGAAATTGTTTCCAGACAAATTGGTAAAATCTTTTAATGCCATCAAATTTGCCTAATGCAGTCTGCAGGTTAATCTGTAAAAGGGTGAGCAGTATGTTGGCCCCATATCTTATTATCCTTAGCTGTCAATGTATAAATCAGCACTGACACAGCTGCTCCTAAATCATCCATATTATACACAAAGGGAAAGATTTAACGGCACAGAAAGCACTCGAGCAAATCTTGTCCTACAAGAGCTGAAAGGCAGATTTCTTCTCCTAAATTGGCATGAGTTCAGGTGCATCTGAAAAAAGAAGAAGTTGGGGGTCCTTCTTTTAATGATGTCTTCCAAACACTGCTGTAGCTGAGGCTGGATAGCAGTTTTCAAACTTGCTCCTTTCCCACATTTTTTTCCTGTTCACTCTGGGATAAAACTTGGCACAAACCATTTTCTTGGCAGCAAGACTGCTGATTAAAATGTAGTGTTTTTTCTCTTTGTTTCATGTTCTTTGAGGTAGCGTGGAATAGCAGCAACTGATTTTGAAAAGGCTATTGAGAGTATACTAGCCAGAGAGAAAAATATCAATGCAAAAGTTATTTAAGAAGTTGCCACTGGCTGAAGAAACCCTCCCCCTTCTATCACCAAATCTTATCCTTGACTCAGGAGGCAAAGTCTTCTTACGAGTGTCAACAAACCCAAATACTAAATAAAAATTAGGCAAAATATTAGTCTGATTGAATAACATGGTAACAGCTGAGGTGTAAGAATCAAACTCTTTCCTCCTGATATGTTTAGTGATCCTAGCAGGCCTATTGGAAAGTAGTGTATGTCTTTCTGACTGTTTTAAGATCCCTGCCAGTTAAATAATGTTTTCTCTACCTAAAAATGCAAATACTTAAAAAAAATAAAAAATGAAGATATTGTGAGGTTGTTAAAATTATTTGTTGTTGTTTAGTCATTTAGTCATGTCCGACTCTTCGTGACCCCATGGACCAGAGCACGCCATGCACTCCTGTCTTCCACTGCCTCCCGCAGTTTGGTCAAACTCATGCTGGTAGCTTCGGGAACACTGTCCAACCATCTCGTCCTCTGTCGTCCCCTTCTCCTTGTGCCCTCCATCTTTCCCAACATCAGGGTCTTTTCCAGGGAGTCTTCTCTTCTCATGAGGTGTCCAAAGTATTGGAGCCTCAGCCTCAGGATCTGTCCTTCCAGTGAGCCCTCAGGGCTGATTTACTTAAGAATGGATAGGTTTGATCTTCTTGCAGTCCATGGGACTCTCAAGAGTCTCCTCCAGCACCATAATTCAAAAGCATCAATTCTTCGGCGATCAGCCTTCTTTATGGTCCAGCTCTCATTTCCATACATCACTACTGGAAAAACCATAGCTTTAACTATACAGACCTTTGTTGGCAAGGTGATGTCTCTGCTTTTTAAGATGCTATCTAGGTTTGTCATTGCTTTCTTCCCAAGAATCTGGTGTCTTTTAATTTCGTGGCTACTGTCACAATCTGCAGTGATCATGGAGCCCAAGAAAGTAAAATCTCTCACTGCCTCCTTTTCTACACCTTCTATTTGCCAGGAGGTGATGGGCCCAGTGGCCATAATCTTCGTTTTTTTGATGTTGAGCTTCAGACCATATCTGAATTATGGATATATGGAGTTCTCATGTAAAAGGTAAAGGTAAAGGACCCCTGGATGGTTAAGTTCAGTCAAAATCGACTTTCAGGCTGAGGGAACCAGTCTTTGTCTGCAGGCAGCTTTCCATGTTATGCGGTCAGCATGACTAAACCATACTAGGTTGGCAGGAGCTGGGACAGAGCAACGGGAGCAATCGTGCAGATTCAAACTGCCAACCTTATGATCGGCAAGCCCAAGAGGCTTGGAGGCTTACCATAGCACCACTTGTAAAGCAGTTGCTGAGCCTCTCATAGCCCACAGCTGGCTCTCTGCAGGCATTGATCCTCTTATCCCAAGAGGAGAAAAAGAAGACGCAAAAAGTGTTGTATTATAATGAATAGAAGCAGAGCGATAGAACTTGGTACCAAGGGAAAAACCAGTGTGATGAAGGGCCAGGAAGCCTTATTCAAGAAATCTGCAGGGGTACCACACACTGTTTCTGCAGTATGGACACCAGAGGAGATCTGAGACTACAGCAACTGTACATAATAAAGTCTTACTTCTACTTTGCCTGCTTGAGGAAACCCTACTTGTTCTTTTTTTTAAAAAGCTTTGTACATACATCTTCTCTACCGAAACCTGAATTGCCATGGGGAGCAGTCTAAAATGCATGGAAATCTTCACATGCAAATCACAGTGTGTGGGGTTTATTCATTTCACAAAGTGCATAAAGTCTAGTTATATGGGTTTCATGTACCTTTTTGAACTATTATGATGATCAGTTAAATGTTTATAGCCCTGCCTCCCAATAAATCCACAATCCACATAAGGGGTTTGACGCCAGCAATTGTCTGTGCCCTTTTTTTTTAAATAACTGCTGCAAAAAGTCTGCCCACCTTGTGGGTGTCATCCTTCTCAGAGTCTCATTTTCATTATGTAACACAAAGCAATACAGTGATGTTTCTGTTCATATATGAAACATTACTGTAAATATTTTTCATTATCTAAACATATTAAGCTTCTTTAATATGATCTGCATTTCAAATATATGTGCATCAGAGAATTGTCCTTAGACTTTAGAAATTATCAAGAATACCTGTGACAGCTTTTCTCAAGGATTCTGCAAGCAATAACTTTATTTACCCTTTCCAAACACATATACTACTGATCACATATATTGACACATATTATCTCTTTTTCACCCCCAGTTGAGAGTGCACAAAACACCACAGGGGTTCTTTATTAAGTTCCTCTGAAAGCATTAGCACTTCAATCATGTAACTCCCTGCTGTCTCACACTTCTTTCTCCTGCTAGAGTTATATATTCAAATCAATGGGTGGTGTTTAGAAATACTTCTGCGCTCCAGTTGTAGCTACATACTGCAGACAAAATGTTATTACAATTTCTGTCCAAAGTCAAGCTAAGGTTGAAAGGAAAAATCTAAGATTTACTTATCATTCTTGGGGTTTTTCTTTTGCCTAATGAACTTATTAGTTATTAGTGGTGGTCAGGACATTGGTTTGTTCTCTTGAATTTTCTGTTTATAATTGTCTGTTCCCCACAATTATGCACTGTATAAAAAAAGAAATGGTTCATTTCTTTGATATCTAAATGGTAAATGCTGCTCTCAAAGAATTCAAAAGCAGATAAAGCCAATCTGCTGTGAGTTTTGATTATTCTGTAACTACTTTGTTTATTTCATACATGTAATAAAACATACATTATATAGACAGATAAACAGATAGATAATGCACAGATTCGTGAAGAAGATGTAGATCCTCCTTTAATCACTAACAGAAGTGCTGCAGGAGTTTAATTTAATTTGTATAGATCAATGTTAGAAACAACTTTTCTTTATGCTCATATAAGTATGTGCACACACAGGCTCTGTGGAATGGCTATTCTAACAAGCTCACCACTTTTCAAGCCTTTTTCATAGAATCATAGAATCATAGAATCATAGAATCATAGAGTTGGAAGAGACCACAAGGGCCATCGAGTCCAACCCCCTGCCAAGCAGGAAACACCATCAGAGCACAAGAGCATTTGAGCATATGGTCACCAACTTCGTTACTGGCTCTAACTTGAACCTTTTTGATTTGCGTTTGCATCTACCAAATTTTCTCAAGTATTTTAAAGTCAATTCATATCGACCACAATTAACTGCATACTTGTTTACAACTAACCGCTTTTACAAAAACCCAGAATTGATAAGTTTCAGAGGTACTGATTTCATGAAGTTTCACATAGATTTTAGTATCAACTACGAATCATTTCAAGACACACTTTGATAGTCACAGTAAAGAGAGAATTAAAGGTTCTGTTCAAAAATAGTCAGGTTGGTGTTCCAGCCAGTCAATTTCTCAGACCCTTAAGTAGTAGTCCTGGTACTAATAGCTGCAGCTATCGCAAGCATTCAGAAAGATCTTCAACTGCCTCTTCATAGACATAAACTGAACTACTCTCTAGTTCAAGGGCAACTACTCATCATGCAACAATTTGAACTGGTGGTTTTGCATAAACAAGGGTGGGGGAGATAGCTTAACATTTGGAATGTAAGTTCAGAGGCATAATGGGCAAAATTAAAACAGCACAATGCAGCCAGTAATTGACTGGAATAGATTCGCGTCTGCTTTTAATGGAGGCATCATCTATCTGAAAAGGTAAAGGGACCCCTGACCGTTAGGTCCACTTGTGGACGACTCTGGGGTTGCGGTGCTCATCTCGCTTTATTGACCGAGGGAGCCGGCGTACAGCTTCCGGGTCATGTGGCCAGCATGACTAAGCCGCTTCTGGAGAACCAGAGCAGCGCACAGAAACACCGTTTACCTTCCTGCTGGAGCAGTACTTATTTATCTATTATACATCTATATTACAGGTGTGTAAAATGCTGCCACTTGAATATCTAGTATATATATCACTAACCATGCATATATGGGATGCGGGTGGTGCTGTGGGTTAAACCACAGAGCCTAGGGCTTGCCGATCAGAAGGTCGGCGGTTCGAATCCTCGCGACGGGCTGAGCTCCTGTTGTTCGGTCCCAGCTCCTCCCCACCTAGCAGTTTGAAAGCACACCAGTGCAAGTAGATAAATAGGTACCGCTCCAGCGGGAAGGTAAATGGCGTTTCCATGCGCTGCTCTGGTTTGCCAGAAGCAGCTTAGTCATGCTGGCCACATGACCCGGAAGCTGTACGCCGGCTCCCTTGGCCAATAAAGTGAGATGAGCGCCGCAACCCTAGAGTCGGTCACGACTGGACCTAATGGTCAAGGGTTCCTTTACCTTTAACCATGCATATACGCTTAACTAATTGTTGCATAAAGCATGTAATCCATTTTTGCAATTGCTGGTAGTTAAGAAGGTGGAAAAAATGAGACCCAAACAAAAAACGAAGAGCTTTTCAATAATAACAATAAGAAGAAGAACAATAACAACTACTACAACAACAACATCATCATAATTCAGAAGACCAGAAGGGCCTTACTGGTTTTGATGAAGGGTTGACATATTCAAAGCACATTACATCCAATTAAGAGAAAATGGAGGGAAGTGTTTCTGTAACTCAATCACACACTTTTTAATTCAGAACCTTGGGAGTGAATAATTATCATGCCACATATTAATTAAGAAATCAACAAGCCCAGAGAAATGCCTGAACATTCGCCTGGAATGGGTGAGCATCTCTTGGCTTAGTAAGCCAAGCTACGCATGCATGGGCTGCTCTTTCCCTTCTGCAGTTGAGCAAGAAAGTCTTCAATTAAATGTAGTTTCCCATTATATCTAAAACAGGAAAATATAGTTCCTGTTCAATGTTTGGAACTATATAGGGTCTAAAGCCACAATTTTAGGACGATTTAATATCTTGGCTTGCTCCAAATCTGGTAACTATAATTTTCTGATCTGGACCTAATGGAAAACTGTGGTTGCTAGAATACTTCAAAATTTAATTATGGTGTGCTGAGAAGGGAAGGAATGGAAATGGTTGTGTGCATCTCATAGCACCACCAGGATCATTCATAACTTGGTTTACAAATCCAAGATACGATCATGTAAATGAGGCCATTAATATATGTAAATAAGAAAATAACAGTAAGAAAATAAATATTAAAATCCTTGGATTGGTTGTAGCCTAATATCTTGGAGAACTGAAATAATACTTGAAATGCGGTAATTGGTTAATAAAGTATCAACTCTATAATGTATCTCTCTATATTTTGAAAGTCTGCAGAAATTGTGTGTGGCCTTTTTTGAGATGGATATCCCTAGGCCAGGGTTTCTTTCTTTCTTTCTTTCTTTCTTTCTTTCTTTCTTTCTTTCTACAACTCCCATCATCCCTAGCTAGGAGGGCCAGTGGTCAGGGATGATGGGAAGCGTAGTCCAAAGACAGTTGGAGGTCCAAGTTTGGGAAACCCTGAGGCAACATGTTTTTATTCTTCGGGAATGCTAAAAATTTCATTGCCTTCATTTTTAAAATAAAAATCTAATGTAAGGTATATATATGCTGTTGAGTTGAAATGTTTAAAAATACTTACAATTAAAATAATTTTCAAGTAAGAATATAAACACTAAGTGTACTCTTGATCAGGGGAAGAAATAGACCATTTCAGGCATTAACACAGATGTAAAATTAGCATGCGATATTCTTTAGTTTTCGTTACTAAATCCAATTTAAGTAATATGGCTTCACCATATATTACTTAATGAAGTGCATAGACAAATATAGATTTATGTATAAAATAAAAGAAATGGTGTTAACTTTTTATTACGAAGGAATTAAAAAATACTTACAGGTTTTTAATGTCTACAGCTCCACGGAAAGCCTTTCTAGGAATGGCATGAATCTGGTTTTCACTAAGGTCCCTAAGGAGGAAAAAAAATAGAAAATACTTAGGTAGATTCATATATCATACAAAGAACTTCTGTTTAAGAACAGGTATTTCAAGCTGATCCGGACCACTGTAATTCAAGCAAGATCTGAATTATACACATTGCCTTAGAAAGAATGACTTGCTATCAACAACAAAGAAACAATCACTTTTCAAAAATATCGCTTAAGCAATGTAGCAATGAAGAACTCATTTTTGAAAAAACGTACACACCATTCCAGATAATCCTTAGCCAGACTTGCAGTTTGAAAGGAAGAGCAATTCCCCCCCCCCCAGACTCTCAATATTTGTATTAAAATATTTACTCAGAGTTTATAAGGGGTTGGGTCGAGACTTCACTCCTGCTGATTTTACTCAGGGGAGATTCCCATAGGAGAGTAAAGAATCTTTCTTCTGCTTTCCTCTCTCTTTGTAGTCCCCACCACCACCACCAACTCTCTTCTGGAGGGTCCAGGGACACCCCTGGAAAAGTGGGGCGGGGGAGAGTGGTGCTGGGGGCTATAGGGAGAAGGGGAATCACCTCCACAAAACCTTCTCTGGACAGAATGAGTCTTTCTATCCAGGGAAAGCTATGTTTGTGTCCAGCCCCATTGCTTGTATTCTACTGAAGAGAGAAACAAAGACGAGGAAAAGCTTTTTAAATAGAGTGAAAACGAATGTTTAGTAAGAAGACTGTCAACCATTTGATGAATTTACATATTTCACTAAAACATCTATACAACACAGGTACAGTTTAACTTGTTTCTAGGTTTGCATGGAAATTTGAGAGACAAGTGATGCGATTTAATCTCACTTAAATTTAAATAAGGGCCGCGGGTGGCGCCGTGGTTTAAACCACTGTGCCGTTTGGACATGCTGATCAGAAGGTTGGCGGTTTGAGGCCCTGTGACGGGGTGAGCTCCCGTTGTTCTGTCCCAGCTCCTGCCAACCTAGCAGTTCAAAAGCACGTAGTGCAAGTAGATAAATAGGTACCGCTCCGGTGAGGAAGGTAAACGGCGTTTCTGTGCACTGCTTCTGGCTTCGCCAGAAGCAGCTTAGTCATTCTGGCCACATGACGTGGAAATACTGTCTGTGGAAGCGGACAAACGCCGGCTCCCTTGGCCTGTAAAGCGAGATGAGCACCGCAACCCCAGTGTTGTTCAGGACTGGACTTAAATGTCAAGGGTTCCTTTAAAGGTAAAGGTACCTGACCGTTAGGTCCAGTCGTGACCGCCTCTGGGGTTGCGGTGCTCATCTCGCTTTATTGGCCGTGGGAGCCGGCGTTCAGCTTCCGGGTCACGTGGCCAGCAGGACTAAGCTGCTTCTGGCGAACCAGAGCAGTGCACGAAAACGCCGTTTACCTTCCCACCGGAGCGAAACCCGGAAGTAACTAGTTCCATTACTTCCAGGTCACCACAGGACGCAACCTGAAAAGATTTAACCTGAAACAACTTTAACCTGAGGTATGACTGTATAAGGGTTTGGTGACTTCTGTTTCAGTGTATCTGAAGAAGTGTGTATGGACACGAAAGCTTATACCCAGAACAAACTTAGTTGGTCTCTAAGGTGCTACTGGACATTTTTAAAATTTATTTTGACTGCGTCAGACCAACACGGCTACAATGCCTGAACCTGTAAGGGAAGTTAGAGTTAGAGACAGCAAGTGAACTAAGATCACCCAGTGAACTTCATGCCTGAATGTTGATGCTGAACTTGGGTCACACTAGACCTAACACAACACCGTAACTATTAAAGATCTGGTACAGAACAAAGAACTATGTTCAGGAAACCCCAGGGCAATCTTTAAACAATGTTAATTTTTAGATTTTAAATGCTGAAGGCATTGTTATTTGAGTCTTTATTTACTCTCTGAAGTGCAGTTGAGAGTTCATATGCTGAAATATCCACATTAAAAAAACCCAGAAAACACCATGCAGTTATGTCAAGGGTGTAGGCTAGGCTAGAAACGTTTTTCTCCAACTTTATCTTTCTCTGTGCAGGGATTCATCTGTTGAAGAACATTCAGTCATATGACCCCCATCAACATTCATCTGTTGAAGAACATTCAGTCATATGACCCCCATCAACATTCTGAAGTGGTACAGCCCCGACACAGATTTATCCCCTCAGAGAGAATGAGCCATGGTTGCTAAAGAAAGATGCTCAAGTGATGAAGCCAGTGCCTTAAGCAAGCTCTAAAACTGAAAGAAAAGTGAGGGAAAATCAATCAATCCCATGGGATGGATCTACAATTACTTCCTTTGCCTCTAAGCCATGTTGTTGTTTTGTTTTCTAAAGTGCCTGTGCTTTTCTAATGGGGATTTACCCCCTTGCTTGTATACCACACTAAGAAAAGGGTCCCTATAAGGAAGAGTCAAGACCAACAGAGTCCTGTTTTGAACTCAACCTGAATACCTTGAACAGAGGGAGAGAATAAGCATTGCCCCAGTTCGACAAGTTTTGCTGGAGACCCATTCTGTAGTCATAATTAGTTTGACCATGGTACCCACAATTCCCTTCTAAGTCACAGTGAAAACCAACAGGTTTCCTCTTGGTTGCCTATTGCTGCAGTTCTTTGTGTGCACATTAGTTTCCAGTAAAGATATTGAGGGTAGCATTGCAAATTCCCCAAAAGCAGACTTTTACTGAATACATGTGAATATATGGTACACCAGGAGCCTAGGGCTTGCCAATCAGAAGGTTGGCGGTTTGAATAACCGTGACGGGGTGAGCTCCCGTTGCTCGGTCCTTGCTCCTGCCAACCTAGCAGTTCGAAAGCACGTCAAAGTGCAAGTAGATAAATAGGTACCACTCTGGCGGTAAGGTAAACAGCATTTCCGTGCACTGCTCTGATTCGCCAGAAGCAGCTTAGTCATGCTGGCCACATGACCTGGAAGCTGTCTGCAGACAAACACCGGCTCCCTCGGCCAGTAAAGCGAGATAAGCACCGCAACCCCAGATTCGTCTGCGACTGGACCTAATGGTCAGGGGTCATTTACCTTTACCTTTACCTTTAGGTGATTGGGTAGCAATCTGGGATTCAGAGAACTCTCCCATCTCTACTTTTATCAAAATAAATAAATTCATTTTTAAAATGTAATAAACTAAAAAATTGAAAAAAATGGTGCAATATAAACAACACTGTCCTGGGTCCCACAGTATTGGTATAACACCAAAAGTTGATTTAAGGTGAACAGAAAAGTAGATATTCAGGTAGGTAGCCATGTTCATCTGACACAGTCAAAATAAATTTAAAAAATTAAAACATTGTCCAGTAGCACCGCAGAGACCAAGTAAGTTTGTTCTGGGTATAAGCTTTTGTGTGTTGTTTATTATAAATATATATACATATGTATTATTAATAATGAAATGAATGGTACAACAACAATGGGCTAATGGAAGAAGCCAAAGACCATTTAGAAGTTTCTACTGCCTCATCGCTCTTTCATCACTCTAGGGTCACCTCAAAGTACCCAAACTACCAGCACAACAGAAGAAGAGGGCTACAGAAAATTTAATAATTTTTTTTTAGACCTATTTAAAGGCTATGGATTGAACTTGGGCTTCAGCTTTCAGTGCAGTGGTACCTCGGGTTAAGAACTTAATTTGTTCTCGAGGTCTGTTCTTAACCTGAAACTGTTCTTAACCTGAGGTACCACTTTAGCTAATGGGGCCTCCCGCCGCCGCCACGCGATTCCTGTTCTCATCCTGAAGCAAAGTTCTTAACCCGGGGTACTATTTCTGGGTTAGCGGAGTCTGTAACCTGAAGCGTCTGTAACCCGAGGTACCACTGTACTTTGAATTTTCCCAGAGGGATGCAATTAGACAGGGTGAGGGTGGCAAATAAGCTTTTGGGTGCTACGATTGCAGGTCACTGACAGGAAAAGTCAGCATCAAATCTTACTTCACAAGCAAGACCAGAGTAAAACTAATCTACCCAAAGTAACAAAAATGATGAAATATGCTTGGTTTGGTTTTGTAATTAAACCAGACAAACTGTTTTGCAAAGACTATTATTTTTGCTTCTTTTGAGAACATGTATCATGAAAGATTTTATGAAATGCATTAGCAAATTTGTGATTAGTTATAGATAACACAAAGGTAAATAACTCTGGAATAGAAAGCATTTTGGATTAATGATTTATTTAATAACCTGAATTTACAGTTCACCTGCACAGGTTACTGGATAATGTAGCATACATTATTTTGTAGAAGAACTGACAGCTTACAAACAAGTGCTCGTTATAGCAACATGTATAGAAAAAAAGAGAGAATTACTGGATTTATATAAGATTGGTTAAACTTCTACATTAGTGTTGTGAAATTAATAGTTGTATTTTTTTAATTTTTTATTATTGCTTGTAAGCCGCTCTGAGCCCGGCCTTGGCTGGGGAGGGCGGGGCATACATAAAATTTATTATTATTATTATTATTATTATTATTATTATTATTATTATTATTTTAAATCAGGATGCTATAGTCTGTATCAGTACAGAAAAGTTTTAAGTGAACACACACTACACATTTCTGTATGTATTTTTTAAATTAAACAATGTACATGGATCAGATTAGTGAATCACACATAATGCACCCGTTCGTTGCAAATGAAGTCAGCTCTGCATTGCAGTTATTTTATTACTCACCGAAGACTTCCAGTTGAATATGCCATTTGCTTTATAAAGCACAGAGTGCTATTATTTTAATTGTATAAATGGAAATTGCTATGTGCAATAACTATCATGCACATCTAAGGTTGGTTCAGGGTTCTCCCTCTCCCTACACGGGCCCCATTAGCTAAACCAACATTTACTTAAAGGCAATAAATTTTCCGAAGAAAACATTTCTCCAAATTTAATTACCGGTCATTTTATTTTTCCTCCATGGTTTAACCTCTCTTGAGTTTCTGATCAGTTGCATCATAAATCTATAATGGCATCCAATACTTTAGAGAAACTGCTGAGCAAGGAATAACGTGTCCTTATTTTCAGAGCTATGAAATGAAAATATGGAGGAAAACATGTCATCCAGAACTACACAATTTGAGCACTTGTGCCCTGACAAGAGCATACAAATTCACCAAAAACACAAGCAATTCCAGTATAAACTGGCCCAATAAAAGAAAATTGCAGCTAGGGGAAAACAGGTATCAATCTGCATAGCCAAGGTGGCTGAGGAAGATGGAAATTTTAGTTTAAAACATCTGGAGGGCACAAGGTTCTAAACAGGATGCTAGAAACATGCATATTTGTTGGTTAAATTTATATCCTTCCATGTGCAACATCCAATACAAGACAAATAAACAATATAAATTGCACTTGGACCATGAAGGCTGATCGCCGAAAAATTGATGCTTTTGAATTATGGTGCTGGAGGAGACTCTTGAGAGTCCCATGGACTGCAAGAAGATCAAACCTCTCCATTCTGAAGGAAATCAGCCCTGAGTGCTCACTGGAAGGACAGATCCTGAAGCTGAGGCTCCAATACTTTGGCCACCTCATGAGAAGAGAAGACTCCCTGGAAAAGACCCTGATGTTGGGAAAGACTGAGGGCACAAGGAGAAGGGGACGGCAGAGGACGAGATGGTTAGACAGTGTTCTCGAAGCTACCAGCATGAGTCTGACCAAACTGCAGGAGGCAGTGGAAGACAGGAGTGCCTGGCGTGCTCTGGTCCAGGGGGTCATGAAGAGTCGGACATGACTAAATGACTAAACAACAACTACCACTTTTAGGTACAGTGGCACACAAACCTTCAGGTCAGTTTAACAAACTATCACCATTAAACTAAACTATCACCATTAAGCTATCACTAGCTGAAGGCCTAACAACTTTGATTACAGGGGAAAGCATGTCCAGTCCCACCGTTTCTGCCAACCCCACTACTACCATGAGACATGCACAACTTACACCTGCCCCAATGCCTTCTACAAGCATTGCATCAGAAAGATTTTGAGAACTGAGGGACAGAGTCCCAAACAAAGATGTGCCCTCCTATGCCCACATTCCCAGCATGTTTGCACTCCTATCTCAGCGACGTCTACACTGGCCTGGTCATCTCTACAGAATAGAAAATGGCAGGATCTGAAGGACATGCTGTATGATGAGCTGACTTCAGGCACCAAGCCTGTTGGTAGGCCAACTCTGTGTTACAAAGATGTCTGCAAACATGACATGAAGACTGGCAACATCAAGCCCACATCATGTCTCTCCTGTAATGGTCTCTACAGCCACAGCAGGCACTGTAACTCCTCCAACAGTTTGACTTCAGTTTGCACCACTTAAAGTTGACGTTGAAGGACGTTAATGCACATGTTGCTCTGCGGCCATGACTGGGAGGAAGAGTAAATTCTGGAAAAACAGGCATTAACTTTCCCTATCCACCCATTCAGTGCTTTTTTCTGGGGGGACGCATACCCCTAAACATTTTGTGAATCTAAGTTTGGTCTCTTTGGGGGGCAGTATTTCAATGTGAGTAGGAAAATGAGAGCACCCCTAAACTTTTTTTTTAGAAAAAAAGCACTGCACCCACCCACCCACCCACCAGTGGTAATAATTCCTGTGATGGGCATGTATTGATGCACTCCACACACTATTGTTCTATCTACTACATCAGACAGTTCTGGGAGATAGAAAAAAAAAGGTATAGGGTCAATCAGGATGGTTACTCTTCTTTCAGGTGGGTAGGTGTGCTTAGGATGGCAATGGATAGTTGGTTGGTTGGCATCTGGCAACACCTTTTAGTGTGGCAACACCTATGTTTTGGAATGACCTGCCTACCTGCATTGCTCAGGTGCCCTCACTGTACTTTTTACACACCTGCGAAAAACTTTGTTTTAACAAGCACACCATGACTAAAAAAATCTATGTTTGCTTCACAAGCTTAACTGATTTTATTTATGATTATCACACGTCTACTTTTTAAAGCAGTTTTGTGTATATAGCTGTGTGTTTATCAGTGTTATTATGTACACAGTATAAGAGTTTAAGCTGTCCTTGTATCTTTCTGAATAAAAAAAACAACCTATGGGATGGGCCTCAGGAGGAAGAAAAAGAATTGGAAAGTGTGCTGAAGTAGTTCTACAGCAGACAGAGGCAGGCATTTGTCCTCCTTGTAGCAGAGGCGTAGCACCACAGCACCCAAACAGTTATGCTAATCGTGGACGGATAGACAGGGAACATATGGGGTTTTTGGCCATATCTGCTTCTCTCTTTGTGAATTATTCTCTGGCTAACTAGTTTCAGAAGATGTTCTGCTCTAGACTTCTACTGACAATGTTGGATTAGTACCTCAACTTATAGATCCCTTTGCACATTGCATAATACATGCAGCTGTGCCTGAGAAAAACATAGCTGCCAAGAGTTGAGGGCTCAGAAAGTAATGTAAGTTTAGGAGGGTGCCAGAGTTCAAGACATTCATGAAACGTTACGGGTGGGCTTCTTCCAGCATCAAGTGGAAATTCCAGTGGCTTCCGCCCAACCTTTGCCCCAAGCAACTACCCAGAAGCGTGGTGTTCTGCGGGGACAACTGAAATAAATCCTAAACACTTTCCTGAAGTTTTTGTTTTATTTTTGCAGTCTTCATGGAACTAAGTGAGTGGAATTCACATCCTTTCCATTACTTATTATAAAGGTTCGCATTCAACCTTGGAAATAAACTAAAGCATCAAATTAGCAATTCTCAAAGCAAGAATCAATTCCATCATGCAACGCATCCAAAAATGCACTTACAGTAATTTGTTACAAAGGCACAGCATAAAATTAAGCAGACAGTAAATATTATTCATTAAAGGAAATTAATTTCCTGAGCAGATTCACCACTCAAATTATGGAAGGCTACAATGGCTTAGCATTAACGAATGGTAATTATAAAAATAAAAAGGAAGTACAGCGGAGCCGCACCTATACTTTTCTTGAGATCCAAAAATGCTTTGAGAGGGTATGGCACCTTAATCAGATATCATTCCATCTTACATAATGTGTAATTAAAAAATAACTATCAATGCAGGGCTTAGCTGTGGGCACACCTAAGATAACCCAGCCCCCTTAGAGATATTCCAGGTTCCCTCCCTGAAGTTTTTAGACACAAAAAGTGCCACTGGCAAAGCCAACAGAGGAAGCTGAGTGACACCCATTGACTTGGTCACTGAATGATGAGCAATATAATAGCCTTGCAGTAAAAAGTATGATACACCATTGACCCACATCTCTAGATATAAGAATGGCAGCATGAACTAACTTTGAGCCCCATTGACTGAAACATGTCATTAAATAGCTATTCCAGTCACAATATTTGGATGTTCACTGGCCTCAGTCTAGGTGTGTTAACATTATTCTAACAATAGAATTGTTGAGGAGTTAAATTTTGTCATGATTGACTACTCGTCTTTGCATTATCTGAAGGTGATGTCAAAACTTGGTTAGTCATTGCAAGAGCTGTTATGTTTGAATTGCCAGCATTATCGTGGTAAACCATGATTACCATGCTTTGGCTTCAGTCCTCTACTAGTGTGAGCAGAAGCAACGAGCCACAACCCCTGGCTAAGTATTATGTCCAAATCAGGGACTGAAGTTTCTTTCACTCAAAGGAACCATGACTACCAAGTGAAGATCAATCTTGGCTTTGCATTGTGGGTTGTTTTTTTATTGTTTTTTGAGCAAAGCAGACCACACTCCAGGTTTCAGACATGACACTAAGTTTAGGATTGTAATAATAATAATAATAATAATAATAATAATAATAATAATAATAATAAATAAAATAATAATAATAATAATAGCAGCACCGCAGCCACTCTGGGCAGCTCAAGCGGGAACCACCAACGTATTCTTGTGTTTATCCTTTCCTACTTTCAGAAAAGAAGAGAGAAATTCCCTCACTGTTTAGAAAGGTCAATTCCTAAAACAATGTTTAAATGTGAAGTGGAAATTGAACTACGTATTATTCAGTTGTGTCACAACAAATTTGATAAACACTACCATGAAACATAAAATCTTAAGTAAACGAACCTAGTTCATCAGCATTGCAAATGGATGAAATGACATTTGACATTTAATACTAGAAGCGTTGTCAGTGGCTACCACAGGTTCTTGCACGAGGTGAACACTGGTGCAGACTGAGAAATGACTGCTCCTAAATTATGGCTGCCACAAGCGTTTCCTGTTTCCTTGCAGGAAGCTTCAAGGTGAGCCTGTGCCCTGTAAGGGGAAGGGCCACGGGTGGCGCTGTGGTTTAAACCACTGAGCCTCTTCAGTTTGCCGATCAGATGGTTGGCAGTTCGAATCCCCACAAGGGGGTGAGCTCCCGTCGTTCAGTCCCAGCTCCTGCCAACCTAGCAGTTCGAAAGCATGTGCAAGTAGATAAATAGGTACCAATCCAATGGGAAGGTAAATGGCGTTTCCGTGCGCTGCTCTGGTTTCATCAGAAGCGGCTCAGTCATGCTGGCCACATGGCCCGGAAAAACTGTCTACGGACAAACGTTGGCTTCCTCGGCCTGTAAAGTGAGATGAGTGCCGCAACACCAGAGTCGTTCGCAACTGGACTTAACTGTCAGGGGTCCTTTACCTTTTTTGCCCAGTAGGGAGAGCACATCCTGCCTGCCTGCACCTTTTCCCAAGGCTGGGTAATCTATTTTGAGACAAGAGTGCAGATGGGGAGCTGTGTGTCTCCTCCAGAACCCCGGGAGAAAGTATTTTGCTTCTGGGGATGTGATCAGTCCCATAATCCCCAGTGGGGTAATGAGACTATTCAACACCATTCTTCCACTGGGGGCTCTGGTAGTGGTAAGGTAAAGGGTAAAGGGACCCCTGACCATTAGGTCCAGTCTTGGCCAACTCTGGGGTTGTGGCGCTCGTCTCGCTTTACTGGCCGAGGGAGCTGGCGTACAGCTTCCGGGTCATGTGGCCAGCATGACTAAGCCACTTCTGGTGAACCAGAGCAGCGCACGGAAACACCGTTTACCTTCCTGCCAGAGCGGTACCTATTTATCTACTTGCACTTTGACGTGCTTTCGAACTGCTAGGTTGGCAGGAGCAGGGTCCGAGCAACGGGAGCTCACCCTGCCGCGGGGATTCGAACGGCCGACCTTCTGATTGGCAAGTCCTAGGCTCTGTGGTTTAACCCACAGCGCCACCATGGTAGTCTAATCCCTGGTAGAGAAATATACTTTGCTGGGAGGCGCTCACGACCTTCTCTTGCCCCAAAGGTAAGCTCTTGTGCTTAGGAAAAGATGGGTTGCACCAGGGGTAGAAGTAGGTGCTTTGTGATGTTTTCACAAATGTGCTCAAGCTTTTCCAAGTGTCCAGAGCGTGCACAAAACTTCAGCCCCTTTCAGGTCAAAGAGTGCATCTGTACCAAAGATGAAACTAAGGCTTCTTAGCACAATCCAACTCCAGCACTCTGGAACTGTGTCATTCTGTTCTCAAGGAATCAAAGATCTGCAGTCCAACCCCCTGCAATGCAGGGATCTCAACTGAAGCCTCCATTATAGATGGCTACCAAACCTATGCTTAAAAACCTCCAAGGAAGAAGAGTCCACCACTTTCCATGGGAGACCCATTGTCGAACAGCTCTACCTGTCAGAAAGTTCTTCCTGATGTTTAGTCAGAATCTCCTTTCTTGTAACTTGAAGCCATTAGTTTGGGTCCTCCCTCTCTTGCTGCTTTAACCATACTGGCCCCCACTTCTGTCCCAACAGTACCAGATCCCACTCTTTCTCATCCCTACCCACTGAATGAAGAGGGAGTTGCTCTTTGTGAACATTTTTTTTTTATTTCAACTTCAGTAATGGACAGCAGAAAGTTTTAATTTTCATATATTAAAATCAATTAACGCATGTCAGTGAATGAGTGGCTCCTGTATCTCTCTAAAACAAAAACACAGCCCCCAGCAACTAATGAGTGGCAGTTAAATATCCCAGGGCTTCAGTCAGGAATGCACAGGGTTTGGAAATTTAACACTCTCCTTGCAAACCATTGCCATAGCAACATGAACAAACAGTAGCAGAAAGGAGCCTGAAATTGGGGGGGGGGATATCTCTAAATAAACCTTGGGTTAGTACAATTGGGGTTGGAGCAAACATTGAGAACCAAGTTCAGATTCAATAAAATCAGTTTAGGACAGTTGGGAGAGCTCTCTCTCCCACCCCATATTCAGGAGCACATTTTTTTAGGGTTCCCCCTTTTCTTGCCAACTTTGCAAAGATATTGAAGTAGGATTTTGTATGCATCTTGCTTCTGAACTACTTGTTCACAGCAGACATGTTTTTCAAACCCTTGTAAGTCAAGAGAACACACAAGTTAAGACAAGTCTTAAAAGATAAGTTGTAAAGCAGATATTCAAACGGTGACACTTTCTATAAGGAGTGGAATACAGTGGTACCTCGGGTTACAGATGCTTCAGGTTACAGACCCCGCTAACCCAGAAATAGTACCTCGGGTTAAGAACTTTGCTTCAGTGGGAACAGAAATCATGCAGCAGTGGCACAGCGGCAGCGGGAGGCCCCCATTAGCTAAAGTGGTGCTTCAGGTTAAGAACAGTTTCAGGTTAAGAACGGACCTCCAGAACGAATTAAGTTCTTAACCCGAGGTACCACTGTAGAAGTTAAGCCTAGAATGGTGCATGGCTTAAAAATATGTAACTAGTCTCACTAACACATTCACCCATACTAAACATTCCAAATATGAATTTCAGTAAGGAATGCCTTGGGCAAGAAGGGAAAGCAGGGGAACAAAAAAAGTGTTTTCCTTTTCCTTTATGGTTCAATGAGCCCGAAATGACACTCTTGGCCTGCAGCGGTCTTCTTTACACATTTATGCCTCTAGGGAAAAGGTTTTCAACCTTTTTGAGACCACGACTCCCTTGACCAACGACATTCTTTCTGCAGCAACCCTGTGGGGCTCAGGAGCCCAGTTATATCAACCCATGCTTGCAGAGCTGGCAGCCTCTCCTTGAGAGAGCCTCCGGGCAGCCGCTGCTGCCACCCCGGGTCTCTGAGGTGCCTCCCTGCTCCAAAGAGAGGTGCTTCCTCACACTGTCCATTCCCAACAGCAAGGGCTGGAGGACTGGCTGGCTGGGCTCCCTCGCCCACTTGCTTCCGTCAAAGGCCGCCTCAGCTCCTGACAAATAGCACCCCCTGACCAGCCCCAGAGGCACCATTCACCTGCGGAGCTTGTAGCCAGGACTGCTGCAACAAACAGCTCTGCAAGCCTTTGGGACGCAGAGATGCGAGAGGGCATCAGAGGAGAGAGAGAAGGAAAGAGGGACAGAGGCCAATGTTGCCCGTGGCACCCTGACCATCATTCAAGGCACCCCAGGTGAAGACCACTGCTCTAGGGGAGCAAGGACCACAAATCCCTTCCTCTAAACATTCTGCATTCACCTAAGCAACACTTCCCACCTCCTCAATCTCCCTTGAGCTCACACACTATAAAAGTGTTCATGTGCGGGACCGTGGTGAGAAATGAACTGAGAATGGTCTGGGTTATCTTCAGGGGCCCTGATTACTGAAGGAGGTGCAGAAAACTTAGGGTTCGTGTCAGCTCATGCCATGAGTTTTGCTCTGGACAATTTGTGGCGCACAAAAGAAAATGGATATTCTTTGCTATAGCACTAGATCAGGCTCATAAGCAGGTAAATATCCTAGAGATGGAGTGGGGCTAACTGATTATCAGCAGCACTGAGAAGCAAAACAGGTAGAAAATCCTGTAACAACGCTTTAAATAAATACATGTCAATGTTTGCAGATGTCCTTCCTGACCACTGTGCATGCGAACTGGGTCAGTAAGTCTTTCAACAGGTAACGTATGGGAGTATTTCCTTAACACGCCACCAAGAGTAAATATTAAAAGGTAATGGACCTGACCATTAGGTCCAGTCGTGACCGACTCTGGGGTTGTGGCGCTCATCTCGCTTTATTGGCCGAGGGAGCCAGCGTACAGCTTCCAGGTCATGTGGCCAGCACGACTAAGCCACTTCTGGTGAACCTGAGCAGCGCACAGAAACGCCGTTTACCTTCTCGCTGGAGCGGTACCTATTTATCTACTTGCCCTTTGATGTGCTTTTGAACTGCTAGGTTGGCAGGAGCAGGGACCTCACCCTGGGAGCAATGGGAGCTCACCCCATCACAGGGATTCGAACCACTGACCTTCTGATCGGCAAGTCCTAGGCTCTGTGGTTTAACCCACAGCGCCACCTGTGCACATATATTCTCCCAAGCCTTGTCTGATGAACAAGTAGCTACCATAGCTGTAACACAAAGCTGTTCACTAAGCTTATTGTAACACTTTGGTGAAGGAAAACTTAAGTGCAATGTTTGAGCGGAGTCATCTTGGCCAGCTAGCTGGGGGAGGGTTGTACTTAAGTCTGTTTCATTCCTCCAACCCTTCAAGTATTTAGTTGGAAGTCACTATGCCAGGGCTTATGTGGGGAAGACGATTAGCATGCCATACCCTGAATAGGATTGGGTTCTATTATAAGTAGGCCTTTGTTGGGTATATAGTGAAGACACACTTGTGGAACGTGTTTATGAAACCATATGTCACCTTTTGGGGGCAAAACTCCTGGGTGGCTCACACTACTATAAAAACACTACCATAAAAGTTACATGTATCTCAGTATAATGGTGGCATATATAAACAAGATTGCTCCCATTCCCATTCACTCCTGCTAAGGTCCCTATTATGATATCTGTCCTTTAGGTAAAGGTAAAGGAACCCTGGACGGTTAAGTCCAGTCAAAGGCCACTATGGGGTTGTGCAGCTCATCTCGCTTTCAGGCTGAGGGAGCCGACGTTTGTCCACAGACAGCTTTCCGGGTCATGTGGCCAGCAGGACTAACTAAACCCCTTCTGGCGCAACAGAACACCAACACCAGAGTAGCGCACAGAAACACCATTTACCTTCCCTCCAGAGAGGTACCTATTTTTCTACTTGAACTGGCATGTTTTTGAACTGCTAGGTTGGCAGGAGCTGGGACAGAGCAACGGGAGCTCACCCCGTTGCGGGGATTCAAACCGCCGACCTTCTGATCGGCAAGCCCAAGAGGCTCAATGGTTTAGACCACAGCGCCACCTGCAAACCATCTGTCCTTGACATGTGGTTAATCCAAAGGCTAGTCAACTGGATGCATTGTACACTGTAGCATGCTATTTTTTCCTGATATACACCTGGAAACATGTGATAGAAAGGCTCAATAACTTAGAGGATGCAATACAACTCTATCCAGCTCTGTTTTCCATTATTTTTAAAGACTGTCTGTGGTCTCCACCTGTATTTGTGACTGCACTAACCTGCCTAGGAGAGATATACAGATTTAGCCCCAGGGAAATACTGTCTGATGATGGAGGACTCCAACTCATGTCTGTAATTGCATTGTACTGCAGAAGGCAATATTTTTTGCATCTCCCTAATGATCCTTTGGCATCATTTGCTGAAGGATGCCAAGATGCTGCAGAACTAAGACAATAATGCTGTGAGATTTAATGATATCGAAAGCTAGGGCACACATACTTTCTGATGTACAACTTCTGGTGGTTAAAAAGTTTCAAAAATTAATTGATCTTCTGGCAAAGCAAAAAGAAAATTAAATTATACATTGGAACACTCTCATTCAGAGGCGTATTTGGAAAAAATAAAGTGGAAAAGATGGAGTGCTTTCCACAATCACATGTGGCAGGTGCCCTGCTTTCCCTAAGCCCTCAAATCACATCAATAAGCACGATCTGTCAAAAGACTTAGTGAAGTACATTTGTTAAAACTCTTCCCAATTTACTCAGCTCCCATGAAGCAACTTACTGAAATATTATTTAATTCATAAAAATGCTGCCATAAAACTACTGTCTCAAATGGCTACATTTTCTAAAGAGTCACTTTAAAATGTGCCTAAGAAAATATATTACATTACAAGGTACAGTACTTGTGTTCCATTCCTCACACTTCATTTGTCAGCGTAACTTCCTACTTAAACGTTTAACCAACCCCCCAATTGGAGCAGCTGCTTTTGACTCATCATTTTAAGCAAATCTTTGCTATGCAGTTGTGTTTTAATGTCACCAGCTGTGCATTCTGTATTTTCAAGGCGGATGTTCAGCATAATTAACCACTGAACTGACCTATCCAGCCCAGTATGAGAACTTGCCCCATGTTCACAAGATGGTTTGAGCACATTGCATCGATCCTGGCCCAACAGTACTGGCTGACAATTAGTTTCTGGGCCCAATTCAGAGTGCTGGTTTTGACCTATAAAGCCTTAAATGGCTCAGGACCACAAGACCTCAAGGACAGCTTCTGTCCATATGAGTCTACCCAGACTCTAAAACAGGCATAGGCAAACTCGGCCCTCCAGATGTTTTGAGACTACATTTCCCATCATCCCTGACCACTGGTCCTGTTAGCTAGGGATGATGGGATTTGTAGTCCCAAAACATCTGGAGGGTCGAGTTTGCCTATGCCTGCTCTAAAACCATCCTCTGAGGCCCTCCAGAGCCAGTGTGGTGTGGTGGTTAAGAGTGGTAGACTTGTAATCTGGGGAACCAGGTTTGCGTCTCCGCTCCTCCAACATGCAGCTGCTGGGTGTCCTTGGGCTAGTCACACTTCTCTGAAGTCTCTCAGCCTCACTCATCTCACAGAGTGTTTGTTGTGGGGGAGGAAGGGAAAGGAGAATGTTAGCCGCTTTGAGACGCCTTCGGGTAGTGATAAAGCGGGATATCAAATTCAAACTCTTCTTCTTCTTCGTGTGTCTCTTCCATGAGATGTCCAGAGGGTGTCAACACAAGAATGGGCCTTTTCTGCAGTGGCTCCCTGCTTGTGGAATGCTCTTGCCAATGGTGTCAGACGAAAACATTGCTCTTCAACCAGGCCTTTGGATGACTAACATCCTATATACTTTTAAATGTGTTTGTGGGAGGGGTGGGAGACAGGGGAGTTGTTGGTTTCTTATTGGTTTGTTTTCTGCTTGTTTTTATTATGTGTTTTGTGCTTCTGGTCTTGTATTTCTATGCTGTGAAAGGTGGTATACAAATTTATACCTCCCACTATAAGGGCCCTCGCCTGACACTGTTGCAGGCATCTGACACGACTTGGGAACCCCAGACATTCTCACCCGAGCAGCACATTTTGGAGAATCTAAGATTGTATCCATCCACCGCAGATTGAAACAAAGCAGTCATTCCATCGCCAGCAAAAGTGATACCATCACCCACAAGAATGAGGACCAACCATCATGGAAAGCCCATCATGCAATATTTATTTAATTGCATCTACTATATGTAGCCCTATCCCAAAGGAACAGGGACAACATTCTGTTCTCCCCACAATCTCCTTCCCAAGGCCACCCAAAGCTAGTGTAAGAAAAGCATAGGAGTAAGTTTTTGAGAGCACTCTCTGTCCAGTTTCGTAATCTGCATTCAAGGTGGGAAGAGTACAACCAAATGCTCAGCACAGGGGGAAGCAGTTTAGGACATCTGGTGAGGTCACCTAACTGGCAAAGGACCCATAGCAACAACGGTGCTGCTGTTCTTAAAATGAACGGAGCACATTTAGAAGGTGTAGCAGGAGGGAACACTAGGGCTTTGAGGGCCCCACCTTTTGGAGATTAGACAAAAGCCCTGGGGTCTATAAAAATCCTGAAGATGGCACCACTGGTAAGGTTGTTTTTTGTGGGGTAATAATAAAGAGGGTGTTAAGGGAAGGAAGTCTAAGCGAAGTGAGAGCCAGGTTGTCCAGGGATTAGTCAGAAGTGGGTATGCTGAAACGTACAAGATTAAATCCAGTTTGGGCCATATATGTGCCTCCAGGAGGCCACTCATACTGGTGGGTGGGCTGTAATGTTACAGATTCTTAACACTCTTCAGGGCCAGCCCTATTCAGAATGTATTGCAACAGGCTCCAAATGCAGCTATTTATTTCAACAGGTGAAGTCATAATTGCAAGTTTATTAGCAACAACTATATTAACTGTGGAGTTCCAAAAAACCTACATAAATTACTTTACAAGAGTGGAACTGAGAATCCCCAAAAGATCCAACTATTTTGTAATGAACCTAATAAAATATGAGGCAAAATAGTTTTGGTAAAAACTGAAAAAGTCCAAAGAGGCCTACTGAATAAAAGCAAAGTTTTAGATGTAAGTACTTCATTTGCAGTATATGTTGATACCAGGATATGCAATTTTTCAGAGCCTAGGTTGCAACCATGCCAGGTGAAAATATTCATGCATGCTGAAAATCAGTAAAGAAAGAAGAAACACAAAAAACTAGCAGAACACAGTTTCCACCCCAACTTCTTTTCCAATTTACAGTGGTACCTCGGGTTATATACGCTTCAGGTTACATACGCTTCAGGTTACAGACTCCGCTAACCCAGAAATAGTACCTCGGGTTAAGAACTTTGCTTCAGGATGAGAACAGAAATCGTGCTCCGGCGGCTCAGCAACAGCTGGAGGCCCCATTAGCTAAAGTGGTGCTTCAGGTTAAGAACAGTTTCAGGTTAAGAACGGACCTCTGGAACAAATTAAGTACTTAACCCAAGGTACCACTGTATTCCGCAAAATAACTGCTCATCATACTTGCACAAATTCATTGTTTCATGCTCAGTTTGATATGCGTAGAATGAAAAGGGGGGAAAGATGAAAAAGCAAGTAAGAGCATCTCTTACAGACTTGGTGGCAAGAGTGAAAGCACCAAAGAATTTTGGGATCCACCTTGTAATTTATTTTATTATTGATTATGAACATTTTTATCCCACCCTTTCACCAAGTTCCCGCAGCAGCTTACAAACAGCGAGGTGTAAAAATAAATAATTTAAAAACAACAACCCCACAGAAGTTTTCATAGTTAATATCAAAACACCTGGCAGTAACATTCCACCAACCTTCAGGAAAATTGGTATTTGCTACTGCCGTTTTACACAAAGGAACCAAAAGACAATGACTTCTTGGAAGGCTAGTCTAACAGTGGCTGACTAAGAATCTGAGCTGTAATCACACAGGACAATTTGCTGTAAGGCCTACCAGCTAAATCGTGTGCTCCCTAAAAGAGGGCACGTGTTGCGGTGAGACCTGGAGACTGAGCTCCTGGTTGTGGGTGGCTCTATTGGATAGCAACAACGCCTGATTGGTAGGTCCCTCGTTGCTGGGTGTAATCTGGCCAATGGGGTGCAGTCTAAACGGTTTGAGGGACCTATTTAATCCCTTGCACGTGACCCAGAGATTCACTTTCGGCTTGTGCAAACGGAACACCCCCCCTACCTCTCCCTATATTTAGAGTATTTTGCGATTGACCTTGCTAAGCCGTTGTGTGTCGTCTGTTGTTGGGACAGGGGCACGGCAGGAATTTTCCCCACTGATTGGCCATTTGGGTTTTGCCTGCCACATAGCAAATCATCACAACTTGTAAGGTTGCGGATAGGCACTGGTTCATGAGATAGGGATGGGAGAACAGTCTCGCCATCCCTATGTGAAGGGTATTCTGTTAAAGGAATCCGGGGACTCAACTTGGCTTGGTCAACCCCTGAGAAGGGGTTGTGCCCATGCCTGAGTCCAGGGGAGCATCTGGGGGAGTGAAGAGAGTCTGTTCCCGGGCTTTTCACCTACCTCAGGTGTTCACCCTTGACTGACCTATGGTGGAGCTCTGGGTCAGCGCTACCCGCAAGGGTGCAGGGAGCTAGTCGAACCAGAGCCTATGCAACCACTCACTTTTTCTGTAATCAATAAAGTTGTGGCCTAAATTCTGACAAAAACTAAAATTTGAGTCAAGTGTGTATTTATTTAGGGGGGAGGTCTCTGGGTCTGAACACGCAAATGTAAAAACAAAACAGAACACAAACAGAGCATTCTAACTCCAATGGGGAACAGCCATTCCTAGGCATCATATACAACTTATTTTAAAGTGACGCCTAACTTTCAAGCGCCTGTAACTATCCAGACAGTGGACTGGAGGCAAGATATGTGTGGTATTTCCCATTAAGAAAGAACACATTAATAAAAGAATGTAAATCTTATTCTAGAAACACTTGTGCTATGTAGGTATGTCAGTATTTCATGAATCCAGATTTGACCTACAGGTTGTCGCTGCTGAACCATCACAGCAAGGAATGCAGAAATAAACACAACGACAGAAAATGCCCCCAGCGAAAGCCAACTGTGCATCTCACACTTGAATACTAATAACTGTAATAAAAGCTTTGTACTAGGAGATACTGCATTCCAAATTATGGTGCGAGGTTGTCTTCAGCAAAACAGTGTCATTGCAGCATAATCTGGGGTGCAGAACGCTTCACGGATAGTTGCAATTTTTGCTAAAACCTGGCACGAATCTTGACATACAAATTAAAAATGTCAAAGCTAAGCATTTTTACATGCAATTCTATATATGTGTACTCAGAAGTACTCATTCCAAGTTAAAGTGGCTTTAAACTTCCATTAATTACAAAGCAACGGCTAAATACGGCCTTCAGTCTTTCTCTGTTGGACTTAAAAGTGCTTAACTGTGGCTGGATCATGCTCTTAATCTTGATTTAAAAAAGAGAAATCCAGACTTTCCATCATTTCCCATCTCCCACCCTAAGGAAGCAAAAATTTAACCTAACAATTACTGTAATATCACCAGCCATCCGATGTATAAAGAATCCATCACTCTTTCATAACAAAACAGTTTAATTTGAGTTCAAACTCTATGCTCACTGACAATTTTTTGTCAATACTATTTTATATTTTTGTTTTGTTTGTATTTTTGTGGTTATTTTATTTTACTTGTTAATGCTATAAACCACCCTGGGGTGTTTCAGGAGGAAGGGCAGTTTAAAACAGAAATAAATAAAATACAGAATTTGAAATCTGCGCCTGGTCTTAGTTTTCCTCACACTTAATCTCTGTCTTAACTTACATTTTATTCAAAGTATCATACATTCAGTTAAGACACAATACAAAGATACAATAATCAAGATAATAACATTTGGACTACTGCTTATTCCTACTTTTTATGTACATTTCATGTAAATCACATAATAAAACTTGCATCAGTCTTCCACAACTGCATGTTCCAGATGAACATGAACTGCATGTTCAACCATGATGAGGTGTGAATTGCAACATGGCATTCCAACTCACACCTTCTAAATCTAGCCAGGGTGGGGAATCAATGCTTTTAATTTTTTGCAGCTTTTGGGGCTCAATTCTATCCCTAATGGAATTACAGTGGTACCTCGGTTTAAGAACAGTCCGGTTTAAGAACTATTTGGTTTACAAACCCCACAAAACCAGAAATAGTGTCTTGGTTTGAGAACTTTACCTCGGTCTAAGAACGGAATCCGAATGGTGGAAAGGCACCGGCGGCGGGAGGCCTCATTAGGGAAAGTGCGCCTCAGTTTAAGAATGGTTTTGGTTTAAGAAAAGACTTCTGGAACGGATTAAGTTCGTAAACCGAGGTACCAGTGTACTAAGAAAACTGAAGATCCATGCACACAAGGTATTATGGGGTCAATGTGACATTGCAAGTCAAATGCTGTTTAAATTCTTTCTTCATGTCTATCCCAGAATATTTTCTAAATGGCTTTGGCCCTGTATACCTGAAGGAGCGTCTCCAACCTGGACATTGCAGCCTGGACATTGAGGTCCCACTCCAAGGGCCTTCCGGCAGTTCTCTACTTGTGAGAAGTGAGCTTACAGGGAAACAGGCAGAGGGCCTTCTCAGTAGTCATGCCCACCCTGTGGAACGCCCTCTCATCAGATGTCAAGGAAATAAACATCTATCTGACTTTCAGAAGACATCTAAAGGCAGCCCTGCACAGGAAGTTTTTTAATGCTTGAGGGTTTTTCATGTTTCAATATTTTTGTTGGAAGCAGCCCAGAGTGGCTTGGGCAACCCAGTTAAGATTGGTGGCATATAAATAATGAAATTATGATTATGATGTCACCAAAATATCCAAGAGAAAAAACGTTAGTTGATGACAACCCATAAGTATGTGAACTCAAACAACACTGCTACTACAACATAGCATTTATATAGCACTTTAACGCGTTAGAGGTGTTTCAGGTACATTTAAATTATTGAAGTCCTTGCAGCAACACTCTGCCTGGTAGCTCAGTATCATCATCCCCATATTGCTGGGGCTGTGAAAATGTGGTTTGCCTAAGACCTCATGGTGAGTTCACGACCGAAGCAAAATTCAAATTATGGACATCCTGATTCATAGCTCAATTCCAGCTATTACACTTTCACAAATTATAATGAATTTTGCAAAGGGGAAAAAGGACCTTAGGGTAACTTCTTCAACCCATGAGCCAAATACACACTGCAAAAGGTAAAATGTAAAAACACTGCCCCCCCAATGCAGTATTAGCTTAATTTTTAAATGCATCTAATTAAATTCCAGCTGAAAATTTGACACCAGACATTCTGTGCCTTGATTTCTGTTCTTAAAACTCTGAAACCAATTGCTTCATCCCCCCATTGCATAATTATTCCATGCCACTTGATGACAAAGACTAGAAAGCTGCATTTAAACACTTGAAACATATTTCTCAGAGTCCAGAAACACTTCCAACTGCTCAATTAAGTTTCTTCTCTTGACACCTCTGGCGGCCAAACCAAAAAAGTCAAATATCTGAAGTAATGAATGAATGAACGCTCTGGACATTTTCATAATGTTATAGTTCGTAGAGGCCCGTTTGAGAGGCCTTATCTAATTCCCCACACATTTTCTGACCCATTTTGTGTTTCTTTTCTCCGAAAGGTTTTGCCCACTATATTGTGGGGATAAGTAGTCAATTAATTATCTTGTTCAAACCCCTTTGCAAGGCTCCTAATCCTATTAGTTATAAGAATACGTGAATGCTGATTGCGCAAATTTATTTATTTATTTTAAAAAAGAGTAGGGCTGGATGAAGGGAAGAGTCGTAATCATGGATTGCTTCTGGATAATTCATCTGACCAGCACTTTCATGGAAACGCACAGCCCCTAACAACTGTACTATATATCAAGAAGAATAAAGGATTTGTGGTCCATGTTAATATTTTATTTCACTCCGGCCACACTAATACCACCCAGCAAAAATTGGGCCATAGCAGATATTACTGAGCACTGTTATTTCCAGAGGAATTTTGTCTTGCTGTCCACCCTCTTTCATAATCAGCGTTTTAATGAAGTGGATGACAATGCTACAATGTCTCAAAGAAGCTACACCAAGTTGCAGGAAATGAACTAATGTTGCAACAGAATTCTATAGGCCCTTCGAGAGAGCCCTGTCTCTTTTCTTCAAAGAATCTTCACAAGCCTTATTAAAAGCCCCTTGCACTCTCTCCCATCTGCTGAAGCTACTGGAAGCTGTCGCCTCCTGCTGTCCAACGCTGAGTGAACTTTAATCACTTTCCCTATTTTATTCACACTAGGGAAGCAGCTAGGCTCCAGTTAAAGGGAAAAGAAAAAAGAGCCGGCAGTCACAGCCGATGTTAAAGAGCATGAAATTTATCTGACTTCCATAAAAGATGGGTTTGGCCCTTCAATTCCCGCTTTGACTAAGGCTGCTGCTCGGGGGACAGCTATTCTCTCTCTCCTACAAAAACAAATATTTGCTTTTAGCAGCATGGATGGATGCAGCTTCCTAGGAGCATTCATTCTCCTTCTAAAATTGTAAAGCCTAGTTGCTTCCACCTCCTTTTTTTTTTTTTTTTTTGCAGTCTTTGGAAAGAAAGTTAACTTTATCATTTAGACGGAATGTTTCGCAAAATAAAGGTTTTACCAAGGTAAACTATTACAATTGTACACTTGTTACCATAGAGGCAAATTCTTTGGAGTTATTCTATCGGAACGGAGAGTTTTACCTCTCAGACTTTTTTTTTAAAAAAATGGAATGTAAAAATCAGACTTGACTCCAAGTGTAAAAAGTAATCATTACTTCTTCTATTCCTTCTCTTAGTTTTTCCTCAAACTCATACAGGTTGAAACGAGAGAGAGAGAGAGCTTTCTCATAATCTTAAATCTCATTTACAGAGAGTAAATATTTAGAATTTACTGTATTTAGAAACATATTTAGAAACAGTAGTTGCAAACAGTACTTAAAGCCAAATTATACGTGATCTGGACAGCTATACAGTGGTACCTCAGGTTACATACGCTTCAGGTTACATACACTTCAGGTTACAGACTCTGCTAACCCAGAAATATTACCTCAGGTTAAGAACTTTGCTTCAGGATGAGAACAGAAATCGTGCTCCGGCGGCGCGGCAGCAGCAGGAGGCCCCATTAGCTAAAGTGGTGCTTCAGGTTAAGAACAGTTTCAGGTTAAGTACGGACCTCTGGAACGAATTAAGTACTTAACCTGAGGTACCACTGTATTTATTTATTTGTGGTTCTATTATGTTCTGTCCTGTTTATGTGTGAAGTGTGTGTCTGTGTATAACATTTAGATCAAAATATTCACAGGGTTGACATGAATTAAACCAACCTTAAGACTGCTGTACTCATACATTTCAGGCATTTTTCTCCCAGCCCATTCCATACCTGAAGGGGCTGGGAAAGGGAGAAGGGAACATGAACCAATGGGAGCACTGTGGGTTCAGATCACACATTCTTGTGATTTGACATCTTTCCGCAGGGCCTGCAAGACAGAGCTGTTCCGCCAGGCCTTTGGCCAAGGCAGAGTCTGACCCCCTCCTTTGGTAATCCTCATAGAACCCTAGCCTGGTGTTTGCCATTAATTTGATTCTGAATTGATTTTAGAATGAATTGATTTTAGAATGTATTTCAATTAATTGATTGTGATTTTATGTAAACTGTGTTGCTTTTACTGTGTTAGCCGCTCTGAGCCCGGCTTTGGCTGGGGAGGGTGGGATATACCGTATTTTTCGCTCTATAAGACGCACCAGACCATAAGACGCACCTAGTTTTTGGAGGAGGAAAACAAGAAAAAATATATTCTGAATCTCAGAAGCCAGAACAACAAGAGGGATCACTGCACAGCGAAAGCAGCGATCCCTCTTGCTGTTCTGGCTTCTGGGATAGCTGCACAGCCTGCATTCACTCCATAAGACGCACACACATTTCTCCTTACTTTTTAGGAGGGAAAAAGTGAGTCTTATAGAGCAAAAAATACGGTAAATAATGTATTATTATTATTATTATTATTCCTTCTGATGCAAAAGTTAAGCAAACGCAAACAAACATTTGACTGCACATCAGAAAACCTAAGCATTATTTATAGCGACTAATTAAAACACAGGAACACAGACCAGAACAGAATGGTACCAGAGAGACTTTCTAATAAAAGATAAAGGAAATCATAATACAGAATGAAAAGTGGTTCAGTGACCATCCGCTTGGCATCTAATCCCCAACTGACACTGACAACTGCAATGACAAGGGCTAAATTGGAGTCCTAAGTGGGAATAATGATAGAGCGCCACTTCAGAATGTCAGCAATTTCCAGATTAGAATTAATACCACACAGAAGCAATGGGAGGACTTGTTTTAGTCACGCTGCCTCCTGCAAATGTGGCATGGAGCCTAAGAACTGTGACTCCTCAACAACAAAGATTAGCATAGCACTTTGTTAGAAAGACGTAGATAAATATAAGGAAAGCTGCTAACACTGCGTTTTTTATTTTCGCCACCTAGGGGCACTCAAAGGCTTAGAAATGCTTTAAAAATTCATGTGTTCATTCATCACTGGCAAGGAATGCTTCCCAACCAACATGGTGTTAGATTATTTAATCAATAAAGTCACATATTTTATTAGCTATTTGCACTCTTGGATCTAGCACTACATTATTTCTCTCTTTCAAATGTTTATCTTCTAGTCGGTTTGTAAGAAACTGCCTGCTCTAGTCTTCAAGCAAAAAGTGATTTCAGAAACTGTTCAGTCAAATGAATTGTTCTTCCCCCTCACAACTGTATTTCAGTTACATTTCTGATGTGGTGCAGAGTCTCAGCATGATTGTACCAGCCCTGCTGCTTTTGCGCGCGTGTGTGTGTGCATAAACAAGCATGCAAAAACATCACCATATCAGAATCATGCTTCACACTGGAAGTTTAAAACACCAGCACTATATGCCAGTTGATGAGTATAAATTACTCCTTCAGGAAATAGGTTAGGTCGGGCATCGGCAAACTCTGCCCTCCAGATGTTTTGGGACTACAACTCCCATCATCCCTAGCTAACAGTGGTAAGGAGTGGTGGGAGTTGTAGTCCCAAAACATCTGGAGGGCCGAGTTTGCCGATGCCTGGGTTAGGTCTTTGGTTATATCCAACACTGTGTGACTGAAATTCTGTTTGTGCAATTTCCCCATTCTCTCTCCTCCCCACACAACTGCAAAATCTGCTTTTGAAGACCCCCCTACACTGTGGAGCAGATTTTGAGGACGTATCGGGGAGGGCAGCAGGAAAGAGGTGAGGGAGTTCTGTTGAACAAACGGAAGCATTAGAGACACCCATTGCTTTGAATTTTTTAGCTCCTGCCACAGAATTATGTCTTGAATACTGACAACAGTGAAACAACGCTTTGCCAACATTTTAAAAGACGCACATTCCATGTATCAGGGCAATCTGGCAGGCCCAACTGTCAAAGTTATTTGCCTGTCTGGAGTTCAACAGTTCTTGTAGTGTGTGCTAGTGTTTGAAGAGCAAGTTGCTTATGCCACAACTGTCTTATTTTCTGAGATAATCACTCCCCTTCTCTCTAATCCCAGTTACGCTTAATGCAAATATTGCATCAATCAGCTTTAAATGCTAACTATAGAATTCACAAGAAAATAAAATGAAAAATTTACACCCTAGTTAATATGTGTACTCCAATACAGTTCCATTCGTCTCCTTCATATGTTGGTTACTTAACTAGCTGCACTGCAATTCCCATGTGTCCAACTTCACTTGTTCAAAGTCTCAGAGAACCCAGAAACGCTCTAATAGCTTTTTAAAGAACTTTGCCCTGCAGCTGTTAGTAACTAGTTTTGGATGTATAGAGCTTCAGCGACAAGCACCTCATGTATCGAAGTTAAAAATTGCTACCATATGCTTTCAGCTTTTTAAGTTGCAATGTAAACGCTTTCATATCTTATTCTACTTCACATGTGCTAAACTAGTTGCACATAATCTTTAATTCATTGCCATAGCTTAACAAGCATTAGGTGCTTTTTGGATGATTCTTTTTTTTTTAGCTCTGAAATGCAAAATTTTACACTTTTGTAGCAAAGGAACCATATTGTTTGGATAGCATTTCTGCTGCAGAAGAATGCCAGTTTCCCAGAGCCTGAGACTGAGAAGGAAGAAAGAGTAAAAACAAGAAATACACAATTTATTGAAAAAATGCACACAGCTCCTTAGTTGCTGTATGCTACAATCCTCATTCTCCTGGTACCAGCATAGAAGCTGCAAGATTTGGGAAAATTAAAAAGTTTGCTCCCGCAAGCACTCCATCACAGGTAGAATGTTGTTGTTTAGTCGTGTCCAACTCTTCGTGACCCCATGGACCAGAGCACGCCAGGCACTCCTGTCTTCCACTGCCTCCCGCAGTTTGGTCAGACTCATGCTGGTAGCTTCGAGAACACTGTCCAACCATCTCGTCCTCCGTCGTCCCCTTCTCCTTGTGCCCTCCATCTTTCCCAACATCAGGGTCTTTTCCAGGGAGTCTTATCTTCTCATGAGGTGGCCAAAGTATTGGAGCCTCAGCTTCAGGATCTGTCCTTCCAGTGAGCACTCAGGGCTGATTTCCTTAAGAATGGATAGGTTTGATCTTCTTGCAGTCCATGGGACTCTCAAGAGTCTCCTCCAGCACCATAATTCAAAAGCATCAATTCTCCGGCGACCAGCCTTCTTTATGGTCCAGCTCTCACTTCCATGCATCACTACTGGGAAAACCATAGCTTTAACTATATGGACCTTCATCGACAAGATGATGTCTCTGCTTTTTAAGATGCTTTCTAGGTTTGTCATTGCTTTTCTCCCAAGACACAGGTAGAATAGCCCCTTTCAAACATGGCATTTGCCCAGATAGGACTTAAAGGTACAGCCTCATTCAATCAATATAGAATCATAGAGTCGGAAGGGACCCAGAGTGCCATCTAGTCCAACCCCCTGCAATGCAGGAATCTCAGCTAAATCATCCATGACAGATGGCCATCCAACCTCTGCTTAGAAACCTCCAAGGAAGGAGAGTCCATAACCTCCCGAGTAAGAGGGAAGGAGACAGTCAAATAGCAGGACTGAAAATCTAAAGAGAAGATGAAAGTAACCTGAATTCACGTTCACAAGAAAAAGGATTATTGGAAGAGAATTCAGAATACAAATGTCTGTGAATTCCCTCCATTAGTGGACTGAGGCATGAAACCAGAAGGCAAGAGGAAATGATTGCTCAGAGGCAAACTGAGCTCGATTTCCATTCAGAACAAGCAATGCTTGTGAAAAAGTGGTCCTAGTGGGGCTAAGATACCAGGCAGGGAAGCAAGACAGGGAAAGAGCAGAGGCCAGTCACAATGGGGAGAGGTGAAGCAATGCAAACAATCCATAAAGCGACAGGCTCAAGATGAGCATTGATTCAAGCCCAGCTCCTGGAAGGCTTTAATGCCTGTAACTGTGACACTCCCTTCTGAAAATGTCAATGGCCTACTTAAAATGTGCATTTTGTTTAACTTAGATAAACAGCACGTGCGATGAAACAAAATTAAAAATAAGACTGCAGCTAACTTATATAAATAATAGACAACAGCTCTGGTAAAAACTCTTAATACTGAAGTCCTGAAGCTGGTTCTGAAAAGAAGAAGAAGAAGAAGAAGAAGAAGAAGAAGAAGAAGAAGAAGAAGAAGAGGAGGAGGAAGAGTAGTAGTTTGGATTTGATATCCCACTTTATCATTACCCGAAGGAGTCTCAAAGCAGCCAAAATTCTCCTTTCCCTTCCTCCCCCACAATAAACACTCTGTGAGGTGAGTGAGGCTGAGAGACTTCAGAGAAGTGTGACTGGCCCAAGGTCACCCAGCAGCTGCATGTGGAGGAGCAGGGAAGCGAACCCGGTTCACCAGATTACGAGTCTACCGCTCTTAACCACTACACCACACTGGGGTACTGATCAACATGAATGACAACAATGCATGCTTCTGCACATGAAAGCCGCAGCATTTGTAAACAGCACGAGTTCTGCCCTTCTTACACAGCTGCTGGAAATGTTTTGTGCGATCAGTCTTTACCTTGGCAATGTTTTATGATGCAATGATGCGGTGGACCTATGCTGGGACTGTACCATTTGATAAGAGTTGGAAGATCGGATGAAATGTTCCTTCTATAACAGGCAAACAAACTGAATCCTACAGCAGGAAGCTAGCATGTCTAGTTACTGAGATACCTTTCTCCTCACGAAGCTTCTTCCTGCTTGGTTTCCTATGTGGAGGAATTTATATTGATGATGATGATGATGATGATGACGATAACGGAGGAACATTCCATCATACGATCTCCCTGCAGTATGAAGTGGTACAGAACAGCACAGAGACAGGTTTACCACCTCAGAGAGTGAGCCACGTAGAGGTCTTCTTTCTATTAAAGCAAGAGGTGTTATCCAACAAACCAGTTAACCTGGGACTCAGCCATTGCTGTTTTATTGTCACCCATGAAAACATTATGCATTTAGACATCCTCACTGACCCAAAATGCTACTGTTAACTATTCAGATCACCCCACTTCAGCCCTTTTGAGTTTATTTTGTCCTCCAGGATGTTAAGAAACAAGAAAAACAACAACACACCAGGTGATTGTTATTTGCTGATTTTTTTTAAAGCTTTCAGGGTAATGTTGCTGCCAGCCATTCTTGCTATATGTTAAAAATAAACGTTGCAGTAGATTCAGGCATAAAGAAAATCCTTGGAGACTTTAGCAGCCGTCCCTCCATTACTGCAAGTGATAATTATACCTTGGATCTGTTCAATGTTACACTAATTGCCCCTGCATTTCACATGAAGTATCAAACACTATATGATGGTTTAAACTCAGTTCAGCTTTGTGACAAAAGCTCAATTCCTGAGTGGTTGGTAGTAGTTTGTGTATAATCATTTCTATAGAAGAAAAACTCCCACGGTCCTGTATTCTGCTGATTTGGTATTTAGGAAAGAGCGAGCAAAACAAAAATCATAGATGACTCATGCCCCCTCAAATCAACATCTGTTAGAACAATTTCATATTTATATGGTTCTGAACGTGAACTTCCCAACGTTTAATGCTTGGCTGCTTCAGAAATCCAGTGCTATTTCTGCAAGAACTTTTTCTCTGGCTTGAAACGTAAGCAGATCCTCTGAACATATGCAGGGCAGTCATGAGATGGAAATGTGGAAATGTCTTGGACACCTCAGTTAAACTATTTGGGCATGCTTACTAATGGTGATGGTTCTGGGTTTCGTAGGGTCCTTTGGCAATATCATCTCAGCAGGCCACACTCCCTGAGGGTTCCCCTTGCTGCTGTTTCTGCTGCTTATTTGTTTCCCCTTCATCTAGGCCATGGGTCGGCAAACTAAGGTCTGTGGGCTGGATGAGGCCCAATTGCCTTCTAGATCCGGCCCACAGACGGTCCGGGAATCGCTGTGTGGATCGCCAGCGTGCACATTCTTTCCCTCTCCCTCCCTCTCCCTCACACAGAAGCACTTTTCTCCTCAGGGATGGAGCAATCTTGTCCCACACCTGCTCCTCCTCCCTCTCCCTCAGTCCACCCTTCCTTCCTTCTCCGCACCCCTTTTCCACGCCGCTTCCTCACATGCTTTCTTCATTGCCACCTGCCTGCCTCCGTCCTTCATTCCTCCCATGGTGTTCAGACGGGTTGTTGCGGTGGCCGCGTCCGTCGCTTGTGGGTGGCTCTGTCTTCTTCTCCGTGGTGCCTCTCAGGAAGCAGCAGCAGCAACAGCAGGTGGTGGTGCGTAAAAGCTCCAACGACACCCCAGTTCTCCTACCTCCGTCTGTGGCTCCTCCGCCAGGACTGCTGATTCTGTCTTCTGCCAGCCAAGGCAGCCTCCTACCCCACCACGGCGCCTGGCTGGCTGGAGAAGCCCAACTGTGGCTATTGGGTTAACAACTGGGACAGGTAAAGCAAAGCATCTTCAGGCCTCTTTGCAGGTGGGCAAAATTGTTCTTTTCCTTTTTTTCAAAATATAGTCTGACCTCCCACAAGGTCTGAGGGACAGTGGACCAGCCCCCTGCTGAAAAAGTTTCCTGACCCCTGATCTAGGCACAATCAGCCCCACCTCCCAGAAGGAGAGGGAGAAGACAAAACATGTAGACATTACTGCTTCTTGTCACTGCTTGCTTCTCAACTCAAGACAAGCAGAGAGCAATGGCAGCAGATCCAAGAGGCATCAGTGGGTCCCCTATTGGAGCAAGGATTTTGGCAAGTGTCAGACAGTGCCAACCCCTGATGCTGCCCGCCTCTTTAAGGTGTAACAAGGGTACATTGCACCTGAGACATGTAGTTTCCAGGACACCCAACATCCAAACAGAATACTCGGGTACTTTTTCCCTTTTCAGAGAGGTCTCCCTGTTAGTACACACTGAATGAAGGGAAACACACTCCCGGGGGAAGCTCAGAGAGTCAGTGATGGGCAGGAGTTTTGGTAGATTACGGAGGGATGTGTTCAGGGCCCAGCTTCCTCCTGACGCTCTAACTGGGAATACAAATAGGGTTCTCAAATTTCAAAAGTGACTTTCTAGAAAGCAAGCTATTTCCCAGTTGTTCTTTTAATAACTTGCATTAGCCAATTCCAATTCCAAATTGAGCAGAGGGAAGTTAAACTATCACTAATGAATACCGATGTTATGGTTTAATTATACCCACAAAAAATCCTCTTTAGAACAATTAACATCACTCTCACTTTGCAGCATAGGGTAGCTTGTAACGTCTAAATTACTGTTACTTGGAAGTAGCCTTTCACACAAGTACAGGCGTATACAACAACTAACACTTCAGACATTCAGATATATCACAGCGCTTTCTGTTTAATGTTTGCCATGCATTTCTTGAGAACACTTACAGAGCGAGCCCTCTCTTGATGTAATGTGAGAATTCACACAAAGTGAAAAGGAATAATAGTTTCAAGGAGTGGTAGTTTTTATCTAAATATATTCAAGTGTGGATATATATGAGATCACACAAGACTTTTGTTGGCATCCTTCTGTCAGAAACAATGGAGTGTGCCTCCAGGAGCGAAGTCAAACTGCTGGAAAATCAGCTGCTGGGGCTGCAGAGACCAGTAACTCGTAACTGCTATTTTTTGATGTGTTAGCAGCACTAAAGTGACCTCTCTGGGGCACAAGCCTGGGCTGTGTGTGTGGATGTCCTGGGTTGCCCAGATGAGAAGACCCACTTCTTGGCTTCACTGGTATGGTCCAAAGGAATGCAGAGCCATACATTTGGCACCAGCTTGGCTGCAGGAGTTGCCGGAAGGAGGCATACAAAACATCATCCAACCATCTTATGGACTCCATAAGAGTTTACTCCTTAGCCCTTTCTTATCCCAAATATGTTCCGCAAGGCAGTGGGTAACATAAGACTATCTGAAGAAGTGTGCATGCACACGAAAGCTCATGCCAATAACAAATTTAGTTGGTCTCTAAGGTGCTCTACTAGAGGGACGCGGGTGGCTCTGTGGGTTAAACCACTGAGCCTAGGATTTGCCGATCAGAAGGTCAGCGGTTCAAATCCCTGCAACTGGATGAGCTCCCGTTGCTCGGTCCCTGCTCCTGCCAACCTAGCAGTTCGAAAGCACATCAAAGTGCAAGTAGATAAATAGGTACCTCTCCAGCAGGAAGGTAAACAGCGTTTCCGTGCACTGCTCTGGTTTGCCAGAAGCGGCTTAGTCATGCTGGCCACATGACCCGGAAGCTGTATGCTGGTTCCCTCGGCCAATAAACCCCAGAGTCGGCCATGACTGGACCTAATGGTCAGGGGTCCCTTTACCTTTAAGGTGCTACTGTAAGGATTTTTTTTTTTATTTTGATAAGACTAAGAGTCACATAAACTGTGAATATGAATTAACTTGGAGCATATATATAGTGGAAGAAAACAGTGTTTCTATTTGTTACATAAATTGTGTATAGCACTGGTCTAAAGGTGCAAAAGCAAATAATTTGAGGCCATAAATCATATCTGTGCCTATTTCCTAGCATGCCACAGCTTTCCAGTGGCGTGAATGGAGACTGTGGGAAACAATGTTTAATAGCTGAAAAACAATTCCTGCTTGTCTCTGATAAGAGTCATCTGGCCTATATCTGAAAAAGACACAATCATTACCTCTGAAACCAAAGCAAAGTAGTGCCATATATTTCCATGTCTTAATACATAAAAACCTCTTTATCTGTGGTGGATTTGATACGCCATGTTGACAAATCAAAGGAAACATAGCAACGAGGTTGGTTGCCTTCTTTGCTGTACACAATGGAAATGTTTTTGTTTTGTTTTTTTAAAAAAATATTACTAGAAATGCCAATTGCAAACATTTTGTTGAAAATAACGAACCTCTTTGTAGGAAGAAATCACTTTCATCCACAGTTTTAAAGCACCTATTCTGCTTTAGTAAAATGCCTGGAATATCACAAGCTAAGGAGACCATTACCAAACTATGTCAAAAACAACAAAAAGACCAAAAAGACCTAAAATCTGCCCCTCCTGCCCCATCGTTCAGCCCAGATACCAAGGTCCAGCTCCGAGGGCCTTCTGGCGGTTCCCTCCCTGCGAGAAGTGAGGTTACAGGGAACCAGGCAGAGGGCCTTCTCGGTTGTGGCGCCTGCCCTGTGGAATGACCTCCTATCAGATGTCAAGGAAATAAACAACTATCTGACTTTTAGAAGACATCTGAAGGCAGTCCTGTTTAGGGAAGTTGTCGTCAACAGGCTCGGCTCAGCTATCTGCCAATCACCCATTCCCACCACCCTTCTGAGTAATACCCCTCCCCACCTTCTCACTATATAGAAGGATCTGGCAACTTCTGTTTCAGTGTATCTGAAGAAGTGTGCATGCACACGAAAGCTCATACCAAGAACTAACTTAGTTGGTCTTTAAGGTGCTACTGGAAGGAATTTTTTCTGTTTAGGGAAGTTTGCAATGTTTGATGTTTTATCGAGTTTTTAATATTCTGTTGGCAGCCATCCAGAGTGGCTGGGGAGGCCCAGCCAAATGAGCGGGGTATAAGTAATAAATTATTTGTTGTTGTTGTTGTTGTTGTTTCCATATACCCAACCATCCAAAACATGAAAAGCATACACTTAGGAGCTTAAGTAGTCTGAAACAGGATGGTTAAAATGTTTATTGTTTTCTGCACATGATTCATTGTTGATGCACAATGTGCTGCTTCCTTAATAACTTCATTTATTATTTTTGTCGTTGCTAGCTGGGATACATAAAATAAACAAGCAAGCAAATGTCTATAGGTGCACAACCAACACCTTCCTATATGGTACCTCGAGTTACAAACGCCTCAGGTTATAAACGCTTCAGGTTACAAACTCCACTAACCTGGAAGAGTTACTTCGAGTTAAGAACTTTGCCCCAGGATGAGAACGGAAATTGTGTGCCGGTGGCGCAGTAGCAGCAAGAGGCCCCATTAGCGAAAGCACGACTCTAGTTAAGAACAGTTTCAGGTTAAGAACAGACCTCCAGAATGAATTAAGTACATAACTAGAGATACCACTGTAGTTGACAATGCCAACCGCTGTCTGCCATAACCAGTTTTGGATTCCCATGAACTCAACATTACAGTGGTACCTCGGGTTACATATGCTTCAGGTTACAGACTCCGCTAACCCAGAAATATTACCTCGGGTTAAGAACTTTGCTTCAGGATGAGAACAGAAATCGTGCTCCGGCTGCGTTGCAGCAGCGGGAGGCCCCATTAGCTAAAGTGGCGCTTCAGGTTAAGAACAGTTTCAGGTTAAGAACGGACGTCCAGAATGAATTAAGTACGTAACCAGAGGTACCACTGTACTATTGTTAACAATCTTCACCTTATTATTAATTACTTATTTGCAAATTGTCCTGCATCAGATTAAATAGCCCAACTACTGTAGCCTAAAGGTACTCCAGAAGTCTTCTCCATGTGCCACATCTAGGTCCCAAATGCATTGAGAGCGAGTGTACATGCATGCAACTCGCAAGTGTACTGAAATCCTTTATTTTCACATTTTGCTACATTTGTGTACATCTGAAACTGCTCCAGTTTTATATACTTTCCTAAGATGGGAAGCAGGACCAAGCTGCAGGGAGCAAATGTCTCTTTTGTTTCTTCCTACAGCTGAAATTAAAGAGAGTAACATGGAAATGCGAGGCAGAACCCCCACCACTTGTCAATTAAGCAGAAATTTAAGACAGACCTGTATTTAAGCTCCTGCTGGTAGCCAGCAACAACAAAGAATTGTACGTAGGTGGCGAGAAATTTTTGAAGTCAGCTGCCAGAGTCTAGGCTGGCTATTCAGTCCCACCTCCTTCTAGTGCCTGGCCACTGTCCATGACTTGGATGCTGGTACTCTCCCCACTGCTGCAGACTGAATAAAATGCCACTTCTGAGTTAACCATTTACAGTTCTGTGCCGTCCTAATAATGTGCCCTTGAAATGCGTCCAAGGAAATCACATTTCTCTTTCACTTCACTATGAAAAAAGAAGATGGTAAGTGAAAGGGAATAGCTCAAAGAGTAAAATGACCAGTTCTCTGCAAAAAAAGAAAAAGAAAAAAGCAGAGAAAACAGTCGACAGTCTATTATCATGCAGGAAAAGTTTATACTGTATCCCCCCATTTCAGATAATAATAATAATAATAATAATAATAATAATAATAATAATAATAATAATAGAGCAGTGCACAATAATAAGGCTTGGCCCTTATGTACCCAGAAGGTCATTGCAGTCTGCAAGAGAGCTTCTCCTTTGAGAAGTCATTAGATATCCTTCTTCCAAAGACATTAGATGTCCACCCCACTGTTAACTGAGAGCAGAAGAAGAAGAGGAGTTTGGATTTGATATCCTGCTTTATCACTACCCTAAGGAGTCTCAAAGCGGCTAACATTCTCCTTTCCCTTCCTCCCCCACAACAAACACTCTGTGAGGTGAGTGGGGCTGAGAGACTTCAGAGAAGTGTGACTGGCCCAAGGTCACCCAGCAGCTGCATGTGGAGGAGCGGGGAAGCGAACCCGGTTCCCCAGATTACGAGTCCACCACTCTGAACCACTACACCACACAGAGCAGGCTTTCCAGTGTGGCTGTTGAACAGCATTCTTGTCAAGATATGACAGGCAACCCCTATTTGCATTTTCTGGAAATATTTGAAGACATTTTTGTCCCAACAAGCTTCCCCTGCAGAATGAATACATCTCCGCCATAGGTGCCCAACTCTGTATTTCTTTCTAATCTCATCCATTAAATTTACGTTTTTAAAAGCTGTCCATTGCTGAGGGCACATGTGGAAAGCAATTAATAAATTAAAATAATAACAAACGCTGTACTAAATGTAAGGACTTATGCTGCATTACAGTTTGCCGAACTTTATTAAGCCTATTGAAGACTAGTTATGTCATGAGTCATTCCTAAAAAAAAGAAAAAAGTAAGTTATGGATGGTTTAATAATATACCACTTTACTAACATGCTATATAAATGGCTACAATTTATAGGTAGGTGGAGAAAAGATTTCATCAGCATATAAAAGGAGTGGGAGGCTCAAACAGTGATACTTGATGTGATATTACAGAAGTGTTCTTATTTGAAGATGTCTACAAATGCTGACTGGTCTTGGTACCCAACCCAAAATACGTGGCCTCCAGTAACCTCACCCTTCCCCAAGGATTGAGGCTGTTGCCTCAAACTCAGAGCAAGATCAGGAACCCTGTAACCTCCCCAGCTCCAAGAAGGTAGTGGAAAGTAGAATTGTGGACTTCTGGCACTGTGCAATTATCTTTTACGATTACAACTGGCTATGACTGCACCACTTTGCAAGCTAAAAAACCCAGAAGAAATATTCAACACAGTTTTTGGTAGGTAAAGCTACACCAGACCTTCAGTTCCCTCTTCCCTGAGATTAGGCAGTATACCATGGCCAAATTTAGATTTGTCTCATGCAGAAAACCCAGATTATTTTCCATATTTTTTTACTTTAGGCATAAATTGCACCCAGTGAACTGGAGTTCAACCAAGGTCAAATAATCTGACCCAATGTTATTAAAGTTGTTGCTGTTGCTGCTGCTGCTGCTGCTGCTGCTGTTATTTATATACCAGCCTTCATCACATTAGTCTAAGTGAAATACATAATTAGAAGACAACCTATGCTAGCCCCTTAAATATGTAGAAATGAAAAAGCATTAACTTTTTTTGTACGTAGGGGGAACGTGTGCTCCAATCTGATTAAATTTATACGAACAAATATTGTAAGTCGCTTTGAGTTACCATGGAAAAAAGTGACAAATAAGTTTAATAATTATATAACAAGAGAGTCAACATTGTCTAGAATTCAGTCTGTTGACATAAAAGATGAGACACTGTATGAAAAAAGTGTGTTTGCTAGGTTTTGAATTCATATGTTTTTGCTCACTGTGGAGTGAAGCTGAAGTCTTCTCGGTTTCACGCCCCAGACTGTTGCTCTTTGTACGCACAGTTCTCTTAACTTAAACAAGATGCTGTGCATTATCTAATCCACAGCCACAATGAAGACAAACATGAAGTGGCAACCTAACAGCAGCAGTGAACATCAATGAGGCACTCTCTCTTGAAAACGTTTTAGCCTGGAGGACAAGCAAGGCATATAGCAATAGATACCGCATTAAGTAAAGAGCAAATGGTAATGTAGAATGGATGCAAACCAGAGCACCTACTACATGGGACATTCTTAGAGGAACAGGCATAAATCTATGGTTGATTCAACCACTTAAAATTACGTGGGGGAAATTACACAAATGGCTTTATCACATGAAGATGCAGATCTGTGCGATATTCACAGGTTGTACTCAAGAATCGTCATACTTACAGCGGACCCACTGAAATTAATAGACACAACAAGTCCGGTTCATTAATTTCAATGGTTCTGCACTGGGTATGACTAACACTAGATGCAACCCATTGCATATAAACTGCCTTTTATGGGCAATTTTGCGAAGGGCAAAATTTACATGAAAAGAAGTGACAGGAAGATAGAGTGAGAGGAAGGTACTTTGTGGTGGGGCAGGGGTGAAATCAGCCCTGAGTGCTCACTGGAAGGGCAGATCGTGAAGCTGAGGCTCTAATACTTTGGCCACCTCATGAGAAGAGAAGACTCCCTGGAAAAGACCCTCATGTTGGGAAAGATTGAGGGCACAAGGAGAAGGGGACAACAGAGGATGAGATGGTTGGACAGTGTTCTCGAAGCTAAGAACATGAGTTTGACCAAACTGCGGGAGGCAGTGGAAGACAGGAGTGCCTGGCGTGCTCTGGTCCACGGGGTCACGAAGAGTCGGACACGACTAAAAGACTAAACAACAACAACAAGGGGTGAAATCCACATGAGAAGCCACTGTTTGAGTCACTGAACTCTCACAAAATACCGTTCACAAAGTACTTGATTTCTCTATCCTTAAGGCTTATCCTCTACTGCCACACAAAGGCTATCAATATGGATCCAAGTACCTGAACAAGGCTTTAACCAATTTGAGGATTGCCAATCTACCCATTAGGGAGTCTGGTGACAGTTAATCCAGTTGATCTCATTTTTAATAGCTTATGCTCATCTGTAGTGGTTAAGCAGGTGGCTATGAAAGAGAACAACTTTCTGTGTGCAATGCCCTAGTTGTAGAACTCTGATGGTGGTGAAAGCACTGCTACATTCTAGGTGTCAAACAGAGTCCATCCTGTCAGTTTGAGATTTTAATATTAGTTAATATGAAATGGTTGCCATTGTTTATGCTGCTTGTTCTAGTTTTCTTTTTTAAAAATATTATCTTTTTCATATTTTACTGAACGTATTTTTAATGTATTTTTAATCTCCTGTTGGAAGCTGCCCAGAGTGGCTGGGGAAACCCAGTCAGATGGGCGGGGTATAAGTAATAAATAGTAGTAGTAATAATAATAATAATAATAATAATAATAATAATAATAATAATTAACGTGTTAAGTGCCTCAAATGCTATTTTAACCAGAAAGGCAAAATATTTTATATATATATATACACACACACACACACATATACATATACATATACAAACAAGCAAATAGTTCCAATATTAAATTGCATTATGTTTTTAATACAGTGTGATCCAGGGACCTCTGGTGTTCCTCAGAAGCTTATGAGATGTTCCTACATGAACATCTAGTGATAGATTAGTTTCTCTGAAAGACAACTTGCCCATCAACTACTTTCCTTTCTAATGTGCAGCTTCAGGCAAGTTTTCCATGTGTCAGACTATACTCTCAGTATATACTATACTATACTCTCATGTATGAACAGAGTGTGGTGCCCTACAGAGGTTGCTGGAACTACAATTCCTGCTTCTCCATTTGCCATGCTGGTTGGGCCTGATGGATGTTGGGAGCACAGGAAGATCTGTGAGGACACCACATTGGTCTGCACAACACTGCCGTTTTATGGCAAGTCTCTGGAAATGTGAAAAGTGTTCCCTGAAGGTAGAAACTTAGAAAGCTACTGCAGAAAATTACAGCGTATCTGAACTTTAACTGCACACCATTCCTAATGATCCATACTGTGTTCTCCCTATTAGCAGTTATACATACGGCTAATTCATTATTATTATTTTAGATATTTCATAACCTGCTCTGTAAGTAGAATTTGGTATACCATATAATACGACAAATGTATAGGAAACTTTAAAAACTTAACACGCCAACTTAAATTAGCATTTTTGAAATCTGAAAAAATGAGTAATGTGCAAGCCTGACAAAGCAGCTGACAAAGACTAATTAAGACTGAGTGCCTTTGCTTAGGACAGAAAGGAGCTAAACACTGCAAACAGTAGGAAAACACCTTAGGATTTCTAACAGACCCCTGGGGAGGTACAACGCAACAATTAAAGGAAGTGAATTATTGATAAAGAGACAAAACTGAATCATAATTAGATTCGAGACCTGAAACTTGCAGGGGGCGGGGGGGGGGAGAGTAAGGAGAGCGAGAAGTATTTCATTATAAAAAGAAGGATGAAAGAATGGTTATGTCATTCATCCATTTACAGGACTATGGAGAATTCAATCAGCCCTGTAGCAACTTGTGAGGTATTGTTTTGATATAAGAGCTAACATTTGTGAAGCACCAGAGTGGCTACTAATAGAACTAGGATTTGTAACTAGATAATTTTTTTAAAAAAAATGTCACCTGTCAATGTTGTCATATGAAAAGGCACAGTAAGTAAGAGGAAAGCAACAAAATGTTGTGGTCAATGATGCTTGCAAAGAAAAAGAATGTGACGCTCTCTTAAAGCACCTTAAAATTCTTTGTATAAATGTCAAGAGCTGTTATGTTAAAAGTGACAGAAAAATGCAACTTGTATTTTGTAGCTTATAATAAAATATTTAAACTGGAAAGAAGAAAAGGCAAACAAATCCAATAGTTTGGTTCTTAGATACAAAGTGGGGCAGCCCCCATATGAGGCTCTCCAGATCACACTGTGCCCTATGGAGTATAAATAAACTGCAGCCAGAAAGAAACTTGCTGAGACAATGATTTCAATATACAGTAGTACCCAGGGTTACATACGCTTCAGGTTACATACCCTGCAGATTACAGACTCCGCTAACCCAGAAATCGTGCTTCAGGTTAAGAACTTTGCTTCAGGATATGAACAGAAATCGTGCTTCGGCGGCGCGACAGCAGCAGGAGGCCCCATTAGCTGAAGTGGTGCTTCAGGTTAAGAACAGTTTCAGGTTAAGAACGGACCTCCAGAACGAATTAAGTACTTAACTCGAGGTACCACTGTACTCCAGAACTTATAGCATAATGGACCATTAATAATACTTACCTTTGATTATTTTACAAATGCTTTAAAACAAATAACTAACATAATGGCAAGAGGAGCCTTAGCTCCATTTCCTGATCTCTTATTCACGGTTAGAGAACATTCTAACCATGAACATTCAATAAGAAAAACCAATCTAGCTGCAGTTAACACATTCTCCAAACTGTATAGGCAGTTTGGAAAGAAGATGCAATGGAAGGGGAATGAAGCTTCTTAGGGGCATAAAAGGTAAAGTAAAGGACCCCTGACAGTTAAGTCCAGTCGCGAACGATTCTGAGGTTGTGGCGCTCATCTCGCTTTACTCGCCGAGGGAGCTGGTGCTTGTCCACAGACAGTTTTTCCAGGGTCATGCGGCCAGCACATGGGAGCTCACTCTGTCACGGGGATTCGAACCGCCGAAGTTCTGATCGGCAAGCTCTAGGCTCAATGGTTTAGACCGCAGTACCACCCACGTCCCATGCAATCAATTAAAACAAACAAACAAACAAACAAAAATCCTAGTTTTAAAAAAGGCATTTAGACTTCCCAAAAGACAAAAGGGACAAACGGGGTCATCTTTTTACTAGGGAGAGGCATTGGAAAGTAGTGATTATATATTTTCAGTAAGTTTTTTGTTCTAGCCAAGGGTCATAAGAAACTGGGTTGTACATGTAAAATGGATACGCTGGCAATTCATGCCAAAATTGCATTCTTAAAGCTACTGGTGAATCTGAATGATGTCTTCCTGTCCCTAATCTCTGGGCTGAAGCCAGGGCTCTCTCCCATTCACCCCAAAGTATGGGTTGGAATTGGGAGGAGATGGTTCTCTGCTGCTCCTGCAGCAGCATCTGTTGCCCCAATAAAAAGGCAGGCACACTTGTAGCACAGGAGAGGGGAAGAGAGGGCTTCTTCTCCAGCTGGCACAACTCCACAGACTCTGGCTGTTATTATTTTAGGGTATCATTGTTTGGTTTTATGAGTTAATAAAACTCTACCAAGGAAAGGTCATGGGACTCACAGGGTACAAGCTATTTCACAGTAGGAAAGTGTGGATTCTGCAGAAATCTGATATCACTGCTGGGGGTTAAGCAGCTGATGGTGACAGTTTCTTGCAGATCAAACAAATAGGATTTACTCAGAACTGAATAGCTATGGCACATATTGAGGTAGGATAAGAGATGTATAAATGGAACAGATTGAAAAACACTAAAACCTGTTCTGAACTCAAACCAAAGCCTGTCATACTCAACACACACAACTGCATTGTTTGGCACATAATCAGCACCCAACAATTAAATTATCTATGTATTGCATTCTAAAATGTCAACAAAGGACAGCAGCTTATATGTACAGACACGCCCCTTAACATGATCAAGAAGAAATCAGAATTAGATTAGATCAAACATCCAGTTCTGCTTTGGCTGAAAGTGATAGCTGCATTAGCTAAGTGCAAACGTTGCAGGGAGCCACATAACTGTAGAGAGTGTCCATGAAGTCAAAGAGAAGAGTGATCAACTCAGTGACATTCTCTCGACTCTTTTTGCCTCAAGTAGAGATGAGATATGACTTAAATTGGGGTTGATTCAGGATTGCTTTCTATTCTCCACCAATTTATTTTCATGTGATCTCCATATCCCATGTGATCTATTCTGAACATGCTATTGTATCTGCCACCATCCCATACCTAGCATAAAATCCTCGATATAAACAAGGTTTACTAGGAATACGCCAGCTGGGATCCAAATATATGTTGGCCTGTTCACATTACTGGCTCCACCTGAATCTCTGCAAAAAGTGACTGGGGGAAAGGATAAAGGCAGACTGTGCCTGTACGAAGAATCACCTAATTTATTTACAAATAAAATTGTCTTCTAAATATTAAGTTTATCCAAAAGAAATTGCTCAGAACTTTTGGCCAGCAGCACGTTGTTGTTTAGTCGTTTAGTCGTGTCCGACTCTTCATGACCCCATGGACCAGAGCACACCAGGCACTCCTGTCTTCCACTGCCTCCCGCAGTTTGGTCAGACTCATGTTTGTGGCTTCGAGAACTCTGTCCAACCATCTTGTCCTCTGTTGTCCCCTTCTCTTTGTGCCCTCAATCTTTCCTAACATCAGGGTCTTTTCTAGGGAGTCTTCTTACAAGCAGCACAAGTGATGTCAATTTTCAAGTGATGGGAAAAAAATTATGGAACAAGCAGATTGGGCCAGATTGGGCAAATTTGCCTTCAAACCAGTGCTAGCCACAACAAAACAAATGGTATTAAAAATTCTGCATAGGTTGCACCTGACTCCAGTCTGTCTGACTCACACTGAAGGGGGTGCATGATGTTGGGATCACAACTGCACATGTGGTGGACCTGTGATATGGCGGCAACATTCTGGGAGGAAGTATTGAAAGAAATTAGAGATAACTGGACAAAATATAGTCAGAGCCCTTGATTTGGCTTTACTTAACCTTTACTTAAGAGTGGCGCTGTGGTCTAAACCACAGAGCCTAGGGCTTGCTAATCAGAAGGTTGGTGGTTCGAATCCCCGCGATGGGGTGAGCTCCCGTTGCTTGGTCCCAGCTCCTGCCTACCTAGCAGTTCGAAAGCACATCATAGTGCAAGTAGATAAATAGGTACTGCTCTGGCAGGAAGGTAAATGGTGTTTCCGTGCGCTGCTCTGGTTCGTCATAAGCGGCTTAGTCATGCTGGCCACATGACCCGGAAGCTGTCTGCAGACAAATGCCGGCTCCCTTGGCCAGTAAAGCGAGATGAGCGCCACAACCCCAGAGTCGTCCATGACTGGAATTAACCTTTACCTTTAACCTAGGGGACAACATGAACCTGCATTTTAAGGATCTCATTGGTCAGCTTTTATTAGCAGCAAGGCTAATGTTGTTGGCATCCGTCTGTCTTGGAAGAAATGGAATAATGCACCTTCAGGGGTAAAATAAAATCATCAGAGTTAAAGCATCTGCTGTGGCTTTGAGACCAATACGGGAGAGACATGTTTTGTTGCAGCTGGACAGATAAAGGAATCCAGTTTTGCTGCTACGGGTGCCCTGTGGGTAGTAATAGCTAGATATTGGAAATTCTTGGAGGGTATGACATTGACCACATGGTATAAACAAGCCTGGCAAGTACTGCTGTTAGAAGAATGAACCACTAAACTAAAAATAGCAAGCGGGATGAAACAAAGACACATTTTGGGTGGATTGGCGTACCTTTGTTATTTACAGAGCCAAAGAGGAGAACGTGGGCTTTCCTCCACGTTGTAAAATCTTTTGGTTGTTATGATTGCATGTGGTAACTGGAGCTGACATGCAACTGGAATGTGACAACTGAAGGTAAGCGCCAATGTAACTGGACCTCTTGTCTGAAAGGATGGGAGGGTGTGCTTTGCTCTAATACTATTTCTTGTTGTCTTGTAATATCACCACCATCATCTAGTTACAGGTAGGTAGCCGTCTTGGTCTGCCATAGTCAAAACGAAATGATACAAAATAATGAAAATTCCTTCCAGTAGCACCTTAGAGACCAACTAAGTTTTTTATTGGTATGAGCTTTCGTGTGCATGCACACTTCTTCAGATCGTCACCATCGTCATCTTGCTGTCGCTTTAGTTCTTAATTTCAGGTTTGTTTTTAACGCTGTGTTTTTAATGTTTCATTTTATTTCATCATACTTATCACTGTTGTTGTTTTGAGTTTCTTTGTTTTTATGCCATAAATTGCCAAGGGATTTACGTATAGAACAGTCAGTAAATATTAAAAATGAAAACAAACAGAACTGCAAAAGTTGTAATCGATTTCAATCTTATAATGTACTTTTTTTGTTAACTAATTACCTTTGCAATTTATGTAAGGCTCAAACCAATCTGTTGACTAATTGTTTGTTGTTCTAATGCTTTGAAAATAATTTAGCTTTGTTTGACAATATTCCACCAGTCAAATGCCCACACCTATTGTAAACTATGATTTAGCACCTTGTAGCCATGTAAAGTGGCCAGTCACAGGGTATGGCAGGAACATAGTCTACTTTTAACTTTTGACATTCACCTAGAATTCTTATATTGAGGGAGTGGAGTAATTTTCTTTTGAAACATGCAAGGTTATGTTCACTACATGCGGAATTTGCAAACATAAAGTCCCTAAAAATAAATTCGGCTGTACAATGGGAATGCTTCAGTGTTCACATGGCATGCGCTGTGCCCCTTGCCCTTTTGAGACTCTTAAGCTATTAGTGCACCAGCTGTTTTTCACATGAATCATGCACCTTTGTAAAGCGCACATAGTGAGCACAGCAACTGAAGTTTCCCTTCATCTGTACAGAACAGTAAATCTCTTGAGTGTAATTGTGAGAGGATACATGTATTTCCTGGATGGCAGTTTCATTCATTAGTTGGGATTCCTATTTTGGATTGCTGCCCATTCCTTCAATTGACCATAGTGGCTCACTATAAATATGAACTAGCTCCTTTCTAACAAGTTTAAGCAATTAATAAAATACTAAGATCTAATTCCATCACTGATACAGTTGAATGAATCGTTTAATTTCATTTATAAACTAGCACCACTGATACATTTGGATGAAGCATCCATTTAATTTATAAACTAGCACACTAAACCTCGTTGTACAAGATTAACTCTCCCCATCCTCCCCCCCAAAAAACCCTGAAATCTCAGTAATGGTTGGCTAGGGCTTTGCTGAGTTACCCTGAATAAGATGTCCTAAATGGCATATTGCAGCTTTGTGTTTTGCACCTGCGCTGGGCCCCCAACTTTCGGAAGGCCATGCGGTTCAAGTGATTGTATTACCGAAGTTAGTGATCTGTGTCAGAATTGCAGCTGACTTCTTAATGCTATAGTCTCTTTTTTTGTTGTTAATTAAGACAGTACCCAAAAAGAAGTTACTTATTCAGTCATGAAGGCTGAATGCTCCCACTAGGCAGTCTTTTCACAATTCAATTTCCCTGATGGGATCCAAAGAGGAAATGAAACAACAAATTGTGCTCCTGATGATCTAAGCAGAAGCTGCTATTCCACAGGGAGTCCCTCCTAGGTCAATTAGTTCATCATGCTAACAGAATAGCAATCCAGAAACCAAAGCTATTGAAAGGTGAAGTTCAAGAGCTATACCAAAGTTTTTCTGCAGTTGTTATTGTTTAAAACTGGCATTTGGTTTGGCAAAAGCAGACTGAAACAGTATACAAAATAGAGAAACGGGTGGAAAATGTTAACTGAATCTATTCAGTGAGTTGCCAGACATGAAACCAGAGAATTATAGAACGGACCCAAAGCTACCAAGCCCATGCCCCCACAATGCAGCAATCTCAACTAAAGCATCCATGGCAAATGGTCATTTGTAAAACTCCAGTGAAGAAGACTCCATCATCTTCCAAGGGAGTCTATTCCACTGTCAGAACAGTTCCTGCCTTTAGTACCTCTGCATACAAAAATCCATAAATCCAAGACACATGTATGATTTTAAATCCATAAATCTAAGACACATGTATTAGTAGAAATGTTTTGTCTCTAACCTGAAACAACATGAAGTATACCTGACAATAACAGAGCTCTCTTCAGAAGATGACAACCAAACCATATCTCTGGCAGAAGGAGTGAGTAATACGATATCTCATCTCCACATCCTTGAATTGTTGTCAAACTGAGGGAAAGGGTGTCTGCAGTGGCAGCTACGAATGATGTGTCTAATTTGAAGAATATGGTCTGTATCAGATACCACTACATGTTTTGCAATCTGTGAAACACTGTTAACAAAGCAACAACTAAAGAATAAGCTAAACATCACAATTAGAGCAAAATTCCGTACAGAATTTGTAATCTCTAAATCAATGTTTACAGAATCAGCAAAAGCTCACCCAAAAGATAAACTAAGCACTGTTAAGTTCATACACATAGTTTCCACACCCCCATGACTAATAATCTTTCCCTCTATTCAGCTTATTAAAATGCCCATCCACATGATACCCGTAGCAGCAACTCTCTTCTCAGGGTTCCTTGGGCTGGAAGTGGGGCAGAACTGGTGACACCAACTACACTGAAATATACTTGGAGTCCCCAAAACGTCTAGTATATATACATTATTTACAGAATGGGCCCCACGTGATTGGCTAATTCCGGGCTGCTCCTGTAGGCCAATCAGGTTGTGGATTCACTTCATCCAGAAGCCTGATTGGCTGCTCCTGCAGGCCAATCAGGTAGCTGATTCACTTCCACCTGGAGCTGCATTGGGTGGCTTCTGAGAACCAATCAGACTGCTGCATTCTGGATCCTATTATTCTAGGATTCAGCTCAGTATGTAACACCCACCCTGATGGCAAGCAGAGTCTGTCTCTCCCCTCACAGTTCTTCCTCTGGAAACAGCTCCATTATGTAGCCTCCTAAGGGGCAAGGCAGGTGGGAAAAGCCAACACAGAGTCTCTCTCCCCCTCAAACCACGAAGAGCAAACCATGCCACATATAGCAAAATGAAGGGAATGTAGGCAAGCGGGGACAGTATGAAAAAGGATTGTAAACTATTAATGGTGTGGAGTGAGTGTCTAAATAGGAAATTCTCCTTCCTCTCTCATAATATTGGAACAGGGGATGCCCAACGGCTAAATGTTCAGAACTTCTTAATGCAGCACATAGTCAAACTGTGAAATTCATTGCCAAAAGATCGGTGGCCACAGATGCAGACAGCTTTAAAGGTGGGCAGAACTCATTGGAGGATACAACTGTCAGGGTCTTTAGACCACGATGGCTGTATACCCACATACAGTATTGTTGTTTTCCAGGGGGTACTCAAGGATAAGCAGCACTGGTACCTCGTTGTTGTTGTTGTTGTCGTCAAAAAGTGTGGCACTTACTGTAACAACTTCATGGTGGGTAAAGGTAAAGGAACCCCTGAAAGTCAAGTCTAGTTGCGAATGACTCTGGGGTTGCGGCGCTTATCTCGCTTTACTGGCCAAGGCAGCCAACGTTTGTCCACAGACAGTTTTTCTGGGTCATGTGGCCAGCATGACTAAGCCACTTCTGGTGAAGCAGAGCAGCGCACGGAAACGCCGTTTACCTTCCCGCTGAAGCGGTACCTATTTATCCACTTCCACTTTGACATGCTTTCGAACTGCTAGGTTGGCAGGAGCAGGGACCGAGCAACAGGAGCTCACCCCGTCATGGGGATTCAAACCGCTGACCTTCCGATCAGCAAGCCGTAGGCAACATCATTTTTCTAGGGGGGAAAGCACTTCCCACGTCCTTCAGAAGAAGTTGAGTAAGCAAAGGAAGCTTAGGGAAGACATTGAGTAGATTCACCACCTTCCAGTGTGTTTTTATGCCTTTTGGGCTCTCTAATAGTTCAGTATCCTTGGCTGTTGCTGAACTGGAGGGATGCCATATCCTAGAGTTCCTAGTGGTTGTTAAAAAGTGGTTCTACCAGCTTGTTGCAGTATATGGCTTGCTTCAGCAAGGACCTTTAAAAAGGATCCTTCTGCTCTTGAATGAACATTAAATTCCTCCTTCCCCATCCTACCTCAGGTGGGGAAGAGTAGAAAGAAAAGTTTTCTTTGTGAGGTAGTCCCTATTATAGATAGCACTCCTCCCATCACAGGAAAAGCAGCTTTGCAAAGCCCTGCCTCTTTGGGAGGAACCAATCCATACAAAGATACTATTATCCATTTTGTCTTTCAGCGGTGGAGAACACGTTTATTTACCTACCCCCAGAGGTTTTGGAGATTAATGATCACATAGAGCTTGGGAAACAACGATATAGAGGACAGACAGCTGTATTGTTTCTAAAAACATAACAACATCCCTTAAAATATGTTGCCAAGACTTAAGAATGCAGAGATTCCAAAGAAAAATACGGAGTTTCTTCTTAGAAAGGCTCTCTCAAACTATTGCAACTATCAGCATTTGTAAAAGAAAGTAAAATTCTCCGTATTGGTGTGACTTTATTACTGGAGATACCAAGAAAGGTGAACAAAAGTGTTCCTAGTTTGATCAGGCCCATCCACAACAGAGTAACTCAGCTACTCTTCAGAAAGCAGTTTGTGGGAGAGGGAGGGAATCAATGGTGTCTGTTTCACAGTGGTTCCAACGCGTAAATAAAAATAACTGTGTAATCCAGATAAATGTTATTGAAACATTGCAGGTATTCACAGCCTGTTTCAGTTCTGTGTGGCTATTACATATTTAATAACTATGCACAACACTCTGAAATAAAGATGCCTGCAAACAGTTGCCCTTCCCCAAATCCCCCAAAAACCTATGTTGTGGCATGAGTTCTAGTTCCAGAATCACTGCTGGGACATTTATGCTCGGCCCACCATTTGTGTCTGCAAATGTTGAATCCCTGGCAGAAATTATGAGTTTAGTATCAGTTTCCTTTTGGGTTTTCAAGGACTGCTGGTACAAGTTCCCCAACATGGAAATATGCTCTGCCAGGCCCTAGAGTGTGTCTTCTACCCTTGCCCCAAGGTTTGGGAGGAAAAACAAGAAGCAGTTGCAGAGAAGCTTGCACCAACCACTAAAGCTGCATAACTCTTTTCAAGAAGGCTCAGATCTTTTTGGTCCAAGCAATGGGATGTTCATACACCCTTATTCTGAAAAGCGCTGACAACAGGGCCCATTAATGTCAATTACTTTCTGTATTTTCATGGGGCTAAACTTTAAGCCCTTTAACTAATTCACCCCACATGTTCAGTGAATGCATGGAGAGGAAAGAGGAGTCATTCATGTAGATCACACCCTTGATGTCAGAATGTCCTCGGGCCATGCCTACAAGCAACACTCGTTCACCTGAACATCTGTAAAGGAGCCTCTATGCACGTTCAGCTGAGCATGCATTGGGAATTTCACAAAATCAAGAACCTGGCAAAATCAGAATTCTCAACTGCAGGGGGAAAGGGTCCTTATGTATGCACGCAAGGACCAGACTCACATTTATTCACACCTGGTTTTCTCTGCAGGATGTGTGTGTGTGTGTATGTGTGTGTGTTGCATGTGTGAATGTAGTTAAAAGGTAAAGGTAAAGGACCCCTGACAGTTAAGTCCAGTTGCGAACGACTCTGGGGTTGCAGCACTCATCTTGCTTTACTGGCCGAGGGAGCCGACGTTTGTCTGCAGACAGTTTTTCCAGGCCATGTGGCCAGCATGACTAAGCCGCTTCTGGCAAAAGCAGAGCAGCGCACAGAAACGCCGTTTACCTTCCCACCGGAGCGGTACCTATTTATCCACTTGCACTTTGATGTGCTTTCGAACTGCTAGGTTGTCAGGAGCAGGGACCAAGGAACGGGAGCTCACCCCGTCGCAGGGATTCGAACCGCCAACCTTCTGATCTGCAAGTCCTAGGCTCTGTGGTTTAACCCACAGCACCACCCGCATCCCTAATTGGGTAGTATAGAAATGCCTAAATAAACAGATAGAATTTAAAGTCAGGCACAACAGTAATATTACCATACAGATGTAACCAATTCAGACGGCATGAACCTTTTAATACAATAAAGTGGTAGCTTAACATAAACAATTGTTAGTGTGTAAAATCCAGGAAATACAAAGTCACACATTAACACTATAGGAAGTTATTTCTAACAAACCAGGACTTTGGAAGTAGGAAAAAAAATGCTGGCATCGTGATCTCACAGAAGTGAAGATGTGAAAGCACAACGAGCATGATGAATAGGATACAAACCTGACTGAGGTAGCAAGGTTAGCTCTTAGCTTACACGGCTTAACAATCTTCTATTTGTTCTACATTCCTGGAGCCCACACATATGATGTCAGCTGTTAGCAGCAGAGTCAGTTGGGACTCAGGCAAGCCAGAATACCATTATGCAGATCAACTGAGAGCAAAGCCAAAGGAACCAAGCTGCAGATTTCTCTCGATCCCCAAACGAAAGGCAAGTTAGTAGCAACCTAAAGAAAACGTCTTGCTAATAATAGGTGAAGTAAATAAAGTGCATTATAACAAAGAGATGATAATACATGGAATTAATATTTCACCAGTTGACCATGCAAATTAATAAAAAATGAAAGCACAAGTAGAGCAATGATGTTGGGGGGGGGGGGGGACCAAGAACACATGATTCCTATTAACTAAGCCAATGCATTTATCCATATTTTTTTTAGATCATAAGTTGGCCTGATTGACATCGCGGGGTCACTTCCAACTCAGTGGTTTTTGATTCTGAGAAAGGGGATTATTGGTCCTGAAACCCGCCTGACAGGTTTTGCCAAGGCACATCTTGTTGTTGTTTAGTCGTTTAGTCGTGTCCGACTCTTCATGACCCCATGGACCAGAGCACGCCAGGCACTCCTGTCTTCCACTGCCTCCCACAGTTTGGTCAAACTCATGCTGGTAGCTTCGAGAACACTGTCCAACCATCTCGTCCTCTGTCGTCCCCTTCTCCTTGTGCCCTCCATCTTTCCCAACATCAGGGTCTTTTCCAAGGAGTCTTCTCTTCTCATGAGGTGGCCAAAGTTTTGGAGCCTCAGCTTCACGATCTGTCCTTCCAGTGAGCACTCAGGGCTGATTTCCTTAAGAATGGATAGGTTGGATCTTCTTGCAGTCCATGGGACTCTCAAGAGTCTCCTCCACATCTATTCTTCAGTAAATTGGCAGGCTGATGGCCCTTAATGGCCAAAAAATATGGGGCACCTCCCCCCTTCCCTCTTAGGAATGTTGTGATCCAACTGCATAGTTTTTAGAGTGAGACTAGAAGAGATACAGAAGAGACACAAGAGACGAGCTCCTCTCTACAAGAATGACTGTCTCCCTAAAGGACTTTGGGACATCTCTCAGAGCGTTTAATGCTCTAAAGGTAAAGGGACCCCTGACCATTAGGTCCAGTCGTGGCCGACTCTGGGGTTGCAGTGCTCATCTCGCTTTATTGCCCGAGGGAGCCGACGTACAGCTTCTGGGTCATGTGGCCAGCATGACTAAGCCGCTTCTGGCAAACCAGAGCAGCGCATGAAAACACCATTTTCCTTCCCGCTGGAGTGGTACCTATTTATCTACTTGCACTTTGACGTGCTTTCGAACTGCTAGATTGGCAGGAGCAGGGACCGAGCAACGGGGATTTGAACCGCCGACCTTCTGATCAGCAAGTCCTATGTTTATCTGTGGTTTAACCCACAGCTCCACAGAAAACCAAGCTGCATATTTCCATACATACATAAGCACGAGAAAGCCTCCAACCTCTTTCAGCTCAGAGACATGGAGCAAACACAACAGTAGAGTAGAAATTAACTGCATGTTATCATTACTATTATTTCACCTCTGGGTGCATTTTTGGATTACTACTCCTTCAGCATAGGGACCTGCCGAACCCATCATTTGTAAACTGTGGCGTACATAGGCAGTGCTAGATTATGGAGTGTCCAAAGCTTGTTCAACTCAGTTGGGTTAAACCCATTAAAACTAGCACACATGACGAACTTAGCTTCATTAGTTTCAAAGTAAGTAATTTCTCTGAGTAAAACATAGCTGAATACAACAACCATGGGTTGCATTAAATTAAGTCGTACTCAAGAGTACAGTTTATAGTCCTGTATATGCTGATGAAGTCTTCCCCCTGCCACCCACACCGGTAGAATGAGCTGTCACTCCCTTTGGAAGATCTTTCCCCTGCAAACCAAAGGGCTGAACAATCACCACCTTCACCCACAGAGGACTGTGGCTATAGAGCCAGGATCGGCAACCTAAGGCCCATGGGCCGGAAGCAGTCCATGGAGGCCGTTTAACCGGCCCCTGAGCCGCCCCCGAACCAAGCTGCCCACTCAGCAAGTCCCCATGTGCTGTGCTAGACCAGCGCGGCGCAGGGACTCTCTTCCACGGCTCTGGAAATCGCTTCTGCACATGCCCAGATGCTGGAAATTGCGTCTGTGCATGTCTGTGGTGCCGGAAATTGCTTCTGTGCATGCCCAGATGCCAAAAATTGCTTCTGCACAGGCGTGATTTTTGACATCTGGGCATATGCAGAAGCGATTTCCGGTACCGCTGACATGCGCAGATGCGATTTCAGGTATCACGCTGCACCAGTCCAGCCCATGGAGGATCTCCATGGGAGTAAGCCTTGCTGACTCCTGCTATAGAGCATGGGTAGGCAATCTAAGGCCCGAGGGCCGGATCTGGCCCAATTGCCTTCCAAATCCGGTCTGGGAATCAGCGTGTTTTTACATGAGTAGAATGTGTCCTTTTATTTAAAATGCGTCTCTGGGTTATTTGTGGGACACAGGAATTCATTCATATATTTTTTTGAAATATAGTCTGCCCCCCCACCAAAGGTCTAAGGGACAGTGGGCCAGCCCCCTGCTGAAAAAGTTTGCTGACCCCTGCTATAAAGGATGAAGATGCTGGACCAGGGTGTAAAATCACATTTGCCCTGATGAAATGTATGGAGCTGGGGATCAGAAGACAGAGTCCCCAAGAAGCAGAACTTACTGTAACCAAGAGAACTGCATGTAAGTTAACAAGTTTACATCACAGGTAGCCATAGGTTCAAAGGGAGGACCTGTTAATGTTGACAGGGCACAATTTAAATTCCAGGCTGAGAACCTGTGTACAACTGATAAGAGCCACTTTTTTCATGATTTTAGGTGTGTATATGTATCATCCTTTAAGCATATACCTAAAAATTATGTGTGACGTGTCTCAAGCATATCACAGTTGTTCTTTTTTCCTATTTCATTCATATTTAGTGCATATACCCTGAAGCTTTGGAGCATACCACAAATGATGTTCAAAGTTCTACAACAAAATAATTATTTATATTTCCATTTATCATCATGAGTTGATACGGAGTGTCAACAATGCCTTGGCATACTTCTTGCAATGTGAGCAAATTCCTAAAAAAACAGCCCCTCTCAACTTCAGTGTAAGCAGCCCTACAGCTCAATGGTAACTTACTGGTGTATTTAAAAAATATTTTCCAGCTCAAAACCACCTGTTGGCTATAGTAGGAGCCCTCTGCCAACAGTTGTCAAAGAAAATCTGACATGTATGCAAAGCTTATGTTAAACTACATCTTTCCTACCAATCCAGAAGTGGTGGATTGTGGTTATCGTGGTTGATAATTTTTGCTCCCAAACTCTTTACTAAGGCTTCAATCCTATATGCACGTAACTGGGAGTAAGTACCACTGAACTCCATGGGTATGACTTGCAAAAGGGCATGCTCTGTCCTAAATCATATTTAATGATGTCAATCAAATGGCTTCAAACTTAGAGCCAAGTGGTCATCTTAAGTCACAATTTGAAGATACCACATTGTACGGTAAAGTCCAAGTTTCTAGACACAGTACGGTATTTTCTTCCTGTATTCAAGTGGTTCCTAGGAAGCCCCTAGCTCTTGACTGTGAAATGCAGTTGGCCCTCAGGGCTTAAGTTAGAAGGATTTTGGTTTAAACAATTCGTAGAATTCAGCTACAGTTGACCAATGATGCTTTGCTTTCCAAGTAGAGATATTTCAATTCTTAGTAAGCATTTTTCTGCAAATGCAACGATTAAATTGGCTTCACAGTGAAAGTTGCCTCACCACTCCCAAACCAACCATTAAAGATACAGTTCAACAAAGCATGGGAATGACTTATTTGTACAAATTAAGGCTGCAAATTCAAATATGAATTCTTGAGTAACGGTTTCTGATTTCTGGTGTACATTGATCCTAAAAAGGAAATGCGTAAAAGGCCCTGCTGGCCTATTTATACAGTGTGACTGGCAATAAGAAACTTTTTAAAGAAACCAAGCTTAAAATAGGCTCAGGAAAGGCAGCTAAAATTTGTAATATAGCCTGTTATATTTTCAATGAATTGCATTTCTAGTAATTCTAAAAAAAACCCCAAATATATAAATGAAAATATGCTTGAAATCAGTGATGAATAAAAAAAGTGGGCTTAATCATTGCTCTTTCATAATTGAAAATTGAATTGTCAAATACAGGAATCACCTTTAAAAAACAACCACCCTTAAGCTTCTCTAAAAAGCACAACTTTTTAAAAAATATAGTAAAACAATATTATGGTAAGACCTGAACACTTAACTTTAATTTGCCTTTCAGCAGTAGCTGAACTGAATGTAGACCAATTCCTCACATCTCAAAATGTTGCTAGTGGTAAATATGTAAGGAAATATATGAGCACATATCCATCAAAGATTAGACCAAGGTGCATTCATCCCTCGTTTCCCTTCCCTTTCTGTCTTTGATTGTTTTACCCTGGAAAGAACCATGTACACCAAACTATACAACCACAACCAAATTCCCCTTTGTACAGTTCAGCCCGTGCTAGTATACTAAACTCCATAATCCAGTCTATGGCCGACAAATCAGTAGACTTACAGCTTGCCTGGGTTCTTCAAGATGTGGATCCTTATATTACCCTACAGGTTGCTAAATTCCTAACAGCCGTCCTCTCGTACAAGAGACGGAATGGAATGTTAGCAGATTATTGATAGCTATATGAATTTTCTATAATGACATCAGATATTGATTTTAGTGTAGTGCCTAAAATTTTTAACCTTAATCTTAAACTTTTCTTATGAATGGCTAATATCTGTCCCCGTGAGTTGTGAACTGTGCTATACTACTTGTGGTTTGTACGAGTCCGCTGTTTTATTTGATTTGTTTTGTTTTGTTGTGTTTCATGATGGGCGTAAAGCCGAATAAACATTTTGATGAGAACCAAATTCCCCATGGTATCCTCTAGCACAGTGTTTCCCAACCTTTTTTGGGCAAAGGCACACTTGTTTCATGAAAAAAATCTCGAGGCACACCACCATTACAGCCCCGTGACGTCAGCGCGCAGCGTCACGCCGGGAGGGACATGAATTGCTAGCAAATTACATAATCACCTCCTTGAGGGCTGGCTCATCTTCTCCGAAGGCAGAACCCCATTAATTAACAGCACAGACTCACACCATAGCCAAGACGAGGGGGAAAAACCTCAGTCATGCACAGTCATGCACATGTGGGGGCTAAATGAGGACGAAGACCGGGCAAAGAGCAGGGTTAAAATCACCCCACCTGGCCAGGACAATCCCTGGGTGCTCCCTTGGGCCACTCGCCTGACCCACCTCGCAGGGCTGTTGTTGCGAGGATAACACGGGGAGAACCACGTGCGCCCCCGGGAGCTCCTTGGAGGAGAAAGCGGGCGATGAATGCAATGCACGAAATATATGAGAGGCGACCAGGTTTTGCAGGTGAGGGGCCCCCGCCAGCCTCCACTTCCAACACCCGGCACAACGACGCCGAAGTTTCCCCCCGGGCTCGGCTCGGGGAGCAGCGCTGCTCCCCCCCCCGGCTCCCCTTCGCCCTCCCGGCTCTCTCTGCCGCCCACTGGGGACCCCCCTCACCTGCCAAGTCCGGAGCGCCGGTGGAAGTTGCATGCATGCATGCAGGGCGCCGTGTTGCCATTGCATTGCACTGCACTCCATGCAACGCCTGCACGCATGCATTGCCTTGCACGCCCGCCAAGGGGTCTCCCCGCTGTCCGATGCGTCCCCTCCGGTGCGGATGCAGCATTGCAAAAATAAAAAACCCCCGACGCAGCCCTACCTGGGGGGCAGCCTCCGCCTCCGCCGCTCCGCCTCTGCGGGGATCCCCGGCCTCCATCCTGCCGCCCGATCTCCGCGGGGGCGCAGGCAGGCTGCGCGGGGTCTGCGCGGAAGAGCCCCTGCCTGCCCGGCTGCCGCCGCCGCGCTCATTCCATGACCGGGAGAAGAGCGCTTCAAACAAAACGCCCGGCCCGCCAGGCCACGCTGGGAAACGTAGTTCGCGCACCCCGCGCGGGCGCGGAGCCCAAGGGCGAGGGGACTACGGATCCCGGCAGCCCCCACGCCGGGGACGGAGGGGGAGAGGCCGGGTGCAGGGATGGAGGGACGGGTGGGTGAGCGAGTGAGGGAGTGGCAGCCGCCAAGCCTTGGCCGAGAGCCAGGAAGGGCCTCCCCGGAGGAGGAGGAGGAGGAGGGAGGCGCAGAGCGGGAGGGAGGGAGGGAACCCCAGGGGTCATCTAGTGACGGCGCCCCAATCGAAAATTTGACTTTTAAAAAAAAAATCTTTCAATTTTTTAATTTTTCCCGCGGCACACCAGGCAACATCTCGCGGCACACTAGTGTGCCGCGGAACAGTGGTTGGGAAACACTGCTCTAGCAGCACCCTGGTCACCCAGGAAGGGCAGACAAAACATGAAAGAGGTATGTGTTAACACTAAAGGTGCACAAAAACATTTCCTGTAGGTAGGCAAAACTTCCACTTGTTGCAACATAAATGGAGTATTAAGGCGGCTGACTTGAACTCTCATGGTCAGTTCTGAAAGAGTTCCACTCTCTACAACCATGGCTGCTGCTGCTGCCATAATTTGTTCCACATATCAGTGCACATCTGACTACACAAACAGAGATTCTAGGTAAACAAGAAGCTTGGAGCAGAGTCTTCAATTAAAATCCACAGGTATCAGTGGAACTTACAAATAAATATAATTAGGCTTTGGGCAAGAGTTGGATCACTAAGAGATTCTTAGTGGTTATTTCTAAGACTATTAGCACTTAAAAAAAAACAACGACACTGAAAAATATTCAAGAACAATATTGAGACTGTTACAATCCTATGCATACTTACTAGACATTGGACACAGTGGTACTTACATTCAAGAAAGGATTCACAGGATTAGGTTGTCATTTAGTTACAACACTTCTTTATATGCTTCTATTGCAATTACATCTCTACTACAAGCAGCGTCACAAGATATTTATTCCAAACAAAAAAGCAATGCATACTTTTTCAATTCAGTAGAATATGTTCCGAAATTTCACTATAATGTTTTTGGTCATTTGAAGAGCTACCTTCCCGAAGCGGTGCAATGCTAAGCCTATTGAAAGGCAGTCATTATAGAACCAAAGAATGGTTATTCAAGGAAGAACCTGACAATCTGTATTTCTCTAGCCTGAGGTCCCAGCACAGTTAACAAATAGAATGAAATTATTAACGGAGATTTTCACAGTTATTTCTTAATTAATTACTGCATACACACAAATGAAAACTGGAGTGGGCATATGCCTATTTTTTCCCTTTATAAAATTCATTATGGCAAGTCTTACTTTTTCAAACACCACTAATGTTTCATATCACTGCACACCAGTGCACAACCACAATTGTGCTATTCTTTATACTTGCTGAAGGACATATATTGAGTCTATAGAGTAATCTTCTGGTATTTTTTAATATTACAGATTGCAAAAGAAAAGGCCACACTATGATCACCGAACCATGTAATAATTCTTCCTAGGAAGTCTCAAGGGAGATAAAGATAACAGAAACTAACCTTTAGAAATTAGACTAGGGACCCAGCTATCATAACAATGCTGGTTGAGTTAAAATGCTCAGACTCCAGGGAACGGGACACATGGCATCACTCTGCAAACAGCATAACCTTTTCCCCATTCCCTGATTTATTTTAATATGGGTGGAAATTATCTGCTGCAGTTGCTGATTAAAATCCCGAAGAAAAAAATGGAAATGGCCGGTGCCTCTTACAACCTTGAACATATCCTAATACCTGCAGATCCCCATACACATAAAAGCAGGGCTTATTAATACATGCCTCTGCTTGTATATCAAGAAAGGCAAACCTCCTTACTGCTTAGCAAACTTCTTTGCAAAACTTTGTTGTTGTTGTTATATTAGTAAATTTATTTAAGATTCGACAATAACAGTAAATCAACAATAACTAATACATCAATTCACTATTTGCTAAAGTTGACCATCTTTAATAATAGTTAAACTACAAAACATCATTTTCATATTTAACTTTATCTCTTTCTTAGCAGATCAGAAAAAAGGAAACTAAAAGGAAAAAGTGAGAAGAGGAAAAAAATCAGAAAGGAAGAAAAGAAGAAGAAATTAATAAAGAAAAGAATAAAAAGGGAAAATAAATACATTTAACTTCCAATTAGACTCATTGTATTATTGTTTCTATTGTTCTTTCACACACAGTTCCAAATTACTGTATTGCTTTCTTTGTTTTTATTCTTTTAACAAAAACATTATGTTTATTATTTTACAAGAATCATTCTAGTTCTGCCAGGAAATGTTGATTATTACAATAGTTTTCCAGGTATTCTTTAAAGATTTTCCATTCTTTCTGTATTTTCTGTTTTGTTATTTTGTTTTGCTCTTTCTAACTATTTCTGCTTTCAATCTCATGTTTTTATCTTGTGAACCATCCTGAGATCTTTGGATGAAAGACAGGATATAAATCAAGCAAACAAAGTCAAAGAAGGCCTTAAACAATGCAAACTTACAAAAAAAGTAAGTTTACTTATGGCTCAATGGAATGTTACATTTCACAAAAAGTTTTTACTTTTGTAGCAAGGAAGATTGTAACCATATCTGTTACATCTTTATATTGCTGTCCTTTTAAATTTTGCATTTTGTAACATTTTAAGCAAAGAAAGGAGCACATCAACAGAAGTCAGGACTTGTTTTGCCTTCCTGAAAACATTTCCCAAACTTATCCACAGCCCCACAAAACAAATACATACAACTTTAAAAAGGGAGTGCAAACAATATTGCCATTTCTACCTCTGCCTGCAATCATGTAACTGAAAACTTAGCACCGGTTGTTTTTACCCTACTCTCTCCATGTGTTTAACTTTCAAACACATCCTAAAGCCTATACACACACCATGGCTACAGCACAATATTATAATTTAAAAAATAGAGAGAAAGTGTGGCGGCCGGGGGGGGGGGACTCTTGAAGGGAAACTGAAGTACAGCGGTACCTCGGTTTAAGAACAGCCCTGTTTATGAACTATTCGGTATACAAACCCGGAAGTAGTGTTCCGGTTAGCAAACTTTACCTCGGTCTACGAACGGAAGCCCAATGGTGGAAGGGCACCGGTGGCAGGAGGCCTCATTAGGGAACGCGCGCCTCGGTTTAAGAATGGTTTTGGTTTAAGAACGGACTTCCGGAATGGATTAAGTTCGTAAACCGAGGTACCACTGTAATTCTTGCCATACATTCAGATCAACTGCTTTGCACTGGTAGGACAAAGTCGATGGAGGGCGTGTAATTCAGAAAAGCAGGACACACACTGTGTTGTAGGGTGGCAACCTATTTTAGTTGCAAGGCATATGGGTGTACAGAATGTTAGGGGAAGGGTAGTACCTCTGGTGGAAGAGACGCTGTGCTCCTTCTAAGGTAGTTTGTCCACCTTTGGTCCCCACCCTGCACTCAGCTCTCACCTGTGGCTCCTAGAAATTTAACCCCTGTGTTGCAAACAATAGTCAGTAATATCCAAGGAAACACGATGACCAAATACAATGATACGATATCAATATACACTCTCTATATAATATGAAATAGCATAAACAGAAAACTTATGAATCTCTGAAGATCACAAGACTTATAAGACTTATGTTTATTTGGTTTTACGTTTTCAAGAGAATCCATTAAGAGTACATATTTTGTGATCTTCGGAGATTCATAAGTTTTCTGTTCATGTGATTTCATATATTTCATATTATATACAGTCATACCTCGGGTTAAATGTGCTTCAGGTCGAGCGTTTTCGGGTTGCGCTCCGCGGCGACCCGGAAGTAACGGAGCGCTCAAAATGACGTCATGCGCATGCACAGAAGTGGCAAAACGCGACCCACAAATGCGCAGACGTGCAGTCGCGTCTTGCGTTCTACTCAGGATGCAAACGGGGCTCCAGAACAGATCCCATTCACATTCAGAGGTACCACTGTATCATATCATTGTATTTGGTCATCGTGTCACCTTGGATATTACTGTCCTACAAACTGTCGGCATGTGACAGCGGCCACCACCCGGGAACGGCTTCAACTGGCCAGCTAAACTTGGTGAGGGTAACCAATGGGTTTCAAACCCTCAGTGAGTTAGGGAATTCTCCTTTATGTGAGGACAGGCTACAGAGGGTTGAACGGATGAGACCCAGAGCGGGTCCAATGGTCAAGAAGCCGTTTTTTGCATGTGCTGTAGAGGAAAAGCGCCCTCCATGGTCTCTCAAGACGGACAGATGCCAACAACAACATTTGAGGTAAAGAACTGGGGAGTGCACAGAAAACTGAGGGGGGTGTTTTGCACTAGCTGGTAGGCAGGTATACAACATTTAAAAAAGAAAATATCACTTAGAAGAGATTCTTAAAATATTAAGCAGTTTATAAATGTTTTAAAAGCAAATAAATAAAATAAGAAGTTGTGAATGGTGGACCTGGACATTCGCATACATGAAGATGTCCAAGTCTCATATGAGTTCTACCTTTTTCTCCATCTCAACAGTGCCTCTTTAACTGCCCTTTCAGTTTGGATACCTTCAAGCTGAGCTAATTCCTTGAGGTGAGTTGATTAACTCACTCACTTGAGCCACCGGAATAAGTGAACTAAACTATTTTTTCAAATAACACAACTGAACTCAAGAAGCGTTCCTGTCTTTTTCTTCCTGGTAGGTTTTCTGTGCTTCTAACAACTGTGAGAACCAATGCGGTGTAGTGGTTAAGAGCAGTGGACTTGTAATCTGGTGAACCGGGTTCGCGTCTCCGCTCCTCCACATGCAGCTGCTGGGTGACCTTGGGCCAGTCACACTTCTCTGAAGTCTCTCAGCCCCACTCACCTCACAGAGTGTTTGTTGTGGGGGAGGAAGGGAAAGGAGAATGTTAGCCGCTTTGAGACTCCTTAGGGTAGTGATATTTGACCAAACTGTGGGAGGCAGTGGAAGACAGGAGTGCCTGGTGTGCTCTGGTCCATGAGGTCACGAAGAGTCGGACACGACTAAACGACTAAACAACAACAGGGTAGTGATAAAGCGGGATATCAAATCCAAACTCTTCTTCTTCTTCTTCTTCTGTGTGATGAACAAATTCATTCAACATATGTTTTGCATCGTGGCATCTCCACACTGGCAGGAACTTCACCTGTTGAGTTTTTGTCTGCCATGCTGCTATTGGACATAAGGAAGGCTTCCTACCAGTGTTCTCTATTCAGAAGAAAATACTTGAAGCCTGGAGAGCGATTCTAATTAAAACCAAAACTAAATAGATTCTCAAATTAGAGATGTAATTAAGGCTGCTGACCTAAAGGTAATTACTTGGATGCAAACCTTATTTAAAATCAATGGAAATTTCTGAGCAAGTAAGTTTAGTAATAGAGATGCTTCCACTTACGGAGAGTACTAAAATGAGATAGAAAGTGCTCTCTATGAATCCACTCGCCCTGCCCCACCCCCCACACATAGGACTCAGAAAATACCTCTAAGATGTTCCGTGTTTTGATTATATGTTGCCTGAGGAAGATTTCCTATCCTAAGTTTCAAGGTACAGTGGTACCTCGGGTTACATACGCTTCAGGTTACATACGCTTCAGGTTACAAACTCTGCTAACCCAGAAATAGTGCTTCAGGTTAAGAACTTTGCTTCAGGATGAGAACAGAAATTGTGCTCCGGTGGCGTGGCAGCAGCAAGAGGCCCCATTAGCTAAAGTGGTGCTTCAGGTTAAGAACAGTTTCAGGTTAAGTACGGACCTCCGGAACGAATTAAGTACTTAAGTCTGTAACCTGAAGCGTATGTAAGCTGAAGCGTATGTAACCCGAGGTACCACTGTATAAGGGAGGGAAAGTGAAGCAGCACAGGTCTTGCATTATGGGCCTTGCACGCAAAACAAACTTTCAAATTCTATCAACTACAGAAATACTAGGTGTGCAAGAAACTGCAAGTGCGGAATGTTTTGCTGTTTGAATCATTTATGTATTTCAGATTTAAGAGTTTGGTATGTTTGGAAACATGGAGGGCTGAGATACAGTTAAGTCCTGCCACATGTGACCACTTAGCCCTTTGGGTCAAGACTCATGTAAAAAATTCAGTGGCAAACGATGATGGTATTTCCTAACAGTGCAATTTTGTAACTGGGAAGATTGGGAAATTCCTTACATTTGCTGGTGCTCCTGTCCACCATGAGATTCGGTTCTCAAAAGGGCAAGAGCCCTGATACATATTATCATGTGTTAGTGTACAAAAGCCTGACAGCTGCTTTTCTAAGACAAAAGCCTAGGAGGAGGCAATTTGGAACAGAGTAGAAATGGTAGGTAGGAGGCCTTAACTCTTTACCTACCTGCCACTTCTCCACTCCAAACTGCTCCTTTTGAAAGCTGCTTGTGCCTAGGAAAAGCAGCTTTGGGGCTTTTGTTATACAATACGTTTGTTATACCATATATAATATGCATATAGGTTAGTGGTGGTTGCCCACCGATGTATGGATTCAGTAAACACTTCAAAGCAGAAGTACTAAAAGAATCAGTTAACTGGATATATTGAACTCTACGCAGAATGTAGCACAGGAGATAGAAGAGGCACAATTACCACAACCTGCCTGAAGTACATATGTTGACAACTCACCGAGTTCACAGAAAAACTAATAATGGCAAGTCAAAACATCAAAGTCTTCAGCATCGTGTTACTTCTGCTTTTGGAAACTTTGAGTACTGTCAGCATAAAATTATCAGCATTTTTCTTAAGCAACCACTAATAATTAAGTATAATGAAATACTAATGGTTTTGAAATGAATGAAAACGGAAGTAGCAGATTAAAGGGTCTGATGATTTGAGAAAACTTAGCTATGGTGCAGTAGGCAATATTGTGGTGTGGTAAATATCTAAAAGCATGTTGGATACTCTTTCTAATTTCAAATGCTTAGGGCACATGGGCACTTGGGTTTGCACAGCTAGCTAGACATTTGTTTATAATGCCAGTCAGAAGGGCTCAAAATTATTTCACTCAGCATTGTTGCTAAAAAGGCTCAAGATGAAAGGAAAAATCCACATACCGTATTTTTCGCCCCATAGGACACACCGCCCCATAGGACGCACCTAGTTTTTTTTTGGGGGGGGGGGAATAAAGAAAAAAAAGTATTTCCCCCCCAGGTGCGGGGCAGGCGCGGGGGAAGCCCATCCATCTAGAGATGAGAGCAAATATCTTTAAAAAAAACAAACAAAACCCAAATCCAAAACCCAGCCACACTCATGCTCACTTTGTTGCTTTCAACCTTCTGGCTTTCTTTTCAAAACTGGTTCGCTATAAGCATTAATCACACGAAGAATTAAGGTGGCGGACTGTGGATTCTGCATTGCAACCTTTCAAAATGTCAGGGTGTTTAGATCCATTTCAAATCATCAACTTATAATTTCTGTTCTTAAATCATTGCGATATTTTTCCTTTCTGAAGTAATCATGCAAATGACTTTAAAAGGCGTCGGCTACCATTGTTTAGCAGCTGGTGTGGTGTTTGTTTTAACTAGACAGACATGCAAACGACAATGGGCAACTTCACGTCTGTGTTTAAGAGGTCACTGGTTTAGTACCACAAGGGTCACAACAGAACAACCACACATAGACCTCTGTTCTCAGAAGCTTTAAACATTAGGCTAGTGTGAGTTGAGAGGCAGGGGGAACTGACTGGAAAAGGAGGGTTTCCAAGCAACCTTGCAGAGTTAAGCAGCCTCAAGAGGCTTGAAAAATAGCTAACACTGGCAGAGCTCCATTAAAGGAAAACTGCGCTAACACCATTGAAGGCCTACCACCAGTGGCTAAAATACAGGATGCATAAAATAGGATCAGAAATGAAAGACATACAGAGACTTCATAATTTGGCGGTGCCATTTTAAACTGTTGTTCCACAAATACAATATAAGTAAGATGCCAGAACAGGTATAGAGCTTTTTGTTTTGTGGAAATGGCTTATTCTTCTGCGTAAACTATTACTTGCTTTACCAGTTGACCTTTCATTAAAAAATTTTTTAGCAATATGCCAATGCAACACATTTTTTTTTAAAAAAATGTGGATATAATTTGCAAAAAAAAGCAGGGGTGTGTGACTTTCAATTTAGTTCAATGTCTACCTAACCTACGAAAGTTATTTCAAGAAGATAAGCAACAAGTTTGTCTGGTATATCACAAACAGTCAAGAAAGGAATCAAATCCACTTTAGTGGGCCAAAGCTAGTTTGCCTGTCATTAATATACTCTGAAATACATATCACAGACAACACTGCGGCAGATGAGATAGATTACTACGCTGAGTAAGAATCACAGGAAAAAAACCAAACAATTTTCTATCAAGTTTACAGAGAATGAAGTCTGAACTGCTGACTTCTATCTGTAAGAGTAGAAAATTTGCTCTAAGCTAACTAATTTGGACTTTTGTGTTTTCTGTGCACGAATGTGATCCATGTCTGTGTACACCAACTTGTTCATTCCACTTTAACAGTGTTATTTTCACTTCTTTTAAATTTGCAAATAAGCAAATAAAGTTCTTGATATGCAAGACTGAGTGTACACAGGGAACAAAGATCAATTGATGCTTGAAATAAAGAGCAAAATATCTCTGTAACTGATGATAATAATAATAATAATAACAATAATAATAATAATAATAGGTTTCAATGAGCTATTTAACAAAAAAGGCTTGCTATTACCATCTACTTTTGAAGTTAGTACATTGCAGAATAAGAATTATTGAAAGCATTACTTTTGATAGCCACACATGAAAAATTGTTTAGTATACTATGAAAAAAAATTGAAATAATACGTCACACGTAATACATCCAGCAAAATCAAAGATGCCAATTTATAAGGTTTAGTTCTTTCTTGTAAGGACAATGATTTCCAAGTGCCTTCATAGCATGCCTTCTCAGATAGACAAAAAAACAAGAGAACTGGTGGGAGCTGCAAAGTAATAATTAAATACATCAGAGCTTTCCCGTCATCTCCCATTATGGAACAAAACCAGACTTTCTGTCATGCTCTGATAAACAGAGAAAACACTGAAAGTCACAAAATTACTCCAGTCAATTGCTGTGCAGTAAAAGCAATCTATAGATAACATAGATCAATTTACAGGCTGGGGCTGAAGCATTGTCTGTTTACCAGCAGAGACGGTGTTAAACAGTATGATTTAAATATTTATTCATCCAGAATAAAAGCATTACTTTGAAGACATGTATAACACTGATAACTGTGTACCTGTTGCCATATGGCTTTTGAATGGCTCAATCTTGGAATCTAAGACACAGACTAGCCCCTTACATGAACATGAAAGCTACGTTATCTAAGAATTTGTTTTAGCATGTAACAAAATTCTATATCTCCCATTGCCTGGTGAGACTTTTAAATTTTCCCATCGCACTAATTTGTGAGGATTCATCAACCAGGAACTATTTCAGTTTAATCAGAGAGGAATAACAGGGACTTCTGATCCAATAGGCCCAAAATAAAAGGTGTTGATGTTTACTCTCTTATCACATTGGAGCAGATGGTGCTGACGCATAATTACATTTAGTCAACCTGTTTGAGGTCTGAGGAGCTCCCATCGTTTCTTCCATTCTTCAACTATTGCGGTTGTTTGCAAACCAGATTTAAGAGTAAGGACATTTGCATCACGCTGTGCTCATTCAGCCAAAAGGCAGTAGACAAGCTAAAATTAATGAGTTGGAAGGCATGTAAATCATTTCATTTGAATAATGTGTTTAGCCTGCCCTCCTCACAAATCAATTTTCTTTAGCGTTAGACACAACTCATATTGCAATGTATTTTCACAAATCCACATGGCAATTGATTTTTATCCTGCACCCATGGTCACCTTAAATCGGTCAGGAGCTCAGCTTAGACTGTCAGGTTGTGTCAGGAGTTTACAGTGACTGCTCACCAGAGTGCTCTTAATCCTCCAAGGTTTACTCAAATGTCACAACCATCTGGAGCAAAGGGAGGATCCCCACTGGGATCCACTGACCAGTTTTCTTTCTGAACTGAAAGAAGACAATAGAAAGTAAAGCACTAGCCAAAGGCTGTTATTTGCCCTCTCCAAGCAAAGCAAAAAGTCGGGCAAAAGGACTTTTATATTTCGTATAATGAATGAAATATACTAACACCTTCCCTAGGAACAGTGGGGTCTCAAGATTGTTGTGACAATATTTAGTAGGTTTAGGATAGGATATTGATCATGATTAAGAAATTCCCTTTTACTTATTTAAGCCTTAGGTTTAAAAGATGCTTGCAAAAGGAGGGCTAATGGTTCAGCAGGAGAGACAGACTGAGAGCTACAATTCCTCTCCAATGGCTCAGCGCTGCTGATTGTGAGGTAATGACCAAGGGTGGAAGGAAGTTAGGGAACCCCAGCCTCAGGTTTATCTTACCACAGACTTATTGCTCTGTTAAGCTTTTTTTTTTTTTTTTAACTTAGCTTGCAGGTCAGTGTGGATGAGCAAAAGAGAAAAGGCTTCTTTCGGTTTTAATATGCACAGAAGTTCTTACCAACAGACTGTGGCACCCCACAACTATTAGTTAGCTCTGACAGCAACAGTCAAGAGTTTGTATCCTCCCCCCCCCCCATGAAAGTTGGCCTAAATTTCTATCTGTAAATTACATGAGTTTGCAATTTTTTTATGCAAATCAGTGACATGGGCGTGTGCTCTGCATTTTTCACATACCTAGCAATACCACTGTTGCTGTAGAATACTGTACAGTGGTACCTCGGGTTACAGACTCCGCTGACCCAAAAATAGTACCTCAGGTTAAGAACTTTGCTTCGGGATGAGAACACAAATTGCGTGGCGGCAGCAGCAGGAGGCCCCATTAGCTAAAGTGGTGCTTCAGGTTAAGAACAGTTTCAGGTTAAGAATGGACCTCCAGAACGAATTAAGTTCTTAACCTGAGATACCACTGTACACAGAAAAAAATGCAATTATAATGAAGCGATTAAAAAAATGGCATAGGCATGGATCATCGCTGGTCTCTCATTCTACAAAAGGATGAAAATCATTTCCAGATACCCCAATTTGACCAGCATATTTGAATGTTGTTTGGGGGAGGGGCTGTACAAACTAGCACCCCCTCCCCCTTTACAGCTCCGCTTCTAAATACGTTTTTAATGGCCAAAAAAGTGTTTCCAGTTTTCTCAGGGAAATAAAATTTTAGAAATACTAAGAATGAACACATCTTTCAGTAGCATAACTGCTGAAATTGATTTTCTGGGAGCATGTCACAGGACGTTCTCGCTACCGTGGAAGGAAGGCATATGCTAATGGCAAAAGTAACTTTGATTGCTATTTTTATTGCAGCAGGCATATCAGAAGTGCAAGTAGTTTTGCCTTTTAACTTAATTACTGTGCGGAATTACTTTGCCTTTTCCTTTTTTTCACAAAACACTTTAGGGATTTGAGAAACACCAGTAGCAGGTGCTAAGCTGTAACTTTCTGTCTGCCCCTCTGTGTTTCAGACAGCATAATATCAATTCTAAATTCAGCTGTTTTCTGCATTATTGGCTTTCCTTTGAAGAGTCTTAATTTGCAGTTTTGTTCTATGAGGTAATTCATAGTGAGAACTGGTAAGGGTTGACCAGTATTTCTTGCTGTTTGTAACTTCTTTGATTCATGAAGAAAGAATTTCTCTTTGGAAGCCAATTATTACATGAGCCACCTAGAACATTCAGGGTTTGTGATTCCTTCAAAAAGTCAGCTGTTTCAGTGGGGGTTTTTTATAATAGTTTTTTTTTTAGATTTTCAAAAATTTAATTCCATGGTGTTTTTTATTTCTCCCCCTCTATCTCTAACACCATAACATCAATACTGCATTCTCTAATTCCTTCTGTTGCTCATTTTTCAAATGCTACTCGCGAGCTCATCAAACTGTAATATTTCCTTAAGTAGTCTGAAAAGTGCTTCAATTCTTCAACGTTAGATTCTCTTATTCCATCTGTTAACTTTGCCAATTCAGCATAGTCCATCATCTTCATCCATTCTTCCTTTTTGGTGCATAAAGAATCCTAGAATCCTAGCCACTGTTCTTACATACATAAACAACTTAATCATCCTTTTTGGAACTTCTGTCCCAATAATCCCTGAGAGAAAGGCTTCCGGGGCTTTTTTTTTTGTATAATGACTTTAAACATCTTTTTTATTTCATCATATATCATTTCCCAGAACGCCCTCACTTTCCTACAGGCCCATTACATATTAAAGAAAGTTCATTGTCTTTGCCTTTTCAAAGTACAAAGGGACCCCTACTTAATCATGTATGCAGTAAGATGGACGGAAACCTCAGGTTAGTTGGGTGAATATTAGGGATGTCATCCAAATAAACAAATCTGAGCCACATAATGAAATGAGCTGCATAAATGTGCACTTAACATAGTTTTGAGGAACCAACTTTCTACTTTTTTGATGGTTTATGTCTGTATTGCAGTGGGTAATATCTAAGAAAACGCATTGCATTATGGGAGACTTGGTGGGTGGTGCTTCTTCCAAGATGCTTCAAATCATCTACAGTTTTCAATAAGTACTTATATTAAATATTTTTCTACAAAATATTGTTGCCAAATCAAATAGGGATGCCTTTTTTATTCAGTTAAAAAGATCGTAAACTGACTGATCTAACCAATCAACTAAAGGCAAATATTTTATAAAGTTGGTGCTTCGGTATGTGTCATACAAGTATACAGGGTGCAGTTCACTAAAAGAAAAATTAAGAGCATGCACAACTCGGTACAAAAGAGAAGCAGCAGCAAAATTGGAAAGGCATTTTGGATTCCCTAAAAGTGGTTTCCATGTATCTCTTTAAGGAAAACTATATTAGAACTTCAACTCCTGTGGCTTACAAGTTACTTCTTACACTTAGGACTGGAGAAGTTGGAAACAGGCCACTTGAAGGAATGCTAATGTTGTGAAGTCTCCTGCAAGTCCAGGGAAATGAATTCCTTTGTAGTTTTTTTTTCTAGGGTATTACCATTAGTATTGAAGGGTTAATGGCAAAGGCTGGTGATTGTTTAAAAATTCACATTACCAAAGTGGATTACATTGCATCTACTAAAGGGATCAACAATGTAAGCTTACACTAAGCCATTATGTCAGAAACAAAGCTCTCATTTTAAGCCTCTGGAAACAAGCATAAAATGAACAAAAGAAAAAATGATTCTGATGCAAGAAGAAGGCAAACAACTACATGCTTTTCATACAGACTCACATTTCCACAGTTATGCATTATGCATGCAAATGGAAGTCTGTTCCAAAAGGCTCATCATGAACTTCTGACAATATATGCAAGCTACAAAACTGGACAAAGGTAATTATGGGACATTGAAAACCATGAAGAGAGTCTTGTCTTCTTAATTGTTCTGGACAGAAACAATAAATTTATGAATCATTATTTAGCATAGAAAGTTTAAAATGACTGACTGTATGTGTATAAAGACAACCTACAAAAGCCACATTGAAGTGCTCAATATCTGCTTATTTTAGTGATAATGAGGAGCTCATCCTCATTAGGTGAAGCTTTTTCTAGACTGTTCCTAGTGTTGTTTTTCTAGAAAAAGAGGTGCTGGAACTCACCATGAACGCCTCCCTTGTTCTCTTATAATGGCAATGGCGCCCACCTGAGAGGTGCCAGAACTGAGTTCTGGTGAGTTCTGGCTGAAAAAATGCCTGTCTGTTGCACAGCACAAAATGACCCCTGTGTTCCCCACCCAGTCCTTTGGCTAGGTTGGCTTTTTTTCTTAATTGAAAATTTATTAAAATTAATAAATTTAAATTAACAAAGTAATAAAATTTGCCTTGAACATTTGCACACATGTGCCTAATTTATTATGGAAGGCATAAAGAATGCAAATAAGGCAATCACTTGCTTTATTTGTTCATTTATTTTAAAATGGCAATATGATGCCCATGGGCACATGTACATGAGTAGAACCCTTTGCTGGAACCTGCAGGGTCCCCACTACTACTAAAATTAGGTTTGAATTAAGAATTATATTGTAGGCAATAGAATAGGTTGTGCTTTGTGTGTGGTGCCCATGACAGTTTATCTGGTTTAAACATGTGCCTACGAGCCTTTAAAAGTTGGTGAGCCCTGCTTTAGACAATTCATAGGTAAAGGTAAAGGTACTCCTGCCCGTATGGGCCAGTCTTGACAGACTCTAGGGTTGTGCGCTCATGTCACTCTATAGGCCGGGAGCCAGCGCTGTCCGCAGACACTTCCGGGTCACGTGGCCAGCGTGACAAGCTGCATCTGGCAAGCCAGCACAGCACACGGAACGCCGTTTCCCTTCCCTTAGACAATTCATAGTCATGACTATTTCTTGAGGAACTTTGTATTTGAGAAAGACATTCAAAAGGACGTGCCCCTCGTTTTAGTGTGCCCACTACTACAGAAATGTCACAGAGTAGCAATCAAAATGTGCAAAGTTCAAAAGGAGAACACATAGATGGGAGAGGGGAGACAGTAGTATATTTTGTCTATTAATTAAAACAGCCATCACCATCACTGGCACCATGTTTAATAAAAATTGAACTGTAGCTATTTTACTTATATGGCAACTTCAGCACTATATCACAGCACAGAGTCAGACAACAGCAAGACTATTTAACCTGTCAATCTAATCAGCTTTTGTTCAAACGACTCCTGCATTCAAAGCTTGTTTTGCCAACTGCAACAATGGAGATTTTTTTAAAAGCACATTTAAAAAGAAACGTTCTGCAAAACTCAAAATGTAAATCCACTGAGCAAGGAATTTGTGGAACTTAAAACTAACTTGTTTAAAAACTACTCATGTAAACCAAATAAACTACCACCTGTGGTGAGGCATGATTAAAAGTATCAATTCATAAAACACACACAAAAAATTATTTGGGTTATCTTGATTTCCTCTGATTGTTGCAAGTACTTTATTATTTCCCTTTCATAGCCCACTGCATTATAGTTTCATAATAAAGAGCCAGAGAATTACAAACCTGGATGCCAGGTGAGAGGATAAAAACAGTACAATGTCTTATGAATGAAACCTCTCCTATTCCAAACAAGGTGAAATTGCTTTGTTACATGAAAAGTATTTGACATTGTGCGATACAACCTGCCAACTGAAAGCAGGCAGGCAAACCCCTGAGAGACTGTTCAGAAAACATTTTTCTCTAACATTCTGTATCTAAGTGATATTTAGAATCTCACCCCAAATTTGCATCAGAAGTCTTAACTTTGTCCCTGAATGGTCAAAACTTTTTGAATTATGCCATTTAAGTTCCACATGCAATCAGAGATAAAATCTGTTCTGTTCTTGGAAAGGAATGCCCACAACAAAATGCCTAAAAGGAATGCCTTAGAAAAGCAGAAACACCACCTGGAAGTACTTCAGGCAACAAGATTTTCATTTATACCTGTTAGTACCACACGCGTTAATACCAGGCCTGCTGAGTGCATAGGAACCAAAGTTTTAAAATACCAAATGAAAAGATTATAGTAATGTCCCCCCTAATGCCACAATGATTCAAGCTATGGTCCAGGGACTACTCATCAAGCATTGTGGCAATATGCTGCTGAGAACTTGTGTGAGAGATTTAAGAAAAAGAACAAACATGAACATCAAGCTTTCTGAAGATCCTTGCAAATCTACAGTTTGTTTCTCTATTTTACCCTTTTAAAAAACAGTTGCATGGAGGTGTATTTATGAGGCCAATTTGGCAACTTATTATTGCAAGAATGGGTAATATGGAGGACAGATTCTTAAGTTCCAGAGAAGATCTAATTTGCTTATCTTCTGTCCACATACTGTAAACAGCTCCCTTCAAGGCTGTATTTATGTCGCGGAATATATTTTCCTAAAATGTCAATGACAATATTCATAATTTTTTTTGTCTACAAAGATGACACTTTGCCTAGATAGCTGATCCAGCCTCTACCTTACCCTACTGTACAACTGGAGTATTTCTTGTTGTTTAGTCGTTTAGTCGTGTCCGGCTCTTCATGACCCCATGGAGCAGAGCACGCCAGGCACTCCTGTCTTCCACTGCCTCCTGTGGTTTGGTCAGACTCATGCTGGTAGCTTCGAGAACACTGTCCAACCATCTCGTCCTCTGTCGTCCCCTTCTCCTTGTGCCCTCCATCTTTCCCAACATCAGGGTCTTTTCCAGGGAGTCTTCTCTTCTCATGAGGTGGCCAAAGTATTGGAGCCTCAGCTTCAGGACCTGTCCTTCCAGTGAGCACTCAGGGCTGATTTCCTTCAGAATGGATAGATTTGATCTTCTTGCAGTCCATGGGACTCTCAAGAGTGTCCTCCAGGAGTATAGAAATGTTTATTAAGCGATCTTTGTTTATGGCAACTAGCTATGAAACAAAACCCATTCTGTCTCTTGCCCTTCTCCCTTTTTGTTGCTGACGCATATATTATTGTTCTTGGGCAGCTCTATAAATTTCCTTTCTTATGCTGGTGTATCTCCATCCAGATTTATTTTGTAAATGTTGGGGAAAGCAACTCAGCCATTTTTATCATGCACCATCACACCTCAGTTCTATGCCCTGCAGACCTCAGGCTATTGACACTGAAAAGTGTCTTGCAGACAAGTCATTTGGGCATGATTTGACTGATAAATTTTACAAATTACACTCAGCCATTCCCATGTTACACAAATGTGCATTTGCAGCTACTTCACTTTGTATGTTTAAAATTTTGAGGGGGGAGGGATAAAACGTTAAAAGCAATCTGTAGTGGTAATTTAATAATGACAATGATGGCTGTAATTAATAGAGCATATATGTTTCATGAGAAATAATGTAAGAAGCAACGGATGAGAAACGTCAGCTTTAAAGATTGAGATTGTATCCAACGTTAGTCCTATTCAGAGAAGACCCACTGGAATTACAGTGGTACCTCAGGTTAAGTACTTAATTCGTTCCAGAGGTCTGTTCTTAACCTGAAGCACCACTTTAGCTAATGGAGCCTCCTGCTGCTGCGCCGCCGCCGGAGCACGATTTCTGTTCTCATCCTGAAGCAAAGTTCTTAACCCAAGGTACTATTTCTGGGTTAGCGGAGTATGTAACCTGAAGCGTATGTAACCTGAAGCGTATGTAACCCGAGGTACCGCTGTAATGACTCTAAAGCAGGCATAGGCAAACTCTAGTCCTACAGATGTTTGGGGCTACAAGTGACCAGGACCAGTGGTCAGGGATGATGGGAATTGTAGTCCCAAACATCTGGAGGACCAGAGTTTGCCTATGCCTGCTCTAAAGTTAGTCATGATCATTAACTACGATGAGCCTACACTGAGTAGAGCTAGCATTGGATACAAGCCATAATTGCTGTCATATTCAACTAGGTCTTTAATATCCTATTCATTAATAACTTACTTTTGGTATTATTTTAAAATTGTGCATTTCTCCAAAGAGATTCAAAGCAGCTAACAAAGAGTAATAAAGACTAAAGAATACATAATGCCTATTACAAACCTAATATACACTTGAATTACTATCTTAATATCAGCCTGCTTTAACAAATTCCACTAATAGAAATGAGCCAGAAGAATGATTAATAAAAGACCTCTTTAAAAAAGGTCTTCACCAACCACCTGAAGCAGTATGGCTTTGACAAGACAACTTCATAAGGGCGGTCTAGGTACCGCAGCACAAAAGATGACAATCCATAGATGACAACAGACTCACCTTCAGACGTTCACCAATTTGAAACAGAATCCCAGAGGATGGTCAGAGCATGTGGTCCACTCCATATGAAAAAAAAACCAACCTATTCCTTTAGGAACTGAGGTCGCACATCATTAAAAGATTAAAATGTTAAGGCTATCATCCTGAATTAATCTGAGAAGCTAAATTACTAGCCAGTGCATATCATAAGGAATTGATGGGATTTAAAGACATATATAATGGGTTGCCTATTACCTGTCAGCAATCTGGCTGCACTAACAGATGTTTCTGAGTGCTTTTCAAGGGCATCCCCATTTAGAGCACATAATAGTAGTCTAATTTTCATGTCACTATAGCAGGAATAACTGTGTAGCAGGGTTCACTTTGTCAGGAAGGACCACAGCCAGTATACCAGTCAAAAGCTGGCAAAACACACCCTATATGCAGCATCAAAGCCTCCTGTATATAAAAACCAAGAACAGCAGACAGTTCCTGTGCCCAAACCCGGCCAAAATCCAGAATGAAGGGGGTTCTAGATAACCAGTTTTGCTCAAAGACCTCTGGAGCTGCATTGCCAATAAAACACAGTACACCTCCTCTGGAAACTTTTGTGATAAACTAGGAGCCCAGGTCAGAGCAAAACCATGAAATGCTTGGCAAATAAGAACAGAAGGCTTCCAAAAAACAGAGACATCACCTTGCCGACAAAGGTCCGTATAGTTAAAGCTATGGTTTTCCCAGTAGTGATGTATGGAAGTGAGAGCTGGACCATAAAGAAGGCTGATCGCCGAAGAATTGACGCTTTTGAATTCTGGTGCTGGAGGAGACTCTGGAGAGTCCCATGGACTGCAAGAAGATCAAACCTCTCCATTCTGAAGGAAATCAGCCCTGAGTGCTCACTGGAAGGACAGGTCCTGAAGCTGAGGCTCCAATACTTTGGCCACCTCATGAGAAGAGAAGACTCCCTGGAAAAGACCCTGATGTTGGGAAAGATGGAGGGCACAAGGAGAAGGGGACAACAGAGGATGAGATGGTTGGACAGTGTTCTTGAAGCTACCAACATGAGTTTTACCAAACTGCGGGAGGCAGTGGTAGACAGGAGTGCCTGGCGTGCTCTGTTCCATGGGGTCACAAAGAGTCAGACACGACTAAACAACAACAACAAAATCATGAAAAAAAGTGGCTCTTATCAGTTGTACACAGGTTCCCAGCCTGGAATTTAAATTGTGCCCTGTCAACATTAACAGGTCCTCCCTTTGAACCTGTGGCTACCTGTGATGTAAACTTGTTCACTTACAGGCAGTTCTCTTGGTTACAGTAACTTCTGCTTGTTGGGGACTTTGTCTTCTGATCCCCAGCTCCGTACATTTCATCAGCTCCACTAGATAGCACTGAGCAGATTCTGTGACTGCATATAAGCAAGTCTTCTTTCTTACTATCACTGCCACAGAACAGGCTCGATTAGCAGCTCTAAGCTATATGCAGTTAGACTTAATTCAAGTCTTCCTCCACTGTGGCTCCTGCCACTTCCCCACTTATGTGATTGTCCCAAGCAATAGGCAGTGATAACCCCATTCCCTCATTCTCTGGGTCTGAGCTGCTTCACCATCAAGTAACCTGGCAGACAAGGCTGAGGAAAACACCATCACACTCATCTACTCAGGTCTCTGTGGTGTAAGCCATTGGATAATGTCAGTGGAAGGAATATATGATTGGCATTAAAAGTGGAATATTCAGACCCAATGAGGAACTGACCTAACATCTTCCAACTATTTCTTCACATTAAATTTGACAAAACTAATGAAAAACTGTATTAGCCTGGATTTGTTACTCAGAAAGAATATTATTTTGTACTCATATACTTAGCTTGTTTTAAACTTATGCCAGGACTAAATATGAAAGGTAAGAAATTCTGAACCACCTATAGAAAACTTAGGCTTTGTACATTAAGCTCTGAGAGACCTATTCTTCTCAATATTTCATTATGTATAGATGGTAAATCAGCAGGAACTGTTTTCCACAGTCATCCACAAGATGGAGCCTTCCCTTGAGACCAATTTCTGAATTCATTAATCTACACACTGGATTGTTATGCTGAGAGAGAAAAATGCATGAAAATGTCACACAGAAATCATGCAAACTACCGTTCAGGAAGATAATAAACACCTGTTTGAAAAAGTAAATCCATGTTAACTACCACTTTTATAATATAGATGCATTATCAGGAGTAAATCTGAAAATGGAATTTCTGAATGAGAATATACACAGGAGTGCATGTCAAGAAGTTGCAGAACTACTTCCAGATTCCTTGACCCCACTGCCACCCTCCAAATAAACCCTATTCCCATTCCACCATTTCACTCAGTCATCTTAACGCTGGCTCTTAGACAGCTCTAATGTCATTAACTCGTAAAATGGAAATCTGCTCTCAAAGTACTCCCAGCTTTGACATGTTACAGTTAAGGAAGACTTTTAAATACAGTCTACGTCTGTTTGAGTTCCAACACTGGAGGGAATGAGTCACATGACATCCCCAAACTCTGGAATAGCAGCCTAAAGTATCAACAATGATTATTTTTATCCTCCTTAGGCTATAACACTAAAGCACAGTGGTACCTCGGAAGTTGAACAGAATCCATTCCAGATTTCTGTTCGACTTCCAAAACGTTCGGAAGCCGTGTCGGATGTTCAGGTTCCACAGAATGTTTGTAAACCAGAACACTCACTTCTGGGGTTGCGGCGTTCGAGAGCCAAAACGTTTGAGTCGCAAGGCGTTTGTCAACCAAGATATGACTGTAATAAGTATTCAGTATGTCTGAAGGAGAATTCAAGAATGAGAATAACACTTCTGAACTTTTCACAATGGCTTGCTTCGAATATAACACAAAACCAAAATATTTTTGGGAAGACTGAAAAATAAGCAATACTTATTTTATTTAGTGCCTTTTACAGATTGAAAGTCACTGTGTTACCTTAGGAACAAAATAGCTTTTGTAGAGGCAGCTGTAGGCTGGTGCATCAGAGGGACCCATGGATTTTGCTCTTCAGGGAATATTCTGGTGCCATGATCCCAATCCCCAGATGCCCCACTTTGGAGTTTTCCACTATTGGCAGCTTACTAACCACTTGCACAGAGATCGAGCCTCTGTCCCATGCCAGGCCTTCCCAGACAGCGGCACTCCTCTTCACTGGCAGTCAAATGAGTGCTAAAGGATGATAAGTGTTGAATAGTGGAAAAGATGGACAAAGGACACAGCTCTGTTGGATTCACAGCTCTTCATTGCAGCAGTTAGAACTGCTCCTGGAGGACTGACTGCAGCCTAGCTGGCTGCTTTATATAATACTGAGTAACTTGAAACAGTAACAACTTACAACTAGCTAACCAATCAGAAGCAACAGTTTTCAATCCTTCATTTACATACTGGTGGCCCTGAGTGAGAACTACAACTAATCTTAATACATAACAATAAGGAGACTGTGGAGAACCTGGATGAATTATTTGCATCTATCTTTCATGATGGAGGATGATTGAGGATTATACAGACATTCAATAGTGCATAACTGACTTTAAGGCACCCTAGCCATGTTTCTGATAGTCTTCAGTTTCTTTCATCATTTTTCACTTGTTACTTTCCCCGACAATGTCTTACAAGACCTAAAACCACATACACCTTCTACCGTAAAACAGCTTAGAACAACAAAAATCTATGTTAATGTGAACCACAATTAGGAAATGCAGTATTGAAATGTGCGTCACCATTGTTCTCATCTCAGCCAGCATTTTCAAAATTTATAGGTTGCTGTTTTTGTCTAAGCAGGTGTTAATCAAAGAGTCAACGCACGAAATTTATGGCCCTAACACTGCTGCTTCTGAAATTGATACCTATTTGGTCGATTCAACAGACTGAAATCAATTTGCAAGTTCAATATTATTTAAAATGGTTTGTGGCCACTGTGAATATCCTTTGAATATTTCAATAGGATTTTTGCCTTATTCAGCAGCATTCCACTTCACCTCTAAAAATATTTTTTTTCTAGAAAGCTAACAATGACAAATACAAAACCTCTTAAGTTCTCTCCCTTCACTGTGATTGTAGCATAGAGAGCTTGGGTTGCTGCCATTATCATAACTCCCTCTGGACCAGTAACAGCAGACACTCATCAACATCAAGTCATTATTCCATTTTTCCCTTCATAGCACTGTGTATTAAGAAATTCCCCTGTGTTCAAATACCAACTAGGCTTTATTTCACAGTATCAATTATGCATAAAACATTAGAGTAAATAGTTATTTATATATTTCTGTTCCAGGCAGTAGCAACAGTCCCATACATCTTTTTTGCAGTTCCCACTTGGTGAAATTAGCTGGCATTTTCGTGATCAAAGCACTGCTTATTTTCCATCTTCCATACAAAACATTAGCCACTGGATTACTAAAACATTCTACAGATCACACATTTTAAAAGTCTTTACAAAAGCCTGTGTTATCCAAATATCAGCAAGCTGCAATGAAAACTGGCCAAATAGGATACTGCAGCACGAGCATGAGAATTTGGGCTTTGCAATTCTTTCCTTACTTAAGCATGAAAATTCAAATTATTAGCAACTACTTGGTTTAGGCCTACTGCATTCCCGAAATTTGTTTTAGTGTTTCGAATGGAACATTGGACTTTTAGGCACACGTATACTCAGTGCTTTTTAAATTTATTTTTAGAGGGGGGGGGAAAGGTGCCGGAACTCACCATGAAGTTGTACCACACTTTTAAAATATTGGGAGGAGGTCCTGTACTGTGTAGCCTTTAGTACCCCCCCCAAAGAACTGTGTATACTTTTGATACCTCCCCAGTTTACACTCAAGTAGGATGTTCCTTCTTCAGTTTCCTCCATTATACAGGAGTTGGGTGGGGTATCCTAAAATGAAGAGGTGCAAATGAAATGAAAACATGGTGTCTGTAAGAACAAACACCAAAATCCTATATACAACTTCCCATTTCTGCTTCTGCTGAATTCAACTAGTTTATAACACATGGACAGTTCATGCATGATAAATTTGTTGCTTGTTTTCACCAAACAATTCATCCTGTATACAGAATCTGTGTGATCGTTTGCACAATAATAAACTGTGGGGGGAAATGCAAGCAAATGGCTGCTTTGTATTTTAGGTTGCATCTACATTCAGCCCAACTCACTCTGATGTTTCTCAGTGTAATCCCACATGGAAGGAGGATTGCTTGGAGAAAACAAGCTCTTGATGTGTGAATCAGCCTTTGGTGTTGGTCTCTTACTGTATTTTTATTCTCTTAAGTATTATTTGTATCGCTTTAGAACTGAATCCTAAAATTTCTGGATAGCCTGTGAACTTCAGAAACACATGGGATCCTTCCCTCCTCCAAAATGCCATTTAATGCAGACTTAGAACCAGTGCTGTGGTCTAAACCACAGAGCCTAGGACTTGCCGATCAGAAGGTCGGCGGTTCGAATCCCCATGACGGGGTGAGCTCCCATTGCTCGGTCCCAGCTCCTGCCAACCTAGCAGTTCGAAAGCACGTCAAAGTGCAAGTAGATAAATAGGTACCGCTCTGGCTGGAAGATAAACGGTGTTTCCGTGAGCTGCTCTGGTTCGCCAGAAGCAACTTAGTCATGCTGGCCACATGACCCGGAAGCTGTCTGTGGACAAACGCCAGCTCCCTTGGCCAGTAAAGTGAGATGAGCGTCGCGACCCCAGAGTCGTCCTGACTTAACGGTCAGGGGTCCCTTTACCTTTAGGACCCTTAATAATTTTGTAACTTGAAACACCCCGGCAAAATTATTTGCTCAGAAACACTTTTACCAACACTGCTCAACATCTCTTTAGAAACATGCAATGTCAGAACACCACAAATTTTAAGGGTTGGAACATTCTGGTTTATAAAGTTTGGGAATCAGAAGTACGTAAGAAGGAGGGAACAAAAAAAAGGTGCAGCTCAATTCTTGCATGTAGTGATCTAAATCAGGTAACTGTGAAATTTGTTCACAAATGTTTTACTATGCCAGTTTGCGTGTGCACTATGCAGAAGGCATAGGGAAAGTGTATATTAAAGTTCACATTTATTACCAATAATAATCCTGCCCAACGTAGCTCGGAAGTTGGGCCCTGTCTTCAAAATGCTTGCAATATGAATATAAACAGAACAAAATATAAAATAATTAAAAACTGAGAACAAAAATCATGAAAGAAAAGCTATGGCAACAGAATTATAATCTAATTTAAATAGGCGATCTTAATACTGTATTAAGAAAAGAGAACTGATAATATGCAGAAAAGAGGCTGAAGACCCAAGGTTCTAAGACTAAATAAGTTATTTTAGAGGTTGAAAATAAAAACCATAAAGGTCATATCACACAATCAGGTTTATGACATGATAACCAACTACAATATGGGGGGTGGGGGAATTGACAATGCAAGGACTATCGCACAAAAGCCTTACCATCTTCAAGTGATACCATATCTATGTCAATCGGCCCCACGGCTCTTCCAATTAAAAGGCTTTGATCGCCTATCCTTTAATGCTGAAATATGAATTCATGTGGAGAGAAAAAACACTTGAGAAACCAAACAGAAGGCATGAACACTGAAAACGGTGCTGAAGGCACAAGAGAAGAGTGACTAGATTTGGCATGAACAAAGTAAACTGCAGAAGATGAAATGCCAAGTTTAATTCGCACAGAATATCACTGCTCAGAAACTTGGCATTAGAGGGAGCATACTGTCAGTTCCCTACCAGCACTTAACACATAAGGCATAACACACAGGACTATGACACTGTATAGTTTTCCTCCCTCTAAGGCAACATTTCATTTATTCAAATCTCACTTCAGTAATTGAACTTACACACAGCAACAACACAGTAATGCCTTTGGCAACAGTTCCACAATTGCTTCCCCTCTTCTTCTCTCTATCTAAAAGCAAACGCAGCACTGATACTGATGTCATGCTTCAGAGAAATAAATGTTCCTCGCTTAATTCTGCATGCAATTTCACTATTCTGAGTAAACTGAATGCTCTCTATAAGATTTTAAAAGCTTATTGAAGCTAGCAGATATTCCAGTCTGCTTGTTTTGCAACTCCCCTTGATGACCAATGACCAGTTCCTGGTATGACACAACATAACAAGAATTAGGTGTGGATGAGAACTAGTGTTCCCAATTACAAAACCTGGCAATGTAAAGGTAAGAAAGGAGAAAGTGAGGAACAAATGACCTTGCAACTGGGTTACACGTCTTCTGGGGTCATGCTCCCTGTGAGTCACATGACCTGGATGAGATCACGGCCCAAGAAAAAGCATTTTTTTTCCAAGGCGAGGTTGCTTGAGATCACAGCGCACAAAATGGGTGCTGTGCTCTCATGCCAAAAACCAGGATGTTCCTGTTTTCCTGAGACAGTTGAGGGGTACGCCTTCTCAAGTGGCATGGCATTTATGGTGATTAAAAGAATAAGCTGGCATGCCCCAAGTTCTCTAGATAGCTCCAGAAAACCTCCACTACTATCTCAATCTGCTATAAACAGAAAAAAAGAAAGAGCACTAGGCTACACAGTCCTCATAAAAATTACCAAAAGTAGCTTTGAGGAGACTTTAATGAATTACTCAAATGAACATACAGTGATACCTTGGGTTGAATGTGCTTCAGGTTCAGGTTGCGCTCCATGGCAACCCAAAAGTAACGGAGCGTGTTACTTCTGGGTTTCGCTGCTCGCGCATGCACTCAAAATGACGTCACGCGCATGCGCAGAAGCAGAAAAACGCGACCCGCACAGACGCGCCGTCGCATCTTACGTTCCATTCAGGATGCGAATGGGGCTCCGGAATGGATCCCGTTCACATCCTGAGGTACCACTGTACAAATATGTGGAGGGAAAAGTCCAGGATCATGTCTACTGGCCCCACCCTGACCTCCAAGACATTCTTTGCTCAGGCACCAGAAGCTGTAGCTTGCAAAAACAGCAGTGAAAGAATATAAGGAGCTGCCTTACACAAGGATAGTCTCTCTCTCCAGCCACACCAGTACTGTCTACTCTGGCAGGCAACAGCTCTCAGGAAGAAATATTTCACATCCCTACAGTCTGATCACTTTAACAAGGTAGTGCAAGGAGGTGAACTCTACCACTGAGCTACATCCCTCCAGGAGGGCAGGAATGGGCGCATATGCACAGGCATCTGTGCAAACACAACACAGAACATAGGGTGGTTGAAAGGCGGAGTGAATGGGCAAGATCCCATTTCCCATCCTCACATTTATTCGTATGTGTGACATTCAGTTAAATCATATTCAAAGCAGATCCATTAAAATCAGTAGGTCTGTTTGAGGATGACCACAATTGGATTTTTGAATACTTTTATGAATACCTGCACAGAGCTTTTATACGCCGTGCCTCTACAGGCAGAAAGACTGATACACACTAAGCTTATGCAAACTAACATGAGGATATGGCAGGAAATTTTCACTCAAGATGAGTGAAGACCTTAATACGATACCTGAATTTGAGTGACAGATAAAACTAGGTTGCAGGCAATCCTTTCCCACTTATGTAGGGTGTGTGTGTGTGAGCTTCTGCATTGTGTATTGATCGCTTTTTTCATTGAAAATACATTGATCACTCAAGCATAAAAAAACTACTAGACTTAAAAATGGTCCACTATTTATTCAACCTGCCTGAAGGAATGTGCAAGGTGAATGTCTTTTATTGCAGTACAATTCTAAAGTAGGAGCACTAGAATATTTGTTCACTAGGTGGGAAAGTATGACACAATGAATCCAATGTAGTTTTTCCCTGGCAAAAGCCCACCTGCTCAGGGCCTGGTAACACAAATAAGAAAATCCACTGGGTAAGGTTTCCCAGAAGATGTTTGGTAGATAGCTTCCCCACTTATGGAGAAGAAGCTTACTAGTCTGCAGTTGGATGGTGATCTGTGCTCTCCCTTTTTCTATACTGGAATGATGATTGCGCTTGTCCATGCCTCTGGCATTAGTCCAGTTGTATCTACCCTTGTGAACAGGTCAGCCAGCAAGGGAACCCACCAGTCGGGTCTAGTGTAGGAAGAAGATTGGGACCTATCCCATCTGGGCAAGGGGCTTTTCCCTTGCTTTAACTGACCCATTGACATTTTTATTTCACCTGATGAAACTGGGGGCCACTCGGGGGCATCAATTTGCATAGAATGCTGACAAGTTGTGTTGAAGGATCTTAGCCAGAACCTATTGAATATAGCAGAGCATACGCAGACTGTCCAGAAGCAGTCAGTTGCAGGCAGGTTGAAGCAGGAACAAGACGCTGCTACCAGTAACTTGGTTAACTTACAGGTTTATTATTTACAGCAGACTCGCAAGTTACTATATACAGGATACAGACACAGTACTCTCTCACAGAACAAACTCCAAATGAACTCTCAAACACACATACAGTGGTACCTCAGGTTAAGTACTTAATTCGTTCCGGAGGTCTGTACTTAACCTGAAACTGTTATTAACCTGAAGCGCCACTTTAGCTAATGGGGCCTCCTGCTGCTGCCGGAGCCCGATTTCTGTTCTCATCTTGAAGCAAAGTTCTTAACCTGAAGCACTATTTCTGGGTTAGCGGAGTCTGTAACCTGAAGCGTATGTAACCTGAAGTGTATGTAACCCGAGGTACCACTGTACTCTGACCAATCAATTAACCAACCAGGAAGGTCATGAGTGCTCATGCCTATGTGGAGACCTCGACCAATAGCAGAGTTGTATCCAAGGTCCCATATCTCTAGGCATAATAACTCCCCTCTGCTCAGTCTTCTTGGCCTTCGGCCAACTCCTTGATTGCCTCTGTGGGAAACTGCATCAAATTGCACGTAGTCAAAAATCCCAACAAACTGTCCCGCTGGAATGTTCCACTTGAAAAGTAGTGGTACCAACCACTAGGCAAAACAGGTGGATAGTGTTCTCTGTAACAGTCACACTATGGAATCACATCCCCATCAGAACCCATCTGGTACCAGTTGTTTTTGCAAGTGGATGTGTTTCAATCAAAAGTAGATTTATTTATTTATTTATTTAAAGCAGAAAGGGCAGTAGCTGCCATGTTTCATGGTTCCATAAAATGAAATGTGTTTTTGCATTGGTCTTTCTGTATTTTATTTTCTGCTTTTTCCGTAAACTTGGGAGAAATGTTTAGTCCTAGTACTTCCGTTTTTACAACGGACCTGACCAAAGCTTATTAATCTAAGCCAAATCAGTTAATCAAGCCATCTGTTAATAGATAATTGATCACTGTGGGAAGGGTAATACACAAATGGGATTAAAGCCACCACAAATCTAAAAGAGAAAGAGAGAGGAAATCGGTTCTCATCTCAACTTCTAATCCCTGGGCAAAAATGTTACTTTATTTGTTTTTAAAAATACAATTATCTTTTACCTAAAGCAAACCTAGTGGTAGCTAGCCTCCTCCCGCACAGCATACAGGTCGGCTGCTCAAGGGAAGATATCTGATTAGACGCCTTCAACCCCAGTGATACAAACTAAAGCAGTCTGGTGTGCCATCTACCAGCGCGACCTGTTTTGGAAGGCATCCGAAACTGCAGTAAACGGAACAGGAAGCTATCAATCTCATTGGAGCCACACTTGGGGAGGAGAATGCAAATCTTTCATTTTCATAAGACTAAACCATGGTTTAGTGTTCAAAACACATCCACTACATATATATTTCAGAGTGCAAAATAGAGTAATGTGACATTGATCAATATTTTGTATTGACGTGCTTTTTTAAAAGGTACACATGCAATAGAAACATAGAACAGTTTCATTACTATATTTCATAAATTGCCATTTAACACAGATATTAAAGACATATAGGATGCTCATATGACATTGCTTTCATGAAGACACCTCTACTTTAAGGTCTCCCTGCTAGTTTCACATGTGCAGGGAGGCAGAAATGGGCTCCGATTTGGACAAGTAGTTCAAGGGGTATTCTGGTGTTGGTATTCTCAATGGGATTTTGAACCTGATAAGTGGTTCTAAGACTGTCAGTGTTTTGCAAGTTTGCAAGTCCATTACATATAGCAACTCAATTCCAGAGTAGGTGTTTTATTATACAGTATTTTCTTTTATAAGGGATGCAGGTGGCGCTGTGGGTTAAACCACAGAGCCTAGGACTTGCCGATCAGAAGGTCGGCAGTTCGAATCCCCACGGCGGGGTGAGCTCCCATTGCTTGGTCCCTGCTCCTGCTAACCTAGCAGTTTGAAAGCACGTCAAAGTGCAAGTAGATAAATAGGTACCACTCCGGCGGGAAGGTAAACGGCGTTTCCGTGCACTGCTCTGGTTTGCCAGAAGTGGCTTAGTCATGCTGGCTACATGACCCGGAAGCTGTACGCCGGCTCCCTCGGCCAATAAAGCAAGATGAGCACCGCAACCCCAGATTCGGCCACAACTGGACCTAATGGTCAGGGCTCCCTTTACCTTACCTTCTTTTATATATGGACTCTATTCAAACATCACAGTAAATCCTGGTCAAGGAAGCCAAATTATGGACCTGTATAATATTTGAATTTATAAACCACTGTTTGCAGTAGACCAACAATTTCTGAATTGGAAGCCGTTGTTTGAATTGGATCTGCAGCCCAGGGTGTGCAAAGTGACATACTGTAATTACAGCTTTTCCTCCAACTTCACCACCATAGGAGGAGACAAGCGACTCTAAACCACAGTTTGTATATGTTTGCAAGCTTCAACTGTGGCTTAAGTTCTGAAATATGGTCAGTGCAAACCATGTTTTGGAATAATCTCTGAATTGAGCTTTTGTTCAGAAAGACTTTTTGGATGTCTACAATAAAAGCATCATGTTTGGACAGCTACCAGTTTCTCCAAAACATAAACTGGCTTATATGATGCAAAGCAGAATTGCATTTTATTGCCAAATTCATTTTATTCTTTGAGATCACAACAGAGGGTAAATACAACAATTTAAGATCTTACTTATCAGAAGCCGTTCAGTTTCACATGAATTTCCACCACAGAATTCTTACCCAAGTAAATATGCTTTACATATAAGACTATAGGTTGTGTGATTAACAGGACAGTTGTTTTCATAAAAACTGTTAACGGTTATTCCCATTTTTGCAAGTATTTGTAACTTTTGCACATACATTTCTTGACATTAAAGTGAAAAAAATATTTTTAGGAACATACTGTGCTATATTTGAAGCACCCTGTGGTGAAAGATCCAAGTTAAAACTGTCCATCTGTCTTGAAGAAGTTCATAAATGCCTTTTGCAGATGTACTTTTAGGCAGCACGAATGTTTAAGCCTCCACAGAAAAAAATAAATGCTGTAAAGAATTTTACAAGTCCTTCCCCCACCCACCCACACTTAGGTGTTAATTAAATGATCATTTAATAGTCAAATGTAAACACAACATTTTCATCTCCTGACAGCACATCCCATTATAAATCCAGGGTAATAAAAGTCTTGGTCTTAATACTCTGAACCTCGTTCCCACAACACTCTAAGAGGCCTTGTCGTGTCTAAGGTTAAGCATGTAGACACAAAACAAAGATTGCACCACTCAACTTCCAGTTCAATTTTCCCATCGCCCAGTGACCTAGGTAACACTTCGAGCAATAAAGAATAAATTTAATTTCTTCAGCATTTTGTGAGGATTAGGAACAATTGTTGGCCAGCAATGACTTCTTATCCTTGGATTCTTTCAGAGTGTTCCCCCAGTTCTAAAAGGAAATTCTGATAGTTTAAGACAGAGAACAAACAGAACTTTAAATTAGAGGTTTTTTCAATCAGTTGGAACAGTTGGAGGGGAAGCAATCAACTTTCCTTTGAGCGTCTCTCAGCTATTCAGTTACTGCGAACTTTAATCTCTCACTACGATCATGGCTTGCACTAGTATGTCCTTCCGTCATTATCCTGTTTTCATTCCTTCTTCCTGCTTTCTGAATTACTTAATGAAGATTACATGGGTACAAATAGATGCACACATAGCATGAGCTAAGAGTCATGGTGCTCAGTTTATAACATTTCTTGCCCCCTTTCTGTGCCATATGATAATGGCATTTCCTGACCTTTTGGCATTTTTAATTACTTCCTTCACTGGGATTTCGTTTCCTATATCAAATTTATCAAAACTTTCAAAGTTAGCCCTACAAAAAGGACTTGGAGAATTGGACTGGAATAGACTGACATCTATTTCATTATATCTGGACGGAATGGGCAGTAAACTGCTCTGAAGTTTCCAGTATGTGGTATTTTGCTTTGGAAAACCCATCTCTCTCTCTCTTTCTCTGTTACACACACACACACACACACACACACACACACACACACACACACACTTTACTCAGGTTTACTCGGGTCTACAGATATGTTGCAATCATGGGTAGGTTTTAAATAATCCTGTATAACTGGGTGGAAGAACAATTTGAATAAAATCTGCAACCTCAAAGTTAGAAATTAGCATTAAACATTCTTAAGGCAAACTTACAGTTTCAAGCAATAGAGCACAATTCCTTTAAGCAAGGAAACAGCTTTGCATGATTTAAGAAAATACTAGACTTAGACTGTTTTTGTTCTTGAATGGGGAAGCATAAATAAATAGAAATATGAGCTAAAGGAGGACAAAATGTACAATAATGTGTGACAAAGCTCACTTAAGGCAAATACTGCATCCGAAACGGTTGGCTTAAAACTTTATTTGTTGCTATGAATAACCATACACACTACAAAGGTTATACAATTCCAATGATTTCATTTGTATTAACATGTGAAATTCTATTTTAGCAGCTAGGACTATCAAGTTTAGGAGGGCAATTCAATCAAAATTTCAAAATAATGATCGCAATAAAGGTCCTTTTGAAAACGCAGCAGAGTCCATGTTATTTTAGATACCATGTGAAGCACACTTGCACTTCGTAGAACTTGCGTGCTCATTTGTGCAAAAATGTATTATTATATAGGTGCATGGCTTATGTTTAAAACTATTTTTGGAAAAAAATGCTTTGAGCAAGACAAAAATCAGAACCTAACACTTTAATAAATCATCTGCACAGTTGACACCATTAAATACTATTATGTTAAAATCAAATCATTACATGTGTAGAATAAAGGCTCCAAAAGTCTTCTTTTGCCAGAAAATAAGTGCTTATGATTGGATAAAAGTACTCGTCTTTGAGACTTTTCTACCATTTCACTACAGAGAAGAACACTTGTACCTTATTGCTGGCATTATGAAAATGTTAGTACCTGTGCTGCAGTCTGCAGAAAATGATCACATATTATGGTTTCCATTCTACAAAAAACAAAAACAAAAAACAAAAAAAAAACCCCACCCACCTTTAATTCACAAAACTGCAGTGTTAATTTTAAAAGTGAGAAAATAAAAATCTTCCCAGGCTAAAGTTTATATAGAATACCAATTTAAGGAGGTTTAGAGATTCATACTAATATTACTAATAATATACTAATATCAGCAAACACTGAACAGCACACTTCAGCTCTGCTGAGTGACAGCAAAGGCCTACCTAGTTCAGCATCCTATTAACAGCTACCAACCAGATGTATCTTGGAAGCCTACAAGCAGGCAATGAAGGCAACAACTAGTCTTTAAGTGCATTACAAAAAGAGTTAACACTTTTTCCAACGGCAGAAATCACCAAGCAATCATATTCCGCAATGCTGTTCATTTTCTTGGCAAATATGGTCCAACCAATCATAATGTCGCTCAATTAAATATCAGTTTTTATTATGATGACATTTCAAAACACAACAACACAGGCTTCTAAAAGCAAGCAAAAGCAAAATTAAGTAGACACTGCTTCAAGTATTTATCAATTTTCTCACACCATCTAACAAGTAGAACATAAAGTTACAATGTTGTCAAGGCTCTTCTAATTAAAATCTGTTGCCTTATTCCAGTGCTTTTTTTCTTTAAAAACAAATGTTTAGGGGTACTCTCATTTTCCTACTCATATTGAAATACTGCCCCTCAATGAAGCCAAACTTAGATTCACAAAATGTTTAGGGGTATGCGTTCCCCTGTGTCCCCCCCCCCAGAAAAAAAAGGCACTGCCTTATTCCAATTTACATTATTTTTTTCTAATACTCATCCATCTTTTAATCCATTTATCACCCACATACAGTAAGTTTATCACAATTTAAAGGTGCAGTGTTATTATATACAGAGGCCCTAATCCGCCAATTAATGTCCTTTGTCGATCCCCCAATCATTTTTGAAAGGAGGAAGAAACATTAAAACCCACAACTGGGCATTCCTTGTCTATGTTTTAACTGTCCAAGCCACCTGCCTGAACTCTGAAAGTGCTTAATAAGTTTACTTAGATTTAAACTTAGGAGTGCTTTAAACAGCATGCTCATTTAGTCTCACTGAAAGAGTGTTGGATATAATTATTTTATAAAGCCAAATCACTAATATTCCCTTTCTGCCCATACGTAGGTTAAGAAGAAGAAAAAAGACACCAACAGGAATGTGTCAGATTTTTCCTCTATACTATGCATTTTGTAGCAGCAACATGCGATCCGTGCTATTTGAATGCAGTACAATTTTTATTCTCACCTCCCTTCAAGGTACTACTATGAAACAGATATTAATGCTGACCGTGCAAACTGAAAAATGTCTCATCTACAAAACATAAGAGCCGTCAGAAGAACTTTAATCTCTTTTGCCTCAAACGGCTTTAGTGTTCCCAGGAATGGGAGTCAGCGGTAGCTATCATGGTAACTCACTAGATGAGTAATGATGTCGATACGACTGGACAACGGTAACCGTAGCAACTGTAACCTGCAATTCCTGCGTAACCATTCTTGGATTCATTGTGGCAGGGGCCAAAGAGGCCAGGAGTAAAATGAAGCAAAGAACTATGGTGTCTGACACATCTAGTACCACACACTTTAATCATAGCTGGCAGAAATTAATTGAGGAGGAATTTTTTCAAGGGTTCCTCATGAAGCTTTGTGCTTTTGTTAGGGGCTGCAAGAACCAATGCACTAAATGACTAGTCCAGGGCAACAAGTCAGATTATGTAGAAAACCTTTTCCTTCCATCATTTAAAAAAAGAAAAGAAAAGTATTAAGTGAATTTCAGCTTCAGGAAACCCTGATAATATTTAAGTACATTCTTGTATGCTTTTTCCATATTAATCCACGTATAAATTGCAAGTTCTTCCACTGTAGGTTTTCTTGATTTGCTACAATTTACCTACCAGGAAGATTACATCAAAGCATTAACTTTTGCGTGTTTAGAAATACGGTACCTATATAAGTATCTTGGAAAACCACTGAGCTTTGGGTCCAAAATCAGTACCCTGCAGCTAATGGCAATCAATGAACTATAGCCTAACTAGTCAAATTAATCAGTCAAAATCTATTTGTCTCAGATAAGCACTCACTAGGCTGTAATGGTTTTCTGCATAAAAGGTGCTATAGTTAATGCTCTGTGTATTAGGATGTGGGTCACTAGAGACAATGTAGGTCATTCCAAGAAAGAAAAAATACTTGTTGAACCAGAGATACAGACAAACATCAAAATCATTACCTAACTGGTCCTAAAATGGCTGGTTCACTAACTACAGTTCCCTTAAGAAACACATAACAATCTGACATCTCAACAGTATTTTTTAAAAATACTGCCACCAGTAGCTGACCTGCTGCAGACTTTACAGGGAACATGATTTTTCATACTTAAGCTAGGTGAAAAACACAAAGAAACTTTCTACAACCAATGAGACAAAGTATTTGGACAGGAAAAAAATATCAGGTATTGTCTCTTGAATATTCAACCTATCACTTTTCGTTACTTACACGTCCCATCTGTCATCAAGTGCTTGTAATTTTACGATGCTGCCCTGTAGCTTATTGTAGAGTTGATATTATTTTACAGAGTTCTGTTAATGGACTGGATAAATGGTAATGCTATTTAAACTAGCCTCCTGCTCCAAACACAGCTGCAACTGTACTTCTATTTCTGAACAAACATCTTGACCTGAACACGCCGCTCGCTCTCAACTCAGCCAAAGAGAAATTGGAGCAGACAGCAAAGGAAAGGAAAGCTGGCCGCTGGCAGCATCCAACCGTGTCTAATATTTCATATATGGAGTGCGCCCTCTTGGTGTTGCACTATGCAACAAGCATATATGCTTCCTTACCTATCACATGATTCACTTAACTTTGGGTGTCAGGTGATCATTAGAAGTGCATTGACATGTTTTAAAAGATTAAAAAATACAGTGGTACCTCGGGTTAAGTACTTAATTCATTCCAGAGGTCTGTACTTAACCTGAAACTGTTCTTAACCTGAAGCACCACTTTAGCTAATGGGGCCTCCTGCTCTTGTGCCGCCGCCGCTGCCCGATTTCTGTTCTCATCCTGAAGCAAAGTTCTTAACCCGAGGTACTATTTCTGGGTTAGCGGAGTCTGTAACCTGAAGCGTATGTAACCTGAAGCGTATGTAACCTGAGGTACCACTGTAAACGTAATACAACAGGAGATAAGTACTAACTAACTAACTAAAGCTGGCACCACTGTGGCAATCTGCAGATGAGCTAAAATGTTAAAAAGGCACTCTAGTATAAGCATTTAACCTGAAGAAACATGTGATTCGAGCTATAGGTAAAGCACCCCATTATATTTACCATGCTGTTCTAATACACATTATAACTAGACACAAATACACTGTCACACAAACACACATTGTTTGATCAACAATAATCCCAAAACACCAGTAATGTTATACTATCTGTTGCAGTACACTGTTGTGGCACCCCACATTTATAAGACTGTAATTATGTATTACTTTCTCACATACTTGCACCCCAACCAAGCTATTCCCCCCTCCGCTATTTATGATTATTTGATACTACCCAAAGGTTCTCTGAATTGTGAAATATAATTAGTAGTTATAGCATCCCTCTCTACTGTTCCAATAGAGATTTACTTAAAGATTATTTTATAGAAGCAGAAAGTTCTATACATAAGTGGCACAAATTGTCACCTTACAATACCTCTGTGCCTATTTCAGAGTATAATCAGAAGCATGTATGTTACACTAGCATTGCCAGTGAAAATAATCATACCACTGGAATTCAATGTGGGTTGAACCACAGGTTTTATGTAAGCCTCCCACAAAAGAGACCAAATGAATGCTTACACCAAACAAATTCCATTGACTTCAATTACCATGGATCAGTGTACACTATTCAAATGCCACATTCAACAACCTGATAAGAAAGTTGTCGGAAGTACAAGAACCAAGCTTAATTTATGTGAATCAGAAAAAAACAGAAGCGATAATTTAGTATAAACTTTTAAGCTTTAGATCCTTAACAAAAAACCCCTGAAACAATCTTTGCGAAAGGGAAGTGGAAAGCAAGATGTTGTGATGCGGCGCATACCAGGCTCTCAAAGCAAACATTATTTTATTGAGATTTACATAGCCCACTTCAACTCTACTTCTTGAAAGCAGCTGATGGGCTTTATCTTTTTTTTAATGTGTACTAGCAGTTAGAGGAAAGGTTAAGGACCCCGACAGTTAAGCCCAGTCGCGAACGACTCTGGGGTTGCAGCGTTCATCTCACTTTACTGGCCGAGGCAGCCGACGTCTGTCCACAGGCAGTTTTTCTGGGCCATGTGGCCAGCATGACTAAGCTGCTTCTGGCGAACCAGAGCAGCACACAGAAACGCTGTTTACCTTCCCGCCGGAGTGGTACCTATTTACCTACTTGCACTCTGACGTGCTTTTGAACTGCTAGGTTGGCAGGGACCGAGCAACAGGAGCTCACACCATCGAGGGGATTCGAACTGCCAACCTTCTGATTAGCAAGCCCTAGGCTTAGTGGTTTAGACCACAACACCACCTGCATTCCCTGCTTGTACCTGTAGATCACAATAATTTTTTGAGAAAACTGCAAGGCCTGAGCAAAATAATTTTTAAAAATACAAGTTATCAGTAATGATTTCAGCCCTTTTCTGTATTTTGTGCTCATACTGAAGCATCTATTTGATTTTTTAAAATTATCAGGTTTCCCTTTAAAATACTGTTAGAACATGTAGGTACTTTTTAACATAGTATCTATTCCACATTAATACTGAGATAATATCTATCAAAACATCAAAATGTATCTAATGTATAGGTTGACTGTTTGTAAACCTTTTTACAGGTTTGCCCCTAAGGTTTACAATGTTAATAATTTATTCTGCCAAGGCTTTAAAGAAACTAGCCAGGATTCAAGGATTCTTTGGGCCAAGCATATCCCAGTGTGATTCTTTCTGTCTCGCTTTGTTTTGCTCATTTTCTTTGAACAGAAGAGCCCATGCCATCATCACAAACTGCTTTTGAGAAGTCCTTCATTTTCAAAAGCAATTTACTACTCTGCAAGACTTGGATCTCAAATGAGATTCCAAGCCCAAAGCACTAACTGTGCATCTATTTGGGTCCCAGTCTTTGTAATTAAGGGAGAGAATATGACAAAACACAACACACTTGGCATCAAAGGTCTTTAACAGCTCACTACTCTGATTTTAAAATTCTTCTAGCGTGTGCCATACTACTACTACTGTAGAAGAAAAAGAAAGCAAACTGGAAGGAGCAAAGATCACCAGTGTTGAAGCAATGATTCTTCAACATCAACTTCGTTGGACTGGTCATGTTGTGTGGATGCCTGATTATCATCTTCCAAAGCAACTACTCTATTCTGAACTTACAAATGGAAAGCATAATGCTGGTGGTCAACAAAAGAGGTTTAAAGACTGTCTCAAAGCAAATCTAAAAAAATGTAGTATAAACACTGACAACTGGGAAACACTGGCCTGAGAGCGCTCCAGTTGGAGAACAGCCTTTACCAAAGGTGTCATGGGCTTTGAAGACACTCGAACTCAGGACGCAAGGGAGAAATGTGCTAAGAGGAAGGCACGATTGGCAAATCCACACCGGGATCAACTCCTGCCCAGAAACCAATGACCCCCCTGTGGAAGGACGTGTGGATCCAGAATTGGCCTCCACCGTCACTGACGGACAATCTTACTTAAAATAATCACCAAATAAGAAGAAGACAAGAGAACAATTAAATCCCACAAGTCAGGAATCAAAATTACAGACCACAATAATGTCAACACTCTTCAAATCGTTATCTAGTTTTGGGTTCTTTAAGCGATTTCATTTCAATATTGTTATAAACAAAGAGGGGGAGGGGAGACATTCGAAGCCAGTTTCCACCCAGAATGTAATCAACCTTGTCATCAGAAACCAGTAGCAAACTAAAAAGAAAAGGATTTATACTAATCTGGTTTGAAAAGTTACATCAGTCAGCTAGAAGAGTTAAAAAATATGGAACAGAAACAATTCAGAGGACAGCGCAGAGATTATGAAAAAGCAAAAGAAAACAAGAATTAAAGGTGCACTGAGTCCAGGAGCAGACAAAACACTTACTCAATGGCATATTTCGTTTACAACTTAAAAGCACTCAAAGCATATCAAAGCCTTCCACAATGAATACAGAATATAGCTTCTACTTACAGCCTGTAGAGTTTTGGAGTCCCAAGAAACAGCAACTCTGAGAGGAGTTGAAGATTATTTCTGTTTAGACGCCTGAAATAGAAAAGAAAAAGAGAGAGTTACAAATCAAAATAAACAGCAACTTTATCATGATGTGTCATAACTCGACAACCTGAGACTAAGTGGCCCATGCAGGAGAAGGAGCCAACGTGAGTGCCAGGGGCTATGCAGAAAACATAAGCCAAAATACCGTGATGAGTTTAACACTTTATCTAATGTATTAGCATAAAGTATGCATGAGCGTTTTAAATTCCAACTTTTTTACTCCACAATGACAGCATGAGGAGTGAGCAGAGAGACCACCCTACTGCCAGGCTTAAGCAATCATTTTCCCCTTGTGGAAAGTCATTGTAAAAAGAGAACCATCAGGCATGTTACACCGATTCATCCTTCAAGGAGCACTGCCAATTAAAGTGACATGAGCTATAACAAATCAAACCTTTCAGGTGGCGTTATAAAACGCTAGCAAAATCCCCGTCGTTATGATCGTCAGGGAATGAGTATAAAGAGGGAGTGCATAGTATCAAGAACTTGAAGGAACATATTGCACCTCCCCACAGAGTCCTCCTCAGCGGAGATTGTGTACTAGCCACCACCTCAACAGAATGGCAGTGGGGAAGACAGAAGCAGGCTGCATTAGCTAATATGGATTAAGTTTCAGTTTGCCCATCCATGTGCACAAATGGCACCAAATGCAGTTTTGGAAGCTCTACACAGCCTTTCAGCTCTCATTAGCTAATAAATGTGCCAAATGTAAGCCTCAATGGATGTACACTTATTGCCAAAGGGTGAGCCTAGATGGGACCAGTCAAATCTTCCTCTGTCAGAAGAGACAAACATGCGATCAGTTTTGAACAAGTGGTCCAAAGGGTATTCGGAAGATGCATAAGATTGTACTCTTTGCTATTTTTAATATCTGTTCTGAGAAAATTGAAGTTTAGTGGTAGCAAGTCAATTCCAGAATAGCTGTTTTATTGGACCTCATTTTAGATATGGGGTCAGTTCAAACACCATGTCAACCGATGGTCTTGAAGACATAATTATGAACTAGTACAATACAGTGGTATCTCAAGTTACAAACGCCTCAGGTTACAAATGCCTCAGGTTACAAACTCCACTAACCTGGAAGAGTTACCTCGAGTTGAGAACTTTGCCCCAGGATGAGAACGGAAATCGTGTGCCGTCGGCGCAGAGGCAGCAAGAGGCCCCACTAGCGAAAGCACGCCTCTAGTTAAGAAAAGTTTTAGGTTAAGAACCTACTTCCGGAACGAATTAAGTTCGTAACTAGAGGTAACCACAATTTGCAGTAAGCCAGAAGCGCAAAACATGTTTTTAAGCAAGTTTAAACCCATGCATTCCAGCTTGATTTGGGCTTCAAATTTTAGATATCTGTATCTAAATATAATTGATAATTTAAGTATAGTTTAAACTGAACATTATTGTGCTTTAAATAAACATTTAAATGCTGTATCATTGCATTTGTTTTATATTTTATACTGTGAGTCACTTTGAAAATTCTTATAATAAGGCAGGATGGATTTTTAAATGAATGAATGCATTTCAGACTTTTGAAGACAGTTCAGAAGTGTCAATTACTTCGAACTGAAAAGGTCAAGGCTAGGAGCACTCCCAATCTCTTGGAGGGGAGGATATACAGTGGTACCTCGGGTTAAGTACTTAATTTGTTCTGGAGGTCCATTCTTAACCTGAAACTGTTCTTAACCTGAAGCACCACTTTAGCTAATGGGGCCTCCTGCTGCTGCCCCACTGCCGGAGCACAATTTCTGTGCTTATCCTGAAGCAAAGTTCTTAATCCGAGGTAATATTTCTGGGTTAGCAGAGTCTGTAACCTGAAGCGTATGTAACCTGAAGTGTATGTAATCCGAGGTACCACTATAACTCTACAAAAACAAAAGGCTATGCACCTAATTTCAGATTACTGGGACCTCCAACCAACAGTAATACTGCCATTCTATATTGATTAAGTTTCAGTTTGTCCATCCACGTGCACAAATGGCACCAAATGCAGTTTTGGAAGCTCTATACAGCCTTTCAGGGTTTGAAAGATGGAACTGAAAGAGGGAGAGAGGTGCATGTGGATGAATGATGAAAATCGTGGCTATACTCATGACAACCCCTGACGAGCCAGTAGACAGAAGATTGAGCAACCCATCAAAGGTCTGAGAAAAGCAGAAACAGTGTTTATCCAATATAAATGGCCCCCACCAGAAGTATTAGCTCTGTGGCAGTTATTTGGGAGGGGTGATACAGGTACAGATGATATTCCTGTTCCTACCACCACCACCACCAAGTGTCTATCCCCAAGCCCCTGAGGATATGTTAGTTGCTAGCACTACCTCAAAGAATGGAGAGTTCCAAATAAGCTGGGAGCACCTCATATTTCAACCAATTGTACTGTCAATCATAAGTACGTAGAGAGAAAAGGGGAAGCAAGCACCTCCCTCGCCAAGTGTCTGGTCAGTTGGAATCCTTCCCGATGACTGCTATGATAAATGTGGTAAATGTATAGCCAAAGCTATCTATCGGTTTCATGTGTAAGTAACACTAAGCAGGCTCCAACAGCACATTAATAGCTTAAGCCACTTTAAAGCAGCGGTGCCCAACTGGATCATGTAGAAACTAAGATTTTTCCACATAGTGCAGAGGAACCAAGGTGTGACCACTGTACCAATTATTACTGGAGACAGGATTCGTTCTATAAATTGCTATATAAGACAATGGAAGGCGATTTTTAAATACAGTATGTTGAATAAATTATTCCTTGAAACATTATACAGTGGTACCTCTGGATGCAAACGGGATCCGTTCCAGAGCCCCGTTCGCATCCTGAAGCAAATGCAACCCACGTCCGTGGGTCGCGATTTGCTGCTTCTGCGCATGCGCGTGACGTCATTTTGAGCGTCTGTGCATGGGCGAGTGGCGAATCCCGGAAGTAACGCGCTGACTGTTCAAGAATACTGCTGAAATTAATCACTTGCTTAAACAAGATTTACAGAAATTAGCCAGAAACTAACCTGTCACACTAAACCACAGTTTAGAATTTTGTGCAGAAGCTGGGACAAATTTTAGCAGAGCTTAGGTACTCCCCTTTGCCTGCAGCCATGATGACAATTTTAGGTGCAATTCAGAGTCAGTAAGGGGCAGAGACTGACCTGGGAGACCCGAGTTCAAATCCTCATGAAGCTCACTGGGTGGCCTTGGGCAGTCACTCCCTCTCAGCCTAACCTACCTACAGGATAGTTGTGAGGAATGAAGTGAGAATGGGGAGAACCACTTATGCCACATTGAGCTCCTTGGGGGGGGAAGGATGGAAAATAAATGCAATAAATAAATAATACATCTACTTTTGTTTTTGCTGAATCTCAGCTTCTTCTTGGGTGCAAACCAGGAATCCTGGTTTGTAACAAAATCTTGTCAGTTCCAAAAGAAGTCAACTTTAAACCCTGAGCTATATTAAGCTAACCAATACTAACCACTTCATAAATGTTAATGTACTACATTTTCCATTTCAGAACTGAATTTTCTGTTAAGACCAACCTTGTGTGTATAAATAGTTCCCATAAGGAATGTAAAAGTTATTGATTCAGTGATGGACTGCAACAGAACTGAGTAAATGGGAAAGCTAAAGCAACTTTAAATTCTGTAAAGAACAATTCAATAAAAACTTGATTCTTTACAAAAGGTACCCACTAATGCTTATTTTGACATTTTGCAACACTGCAACTAATTTAAGTGGTTAAAAGAAAAGAGCATCCAGCAAACAGTGTCTCAAAGAATGAGCACAAAACAGATGTGGGAAAAATAAACAGCCTTCCTGTCTTGGAATTTCTAAAAAGGTCTGCAAAGAGCAAACAGGACTTCTCACTGCAATTTGACTTCTAGACCTGTTAAAGACAGTCCCATGAGAACTAGATTCAGATTAATTAAGTATAGTGCTAGAAACTACTACAGTTAGAAAAAAAGTACACAAGCTCTTCAGTTACACAGCTTACACACTCTTACCCAAGAGTGGGCGAAAAGTTACAGTATTTCCTTTCCTTCTCAGAATTTCATTTGCTAGAAACATGCCTACTAAAAAAGAAACGAAATGAAATGCTGGTATTTTATGCTAAGATCTTATGGCAGGTAGGTTGCAGGTGTCAGTCTGAAACCATATGAATTTTTCTGGACAGCCTAGTTTTAATGCTGTGACATTCTGCATGATTTGCCAACTATTTCTGAGAATTTAGAGATAGCAAGTACTTTATGACGAATTTTTAAAATGTAAACAGTATATAATGAAAGGCAAAGCTTATGTGGCATAGAAACATGATCACAAGAAAAATCCTGGTACGTTGACACATCGACACTCAGAGAACTTTGATAACTTTTAGCCACTGTTTAAACCGCCACAAAACCTAACATGAAAGTGCATGCAATTGTCAGTAATACACTATTTTTTGTTAGTGACAAAATTATTCCTTCTAATTTAAGAACAGCAACACTGCATCTGGCTAAGAGTAAGTTACACTTGAATTTATTTCAGTCCCTTAACCACCTTTCTGTAGCTTCTGTAATTTGCAGCAAAATGGAACCTTTGGTGTGGTATTTAGATTCTGATAAATCCAAACATAGACCAATTACTTAATATTTAGGAAAAACAAGCAAGCACAGGTGTGGGAGTACAAAACCCTATAATTATCAGGAGACAATTCACACAGTCTTTTATTAACTGATAAACACTAAGGTGCCACCATCCTTGTTAAGGGATAGTGTGCACTGTGTACCTAAAACCATGTATGTTAGTAAGGATGGTTTGCCTCAACACTGATTAACAAGGAGCAACAGCTTTCTGCTTTCCCCCTCCAGGCCTGCTCAAAAGCATATTCTCTGCTTCTGCTCATTATCTACCTTCAGAGAGAAAGCTGGGCAGCATTAACCTTAAGTTTATATATTCCTAGACATCAAGAGGATCTGTACCTATAAACGACATACATCCATGCCTCTTTTAAAAGATGGAATTTTAGAATGTGCATAGCTTTGCAAATATTTACAGTTCCTCTGTTTCACTGCAGAGTTACAGAACGCAGATATTGAAAGAGAGTTCTGCTTGTAACTCAGAACACTGCTCTTATTCTGAAACGTGCTTGGGGCAAATCAGTATTTGTCAGTATAAAAGCAGTGCAGTAAGTAGCAGTGGGTGATTGCCATTGATGTTTATTCATTTTCGTATTAAACCTGCCCCCCCCCCCCAATTGCTTGAGGGAAGTTATAAAATGAACACACATATCCAGGAGAAAAAAAATGTCAGAACAACCTGCCCTAAGATATTGACCCCAGCTGTCAAAAATGAGGCCAAGCATTTTCAGAGTCCTCCTGAATACTCAGGCTTTGGTAGCACAGCAAGGGACCTGCAGATCAATACTACATCCATGTGGGAAGAGTGCAGCACAATGCAGTCCCATCGTATTTTAGGACTTGGTGCCAAACAGCAATTCATAGCAAACAAAAAATGGTAAACATTTTCTGCAAATACTACTCATTTGCTAAAATGACTACAAATAGTCATTTACAAATAATTTGCTACAACTATTATTAAAAGCAATCATATTCCTTACTTCTTACAATGATAACAGAGAGCATGTTCATTATAGTAAGTGCAAGATTCTTTTCGGGTTCTCCCATACTCAGCTTAAAGGCAACTTCAGTTAGATCCAGACTTCTCCTAGCGCCACGTTTCTACCTGATGCACACACAAAACCCTGAAAGTTCACGCGCAGCCCTGAAATTCCACACATGAAATTGCTACAGAGACATTCCAACAACATTGTTGCCTCCAGTTTCCACCCCATAACTCCATCCACCTTCCACAGAAGATGCTGTCTCCACAAGTGGCAGCAGTCTCTATTCCACATTTGACACATAAATGAATAGTGACATGTGAAGCTGTGGGCTACCATCATATACTTGTCCAGGTGGGAGAGAGTATAAGAGGGTGGCCAGGAGCTGCAGTAAAATAAATTAATAATAATAATCATAATAAAATTTATTTATACCCCGCCCTCCCCAGCCAAAGCCAGGCTCAGGGAGGCTAACACCAATAAAATCACAGTAAAAACATGATAGGGGGAAAGGGGGGGGACACAATTTAAAATACAGGTTAAAATGCAATTTAAAATGCAGCCTCATTTTAAAATAGCTGATAAATCAAGACCATAAGGGGAGGGAAACATAAGGGTCTGACCGAGTCCAAACCAAAGGCCAGGCAGAACAGCTCTGTCTTGCAGGCCCTGCGGAAAGATGTCAAGTCCTGCAGGGCCCTAGTTTCTTGTGACAGAGCGTTCCACCAAGTCGGGGCCAGTGCTGAAAAGGCCCTGGCCCCAGTTGAAACCAATCTAATCTCCTTGAGGCTCGGGACCTCCAGAGTGTTGTTATTTGTGGACCTTAAGGCCCTCCGCAGGGCATGCGTAGGTACGTGGGTCCTAGGCAGCTGCTACTCCTAGCCAGCACCAATCACAAAGGCAAGCAGCAGTGGCAAGGAACACCATTTGCAACAGACATGGCAGAGGAGGAGGGCCAATGCAGTGCTAAGCAGACGGTAACCACCAGGATAAAGCCACCAAGATCAAGCCCTATAGCTTTCGCTGAAGGCAGGTGGCAGTGATGGCAGCTCCTCCACATCAGAAATGGCAGGTCAGGATCAGAAGGTGGCCATTCTGGGATAATGGCACTTGCCTAAGCCAACTACTGATGCTGGATACACCCCTCTGGGTATGTAAAGATAATAATTATTTATTTATTAATTAATAATTAATTAATTATTAATTAATTATTATTATTATTATTATTATTATTATTATTATTATTATTATTTATACCCCGCCCATCTGGCTCAGTTTCCCCAGCCACTCTGGGCGGTAAAGGGACCCCTGACCATTAAGTCCAGTCGTGGCCGACTCTAGTGTTGCGGAGCTCATCTCACTTTACAGGCCAATGGAGCTGCCGTTTGTCCGCAGACAGTTTTTCCGGGTCGTGTGGCCAGCATGACTAAGCCGCTTCTGGAACAATGGAACACCGAAACCAGAGCAGCGCATGGAAACACCGTTTACCTTCCCGCCTAAGCAGTACCTATTTCTCTACTTGCACTTTTTGGCATGCTTTCGAACTGCTAGGTTGGCAGGAGCTGGGACCAAGCAACAGGAGCTCACCCTTTTGCAGGGATTCAAACCGCAGACCTTCTGATCAGCAAGCCCAAGAGGCTCAGTGGTTTAGACCACAGCGCCACCCGCATCCAGGATGGTCACTTAGGTATCACTAAAAAGCATCACTCCAAAACGCAACACTAGTTGCCATAAAACATATAGGTGCTACACTGCTAATTTCTAGGTATAGGTGCAGATTTAGAAATAATTACTATAATTTAAACAGAAATACAGTTATCTCATTGTAAAGGATAAGACAGTGACCAGGTGACTGCTATGTTGCACTTTGTCCAAGTTCTAACTATAGGATCTTTGCTCTCCTTTCTAATGGTTCCTTATCTTCAACCAGACAGCTCTCACAATGGATGATGCTTTCAAACAGAAAACTGTCCTCTGTAAAGTAGGGCACACTCTATGCGACACATTTGCCAAAACAGGCTGGTAACCACTTTGGATTCTGCAGGACTTGAGAGAGCTTGTTTGCACTCTGAAAAGTTTCTGCTTATCTGCCCAAGCTCCCCAATTAGCTTCCTCAGGACAAAGGTCAACAATATGGTAATAAGTGGGTGGCAGATTGCAGTCAGACATTAATATTTTCAGTTACAGAACTGTAACTGAGTACGACTGCTCTTTTGAAAGTCCATTTGTGATATATATTTTTCACAGACATCTAATCCAAATATCTATGGGTAAAGTCTGCAAAAATGTGCATTGCACATCAATACATAATGAAAGTTAGACTAAAGGTCTGTTTTAATCAATCTTTAGTCAGTGCCCATTTTTATGGTATGAAATGTAATACTAGTTACCACTGGCAGGGTCATGACCGTTACTAAGAAAATTCACTACATTAATTTCCCTGGTGCAATGACCTGAATCAGCATTCTATACAATGCCCACATATAGAGGAGCGTGTGGAAGATGAGACGGCTGAAAAGAAGTGGAAATAATCTCTTTTATCATCATGAAAGAATATCAATTGATGCTGGCTGCAGCCAAACTCAGAATTCCATCTCACTTTGGTTGCGGTACTCTAATGCTCATTAAAAGTCCACAACAAACGAATCTTGCACCTTTTGCTTCTCTTTCTCACCGACATAGAAACAAATTCATACAAACAGCTGCTTGTAGTGAGCCATTGATGCATGATTATTTAAATACACTATACTATATACTAACAAGAGTATGTTAACAAATATACTGACAAGAGTATGTTAACTAGAATTCTGTGACTATTCAAAAACATAGAACTGAACAGCTTTGCCATAATTAAATGTTTATATTGTCAAAGTTATACCAAAGCTGGCAAAACTTCTGTTTCTTTGGGTGCCTAATCATGCAGCACTTTAATATTCTGTTAGACTGTGCTCCGAAAGACTAACATTTTGTTTAATGTGGATTTCGTTAGGGGGAAAACCCCTGTGCTTATGGACTGGGTAAAACAGAGCGCTGTATGGAAACTGGTTTTCAGGTCTTGTAATGGAATAGCGCACACAAGAATTCAAATACTGGGAAGTCAAAATATATTGAGGGCAAAATTTGTGTTAAATCTTTTCTTCCAAGACACCAGAGCAGGAAGCGTCAAACTGGACACATGACAGAGTTATAGCTGCTCAATATTTGACCTTGCTGAATTACACCAGCAACAGCTGCCTCCTAGTGCCAAACCACATCCTTGCAGTTATACTTGAAAATGGAACAAGCACATGTTGCACAACAGCATCTGATCCAGAGTCTAGCCTAAGGGTTGGAAACCTAACTCTGTGCAGTGAAGCCATTTAGACAAGGGAGGATACTAAACAGGAAACAGGTTTGCAATCTCTTGCATATTTATTACAAGAAATAAAAAAAACTTTACGGGTGGTTTTTGAACAGATAAAAGAATTGAGCAGGTGCATCTGCAAAAGGAAATGTAGGTTTTGTAGGAGCAAAATCCTGCACTCCAGCAAGCGTAGAGAATCTAGGGCTCTCCATAAATTGCTGCACTCCAATTCCCATCGTCCCTGGGTCATTGACAGCATTGCGTCAAAACTAGATTTGCCAAACTACTTTGCCACTTACCATTCAAGAAGTATTCCCAAACCAGGATCATAATCTGACAAACCAATAAATGTTTTATAAAGCTGGGTTAAAAGGAGGGAAGTAAGAGGGAACAGGGATGCAGGTGGCGCTGTGGGTTAAACCACAGAGCCTAGGACTTGCTGATCAGAAGGTCGGTGGTTCGAATCCCCGCGACGGGCTGAGCTCCCGTTGCTCGGTCCCTGCTCCTGCCAACCTAGTCTTTCGAAAGCACGTCAAAGTGAAAGTAGATAAATAGGTACCGCTCCGGTGGGAAGGTAAATAGCATTTCTGTGCACTGCTCTGGTTCACCAGAAGCGGATTACTCATGCTGGCCACATGACCCAGAAGCTGTAAGCTGGCTCCCTCGGCCAATAAAGCGAGATGAGCTCTGCAACCCCAGTCTCAGTCATGACTGGACCTAATGGTCAGGGATTCCTTTACCTTTAAGAGGGAGCAAACACATAGAGAGGGATGAAGAAATGTTTAGGATTGGCAAACATTGGCAAACATGGCATCTGAATGCCTGCAAAGCCATTGCATGACAGCAATTCCTAGTGTTGAGGACAATCTCAGAATGACCACAGAATGCAAAGTGAGATTACACAGATTAAAACAAAGTTTGCTCTCAATGGCTTGATCTCAGCATGTATAACAGTAAGCCAAGTGCCTGACATGTTATCAGAGGTCACTGCAATTTACATGCGCCCCTTCCAAAAGCACAGTCTGATTTAATGACTGAACATGCCACTTGTATTATTTACACCCCCGTTTCATTTACTTGCGAGAGATAAAGGATCCTCTGCTGTCGATTTGTGAACTGTATTAAAAATGACCAAGAGTGTGATCATTGCCTCATCTCAACACCTGCTGAGTGTGATGAAACTGCTACTAAATCCCCTCATGTCAGTGAAGCAAAATGATATGTCTTGTATAGTTAATCTGGTGGTGGCATTAAAAAAAAATTGTATTCCATCAGTTCCTTCCACCAGCATAATCCTCATAATGGCAAGACACTGCCAGTATAAAGTAGCACTGAAGTGCAATAATGGAGGACATCATCTGAGAACAGGACTCCTATTACCTCCATAGTCAATTGGAGTAAAACAACCTTATATCCAAGCAAGGGAACGTCACTCCCATCTCAATGTCAGGAGGTCCTACACACAAGTAGGAATCCTGCAGAGACACATGCCCAACTGGCATGCTCTCTCCCTCCTGGTTGGTTAGGAGACTCCAAGTCTTTCTCCAGCACAAACATCACAGCAAGTGATGCCTTGCAGGCATCAGCACACTTCAGGATCAGCAGAGTATTGGCAGTCAGCATAACAGACTCAGTAGCGCAGCATTTTGCCTAAACTACTTTATTTACATAAAATACGCTCGGAGCATTCTAACTGAGCTCCTTCCTCGTCAGCATCAAACAGCAAAGAGAAAGAGACAAAGGAACAAACGTCCTACATCACGGAAATACAGTAATACAAACATCCTGTCTCCGTCACTTCCCACTATGTGGAATGAAAACATACACCGTCATGTGATATAAACAATTCCATGACTGCAGCACGGGGAATGAATCCTAACACTCAACACTCCAACTGCTGCAACTGGGCCTACAAGAACAAGGCACCCTCACAGGTAAGAAGAGTTGGGGGCCACCTGGGAGGAAGAGGGGAAACCTCTAAAAACATCAGAGATCAAAAAGCATTAAGATGTGCAGAGTAGTCATCCATAGCCACAGAACATCGTTGTCTGCCTCTCTAATGCAATATGGTGACATTATACAGTGGTACCTCACAAGACGAATGCCTCGCAAGACGGAAAACTCGCAAGACGAAAGGGTTTTTTGTTTTTTGAGCTGCTTCGCAAGACGATTTTCCCTATGGGCTTGCTTCGCAAGACGGAAACGTCTTGCAAGTTTGTTTCCTTTTTCTTAACACCGTTAATACAGTTGCGACTTGACTTCAAGGAGCAACTCATAGCACGCGGTGTGGTAGCCTTTTTTGAGGTTTTTGAAGACTTTGGTGATTTTTGAAGCTTTTCCAAAACTTTTCCGACACCGTGCTTCGCAAGACGAAAAAAATCGCAAGACGACAAAACTCGCGGAACGAATTAATTTCGTCTTGCGAGGCACCACTGTATGTACTAACCTAAACATCACCACCACACCGAGACACACAACAGCAACAGCATAAATGAGGAACAGGGTAAGCATGCAGCTTGAAGTCGCACTGGGACACCCCCATCCCACCCCCAAACCCTGCTGAGTTCTCCCATATACTGGGAAAGGCGACAAGGAGCACAGACAACTTTATTAACACAAAAAGCCTACACTCTACATACTGCTCATGATGCCAATTACATGTGACATATTCTTCCATTCAGGATCAGAGGAGGGGCAGCAAAATCAGTAACTAAAAGCAGTTCTGGTGCAATTCCCTGCGGTGGATGGAGAAGCACTATCTCAATGACACTGCCACCGCCCCCAACAGATGACACCCCAAATACACACATCAGGCGCCCCCAACTATACACAGTCCCACACAAAGAGCAGGGAGCCTGAATGAGGCATGCGGACTTGAAAGAGCATCTATAGCCATTGTGCCTTCTCTCAAATTACAGAGTTAATGAACACTCAGTCACAGGTTATGTATGCAGCTGCTACCCACCGTTTATCACTATCCCCCTGTCTCTCTGCTCTCCACAGCAACCAGGCAGACTTCAAATACTCAGAAGCAAGGGGTTGCCTCTTCTACTCGTCCCTGCTACTAGTGCACCTGCAAGGAGACTAGGAGAGGCCAAATAGCTCGTTGTCCCAATTACAGTAGGGATGAGTCCAGCAGCTGCCATTGGCGGGGGGGGGGAGCATTGGTCAATAGGTAAGGCATGCTAGCAAATATCTAGCAGATATTGGCATTCATATAAATTAACATGGGGGTGGCATGATTGGACAAGATGAATTGGGCTGGACAATATGAAAGGCAACCTGGGTGTGAACAAGCCCTACAACCACCTGAGAGATGTATTAGTCCATGTGTCAGTTACTCTTGCTTGTTAGCTGTTGGCAATTTGGGGAGGGGGGGTTTCTTCTTTCTTGTGGGAACCTGTGGTTAGGAATTTAACCTGGATCTTTTGTACGCCAAACCAGTGCTGTAACACTGCACTCGTGCCCCACAAATGCCCCAATCAGTACTGGTGCGTATCATTGGAAGCCCAAGATCTTACACGTGGGACTGAGGAGAGATGGAAAGAGAAATGTGACAAGTTAGGTCCTGTGTATGGATTGTTCTGTGGCTGTGCAATTAAATTGTTGCTCACTGGGGCAGAAGTCTTTTACTCTCCCCTTCTCAATCTGAAGTTGTCACTTACAAAATACAAATCAATTTTGCCTTGCGAAAGCCACATTTCTATCTTTTGGATGAGAACGGAACCCACATCTCTAGTCCTACTGCAATCCATAACACTAAAAAGGTTGCTCCACTTTGTTATAGGTATAGGTAAAGATAAAGGACCCCTGGATGGTTGAGTCCTCGCTTTCAGGCTGAGGAAGCCAGTGTTTGTTCACAGAAAGCTTTCTGGGTCATGTGGCCAGCATGATTAAACCACTTCTGGTGCAACGGGATACCGTGACAGAAACCAGTGCACAGAAACTCTATTTACCTTCCCACCACAGTGGTACCTATTTATCTACTTGCACTGGTGTGCTTTCAAACTGCTAGGTTGGCAGTAGCTGGGATACAGCAATGGTAGCTCACCGCATCGTGGGGATTTGAACCGCCAACCTTATGATCAGCAAGCCCAAGAGGCTCAGAGATTTAGACCACAGTGCCACCCGCCAATCAGTCACTGAAGGAGAGGGTGGTCCTGGAGATATCATCTTATCAGGAATCTGTCCATACAATATAGGAATCAGGCTCCTACTGTGGGTGCACCTAACTGTTGTCATTCCTTCCCGTTACACATACAACAGCCTTTATTGTCTTTTCAGCACCCACTGAAGACGTTCCCTATTTCAACAAGCCATTTAAGTGGAGATCTTTATTTCTTTATGTTGGATTTTTATACATGGAATTGTTTTTACTGCGAATTTGATTTGAGATGACTAAATGGAATCTAATAGACTCGTTCTTGTAGCATGCTGTAAAAAAACCTGTTTTGCTCACCCAGGCACTGCTGTTTTCTGCAGTACAGTATTCAAAATGATTTCTATTTGGACTCTTAAGTGCCAACCCTTATCTCGAGGGGCGGGGTGTGGTTACAAATTAGTACCAAATGCAGGCCTTTTACCCTTTTAACTATGGAGATAGCTAGCTGTTGCGACAGGAACGGCTTTCTCCCCAGCCCCCCTTCTCCAGGCCCTTCCCTGTCAAAGGGTTATTTTCTGGCTACGGCATTTGGACTTCTGGGAAATTTGAACTCCTGCCTTAGGGGAGCCCTGCAGCTGTCAGTTGCTGTCCTCCTACCCCCTGGATGGCACTGTGGACTCTTTCCGAGCTTGTATACTGTATACCAGGAGAGGGTGCAGAATGCGATCTAACATGACATTCCTATAATGTCGCTTGGTGTCTTCTGTTCCTCCTACGTTATCAACAATCACCTCAATGACTGGTGAGGAAGAGCAGAGTTGCTAGAGATATTATGGGTTTTTCAAAGGTGGATTTGTCCATAGGGATATTCTTTGCTTAATGCAAACATGGGGTGAGGGTGAACCAGGGGTGGAGAGCCATTTTGGCTCCCCGGGCCAGATCTTTATCAGCAGATCCTTATCTGGATCAGCCTCATGGGCCAAATTTGACATCTAGGTGGGGCGACTCACCTGTCAATCACAACTTTCCTAGTTTCCTGCTCCTTTCTTTCAGTTTCCAAATCTTGGAAGCTTGGAAGTAGGGGAGACTTGAAAAGGCTTTAAGACAGCACCCACAGCCCTTTCCAGTTGTAACACAGGTGTGGAAGTTGCCTTAAAACACTTATCAAAAGCAGCTTCTCATGCAAGTGGTGGCAGAGGGAAGCGTAGCGGAAGACTCTTCTCTCCCCCCTTCTGCTGCCCCTTATGATGCCACCAGTGATCAGATGAGAATGGTTTGGTGGAAATGACCTCATGAACCAAACTGGACACCCTAGCAGGTTGAGGTCACCCATAGGCAGGAAGTTCCCTGCCCTTGGGACAAGCACAGGCATGTGTTACATCGATGAAATTGCAGAGCTACGAAAACTACGGTATCAGTCTGCCAGACTGTGTGTCACAACAGAAAGCAAGGATTAATCTAGAAACTGTATGGTGGTTAAATAGCAATCAAAATCACAGAACACGACCCAGCCAGCAGCCTTGATGGGTTTTGCATTCACTATATGGTAACCACTTAATACATCAAAAAGACTGCCACAGCAATGTAGTTTGTTTGATATTTAAATATCATGCATGTTAACCAAGTCCCTGCTGCGCCATGTACATAAAGGAAATATTTGAAGAGAGTTATCAGTGAATTTCCTGGGAAATACGTTTGAATTCCAAAATCTCAAAGGGATGAATTGGCTCAAGACAACATCATCTATCTCTCAGGTGGATGTGGTAATTGTCAACAAAATGAATCTTCATATTTTCCTCACAGATATTGAACACTTGCTCATAGCCCAGCAGCTGAGATGATTTCAAAGGATTCTGGCTCCAAATTCCTTCTACTCCAAAACATGTGATTTGAGCCTTGAACAGAGCAGAAAACTGTGACACTATTACCATAATGTGGGTGGAAACAAAAACCTTAAACAACTTAGAAGACGAATTCTGATTTTTGAACAAGTTCCAATACATTTTAACCACATGACTGTTATTTGTTTCCACAAAAAAGCAGTGGTTTTCAACAAATATACAATTACTTGTTTCAACTAATTAACCAAAATGCAAGGTATCCCCTAAGCATCGAACTATATACAGTCACATGTAAAAGAGGAAAAGGAAAGGGTGAAATTAAGTGCACAAGAGATTTGTGTGCCGAAACCCTACTGCTTTATCCTTGATGGGCTTGCGTGTAGTATTGGAGCCCAGCTAGAGAAAAACTGAGCCAGGTGGAGAGAGGGGTGTCAGCGCTTCCACCTTTGGAGTTCTTTTGTAGTTTCCAATTAAATCAGTGTTTCCCAAACTTGGGTCTCCAGCTATTTTTGGACTACAACTCCCATCATCCCTACCTAGCAGGACCAGTGGTCAGGGATGATGGGAACTGTAGTCCAAAACAGATGGAGACCCAAGTTTGGGAAACACTGAATTAAACCTTTGAATGTGACATGGGTAGAGCTGTGCTTAAAAGGTGTTAAGTCTGCCATCACTATTACCAGGTACAACTTTGCTGGGGGGGGGCGTTCTTCAGAGGTACAGTATTCACATTTGAAATATATATGGGATTATACCCGGTGCTAGTGATACTCAAAGCACATTGAAATTCATGAGCATGACTAAATTCAGCCTGCTAATTCCAAGAGATCTGCTCTGAGTAAAAACTTAGTTGGCTAATTCAGTTTCATAAAAGGGTTAGGGATTTAGGCCACAATCCACATACCTCAATAACATTCTGAGGATGAAATTAGCCATAATGTGCTGACAAGTTATGTTCACGCCAATATATTACGAGCACCTTCCACCAGTATGTGATCCGGGACTTAACAGTTCATCAAGCATATAATTGTTGATCTTGGACAAACACTTAGGAAATAATTTTCTGTAAACTAATTTCCAGAAATAAAAACTGGCAATAGTATGTGTGCATAAATTGCATATCACTCTCTATTTACAGAAACACAATGATTTTTTAAAAAGGGATATTGCTAGTATTTTTTAGAAAAACTTCAACTAGCAGCAGACCTGGGCAAACTTCAACTCCTATGCTCAAACACAAACCACTTCACCAGTGCACGCCCCTTCCCTATTTTTCTGATTCCATATTATCAATAAAAAGCTTTTGCAAGCTACGGTATCAATGCAAAACACGGCCTAGCAAAAACAAGCAAAAATGTTCCTTTTCCAAAACAAATTTATGCCATATTTCAAAACTGTATAGAACCGTCACCATTCGAGAAAATCTGCACTGGCATATTGTTAAAGCATGCAAGACTCAGATACTCTCTTCCCATCCCAGTTAAAACAGAAAGTTAGTCTGCTGTTTTTCAAGATTTTAAACTGTCTGACTTTCCAGTGATGTCCTGAAAACATCCTTGCTACACAGAGGGAATGGCAAGAAGGGTGGAGAAAGGCAGATGCAGTTGTTACATTCTGTTGTTGTTTTTTTAAAAAGAAAAACACAAGATAGCCCCAGAGAACTAAAAACAGTGTTCATAAAAACAGTATAGTTCAGAGAGTGCCTTGTTCCCTATAAGCAATGAACAATCCTATGCAAGTGCTAAACAGTACAGAAGAATGCAACATACATGAACTCATGTCCCAAATTGAATTACTGCAGACTTGAGTGCTGTCAAAATGCAATACAGTATACACACAACAGAAATGTAGCTTTCAAAGAAACTGCATAGGTGGAATGAGAGAGCAACTAACTAGCCTTTATCGTTCAACAGGATGGCCTTTCAAGTCTCCAAATACTTTATTACAGTACTATAAACACAGGCTGATATGGGTGGTATTCAATACTGGTCCTACTTGAAGCAGACCCATAGAAGTAAATGGAAATAATTCCATTCATTTCACTGTGTCTACTCTGAGTAGTACTTAGTAGAATGCAGCCCATTTTTCTATTTACATTCTTAGATCCAGTCAAACACTTCGCAATTTTCTGTACAGTGCATTAAATTTTAGAGCATTTTACAACTGATTTTCTCCCTTACACAAATGTTTTGCTTTCCCACAACACAGTATACAACGTACAGGAAACCAAATGCTTTAAATTGTATTCTTAGTGAAGGAGCAAGTTTTATCATCATTAGGTTGTACCAAGTTAGGGGTTGTAATTCATTGCCTCCAGAAAATTTGTTTAAGTCCCTAGAACTCTTCACATTAGATTGCAAATGAATCTTGTCTTTCAAAAAATGAAAATTACATTTCAGTTTCCCCCTCTTTCCCACATGGAATTGTTCCCTCTATTCTACAAGAATCTACGGCTACATTTGATTCTGTCCAATAAGAATTCCAAGAGGGCGAACAAATCCCAGTAGTTTAACTCAAAGTAGAAACAGGGAGGGCAGTGGGGGGGGGGAATTACAACAACTTGCTTTGTGGTATTTAAAATCAATAAAAAGTTACTTACAGTCTCTCCAGTTCTTTCAGGTCCTGGAATGCTCCTCTCTCAATTGTACTAATCTTGTTTTCCATGAGTTGACTGAAAGGCAGAGTATGAGTTTTAAAACAGCTAGTAATCAAGCGATGATTAACACCTGTTATTACAGCACTTTAGCAATGGGGAAACTTGCAATCGGCTCCTCTTTATTAACTTCACAATTCTCACTCTATTCTTAGACTTCCCATCCAATTTAATGTGTTTAAGACTTGTCACCTTAAACTCCACTATGAGTTTTTTTTCCCCAAGGAAGAGAGAAAATACCCTCTCCGGTTTTTCAGAGACCTTAAACCTGCTCAAGAACTTGAAGGGTCAAAGGTGATAAAAATATATGCCTTGCTTAAGGAAAAAGTCAAAGCTGCTGCTCAATTACAGAATGTTAAAAAACATGTACATGATGTATAAAAGTTTCTTTTTTTAAAAAAAGAAATGAAAGCTACACTTTACAATTATAAATCAAGTTGTTTTCAACTGAAAAAGAGTTAAATGTGATTTTTTTCCCCCACAAAAGGAAAAGTTTGCAACTTTTCATCTTTAGGATGAAATATCAAAACCAATCTAATGGTTTGCAATTATTCCCTAATTTAAAACAATTTTGTTACTAGCGTGTCTCAAAGAAGATTTTGTCTTCACTGAAAGAGCAGTCATTACTGTATAGTGATTTTTTTAAATCTACATGCCCTGAGAAGGACTTATGAGTTATTAAGTAAGCAGGCTTTATATATGGTAAAACTATTTAAAAGTTTGTATCAGTTTTCGCAGAATTTGTTGTAAAAGCAAGTTGCATTGATAGCTTCTCTTTCCTGAATTTCCCTTTACTGCTAACTAGAATAACTTCTGACAATCCTAAACTCAAAGTGCATTCAAACAAATTAATTCAGTTAGCCTTTAAAAAACAGATATTTCTCTTTACAGCTTGCTAAAAAGCATTTCGTTTTCAGAAAGTCAATAATTTGCTGTATTTATAGAGTCAAGGAAAAGAATAAAATCACAAGTGGCTACAATACAAAATTGCTACTGTGGCAGTCTTCCAAATTTTTATGTCATCTCCCAACTGTTTTTTCTCATACAGTGTAAGTTTGGTTGTCGTCGTTTTAGAGGTTAAGTAAAGAATTAGCCTTGTTGATAAAATAAGTCATTTTCCACAGAACTGCACATCTGCAGCATACAATAGTAACGGATAAAATACAACAAAAGGCAACTTACAGAACTCGAAGGTGTCTTAGGCCAGCAAAATCAGTCTTTGTGATCCTTGTGATATTATTCCCATTAAGATCCCTAAGAAGAAGTAGTAGTAAAATTAAAACATTCCAGAACTGGTGGCTATTTATTAAAATCTAATAAACAATAAGAATTTGCAACAAAGAGTTTGAGGATTAGTATCTAACTGTAGGTTGGTGCAAATTCCTGAAAAGTTTATGTAAAAGTAATTCTCCTTTAGCAGATTTCATTTGCACTTGTTTTAATTTCCAGTTTACTGAAAAAGCATTTGGATATATTGTTTCTAGACTGTTCCTATCATGAAATAGTGAGATTTGTGGTGTGCCATTCACAAATTTGACTTTCTCGCGATAGGAACAGTTATGATTAATGACTGCTACCACTGCCTCCGGACAAGTTCGTTCGCTGTTTTTAATGGATGAATGAGAGAAACACAGATGAAATCAAAACGTGTTTACTTAATGATATGCTTAGTATGTTACTTCCTGGACCTACAGAGAACAGGGGAGAAATCATTGGCCCACTTCTTCAGTCAGGTACTCAGAGACAACCCCTGAAGACCATGACAGAGTCTGCAACAGACAGGAACACTGGCATCAAATAGTCAAATGAATGGTGAAGCAAAGAGGAAGTGGACAGTAAACATCTGACAGCTTTCCTGGGGCCCAGGATTTTTCTGGAAGGCATCATCATCTCTGCAACATTCCTAAAAAACTCAGCATTCCTAAAACTTACACAGCCAAGCTTACCCAAGGAAATATTTGTGAACTTACAAACAATGTGATCCAAGGGTTCATCTCTTTTAACCCTATGTCTGGGTTTAAATTTATTTTATTTTTTAAATCTCATTTAGTCCTGTAATCGTAAAAGGTACAACATATTTACAAATAATGGAAAAGCTCGGAATCTCAATTCACTCCAATTTGGTCATGATTAGTTAAGTAAGGGACAGCTATATTTCCATGACTTCTGCTTGGATTCACTACTTGAGAGTAAAGTTATGGAGGAAAAGCTTGATAATGGAAACTAACCTTAAGTCCACATGCATTATATTTGGGGAAGAGATTTAGCACATTCCACTGAAGAAAAGTAGCAGGAATCTCAAGTGATCTACAGATTTTCCCCCACCTGCCCTTAAGACTAATGAGTCACTGATATTTTTCTCTGAGTTTAAAGCAAAAATGCTAATGACTCTCCATTTTTTCTCCCAAAGCTGCTTACATTAATAGCTACAAAGACAATCAGGACGTGTTTTGAAGAACACTCTTAAACCTAACTGATCAGTCAGGAAAGATCATAATAGCTAAGAATGATATGGCAGATTTACTTAAATCTACGAAGTGGGTACTAGGTACCTCTTCAATACTGTACTTTTTGTATCTTTGGAACAATAAACTTCAAGTAGTAAAAGCAATTCTATTTTGAGAAAGCCGGTAACAAGAATCTAACTGTGTGGCAAACAAGTGTCATGTTCCTTTTAGTAGGATCTCTCTGCCTACAGCCCCAAATTATTCAGGAGTCTGTACAAACAATATAAATATTTTGTTGGGGGAAGAATTAAGAATTCCACCTTTGGGGCAAAGGAGTATTGTTAAAAGCAGGATTTCCTAGTAGCAGGTAATCCTCTGTCTTGATTTTTAAAGTGCCTTCTTGAAAAGTCAGAGTAGGTTTCGTAAATTGCTTCTGGGTGCCTCAGGGTAAGAGATTCATAAATGAAATAAATAATAGGTCTGTTTTTGAAAGAAAGAAAAAAAGACTAAGTGAAACAAAGGAGGATTGAAATGGGCTGGTAAAGTTTGTCTTGGTGACTCCACTTGGAGCTGGTGAGATTTCAGGCAGAGGGCTTTGCAAATTACTCTTCCCATTTTAAGTCTCCACTGAAGTTGGCCTGAAGTGTATTCTACAAGCTGTTTTCTACAAGCCATTTCCGCAGATCAGAAGAAAAGGTGTATTTCAAACCGTTTAAAGGGGAGGGGGGAGAAGATAAATATGGAGGGAAGAATGGAAAGGGCCATCTCACACATAGTCTCTTTCTGACCCAAATTAACAGCAGTGTATTTTGCTTATTACTGCTGAGTAAGGGGGGGGGGGAACAAAGCAGTGGAACTAATGGCCTGGTTCGTTCATGTCTCCTTACATTACCCAAACCCCATAATGAGAATTGCAGGAAAGGGAGGGGGGAAGGTAAACTGGGCTTACCAAATCAATAATTAAGAAATAAAGGAATAGCTGGGTATTTGTTCAAGGAACTTGAAGTATTCCGAAATAAGGAGCAGCTAATTTGGGGCTGTGGTGTTCTAAAATAAGATACATTGATCTGTGTGTGCATACGTGTTCTAAGGCAGCAGAGAAAGTGATAAAGGACATCTGGTATTGGTACTACACTAAAAATATATATGAAATAGCGGAAGTCCTAAAGAGATTGGTAACCACCAGCACTAACCACAACACAAGCCATCTGCAACATACATTGATTTTTTTTAAGGGGGGGAGGCCCATAAGGAACTCCGTGTATTGATCGCTGGTGCTGCTTTTTTTGCATTTCTCCTGCTGTTTAATTTGACAGCCTTGCCTTTTAATGGCTGGGTTCTTATTGGTTTACACACTTGTAAGCCACTTTTAGCAACTCCTTTGCAGAGCAGCCAAAGTGGGGTATAGCTTTGTACGCCCATAATAAAGAACTGCATTAAGAACTAAACAAAAGCATACAGTATAAAGGCAGCTCTTCAGAAGGAAATAAAGCTCTGAAACTTCAACTGTGAACTACTCTGAAAGCCTGCTGCTGCGCAAGGTACCTATAACGCAACTATGCACTGGAGAATGGCTGCTTCAAAGCTGGGGGCAGGGGAGGAGTATCGGGAAGCGTGGATTAAATTTAACGATTACTTAGTTAAATATGTTAAGTTAAATTAACAGAAAACAACTTGCAGATACTTGATTGGCTTAGGATTTTATTTATGTTAAACATCGAATTAATATGTTTAATTTCATAATGCGAAGATCTAAGGATGTTAATTTTTAAGTTAAATTTTATAAGAACTGTGATTGGGAAAACCGTTAAAGGGACATGCAATGAAATTCAACCAAGGGGAAGCGAGGAAGTCCCTGAACAATGTTAACAAGTGTAATTTTCAATAAGGCTATGATTTATGTTTGTTTCTCTTATGTGTTTGTTTGTTTATAATGTTGTGAAAACAAATTAAAAAAATTGGGGAGGGAGAATAACAAAGCTGGGGGCAGGGGGAGACTGACGCACCCTAGAAAGGAACCAGGGAAAGTGTTGGGAGAATTGAAAGCACTAATTCCATTTCCACTTAGCTTTGCTTTTTTTAAATGGGGAGGAGGAAATGTCTTCCATCCTCTGGCAACAGCAATGGGTTGCTTGACATGTTGGCTGGATGAGAGGGAAGGGGATGGGAAGGATGTTGGGACCTGGGCACGGGGGGGGGGGCGGGGAGGGGAGGGCGGCAGGTGTGTTTCTGGGGAGGTGGATGGGAAATCCGCAGGGAGGAAGGCGACTTACAGCCTCTCGGTGTTGCGAGGGACGTTCCTGGGGACGCTCCGCAGCGCCAGCCCGTGACAGTCCACGGTGCTCCCGGAACAGGAGCACTGAGCCGGGCAAGGCTGCGGCGCCACCTCGCCCAGGCGGAGCAGCAGCAGCAGCGCGCCCGGGCAGAGCCAAGCCAGCGCCACCAGCAGCTTCATCGTCTCCTCGAGGTCACCGCCGGATCCCCACCGAGAGACGCGGATCCGGCGCTGGGGGGAACCCGATCGCTTCCCCCTTCGGTGGTAGGGATAGAGACCCCCTTAAAAAAATATAAAAAATAAAGCCCTCCTCCTCCTCCTGGTTGCAAGTTGCAAGGTCCCAAGGCAGAATCCAAATCCCCGAGCGAAGTCAGGGCAGGGAGGCGACGTCGAGGCGGATCCCCAGGCAGAGTCCCCCTCCGAAGCAGCGGAGGTGCGAGTCCCGCCGGCGGGTGGGGGGCCGGCCGCCCCTGAGCGAGGCGAAGGCGAGCCCCTCGGAAGTCCGCTGGCGAAGCGAGCGAGCGGACGGACGACGCGCGAGCCCAGCCCCTCTTTCTGGCGCCTCCTGGTCCTTCTCAGCACGGCATGTTGGAATCCCGCTCCGTCCAGGCTTTAGAAGCCCGTCAAGAAGAAGAAGCCGAAGAAGAAGCCGCCGTCGCCGCAGCAGCAGCCGCCGCCGCCCCCAGCCTTGGAGAAAAGCTCGCTCTCCCCGCCGCCGCCGCCTGCGCCGAGCTGCATTGCGACCGCCGGCGAGCCCCTAGAGCGCCAGCGCCGGCTGCATGCTTCGTCCTCGCCGAGAGAGGGACCGAGAGAGAAGCGAAGGCGGGCAGGAGCAGCTCCACACACACACACACCGGCTCCCCCAACGTCGGCGGCGGCGGGCTGCGCTGCACTGAGGAGGATGGACGCCGGTAGAGGTTAAGAATCGCAGGCAAAGAGGCGGGAGGAGGAGGAGGAGGAGGAGGAGACACACGCGCGCGCTCTCTCTCTCCCTCGCACACAACTCAGGCGCTTTCGCTCCCGCCCTTCGCGGACAAGTTCGGGTCGGCGGCGACCGAGAGGTGAGCGCGCAAGCCACCAGGCGAAGCGCAAGGGCGAAGCGGAGCCGCAGCAGCGCGCCCCAGGCTCCTCTTCCACCTCGGCGCCCAGCGGTCGCTCCGCAGCCCGATCCTGTGGCGGAGGCGAGCGCGGAACCGAAGCCCCCTCAGCAGCTCTCCCTCCTGGCGCAGCTCAGGAGCCGGGTGGGAGGGGAAAGGGGCGGGAACGCGCGCCGCCTCCTCCTCGCGCCAGGCGCCCGAAGACAGTGGCGCTTCGCGGCGGCTGCACCTGAGGGGAGAGGTGAGCGGCGGCGGCGGCGGCAAGGGGGCAGCTGCCGCCGCCAAGGGGCGAGGCGGCGCCGGAGGCTGGCTGGATGGCGGTGGCGGGGAAACCAGGTGCTGGGCGCCGGGCCCTCAGGTTTCCCTTCTCCCCAAGCACTTTTTTTCGGGAGCAAGGTCAATAGAGCTGCTGGCTCGCCGTTCACGCGCGCCCACCGCCGCGAGCGCTCAAGGGCGGACGCAGACTTCCCTCAGAAAGTGCGCTTTCCGCAAGGCGCTGCGCGCAACTCCCCTTAAGACGAAGTTTCTCAGGTTTAAACAAGTGTGCATGCCAGGTTTCCAGCCCTTATGAAGGAACATCACTGCCTCCCTCCTGCCATTTTTATGTACTGTGTGCTTTTTTTAAACCCAACTTCGCAGCAGACGCTGGGCACCTCGACGCCAACCCGCGAGTTCTTCTCGCCACGGAAAGTCCGTCGCCCCGCGCGCCCTTTTATACAGCCCTCGAGCCGCGCCTTCCTTGGCCACGCCCCTCTGTCCACAAGGGCCCCTGCTGATTGGCGGTACTATTGGGGGGGGGGAGCCAGGCTGACAAGAGAGGCGCACGGGAAGGGGAAGGGGAGCTGAACTTGCCAGAGAGTGGCAGCATGTGTGACTTTGGTTTTTTTTTTTATAATTTTTTTTATTGATTTTCCAAACACAAAATAAAAACAAAACAATACACAATACATAGACAAACAAACGTATAAACATGTATAATTTCAAAAGCTCTTTTTCATAAACCTTACTTCCCGGACTTCCCCTTACCTCCCCTTTTCTGCATCCCTGTTTTAAAGTTTCTTCAGCAACCCCTCACTTCAATTAACTAATTACTCATTTTCTCTTTTTTTTTTGCCTTCTTCTCTTACTTACTCACTTACAGCTGTAATTCTATATTTTCCTTTCCCTTGACATTTTAGCACTCATTAATTTTACAACAGTTCTTAAGATATACTTTAAATTTCTTCCATTCTTCTTCCACCGTCTCTTTTCCTTGGTCACGGATTCTGCCAGTCATCTCCGCCAGTCCCATATAGTCAATCACCTTCGTCTGCCATTCTTCCAGCGTGGGTAGTTCTTGTGTCTTCCAATACTTTGCTAAAAGAATCCTTGCTGCCGTAGTAGCCGCCATACTCTGGCTTCTCCTCAGATCGTATAAATCTTTTGCCTTTTACAGCATGTGTGACTTTGCAAAGAATTCTCAATTGTCTCCAAACAGGGCGGAAGGAAGGCAGTGGACAGACTTCAAATCTTCTCACTGAATCTGGGGACCCCCTTTTTTTTTTTTTTGGAAAAGAGAAAAAAATGGTTACTAAAAAAGTTTTTTTTAAAAAAAAAAAAAGAAGAAGAAGCAATACAGTCATTCCTCGAGTTGAATGCACTTCAGGTTGAGCGCGTTCGAGTTGCGCTCCGCGGATTCCTGGAAGTAACGGAGCGCATTACTTCCGGGTTTTGCCGCTCGCGCATGCGCAGACACTCAAAATGGCGTCGCGTGCATGCGCGGAAGCAGCGAAACGCAACCTGCGCATGCGCAGACATGCCGTCGTGTCTTGCATTCCGTTCGGGATGCGAACAGCGCTCCGGAACGGATCCCATTCGCATACTGAGGTACCACTGTATCTTTTCTTCTGTGGTCTCTGTCACGGTGCCTTCCTCTGGGCCCCAGCCTACTCTCTTGGAGCACTAGCCGCCATGGAGTAGGCACGGGTTGGGCCTGGGCTCAGCCACATGTCCTTGCCCTCCTGGTGCTCTCCTACCTCTCCTCAGTGGTGGCGATGCGGCAAGGTTGGGGCTCCCCTCTTTTTTCTCCTTCCTCTTTCTCTTCTCATCCTTCTCCCTGCATCGTCTCCGGAGTTTTCCTGGCCCCAGAGTGCCGCTGGGCAGTCGGCCAGGAGGCCAGGCGCTCTTGCTCCCAGCTCGATTTGGGTCAATGGGGGGGGGGGTCAGCAGTTCCCCCAGTTGATGTGCCGGGCGTCCCTGGTTCCCCTTTGGTAGTGGCTGCGGCAGCGGCAGTCTCAGCAGCCCAGAGCCAGCCTGGTGGCGCAGTTGGCTCTGGTTGGCTTCAGGAGCTGTTCACTGCCCACCATTTTGCCTCAGCGGAAGTCCCCATATGATGTGTCTTGTGTCGTTGAACCAATCACGCAACATTCATTCCCTACTAATAAATCTACAACACTTAAAATATAAATCTGGGGACATTAAATGAAATCCGGGGACATTCCGGGGACGGATTTTGTCTGGGGACAGATTTGTAAATCCGGGGACTGTCCCCGGGAAACAGGGACGTCTGGTAACCATATCATAATTACATGTGTGTACTTTGGCTTCACCACAGATGATTTAAAAAAAAAATTACACATTTTAAAAAATTACACATTTTAACAAAAATAAGAATTCCATATCTAGGTTTTAGAATTAAAGCTGAATTATTTGTGTGTGTGCACATTCAATAACCCCAAGATTCATAAAGACCATATTCTTAAATAAGACATATCTGCTGATCGATAGGGTGAATGTGGACTGTCCTACATCCTGATGCATTTTTCATTATGGCTACAACAGAGTGTCAGGCCTGAATACATGGCAATGCTTTAAAGCCTAGAGGCTCAAGCACTATTGAGGCTGAGGATGCTGGATCATAGATTTTTGACCAGCATGTACATTTGCAGAGATTTAACTGAAGCATCATGAAAAAGTAATGACAGCACCTCCCACAACATCAATACATTGATTCTGAAAAATCTTAATTGTATTTTTATATGTGGACATCTAAACATTGACAGCCACTTCACTCTGTAATTCCACCCTTATAGTTATTGCTCTGGATTTTATCTGAGACAATACAAATAAAAAATGTTACACATAGCTTTCCATATCCCACAAAAATCATACATCCAGTATCATTATTGCACAAGTATTCAGTCCAAATTTTGACCTGCACTATAATATATTTTTTAATTCGTTCATGGGAGACAGATGAGTTCTTTAACCCATATGCTTAATGGGTTAGATCAGGGCACATGTCTCGAGCAGGCATAGGCAAACTCAGCCCTCCAGATGTTTTGGGACTACAACTCCCATGATCCCTAGCTAACAGGACCAGTGGTCAGGGATGATGATGGGAATTAAAGTCCCAAAACATCTGGAGGGCTGAGTTTGCCTATGCCTGGTCTAGAGTCAGTAGATCCACTGACTTTTGATTTCATAAATATATATTATTTTTTACTAAATTTCTATTTGCTGCCACTCCCCTGAGAAGGGAGAAGGAAGAGACATGTGGCGGCGGCAGGTAACTTCCTATGGAAGGAGCTAGAGGTAGCAGTGTGTGGAGGAATGATCCATGGTTTCAGTTGTCTCTATACTAATGCATTGTTTATGGGAAACAAGTAAAGAGAACTTGAGCACTTATTACTGGGTGACAAATATGACCTAAGGCATTTCTCAAATGTGGTGGGATGAGACTCATGCTCAATAGGAATGGATCAAACAGGAATGGAGGAGGAGTAGCATTATATGTCAAGTGTGTGTACACTTTTAAAGAGATCCATGACTTGGAGCATGGAAGGCAGATTCCGAATATATGGGTAAAAATTGTAAGAGAAGGAAACAGCAGTCACCCTAATGTGGATGTCTGCTATAGACATCCAACCCAATCTGAAGATGTAGATGGTGCCTTTATTGAGCAGATTACTCTTGGAACTAAAACTCTGTCAAGAATGTAAGGTCCAAAAATTCCACAAGTGCTTCACAGAAAATTTCATTTCCCAGAAGGTTGAAGAAGCAACAAGGGGCTCATCTCTCTTGAAGCTGGTCCTCACTAAAAGATCCTCACCAACTGATCACCAAGTGAAAGTTCAGAGAACCTTTGGAGGAAGTGATCATGTCCTCCTGGGTTTCATGTTGCAAAGGCAAAGGGAAGCTGAGTGTAGTCAGACATGCACTCTGGACATTAAGAAGGCTGGTTTCAAAAAGCTTAAGTAGAACAGACTCCCACAAGAGGTGGTAGACTCTCCTTCCTTGGAGGTTTTCAAGCAGAGGTTGGATGGCCACCTGTCATGGATACTTTAGTTGATATTCCTGCATTGCAGGGGGTTGGATTAGATGACCTTCTATCTCTACAATTCTAGGATTCTGTGGCACTAGAGAAGCTAGATCTATATAGATCTGAAATTTAATGTGAAAAAATTAGGCAGTTTGCTCCAAAATCCTTAATAGAAACTTTGGAAGTTGGCACATAGCAGACAGTGTTTCCGGGTCATGGAGCCAGCATGACTAAGCTGCTTCTGGCGAACCAGAGCAGTACATGGAAACGCCGTTTACCTTCCCGCCAGAGTGGTGCCTATTTATCTACTTGCACTTTGACGTGCTTTCGAACTGCTAGGTTGGCAGGAGCAGGGACCGAGCAACGGGAGCGCACCCCGCTGCAGGGATTCGAACCACCAACCTTCTGATGAATCGGAAGCCACAACCTTACATAATTTATGAAACTGACAAACAGTTACAGTGGTACCTCAGGTTAAGTACTGAATTCGTTCCGGAGGTCCGTTCTTAACCTGAAACTGTTCTTAACCTGAAGCACCACTTTAGCTAATGGGGCCTCCTTCTGCTGCCACGCCTCCGGAGCCCGATTTCTGTTCTTATCCTGAAGCAAAGTTCTTAACCTGAAGCACTATTTTTGGCTTAGCGGAGTGTGTAACCTGAAGCGTATGTAACCTGAAGCGTATATAACCCGAGGTACCACTGTATTCCATACTGTAAATGGTCTAATCCAAGGTTGTTTCAAGGTGGCTCTCACCATTTTGGTTTTGTCCTTCCTCCTCTTTTGTTTGCCCTTGCACTGTGGTTTTTTGAGAGACCGCATCATGTTTGATTTCGGAAATTGTGCTGAAGGAAACTATCATAATTCCTCTTTGTAACAAAAATGTTTTAATCCTACAGAACATGTACTTAGAAGCTCATTATGAAGATACAAGCTAAATTTCTCTCCTCTCTTCAGCTTCCATCAAAATTTATTAACCAATGTCCCAATCTTAAAACGTCATCAGGATCGTATTGTTGGTATTATCAACCCATCATTTCCAGGGGCGGCATTTCTGTAGCCACTCATTGATTCCAACGTGTGCAGCATACTTATGAATGAGATTATAACATTGTTGATGTCACTTAATATTTCTGACAACAAAAAGGAGAAGAAAAGTAATTTTTCTTTAGCTTTTGACTCTGTTTGGAAGGGGGTGTCACACTTGGTCATTAGTGCTTGCAGGAAAGGCACACTAAGGACCTAACTTAATTATTACTGTAAAGAGAAGAATGTAAAGAATCTTATGAATTTGTGGGCTCATGGCACAAACAATTCAGTGTGGAAATTGGGGTCCTCAGAATACCTAGGGATAATTTGGGGAAGATAGGATAACATCCAATTGGGTTTCTATTATTTTTATTATTGATTAAATTTATGGTACAGTAGTGATCACCTCCTGGCGAACTAAAGGGGAAGAAATGGAGGCAGTGAGAGATTTTACTTTCTTGGGCTCCATGATCACTTCAGATAGGGGACGCGGGTGGCGCTGTGGGTAAAACCTCAGCGCCTAGGACTTGCCGACCGCATGGTCGGCGGTTCGAATCCCCGCGGCGGGGTGCGCTCCCGTTGCTCGGTCCCAGCGCCTGCCAACCTAGCAGTTCGAAAGCAGCCCCGGGTGCAAGTAGATAAATAGGGACCGCTTACTAGCAGAAAGGTAAACGGCGTTTCCGTGTGCTGCTTTGGTGCTGGTTCGCTGGAGCAGCTTCCTCACACTGGCCACGTGACCCGGAAGTGTCTGCGGACACCACTAGACAACCCTAGAGTCTGTCAAGACTGGCCCGTACGGGCAGGGGTACCTTTACCTTTTAGTGATCACCTCCTGGCGAACTAAAGGGGAAGAAATGGAGGCAGTGAGAGATGTGCTAACATCATGTGGTTTCCCCAGTAGTGATGTATGGAAGTGAGAGCTAGACCATAAATAAGGCTGATCACCAAAGAATTGGTGCTTTTGAATTATGGTGCTCTTGAGGGTCCCATGGACTGCAAGAAGATCAAACCTATTCATTCTTAAGGAAATCAACCCTGAGTGCTCATTGGAAGGACAGATCCTGAAGCCGAGGCTCCAATACTTTGGCCACCTCATGAGAAGAGAAGACTCCTTGGAAAAGACCCTGATGTTGGGAAAGATTGAGGACACAAGGAGAAGGAGATGACAGAAGATGAGATGGTTGGACAGTGTTCTCGAAGTGAGTTTGAGACCAAACTGCAGGAGGCAGTGGAAGACAGGAGTACCTGGCATGCTCTGGTTCATGGGGTCACGAAGAGTCGGACACGACTAAATGACTAAACAACACCAAAATCTAAACTTTAAACACTCTGTGTATTGAAGGGTTAAGGATTAGGAAGTGGACTTTTAAACCCCGTTAACAATGGTTTCTCCCTCCTGTGAAGGTTTCATCTCTTCCACCTTCCACCAAAGATAGTTACACTCACAGTCACCACCAAAATGCAGAACAGGACGTCTGCGCAGCTATCTGCTCTGTTTTATTTGCTAGAAGGATTTGTCCTATTAGTGGAGGCCAGTTGGAGACACTAAGGATGTCTCTCAATAAAAGATCTAATCAGTTCACAGAATGAGAATTACATTGCTCTTTTTTTAATGGAAAATTTACTTATTGGAGAAGAAACAGGGAGCCCCAGCATGGGTATGGGGTTGTGTGTGTTTGTGTGTGTGTGTGTGTGTGTGTGTGTGTGTGTGTACACATATCCTGCCTTTCCATATTAAAATGTAATGCAATGAAGCTTTAAAGTTCATTCCAGTTGGTTTTCCTCTGCTCATCCGGTGGAGGCTTCTATAGCAAGATGGAGGGGTTTTTTGACAGCTTCTCCCCTCACCACTCCAAATTGCTCCAGAAGGCTAGGGGGCTCTTCAGAATAGCAGAGAGTGCCTTCATCAGTGTTCCTAGGTGGAAGTCAGCACCTTTTATCTCACCAGAGGGGCATCAACTGGATACCAACCCTCAGACAAGAACATTAAAAAGGATACTGGTACGGCAAATCAATTGCAGTATAAAAATACAGGAAATGGAACAGCAGACTCAGGTATTGGCCAGGTTAGGACGAAGTCCTTCTGGAATGAAAAGTTCTCCAAGTTAGGGTGGAATATTGACAGGGAGGAAGCAACCTGATGAGACAGCAAGACTGAGCAAAGGTCCTCCCTCCTGCCCCTCTCCGAGAAGATAGTAAACACTGTGGAAGCTGATTGCACAGCACATGTGTCGGATGGGGAGATCTTGCATGCAGCATAAATTCTGTACGGTAAAACTTCAAAGGATTATCTAGACTACTTTCCTTATCAGTAAGTGAAATAATTTCTAAATTAAGCAAGGGTGTACAAGGCATTATGGAAACCTCTTGTGATTTTCTTCCTTTCCATTACTGTAGAAAAGAAAAGCTACTGGCAGAAAAGGGAGGCAAACTAAAAAATTGTATTCTGCAATACTAAAGCTGAAAGGCAGTTGTCACCTATGTTGTGTCATGTGAGGAAATCACTGGCAAATCCTGTTTTAGAGGTGGCTCTTGCCTATTTTCAAACAACTTCCTTGCTCTATGACGATGAAGTGTTATGGTGAACATTACACTTCTTGCATCTGATCATGCTGACCCTATTTTATGAAAGTTTATGCAGTAACAAATTTGTTAAGGCTTTAATGTGTCACAAGACATTGTCCTTACATGTGTGAATGTTCTGCTACTGATCAAATCTTGAATCTGTAGTTTCTTGGTGGAAGCAATGACGGTGTTGCACACATAGAGCTCTGCTTGAGGACAAGGACTTCCTTTTTGCTTGGCAAGGTTCCAAACCCTCCCGGGACGTTGGAATAAAGACACATGAAACAGTATTTTGGGTTAATGACCGAAAAAAAGGGCCACAACTTTATTGGTTACAGAATGTGAGTGGTATTGGCTTAGGCATTGGAAACCACATAACTATAACTGTGTGCTGGTCCCGGGGGAAAGGTTACCGTTGACGTAGTCGAAGTCCGGTCCTGGGTCACTAGCCTGGAAACAGTTCGCAAGGAGCGGGGCGAGGTCCGAAGCAGGAAGCCGAGCGGGGACAGGAACACTGGAGGGTCAGGTCTGGGTCCGGACAGGAGCAGGTACTCAACGACGACGTTGCTCCCGCAACCTGGGACCGGGCTGACTGGCCTTTATCTTCTCTGAGGCCAGGGGCGGCCCCGGCCCCCAGGAGACCCGCCTCTCCTGGCCTTAAGGCGAGCACTCCTCCTGGGAGAAACCAGTTCCCTTCGCCTCTCTGCCCTGAGCCTCTGCAGTTCAGGAGAGGCTGAAGGGTTACTGGGCCCAGGGGGAGACTCACCTGTAGGCACTGAGTCCTCAATCACCTCTGGAGCCAGAATGGATTCACCTGGTGCCTGCTCCAGAATCAAGGCCCTGCCCCAGTTCAGCCGGCCATGGAGGCGGGGACTCCTGTGCAGGCTGGGATTCCTCCGGTTCACCCTCTGAATCGGATTCCCAGGCCATCACAAACTGACTCCTGGCTGTCCACAGGAAGTCTCATAAGGGTTAACCACCAGTAGTGGGAGCCCTGCTGATGCACATCAACTAGGAACTCCCCCAGGGTGTTCATGCCATGGCCCTAGACCCCCATCGGGGTTTCGGACAGAGACCATGCCCCTTGGATTCCTTTAACGGAATACCCTTGAATTAGGAGGGGTAGGTGATGGCCACTACCTCGCCTCCCCTTCAACCTAATACTCCAATGCCTAACTGCCAAACCTAGAAAGTTGTGACGATTTGCTTCGAGGTACGTGAAAAACCAAATGGCCGGTGTCAATTTGCCAAGTGGAAAAAATTCCTACCAGGCCCCTTCAAGAGGCGACCAACCGAGGTCCATAGCCCAGGAGAACTGAGCGAGCAGGAAGAAAAGGGGGCGAGTTTTGGCCGCGGGCAGTTTAAATAGCCTGCGCCATGCCCCCGGACCATCCAGATTGGTCGACCAGGGATGATGTGGCTGAGGACTCCCCAAGGGTGCAGGGGCTATCCCGCCCTGTGCACGTGGGTAGGGCTTGTTCCCATCCTGCAACGTCATTTCCCCGGGAACAGGAAATGACTTTCTCTTCTTATGCATCCTCAAAATTTTCTCCAGAGAGTCCTCCAACTCTCTTGATATCTTGAGAGAGTGAGAGTGTGGAGGGAACCAAAGGGAAGATGGAAGGAAAGTTCTGTTGTACAGGCAGAAGTCTGCTGTTATAGAATATGACCTATTGACATCATTTACCTATGGCAAGAAGTCTAGAGGTAACTTTATGGGGCTTAATTTTCTTTCAGTGCAGAGTACTGACTTAGGGTGTTTCTGCAATATTTGTTTTATTTACAGATGCATTAGCAAGACATGCTAAGGTCAATAAATACTCCTGCAAAAGCCAACAAATCTGCCACCCCCTACACTAGGCTGCAAGAGACAGCCCTACCTACACCCCAATATGATTCAGCTTCTGCAAACTCGCAACTCCCTCCCTCTCCCAATTCAAGACAGCCAAACTTTTTCTCTGCTTTCTTCAAATAGCTGAAAGGTGGGTATGCCGTCATTCGTCAAGCGAGTAATGAAGCATTACAAAAACCTGTTTAACAGAGAGGACAGTGATTAATCAGCTAAGTTTATCTTATTCTACCTTTAATCTCTGGTGGGTGGTGGGGGATAAGTTCCAGTTCTGAGGTCACTCCCTGTGCTACAGATATGTTATTTAATACAAATAGCTAATTAAGAAAGAAAAATGAACTTGAGTGCAATGGCCCACATAAAAGTTTCTGGCTTTGATGCACATGCTTCTACTTGCTTACATCTTTCATATGTGTTACATTTTTTTTCAAATGGAAGCAACCTGAATAGTACACTTGTGACCCTGGAGTTTCCTGGACTTGGGTCAGACATCCTTATTGTAGCAGAGTGGCAGTATTTTGGGACCAGAAATTGTGCAAAGATCCATCAGATGACTTTGTTTAGTCATTTAGTCATGTCCGACTCTTCATGACTCCATGGACCAGAGCATGCCAGGCACTCCTGTCTTCCACAGTTTGGTCAAACTCATGTTAGTAGTTTCGAGAACACTGTCCAACCATCTGGTCCTCTGTCATCCCCTTCTCCTTGTGCCCTCCATCTTTCCCAACATCAGGGTCTTTTCTAGGGAGTGTTCTCTTCTCATGAGGCGGCCAAAGTATTGGAGCCTCAGCTTCAGGACCTGTCCTTCCAGTGAGCACTCAGGGCTGATTTCCCTGGAAAAGACCCTGATGTTGGGAAAGATGGAGGACACAAGGAGAAGGGGACAACAGAGGACAAGATGGTTGGACAGTGTTCTAAAAGGATGTTTTTGTTGTCTTTTTTGTTTAATTATTATACATTGCATTTTTTGTATTTTTTTTGTAACCCAGATTTATTAGATTTACTATATAAATCTAATTGATTATGAGGAAATTCATAATAATATTAATGTGAAGATGCCAGTCAGAACTAAGGCAAAGAGAATTAAGGAAACAGGCCTGTGTGCTTAGAGTTAGGTTTTACAAACCTGGAGTGATGCTGTATATTTTTCCTGGTATACCCATACATTCTCAGCAAGTGCATTTGTAAACAAATACTTTTTCAAACACACAATGGCATATGTCTGCAGTGCTCCCTCCTTCAAAAGAGACTGCCACTGCAAATGATTGCCATCATTTTCCTTCCTATTTCCTGGGAGAGGGAAATCCAGCCCCTAGAAAAGATGCGTAATGAGTATAAAGCTGTTATCTTTCCAGTGAATGACCTCTCCTGTAGGCTTTTAATCTTATTTTTGCTGCCAGAGAATGAGTTTGAATGTCACCAGAGTTGCACAAAACCACGTAGGCTTCAGCTCACATAGCTGAGTAGAAATAAAAGCAAGAAAGCTTAATTGAGTAAAACATATCCTTGGCTAGAGGAGAGGTTAATTGTTTCAGCTGGATCTTTACTCCTTGGAGGGTTGAAAGGCTTGGCCATACGCAGCTTGATAAACTACTCACTATGACAGCATAACCACTGGTAAATTCCATTGAAGGAAGAGATGAGAAACACGTGCTGTAGAAGGCAACCTTTTCTATTCTGAAAACAGGTTTGGATTATCGACATGCCATAGGGAACACCCTGAAGGAGCGTCTCCACCCCTATTGTTTAGCCCGGACACAGAGATCCAGCTCCAAGGGCCTTCTGGCAGTTCTCACTGCAAGAACTAAAGTTACAGGGAACCAGGCAGAGGGCCTTCTCAGTAGTGGCGCCTGCCCCATGGAACATTCTCCCATCAGATGTCAAGGAAATAAACAATTATACGACTTTTAGAAGACATCAGAAGGCAGCCATGTATAGGGAAGCTTGATGTTTTACTGTAGTTATTTTTGTTTTGTTTTGGTTTTTTAAATTTAATAGATTTTTATTCAGTACAAATTAAAAAACATACAAATTCACAACAAAAGAAAAAGAAAATACATCTAACCAAGGAAAAAGAATTAGAGAATATTTTGTCTCTTTTCATATTTACAGTTATTTATACCTTTATAAAATGCTATTCACGATAAAACAGTGAAATGAAAGATAAGATATCAGAAAAAACAAAAAACATACAAAGAATAAAGAAGTAAAAGAAAAAAATCATATGTGAAATTTTTTTAAAGTAGATAAGTACTCACAATATGTAGCCGTTTCCCATCTATATTTATATTCAATTGTATAATTTCATCTTGTCCTTACCTTAAATAAATTGTTTACAATATTAAAAAAAAAAAAGACTTCCACTGTTTACCTCAGGCGTTTTTAATAATCCGTTCATCAGAACCTCTGTTCTTCATATTTTCCCTTTGGACTTCCTTAATGTCTCACTTTGTATTTTTTATATTACGCACAAGATTATTCTAAACACAACCAGATTTTTGTAGTTGCGCCCTGGTTTTGTAAATAATCATTTAAGCACTCCCATTGCTTCATGACCATAGTTTTGGATTTTCTCCTTATTACATCCGTCAATTTTGCTAATTCCAGGTATACTCACAAAGTTTCCCCAACCATTCTCTTTTTGTTGGGATGCTGTCCTCTTTCCAATAGCTAGCAATCAAAATTCTTGCCGCTGTTGTCGCGTAGTTTACTGTAGTTTTATAATTAGTTGGAAAGCATCCCAAGATTGGTGGCTAAATAAATAAATAAATAAATATCCAAAGAAATAAGAGTACAGTCCCAAAGTTCCTAACATTTCCTTAAAAATGGACCCAGTTTCTTTAGAATTAAATATTATTTAAAATGGATAAATGTTCCCTGCAATAAGAGATTCTGGCGAGCCCTTGGTAAATGACATTGTTGTGGAAGTGCATGTTTTTCAAATATCAAGCCTTTCAGGTGTCCAAAATGTTTGCATTCCTGTCAACAAGACACACATATATATCAAATACAAGTAACATGAAGGAAAAGTTCAGGCCCTGGATGACTGTTGCTGCAACCTATATGAGGCCCAACTCTTTCAAAGGTCTCATGAATTTCAAAGATAGGGTTTTTTCCCCCAGACTCCCCAATATATGATCTGTGTGAGATCAGCTCAAGTTCATGGTTCCAACTGCAGACAGGATCCTTGAATCCCTAGTTTGCACAGTACTTGCAGGGCAGTTGTGCCATAATAATAATAATAATAATAATAATAATAGTTTTATAATTTATACCCCGCCCATCTGGTTGGGTTTTCTCAGCTACCCTGGGTGGCTTACAACATATCTAAAAACATCATAAAAACATCAATCATTAAAAACCTCCCGACACAGGGATGCCTTCAGAGGTCTTCTAAAAGTTGTGTAATTCTTTATCTCCTTGACATCTGAAGGGAAGGGTGTACTACAGGGAGGGCACCACTACCGAGAAGGCCCTTGTTCCTGGGTAGAGGAGATTCAATTTATTATTTATTACAGCTGTTAGTTGCCTCAAATCAAGGTTCCTTGGGTGATGTACAATTGCACAACCTGTACAATTTAAAATATTAAAAGATTCACGTCTACACAGACTGCTGAAGAGGTTTCCTAATCTACTCTATTTCAGCTTGGCAGTGGTGAAAGGTAAGCTCACCTTCAGCTATTTCCTTAGTTTTCCAGCACATATCTTTAAAGAAGAAGACCGAGTAACTGAGCCTATTTCATTAACTAATAGCAGAAAATCTTTTATTAAACATATATTTCAAATATTAAAAATGTAGGCTGTAGATAAGAAAACTGCCTTTTTGTGGTATTAAGTATTCAACTGTTAAGGAAGTCAGGGCAGCACAGGAATGTCAATGTGTTCTTGCAGGAGATGATAAGGCTCACAATGTACTTAGCAACACCTCATTCTAGTGTTTCATTTCACTGTGGTTTGTGGTTTGATATGTATGTACAACTGGAGAATTGCAACTTTCATACCTTGGGTATAAATGTGTTCTTTTTTTCTTATCTGCAGTACAAGGTCATGATATCTTAAAGCAGGGATGGTGAACCTGTGGCTCTCCAGATGTTGTCCACCTCCCATAATTCCTGGCCAATGGCCATGTAGACTGGGGTTTGCTGGGAGTTGGAGCCCAACACGTCTGCTGAGCCACAGCATTCCCCACCACTGCCTTAAAGATATATAAAGGCAATTGAAACTAATAGGTCATTCTTTCATTTGATGCTGGTACTGTATGTGGATGCTTTTGAATTATGGTGCTGGAGGAGACTCTTGAGAGTCCCATGGACTGCAAGAAGATCAAACCTATCCATTCTGAAGGAAATCAGCCCTGAGTGCTCACTGGAAGGACAGATCGTGAAGCTGAGGCTCCAATACTTTGGCCATCTCATGAGAAGAGAAGACTCCCTGGAAAAGAACCTGATGTTGGGAAAGATGGAGGGCACAAGGAGAAGGGGACGACAGAGGACGAGATGGTTGGACAGTGTTCTCGAAGCTACCAACATGAGTTTGACCAAACTGCAGGAGGCAGTGGAAGACAGGAGTGCCTGGTGTGCTCTGGTCCATGGGGTCACGAAGAATTTTGGAGATGACTAAACAACAACAACAACACTGTATGTGGATAAAAATAGAAGCCTGTGCTCTTAGCAGTGTGTCATTTGGGGCAATTTCATGGTCACTACCGCTACTTCCATAGGACTGGGTCCAGTTGAGGCACTTCACCCTGTTCTTCTTCTTCTTCTTTGGTGATCACTCGTAGCCGAGTAAGATTGTCTTCCATAAACATGGTTTTAACCATGAGTGCGTAAGTGACTGTGGAGGCCAATTCTGGATCCACGTGTCCTTCCACAGTGGGGACATTGATTCCCGGACAGGAATTGATCACGGTGTGGATTTGCCAAGCATGCCTTCCTCTTAGCACATTTCTCCCTTGCATCCTGAGTTCGAGTGTCTTCAAAGCCCATGACACCTTTGGTAAAGGCTGTTCCTCACAGGCCAGTGTGTCACTAAAGAACAATCCAGCTGTGGGTTTTATATTCTTGTCCAGTAGGACAAGTTGAACTCTCAGCTATTCCATAGCATTTCCCTGATTTCTAATGCTGAAATTGACCCAAGAGGGGAGTAACAACAGCAGCAGCAACAACAATTTATTTGTACCCTGTCCATCTGATTGGGTTGCCCCAGCCACTCTGGGTGGCTTCCAGCATATATAAAAACATAGTAAAACATTAAACCTTAAAAAGCTTCCCTATACAGGGCTGCCTTCAGATGTCTCTTGAAGGTAATAGGTTTATTCATCTCCTTGACATCTGATGGGAGGGCGTTCCACAGGGTGGGTGCCACTAACTAGAAGGCCCTGTGCCTGGTTCCCTATAGCTTCACTTCTCACAGTGTAGGAACCACCAGAAGGCCCTCAGTGCTGGATCTCAGTGTCTGGGCTGATCAATGGTGGTGGAGACGCTCCTTCAGGTATGCAGGGCAATCCTATAAATGTGGATAAGCAGAACATGGAGGAAAAGAAAGGACACAAAATACCTGCAACCACTGTATGGCTGTGTGTGCTTGGGTCAGACATATAAAAATATGTCTGTGCTGTTATGTGCTGGTATCTTCTGTTGCCAAATCTGCATGTGGCCAATAGCTTTCCAGATTAGGCTTTTTCTGTTATGTATTGAAAACACTCTGTCCTTCCTGTTCATTCCCCTATCTTCCTCTTCTGTCATCTGTAAGATATGTATTCTAACTGAGGGGAAACCAAACATCACACAAATCAAACCATGTCATAATCATGACTAGTAATGGGTTGTGCCTGACTCTGTCTCAGTGTCTGAATTCATTGCTGAGAAGTACAAGGACCTAAAGGCTTTAAGCATCCCACTTCATGCTCAATAGTATCATCTGTGGAGGAGAGCAGGGATGGCCCAATTTTGGAAAACCTGGGTACCTTTTGGCACATGAGAGCTATATTTCCTAAACTTTTGAAGAGGTCTAGGCATGCATGATAACACCCGCTGAGTCTTGCATTTGGATTAAGTTCATCCTGTGGATGGAGTCATGCAAGGATTTCCATTGTTAAGCTTTTCTTATTTTGATGAATAACAAACATTTCTTTTACATTTGCAAATCATCATATTAATGTAAGGCATGTGTGCTGGTCCCGTGGGTTAACCGTGAGGCGAGGTCCGAGTCCAGTCCAAGGTCAAGGGTGCATTAGGAAGGCAGTCCGTAGAAGTCAAAGCTGGGTGCAGGGCAGGGCGTCGGGTGAGGTCAGGAGCTCCAGCAGGGAAGCAGGTCAGGGATCAGGCTGGAACCGACAACCAATGATGTTGCTCCCACAACTTGGCACTGGGGCTGGCTGTTATCTGCCCCGAGGCATAAGGTGGCCCCGGTCCACAGGTGACTCGCCTCTCCTGGCCTGGAGGTGAGCACTCCTCCTGCGGGAACTTAGTTCCCTCCGCCTCTCTGCCCTGAGCCTCTGCAGCTCCGGAGAGGCTGGAGGGTTACCAGACCCAGAGGCAACCTCCTCCTCCCCTGACGGGGCTGAGAGTGGAGCACCTGCAGGCAATAGGTCCTCCATCACCTCAGGAGCCAGAGCAGACTCAGCTGGTGCCTGCATCTGAGGATCCAGCACAGGTGAGGACCCTTCAGGCTCATGCCCCAGCCCCGGCTCAGCTGGTTCTGGAGGTGGGGAATCCTTTGCAGGCTGGGATCCTTCAGGTTCAGCCTCTGAGTCCGAATCCCAGGCCATCACAGCATGGGACTAGTTTGCAAATGAATCTTAACTGTACTCACAGGAGTTTGAGTGGCTATTCTACATACCCTTGGATTCAAGTTCAGCTGAAATAAATGGGATTTGCAACCAAGTAAATGCAAGACTTGTCCAGGCAACTAACTACAATCCTGTGGGCAGTTAGTCATACTTAAGTGTCACTAAATCCAACAGAACTGGCTTGGCGTAATAATGTACAGGACAGAAACCTTAAGAAGGTTTCTTTTGTTTCGCTTGGACTACTGCAATGCACTCTACGTGGGGCTACCTTTGAAGGTGACTCGGAAACTACAACTAATCCAGAATGCGGCAGCTAGACTGGTGACTGGGAGCGGCCGCCGAGACCATATAACACCGGTCTTGAAAGACTTGCATTGGCTCCCAGTACGTTTCCGAGCACAATTCAAAGTGTTGGTGCTGACCTTTAAAGCCCTAAACGGCCTCGGTCCAGTATACCTGAAGGAGCGTCTCCACCCCCATCATTTTGCCCGGACGCTGAGGTCCAGCGCCGAGGGCCTTCTGGCGGTTCCCTCATTGCGAGAAGCAAAGCTACAGGGAACCAGGCAGAGGGCCTTCTCGGTAGTGGCGCCCACCCTGTGGAACGCCCTTCCAGCAGATGTCAAAGTGATAAATAACTACCTGACATTCAAGAGACATCTTAAGGCAGCCCTGTTCAGGGAAGTTTTTAACATGTGATATTTTATTGTATTTTTGGTTTTTATGGAAGCCGCCCAGAGTGGCTGGGGAGGCCCAGCCAGATGGGCGGGGTATAAATAATAAATTATTATTATTATTATTATTATTATAAACGGACCTAAATGTTACATGGCACATTCTTGTAGTGTGGGCAACTGCTAACACTGGACAAAACTGGTTAATAATTATCGACATATAGTAATGACTAAGTTTCTGCATGACAGGAAGCAATAACTATAAAAGGAGTTCAAGAAAGCTGATGGCTTTTGAAACGTCAAGGATCACAGAAGGTCTTGTTGGGGGCACAATACTCTTTGCCCACAATATTATTTGCTGACTCCATTTTCTAATGAATCGTAAGATCAAGACGTATCTCAGCCTTCACTTTAAGTCTGACTGCTCAGACTTTCTGAGTTCCCAGAAAACTAGTGACACTGGAGGAATTCCCACTGAACCATGGGAATATGTATGGAGCAGCTATGTTCACTGTTGGTCACCTCAGTATGCCCATGCTCCTTTTTGATCTTTTGCTTTGAGGGGTCTACTCTACAATTTTATGATTCTATGAGATGTTAAGAATGACAACCTATGTCCTTCTTTACAGTGTGAGGTGCTCCCTGTTGCTAGACATGCAAATAGATATGAGTGTGATGGCCTGGGACTCGGGCTCAGACTCGGAGCCAGAGGAGACTCAGTCCACACTGGAACCTTTGCCTCAGGCGGCAGCTAAACCTAATCTGGGGCCTGATTCTGAAGAGCCCCAGTCTGCACAGGTTCCCCTGCAACAAGCACCACCTGGGCCGAGTCAGGGGCCTGAGCCTGCCCTGGCTCCAGATGTGGGGATTACCTCGTTGCCTTCAGCTGGGCCATCACTTACAGCTGCTCCACTACCAGTTGGGTCAGGAGAGGCTGAGGCGGCCTCTGGGTCTAGTAACCGACAGACATCTCCCGAGATGCAGAGACTGAGGTCTGAGAGAAGGAGAGACCTGAGTACTCACAGGAGGAGTGCTTGCCTTCGGGCAAGACAGGGAAGTGAGTCACCGGGGGATCAGGACCGGCCGTTAACCCGTCAGAGATAAAAGGCTGCTGGACCCCACCCCAGGTTGGGGGAGCAATGTTGCTGTTTGTCAGAACCTACCTGTGATCGACCTCGCCTGGTTTCCTGTCTCGTGTCCTGCCTTGGCCCTGTTGGACTGACTCCTCGCGGAACTCTTGGATTCGGGACCGGACCTGGACCACGTTACTTGGGTTACCTCTGGGCCCAGCACACTAAGATGGGGTGGGGAGTTGTGTAGTGGCTGCTGATGGGCTCCATAAAGAGAGGAACCAATGGCATTCCCACATTCAGTTCTTAGGGACAGGGGCGGCTGTCTTCCATGTGGAGGATGCAGTTTTCCCAAGTCCTGTATTTACATATCTCACCTTCTCAAGTTTCCAACAGTGCCTCTCATCATAGCTGTCAACCTTCCCCTTTTTTGCGGAAAATTCCCTTATTCCAGCGCCGTTTCCCGCTCCTTCCCGCTGCTATCCCAGATTGTTAGATATCCCGTGGACTGTCCCCAGGACAGGTGAGGCCGATGATCCCTTATTTTTGAGGCTGCTGATCCCTTATTTTCAAATCTGAAAGTTGACAGCTATGCCTCTCATACCCATTGTGGCAAAATAGCTAAAAAGGACTAGGAAGTCTCAGACAATTTTCCGGTCATGTGGGGCATTGTTTCAGAATAGGATAATCATGCAACTGTTATAAAACCTTCTTGTTAACTTAGTGACAGCACATGCTTTATATATTTTCTGGCAAGTCCATTTTAAAGAAATTCCGATAGCATTGCTGGGGACAGACCCCCCTCTCTCTATGAGATCTTGGCAAATCACTGCCAAAGTAGACACTCTTGGACTACAGTGATCAATGGTCTAATGCAGTTTCATATGATCTGTTGGAAAACTCTAGAAGCAGCTATTTCAAAAGGCTAGGTAATAATGGGGGACAAGGTCATGTGTTTTAATTGCTATGAATTTTCTGCAGATAGGTTTTCAAAGTATACAACATAGAGATTAAGCTCTAAATATAGTAGTTCATATCTTTAACTTCTCACATTATTTTAACACAAGGTTACTCTCACTTTTTTTTTGGCTAGTATAGGTAAAAATGGAAAGTTAATAAATCATTTTGCTAATTCCCTTTGCTGAATACAGAACAAAAATAATCTACTTGATAATTAATTGAGATTATTCTTGCTTGCATTCTGTTTCTCCTTACCTTAGCTGGCCACGGAGGCAGCAGCTTCTCAATGTGATTGTACTTCATTCTCTTGCCACCAGCTGAGCTCCCAGGCGGCACAATGTCTAATCCAGCCTTCATAATCACTCTAGTGGATAAACAGAAACTTTTACTTTTATTAAGAGGAAAATCACAGTTGACTCCAGAGACTAAACTCCTGAGGTGTTGCTGAAGGACAATATTTTAATGTTGTTCCTCACTCAGTCTATTTGAGAAAGCTAAAGCATTTGCAGTATGTGGTTAAGGAAACACTAACCTAAATAAAAGCCAAGCAAAGAAACAAAATAGCAAAGCAAAACTCAATGAACTGCTTTTAACTTTACTCGTTTTTCAGGTATGTGGGTAGCATTGCATACATGTGTTCACCGGAGCATGTTTTAAATTTTTTTTTAGAACAGACAAAGTTAGATCATTCAAAATATTGTGATATGGTGCTTAATAATGAGGTTTGCTGGCATCCCCACTGCCACTCAGTAATTTGCCATTAACTCCTACCCTCCCCCAGTGCTCTGATGTACAAATATTTGTTGTGACATGTAAGGCTTACTTATTCAAAGTGTTGTTCCTTCTTTAAAATGAGCCACTCATCTAAATGTTAGGTAAACTTTATTTCAGGAGGGCAATACCACCAAAATAGCTCCTTTACTATATGCTAGGAAAGAACAAAGGATATGCTGAATCCGTAATTAGATTTCTGCTACAACTCCCTAGTGTCCGCTGCCACTAATTCAAAGAGAAATGAGAATAACCAGTTACAAAGTTCAAGTAATAAGTTCTGACTGAATTTATTCTGTATGCTACATGCACTCCACCCAGGCTGCAAAAAACTGCTGCAGGTGTGTTGCAGGAATAGAAAGGGAGAGTAGAATGACTTCTTCTGAATTCATGTAGCTGTATTTGAATGTTGGTAGATGCCTGACCTCTCTCCCAATCCTCAATTTTTCTGCTCAGTATAGATAGATGCACATTCTTGTATTAACATTAGCAGCATTATAGAGGAATTCCACTAAAGTGGGAAAGAGTCAGGCAATAGGATTTTTAATTCAACGAGTTGAAATTGGCATGTCAGAGGCACATGCCTACAGAGAATAAATTCATTTCTTTTGTCCCCTAGCCGCTTATGGTCAAACACGTATTGTAGGTTTATGAAGCACTACAGAAAACCTCTTTATTTTAGGCAACAGTGGTTTCAGATGACATGGGCAACTCTGGAGTTAAGGGATCTGTGATATAGCTACTAGTACTATATCACAGGACTGCCTCTCCTGGTATGCCCCGTAGAGGACCTTAAGGTCCATGAATAACCATAGTTTAGAGGTCTCGGGCCCTAAGGAAGTCAGGCTATCCTCCACCAGGGCCAGGGCCTTCTCAGTGATGGCTCCGACCTGGTAGAATGCTCTGTCCCATGAGACTAGGGCCCTTTAGGATTTAACCTCCTTCTGTCAGGCCTGTAAGACAGAGCTATTCCGCCTGGCCTTTAATGTGAATTCAGGTTGATCTTTTATTTCCCTTTTCTTCCCTCCCCCTCCCCTTTTATAAAGAATACCCGCTCTGAGACCCCACAGCTAATTCTCCCCTGGCCTGCTCGCTGGCCCAAGTAGGACCAATTCAGCCAGCTAGCCCTGGGGATTACCTAATGCTTATTTCCCCTAAACTGATTTCTGAATTTTATTGTTATTCAGACTGTATTTTATGCTACTTTTACAATTAAGTGTTTTAAATTTGTTGTTAGCCGCCCTGAGCCTGGTTTTTGAACCAGGATGGGCGGGGTATAAATAAAAAATTATTATTTTTATTTTTATAGTACTAGCCAAAGGGAAAGAGGAAAAGATTCTGGTTCTTCCTCTTGGTGCTGAGTGATTGTTTTATTTTGAAAGAAAGAAAGAAAGAAAGAAAGAAAGAAAGAAAGAAAGAAAGAAGAGAATTCGGTACTGAACTCTCAACATTTCATAAATATAATATGTTACTAATTAAGACATTTATGGATACAAACCCACCAACTACTTAAAGGTAATTTATTGTGGTGGGACGCGGGTGGCGCTGTGGGTTAAACCACAGAGCCTAGCACTTGCCGATCAGAAGGTCAGCGGTTCGAATCCCCATGACGGGGTGAGCTCCCGTTGTTCGGTCCCAGCTCCTGCCAACCTAGCAGTTCGAAAGCATGTCAAAGTGCAAGTAGATAAATGGGTACCGTTCTTGCGGGAAGGTAAACGGCATTTCCGTGCGCTGCTCTGGTTCGCCAGAAGTGGCTTAGTCATGCTGGCCACATGACCCGGAAGCTGTATGCCGGCTCCCTCGGCCAATAAAGTGAGATGAGCGCCGCAACCCCAGAGTCGGTCACGATTGGACCTAATGGTCAGGGGTCCCTTTACCCTTTACCTATGTAACAATGAGCTTCCCAATATTCTTTAATGAATTCTTCTCATTCCTTTCTCCTTCCTCCTCCTCCTCTCCCCCCCCCCTCTCACCATTTCACGGGCTCTTTACACATTACCCTTAAAAGGGTTTAAGCCCACTGCACACTGCAATCCTCTTTCCAATGGAGAGTTCTAGGACTGCTATTAACGAAGAAAAACTGTCACACATACCCTGTACCATTTACTTTGGACCTTAGTTTGACACACACACACCCCTTTCAAAAAAGTTGCAAGTCTATCCATAGGTGCACTAAAGCAATGCTACTCTAAGTGGTGGTTTGCTGACCAGTGCCATTCTGTGAGCCATTGGCTCTGCTTCAGGGCAACTCCACCACAGCCCAAGTTGGGTGGGAAGATAGGTAAGAAAAATGGTTCAGGCCACACCGCCTTATTAGATTGGCGCATGTCAAGCTCTGTGTTGGAAGAAAGCGGCCCTAACTCTGAACCCCTTCTAGCAACATAGTTTTAGCATAGCGCTGTGTTCTAAAATGTTTTAATAATTTCAGAAGTTATAAAGGTCACATAGCAGCATCCTCAGCCAAAATATTTCTGAAACTTGGAGCTCACAGAAAGATACTGGAACACCCATAAAGAAGCATGTTTCTCATTTTGGAGTAAATAAGTTTCTCCCCCACGCCCATACAAGAAGAAACAGAAAAAAGGGCTCTGCTAAGTTGTAAAAAGCTACATAATGAAAAGAAAGATGTGTTTCTTTGTTGTGCAATTAAACATGAATTAGAATCTTATCGCTAAATTGGACTTTGAGATTCGAGAAATTAAGATAATAAAAATGTATATAAAGATTGCTAGACCTTCCAAAATACTGTTGCACCATTTAATGACACCAGAAATTTATCTGCCATCTTGTTAAGACTGTTTTAAACTCCTTTCATGTGAAGTGAGCACAATGTATTTTGAACAACAACTGTATGTACTGGTATAGTAACTATTTTGCAATTGGAGTGCAATATTCAAGCCTTCAAGTCCTATAGAGTTCTTCCTTGGGTTTAAAATGCTTAAGCCGTGGCAACATTTTCTAGATTGGCACACACAAGTGGGTTGTTTCACTTGATTTATGTTTTGTTCACAAAGACATTACTTTCTATAACAGCCTCTCCCAACCTGATGTCCTCCAGATCTTTTGGAATCCCAAGTCCCATCAGCACCAGTTAGCATGGCCAATAATCAGTATGATGTGGGGAAGAGTTGTTGCCCAAACCATCTTGTTGGGAAGGAAGTTCTCTAATGAAATCCAAGATCTCTGGGCGTGTCTGCTTTTGCCTTCCTAAGCTCCTTTGCCAGCAGAAATGCCACTGGAAAGTTGAGAGAGAGGGGAAATTGTTTGGGAAACGTTTCACCCCAGACAAAGGTCATGCCACAATAAATCTGTTATTCCTTAAATTGCCACTAAGAATCCATGTTGCTCTTGCTCAAACAGGATGACTCGGCTACTGTCCAAGAATTTGTCCCCATGAAATGTGCACAAGAAAATGTGTGTGTGTGTGTGTGTGTGTGTGTGTGTGTGTGTGCGCGCACACACACACACACACACACACACACACACAACACCCAGTTTGTCCAAATAGGGTAGATTCTTTAAGGACTATTCAGACTCTGATATGATACCCTAGAATATTGCCTTTGGGGGCATTAGCACCCAGTAGTGGAACGACTTCTTCAGAGACGCTTGTCTGGAATCTACACCAAAGTCTTTTTGGTGCCAGTTGAATACCTTAAAAAAAAAATATCCAAGACATTTTAAGAATTGTATTGCTTTTAGCTCTGCTGGGTTGATGTTTGTTTTGCTATTGCTGCTTTGAATTAGTTAGTTATGCGTTGTGGTTAGTTTTAAACTACTTAATTCTTAGAACCATTGTAAATTGTTTTCATGGTTTTAAACTGTTACTGTTAACCACCCAGAGGACATTGTTAATTGGGCAGTATGCAAACAATGTAAATAAGTAAATAAAATATTGGGAGTACTTTTGGATACCACCAACCCAGTATTTGCACTTTGGGATCCCTGCAATTTAAACCTGCTTTGAGGTAATCAGTAAAATATTGCATGCATCTCAGAGGAAGGAGTAAATCATCTACCACAATCCTTTGCACCACTCTCTGTGCTATTGCGATGGTGATATTCTATGCACAACAAATCACCCTAAACACAGACAATCCTACAGATACTCCAGTTCTCCACTGACCTAAACCTGTTTCAGCTCAGTGAATTGAGCACTCTTATAATCCCCATAACTGCTTTGTTTTCCCCCCTAGACAATAACTATGTTATCTTCTACTTGCAAGATTTCTTCATGTTCTCCATTGTATATTTACTACTAAGTTGCCGTTCTGTTTGCCAATCATTACCATATTCAACAGCTCATGTTCCTAAGCAACACCATGCAGGAAAACACAGGAGAGAAGAGGAGGTCCCTTAACATGTCAGAATGTTGATCATTCCAACTTTCATGTCAGCCCGTCCAAATTCTCCTCCTTCATGGCTACATAATAGGACTGAGACTGTGAATCAGTCTACCTTGAAAGGTCAGAAGTCTCACATGGTCTCAAGGTAGCTTCCATTGCCTAGACACATTCCTCTTTTTGGGGAGGTCTGAATCTGCCCTTTAAGAAAATTCAGAGCCGTTTTGGCTTTCCTCTGAGAAAACCATAGGAAAAGGGCATTAGTTGCTGCTGCTACTTTTTATAATGCTCACATAACAGTAATACTAAAAAAATTCTGATCTGGAGCTCTTCAGACTGGATCCCGTCTCCTTTTCAGCAAAATGCCTCGTTAATTGCTTCTGTGCCTTGGCTTGAACAACATATGTCCCTGCACCCATATTGCTTCATAATGTGTCCTCACACTATGTTGCCACATAAAAGAAAACAACAGATGTTTAATTAAAATGCATGGCCCATACAATGAATGGAGGTGCAACCTAAAATGGATTGTAAGTGAAAGTCATATAGTTTTAATTTTGCCACAACTCTCTGTTAACTTGAAACATACTTTAAGAAGGCTTCTTGGTCAGAGGTCATTGAACTGGCTGATAAGCTCATCAGCATCATTATTTTCATAGACTAGAATAGGATGAGTCTACTTTTCAAAATTAATAATGAAAAGTAAGAGCTTTGGCCATATGAACGCCAGAAATGTGAACTAACTGGTGAGCTAGATTTTTTACAATAATATCCTCCCTACAGGAGCAGTTTTTATCTCTTCGAAACCCAATCTCAAGTGTGCCTTTGGGCATTTCAATAAATTGATTTTGGGAGCCTTGTATCTGAATGGTAACACCAGACCAATTCCTATTATGTATGCCCAAATGCTATGCAAGTGTGTGTTTGATGCTCTTAGAAATAGATCAGGCCCATATATTTCTAGCGGTGGCAAGACCAATCCTCCCAGATGCGAACTTCAGAAGGGATGTTGCTCTATGAATCAGCATCTGATAATGCATACCTTTATGGCTGCATTTGTTCATTGGGGGGAGGATTCAGAAATTCAAATAGAAATCAACACATTTCAACTAATTCAAATTAAATATTGACATTTTCCATGTTGAAAGCCACATTACTGAAAGGTTTGAGTTTAACCAAAAAGGGTTGAAGAAGCAAAGTAACTTGTTTATCCTGATCCTATGATGTTTCCTCAGATGTAAATTCCATTGATTTCAGTGAGACTTACTTGCATGTAACTGCACAGGTTTGTAGCAGGGGTCAGCAACCTTTTTCAGCTGTGTGCTAGTCCACCGTCCCTCAGACCATGTGGGGGGCTGGACTATATTTTGAAAAAAAAATATGAATGAATTCCTATGCTCCACAAATAACCCAGAGACACATTTTAAATAAAAGCACACATTCTTCTCATGTAAAAATATCAGTCAGGCCCCACAAATAACCCAGAGATGCATTTTAAATAAAAGGACACATTCTACTCATATAAAAACATGCTGATTCCCGGACCGTCTGTGGGCCAGATTGAGAAGGCAATTGGGCCACATCCGGCCCCCGGGCCTTAGGTTGCCTACCCCTGGTTTGTAGCCTTCAGTAGATTCAAATGCCCAAAAAAACAAAACCAGGGTTCAGAGTTCATATGTAGTCAATGCTGTGAGCCCAGCTTCCTCCTTCACTTGGAATGCCAATTACAGATGTGCTAATAGAGCAGATCTGAAAAATTAAAAAGCAGAGACATCTCATTGCCTACAAAGGTCCGTATAGTTAAAGCTATGGTTTTCCCAGTAGTGATGTATGGAAGTGAGAGCTGGACCATAAAGAAGGCTGATCGCCGAAGAATTGATGCTTTTGAATTATGGTGCTGGAGGAGACTCTTGAGAGTCCCATGGACTGCAAGAAGATCAAACGCATCCATTCTTAAGGAAATCAGCCTTGAGTGCTCACTGGAAGGACAGATCCTGAAGCTGAGGCTCCAGTACTTTGGCCACCTCATGAGAAGAGAAGACTCCCTGGAAAAGACCCTGATGTTGGGAAAGATAGAGGGCACAAGGAGAAGGGGACTACAGAGGACGAGATGGTTGGACAGTGTTCTCGAAGCTACCAGCATGAGTTTGACCCAACTGCGGGAGGCAGTGGAAGACAGGAGTGCCTGGCGTGCTCTGGTCCATGGGGCCACGAAGAGTCGGACACGACTAAACGACTAAACAACAACAACAAATAGTGCATCAAATGCTTAAGATGAAACATCTGCCCCCCCCCAAAGTTTTCAACTCAGCATGTATTTCTTGGGAAAAAACAAGAGACCTAAAGATGGCTCAGTGCATTTGTGGGCTTCTCTGTCTTGAGTTGCCCATGTACAGAACAGCTCAGGCGACATATTTCTTTCAGCTCACACATCATAGCCAGGCAGAGGAAGCCTGCTTGTTACATCCTCAGTCTTAAGATGTCCGTGGCAACATGGGTTCTACTGTCAAAGTGATGTTGCAACAGCTGAAGAAAGAGAAAGCTTGTTGGAGGTGGTCATGAATCAAAATGTCAGCCTTGCTGGCTTCAGGGTCCCTGTAGACGCACTGGCTTACTCCTCTTGCCATCTCATCTTCAAGGACAATGCATTCTGACAAATGGATGTCATCAGTGATGAAGAACTGGACATGCTGGACCAGAAGTACAGACTTACTGACGTGTCTCATCTAGGTTGCCATGTGCATATTAAGAAGTGGTTGCATGGTTCGCCAGTCCAAGTCCCTAAGGAGGAGGATGACAGCAGGGGAAAATTGGAAATGGAGAAACAAAGCTGACATGCTCATCTGTTGAATGTGCTTCCCCCGATGCAGCCATTACTGTTTTCACGTTTCACGATAGTGGTTGTTGTTGCTGCAGTCATTCTGTAGTCAAAACCTGTCCTAAAGTCTGAAGTTTGACGTTTGATATGTAGTATAAGAAGTCTAAGATCTCAAATATAAAGTAAATGTTCATAAATGTACACGGCAAACACATACACAAGTATATAAACCAACTGTCTAGTTGGGTCAGCAACCTTTTTCAGCCATGGGCCGGTCCACCATTTCTCAGACCATGTGGTGGGCCGGACTATTTTTTTGGGGAGGGGTGAATGAACAGAGGCAAATGAGGAAATGAGCGATGGCAAATGAGGAAGCTCCGGCGAGGAGCTGCAGTGCTTGCCCTCCAGCTCTTCTAGCCATGGCTCCTGTGCCGGGCTGGCGGCAGGGGCTGGTGGCGGCGGCAACAAAGGCACGAGCATGCGCAGTGGTGGAGGGACAAGTGGCAGCAGAGGGATGAGCAGCAGCGACAGAGGCACCAGCGGCAGCGGCAAATGGCTTGCTCCAGTGAGGGGCAGTTTGCAATGGCCTCCTCTAGGTGAAGCCCATTGGCCAGGTCTTCAAACCTTTGCAGGCGATTGGCCACTACTGGCCGCCTCCTTTGCTCTCACCAGGAGGAGGGTGGGAGGAGGGGGAAGATTCCACCGAGGTGAGGGGGGGGGAATGGCGGAGGAAAAAAATAGCGCCACGAAAAAAAGAGGATGGAATCCCCACGCCAATCCACGGAACGGCAATGGGCCGGCTCCAGGAGCCTCATGGGCCAGAATCGGCCCTTGGGCCATATATTCCCTACCCCTGGTACAGGAGAACAATCCTGAAGCCATTTTGACTCCCCAATTGACCTCGAATATTTAACTGCAAGGAGGAAGGAGATGGGAAAAGCTTTCCAATTGTCGTTTGACTGTAGGGGCTTACACCTCTGGCAAATATCTGTTAAGCTGAGCACACTATGAATATGCGTAAGAGATTCAGGAACTAAGCATTTTCCATCTCAAAGGAATGACCAGCCTACCCAGAAAATGCAATCAAGTAAGGCATTGTCAGGTATCCTGGAAGACAGCAGAGAAGCAACACTCTCAAATTTCTGCCAGAGAGTGCCTCCTTCTGTGATGTATGTATGATGTTTTGGGGGGTGGTCTTGGGCTACAGGGTAGGAAATTTCAAAAGTCTTTTTCACCTCCCTCCTGTGTGTGGTGAGTGGGGACCCTGTTGCAATAGGTTTTTTGCTTTAATAAAGGTCAGGCTTACTAGCCGCTTTGCTTCTCAATATGCTCTGGTTGGCCTCTGTTATTTTCTCCTACTGATAGGGAACCAACTTAAGGTCTCTATACAGGCTTTGGAATACCCAATAAGGAAAAGGGAGCAGTTTTTTCTTATAACAATATGCAATAATTGGGAACTGTGTAACTTATCTCTAAAATTTGAACACTACCCTGTAATATAACTGACTGTAAAATGGTTACAACATTCAGTAACAGCACTGATGATTACTATTGGGAACAATGCAGCAACCAAAAAAATTATCAGCCTGAGTGGTATGTATCTTATTACTATCAGGTCCTTTAGCTAATAAACCATGCTTCTGAACCAGTTAACAGTATCCTTGGCTCTTTTATTTTTTAAAAAATCAAATAATGTACAGTGCTACCTTGGGTTAAGTACTTAATTCATTCCGGAGGTCCGTCCTTAACCTGAAACTGTTCTTAACCTGAAGCACCACTTTAGCAAATGGGGCCTCCTGCTGCCGCCACGCAGCCAGAGCACAATTTCTGTTCTTATCCTGAAGCAAAGTTCTTAACCCGAGGTACTATTTCTGGGTTAGCAGAGTCTGTAACCTGAAGCGTCTATAACCTGAATCGTATGTAACCTGAGGTACCACTGTACCTTTATTGGCATCACAGTATAAACCATTTCAGGTCAGTGGGATAATTAAAAGGACATGGGTGAAGATGTTGAAGGTCACACTGTGATCGTGTGCACTTAGATATTCTGTTTTGCCCTGTCTGTTCCATGAAAGGATGGTTCGTTGGGAACCCTTTCGGGTAAAATTGTGGCTAAAAAGGAAGCTACTAAAACAGCGATATCTTTGTCCTGATCTGCCAGGAAAAACCTCATTTGACTTCTTCTCAGAGTTATAGGTCCAACATTTTGCTCAGCATCAGTTGGCGAGGTCTACTGTGCAGAGAGCAATAGAAGAGAATGTGGCTTGGCTCTTTTATTAATCATGGTAACCTTCAACTATACTGCAGAAGAAGCCCGTGTGATTGTTCCACTTAACACCAAAATCCTTAAAAGAAAAGAAAAGCTGGTGACGTTTGGAAAACTTTCTACTGCTTACACATATGACTTGTATTTAGTGCTGCTAATTTCTTTGGTATGTGATTTTTATAATTTATTTTCAGTAAGTATTAGTCTCTAGGTTGATGATTTTTTTTTTATTATTGTTAGCCACCTTGAACAATATTCTGCGGGAAAGGTGGGATATAAATATTCTGAATAAATAAATATTCATTCAATTGTTTGTTCCTCACCTTAAGAATATATATATAGCTTCAGTTAAGGAGTGGATAGCAGCTCCCCTTGTGATAGAGAGCTAATTCAGTGCTGCACACATTCAGCTTCAAACAGGAATTATAGCTTTTCCCTGCACTGAGTTCTTAAGAGAAGACTATAGGCTTGAACAAAATTTAAGTGTGTTCCACAGCAGGCTTACCATTCAAATTATATAGGTCGGGACACACCTATAGGGTCACATGTGAAAACACCCTGAGAAAAGGGCATTCTTCAGTCAAGCATTTCAGGCACTGGTGAAAAAGAAAGCATGCATGTTTTTATGCTTTATACACTTCCATTATAGTGTACAAAAGGGCAACATATATTTCCCATTCATGTGGAGATGCATAAATTCTAGATGCACAAAGAATTTGCTTATTTCTGCAGGGGAGAAATTTTGCGTGTTACATCAGAAACCATTTGTGCTTTCTCTGTCACCACATCCTGAAAAGTGGAAAGATCCTCTGAGTTAGCGGTTAAGGTTATTTTTCATCTTAAAAGGGGATGATATGCAAGCCATGGGACGTGCAAGGTCAGGGAGGTTACTGGGTCCCAGAGAAGTGTGTCAGAGGGGAATTCAAAATAGATATAATTCCATGAGACATGCAGGAATGAGGCAGAACATTCAGGGCTATAAAGTTAAAGGTAAAGGTACCCCTGACCGTTAGGTCCAGTCATGGATGACTCTGGGGTTGTGGCACTCATCTCGCTCTATAGGCCGAGGGAGCCAGCGTTTGTCCACAGACAGCTTCCGGGTCATGTGGCCAGCATGACTAAGCCGCTTATGGCAAACCAGAGCAGTGCATGAAAACACCGTTTACAGTGGTGCCTCGCAAGACGAAATTAATTTGTTCCGCGAGTTTTGTCATCTTGCGATTTTTTTCGTCTTGCGAAGCACGGTGTCGGGAAAGTTTTGGAAAAGCTTCAAAAACCTCAAAAAGCTTTAAAAACCTCAAAAAAGGCTACCACACCGCGTTCTATGAGTTGCTCCTTGAAGTCAAGTCGCAACTGTATTAACGGTGTTAAGAAAAAGGAAACAAACTTGCAAGACGTTTCCGTCTTGTGAAGCAAGCCCATAGGGAAAATCGTCTTGCGAAGCAGCTCAAAAAACAAAAAACCCTTTCATCTAGCGAGTTTTTTGTCTTGCGAGGCATTCGTCTTGCGAGGTACCACTGTACCTTCCTGCCAGAGCGGTACCTATTTATCTACTTTCACTTTGATGTGCTTTCAAACTGCTAAGTGGGCAGGAGCTGGGACCGAGCAACGGGAGCTCACCCCATCACAAGGATTCGAACCGCTGACCTTCTGATTGGGAAGCCCTAGGCTCTGTGGTTTAGACCACAGCACCACCCTAATCTTGAAATTAGGAGCAACAAACACAACATTCCTGACATGAGCACCACACTGAGCCACTTGGGTATGGGTAATGGATAGCAGTTTTATGTTTGTCCGGCCACTTTTTGCAGGAAAACCCATTGTTTACCACTGAATTGGAACAAATCTCAATCCTCAGGGGAAAAAAACAATTGCCATTTCTTCTGATTCAGTGATAAACAGCAGGTGCTGCAGGGAAAAATCAGTGGAATACGTGGAAGTAGGGATGAATTCTAACTGCTGGGGCACAGATCAAATCCCAGTGTGCTTCGGATCAAGGCCCGCACAGTGCTCAACCCCTGGAATTTGTTCACCATGTGCATATTTTATGAGATATGCACAACTGGAAAGAGAACATTTGCCATGTGCACTGAGTAGACTTTTGCTCATTGCATCCTTTGCAGCTATCCGTGAAAAATGTGATGCATGAAACAGAACAGAAGAGAAGAATTTGGGCAAAGCAAAACACCAACATAGGTTCCATGCAGAATGTCATCTATTTATCAGCTGAAAAGACTCCGTTCCCTTTCGAACAAATGTTAATGTTATTAGACATTAAAAACTGGCAAGAGAGGAATGCTAATGTAGAAACCTTTTTTGAAATATCACCAATTCATTTCCCCCTGAATAATCTTTTTGCTTTCACTTCCTTTCACTCTGAAGAGGAAACAGCTTCACAGAGTTCACACGCTTCTACCTTATACTAGACAAGGCAAATAGAGGGCACTTGATAGAGGGCTAAGGTCAATTATCAGATAACATTGGCTTCCAAAGGTCTTACTGCAATTTGTTATCTTCCAAGAACTAAGCACCCTCTACCTTCAGTCAGATAAGCGCACAATCTCATTTGAGCCTAAGCTGCCTTCAAAGAATTGTTTTAAAACTGTGGCCTTATCTGACAAAAGTAGAGATGGATTTCTGCAAAATATCAATGCTCCGGTAACTGTGTCTCTGTTGCAGTGCAACAATGGCATGACTTCTGCAAATTCCCCTCCAGTTCTTTTATCATCTGCTGTGCTAAAAATTAATAGGGATAATTCACAAATGCCTTTTTTATTCTGGCTTTATTTTTCAATGCCCCACTTTAGGATAAATACGCCTCTCTTTTTGTGAGCCTGCGGTCCAAACTAGGTGCGATATTAAACATGTCACAGCATTTAATGTGCATGGTCGTTGTTTATTTTGGAAAAGTCATAATGATGGCAAAGCCCAAGACAGATTGGAGCCACAAGTCCGCTCACCCCTTTTGGTGCCTCAGCATTGCAGGATGGCAAAGGCTTCCCAAGGGAACCGGAACAGTGGTGCCTTTCCTAATAGGCTTAAGCCCCCTCCACCTATTAGGAACTGGATCCTGGCCTGCACACAGCTTTGGCTAAAGGGGATGCAGGCTGGGGACTTGGGCTGTGTCAGAGGGCGGAGCCGACGGAGCAGGTATGCTTCCCTCGGATCCACCCCTTGCCCATTTAAGCAGCCCACACCTGTTTGTTCCTTGGCTGGGTTTAGTGTCAATCTTTGACAGGTGGACCGGCCCATGGGTGAAAAAGGTTGCTGACCCCTGCTCTGAACCATACAATATCCCCTCAAAATTATTTTGAGTAATCTTATTAGCATATTATATTTTTCATTACTGTTTGCTAGTCTAAGGCAGAGGTCAGCAAACTTTTTCAGCCGGGGGTCAGTCCACTGTCCCTCAGACCTTGTGGGGGGGCCGGACTATATTTTGGTTAAAAAAAAAAAAGAACAAATTCCTATGCCCTACAAATAACCCAGTGATGCATTTTAAATAAAATGACACATTCCACTCATGTAAAAACACCAGGCAGGCCCCACAAATAACCCAGAGATGCATTTTAAATAAAAGGACATATTCTACTCATGTAAAAACACGCTGGTTCCCAGACTGTTTGCGGGCCGGATTTAGAAGCGATTGGGCCGGATCTGGCCCCCGGGCCTTAGTTTGCCTACCCATGGTCTAAGGAAGCATTTAGGACGAGAGGTATCACAAGCTTCGGGATAGATGTACAGTGGTACCTCGTATTAAGTACTTAATTTGTTCCGGAGGTCCATTCTTAACCTGAAACTGTTCTTAACCTGAAGCACCAATTGAGCTAATGCTGCTGCTCCCACACCGCCGGAGCACGATTTCTGTTCTCATCCTGAAGCAAAGTTCTTAACCCGAGGTACTATTTCTGGGTTAGCGGAGTCTGTAACCTTAAGCGTATGTAACCCGAGGTACCACTGTACTGAACATTTCTTGTTTTCCCTGAACTGGTTTTGTAATATTAGGCTTATTTTATAAACACTCAGGATGGTAAGCTAGATGCTATAGAGGCTGAAGGCGAATACATGCTGCAGAAACTGACCCTGACAAGCTTAGTGTGCATTGCAGGTGGAAAAATGGTGCACTGGTCTCCAAATGGCTGCACTGGGCAGCTGGAAGAACATGCGGTGTGAGATGGTTTCCTCCCCCTCCTATACACCTCACCATGGGCAGAAGATGAATCTGACCTTAATATGAAAGAGTTGGATAACCCCAGAACAGGCAGCTTTAATGCCAAGTGAACTAACTCTGTGGCATATGTAGTTTTAGCTATACAGTGGTACCTCGGGTTACATACGCTTCAGGTTACAGACTCCGCTAACCCAGAAATAGTGCTTTAGGTTAAGAACTTTGCTTCAGGATGAGAACAGAAATTGTGCTCCGGCAGCACAGCTGCAGCAGGAGGCACCATTAGCTAAAGTGGTGCTTCAGGTTAAGAACATTTTCAGGTTAAGTACATACCTCCGGAACGAATTAAGTACTTATCCTAAGGTACCACTGTAATAATTCCCTTTAGTTGCCAAGTATTTCAGTCTCATTAGCCCATTGTGTGTCTCTCCCCACCCCCCAATACAGTAATTCTACAAGAGGAAATGGATTGTTTGTTTCTTCCTGTTCTGGCATCAGGGATCCTAGTGTGATTTTGCTTCATTTTTAATATATCCCTGGACGTACCGGCTTTTAATTTATTCCTAGGCGCACTGGCACTATTTATTGACTTTGATGAATGCTCCGATTCACCTTTAGACTTCAGGTAGCATCGTGTAAATGTTTTCTAACCTAATCAGTGTTTCCATCAAAGTGCAGCACTTGGTGAACGGTGCCCTTGGAAACATGACCTCAAATCCATTAAAGTAGACGGGGGGGGGGTCTACACTGAGACTTGTTCATTTTCACAGAGGAGGATTCATCGTCGTGGAGTCTGAGAGAAAACAGCAGCACTAAAATTAATAGAGAGATAGGATATATAAACACTCTGCAAAAGCCATCCCACGTGAGCAAAACGGGTTTACACTTTTGTGGCTGCCACTGTTGGATTACAGGTTTTTAGGCACCTCCTTGTGATCTCCAGGGATTGGGGAAGGAGATAAATCCTAGGGTGAGTCCCAGAACCAAGGCCCAAGAGGTTTTGCCATTAGCTTCCCCTCTGGCTTCACCAGGGTCTACCTATGAACCAGCATCTCCCATGTCTATCAGGTGCCATTTCTAACCCAGACCTGATGTTGCCATGCTCTGCCCTTATCCTAACAGGCTCCACTCCTGGATCTGCCAGACATCTTTATCTCCCAGGCTCCACCTTCTGAGTCTTAGAAGATCTAGGAACTAGTCTTCTTCCCAACGCTGAAATCCTACTCTTCCTTTCATCTGCTGCTGATCTGCTTTCTGAAGCAATTTCACTTCCGCTGTTTTATGCTGCTGTTTTTGTATTATTTGTGATAATATCTTATCGCTATGGAATTTCTACATTTGCACTGTAAACAATTCTGGTTCTATCTCCCACCTGCTACCAATCATACACACTTTTCTGGTTTCACTGCTGCCTGTCACACTCGTTTTTTACTGTGCTGCTCGCATGTAACCATGGTTCTATCCAAGGATTTCTTGCACAATAGAATTTACCCTCCTATCTTCCCCTAAATCTGTTCCGAGGGCTCCCCCAACCCTCTGCGGCAGATTTAGAGAGGACATGGGGATTGGAAGGGGGGGGGGAGTCCCCTTGCACAACAGAAAACTGACAGAACAAGTTTGCTGGATGCTCCCCTGTGTTAGCTTCTGAAGCAAGTTTGTTAGGAGATGTTGTAGAAGGTGTCTGGATAGCAGCTATTCTATAAAAAATAACTCCAGATCAGTTGTGAGTGTAAAACATTTTCTTTCTTTCTTTCTTTCTTTCTTTCTTTCTTTCTTTCTTTCTTTCTTTTTAAAAAAACCAAACACTAAGGCTAGCGTATTATCAAACTAGGCAGTTTGGGGTCCACTTGCACCAGAGTAAAAATGCATTGGCTGCCCAGGGTCAATTTAACACAGGGACTTTCAGGATCAGGGAGCCCATTAACAGAGTTTTAAAAGCACATCCCCAATGGGCAGAATAAGAACAGTGACTAAAATCAGTAACAGGTACCAGAAAATAAGACTGTTAGAGCGTATGGCAAGTAACAACTGCTGGGACACCACAAACTTCACTTTCAGACTGCAGCTTTTTGAGTGCATTTGGAATGTTGTTCACCAATGAAATTCAAATGTTTTCTATTTCATTTCTGTTGAGCACAGCTTAATTTACATTTTCCGTGCCAGCCACTAATACCACAACTCTTGGGACACTATCATGCCATCAGTTTATGAAACAGCCCTCCATGGGAACCAGTTGAGGCTATGATTATGTTTGTTTTAATAGCAAAACAGACAAATAGATTTCTCAATCCCGTAGGCCTTTAAGCATGTATACACTAGCAATATACCAGCTAGAGAGGATTTAAAAATAAATCGTGCTAGTCCCTAGCTAATACATTGGCAGCACAAAACTATCCATCTGCCTAATAAAAGATCTGAATATATGCTGTTCATTTGCAGGGTTATTTATGTTTAAACTTGAGTATCAAAACACTTTTATTGTTTCTCTTTGCAACTATGATCTAGATCACAGCGACATTAATGACTGAGAGGGGGCAATGACAATAAAGATATTATTATTATTATTATTATTATTATTATTATTATTATTATTATTAAATAGAAAAATAAAAGCTTGATTAATTTAAAGAGAGGGTGTTAGTCAGCTAAGTATTCCTCAGAGTAGATCCATTGAAATAAATGGACATAGCTATGTTGTGACCATTATTTTCAATGGGTGTGTTCTGAGTAAAGCTTAGTTGAATGCCACCAAGAGAGAGGGAATGAATAGAGACAACCATTGATGAAGTGGTAATTTCTTGCATTCAACCAATTGGGTAAGCCAACTGGGTAATATCTTCAAAATGAACTGGTGTGACAGGAATATGCCACTCCCCTGCTTCCTCAAATTCCTATTCCGACATGCAGGCATAGGCCAAAATTATCTCCAGCAAGATGCAATGGGAGCAGAGAATTGGAAACTGGCAGAAGAACTGTGATTCACTTCTATGTTGCTAGAATTGGCCACTGTAGTGCCTCTTCTTCTTAAGTCTTGTGGGAAGATTCCACCCTGCAGTGTCTCCTTATGTCAGCATCAACCCTTCAGACACTGGACCATGCCACATGGTGAACTGCTTTTCTAGATGTCCTGGACTTCTCCTGCTACCCCAGTGCTGTGGAAAGGCACCAAAATACAGTTCCCACAATACCTGGGAAACCTAATAAGTACAGTGGTGCCCCGCAAGACGAATGCCTCGCAAGACGAAAAACTCGCTAGACGAAAGGGTTTTCCGTTTTTTGAGTCGTTCCGCAAGACGAATTTCCCTATGGGCTTGCTTCGCAAGACGAAACGTCTTGCGAGTTCTTGCGAGTTTGTTTCCTTTTTCTTAAAGCCGCTAAGCCATTAATAGCCGCTAAGCCGTTAATAGCCGCTAAGCCGCTAAGCCGCTAATAGCCGCTAAGCCGCTAATAGCCGTGCTTCGCAAGACGAAAAAACCGCAAGACGAGGAGACTCGCGGAACGGATTAATTTCGTCTTGCGAGGCACCACTGTAGCTCTTACTCATACAAATAATATGGCCTACATGACTTTGAGGATGCTACACATAATGGCTTCTGGTATTACTGAGCAAATGCTCACCTCTGCTGTCTAAAATGATATGGCTAACTAACACTGGCTTGGCCATAAGAGATCCATCATGGTGCATGTGAAAGAACCTCTACCCTGGAAGGTATTTATACTGTCTTTTCTTTGGTCATGGTTACAGCAAAGAATGGATGGCATCAAGAATATTTTCCCTTGAATGAAGTGGCTTCCTCTTCACTGTATCGACGTGTTCCTGTACTACAGAGTGGATGTATCCTTAATGTCAATAAAAATCTACCACTCACACTTTTGAAAATTATATTAATCCACTTGTTCTCTCTAATAGGAAGTCATGTTCTCCCAGTTGTAAACACTCCTTTAAGAGCCAATGCCGTATGCTAACAGATGGTATCCCATCTGTGGTATAGTAATTGAAAATACATTGCTTCACTCATTAAAGTAAATATAAAGCTACCTTAATCAGTTTTCAGGAATCCTGGCTTTTAGACCTTGGCATAAGCAACCAGAGATATGGAAGGCCTTTCCCGTCTGCCACATTGGATACTGAATCCTATATTAAGCGTACTTTTTTTGAAGAAAGAAAAAAATGTAAATACATATTTTACCTAGACTATCTATGCATCTATAGTGTGCATTCATTTGCATGCTCTTATCTATAAAATTAAGCAGAATAAATTATCCTATATATTGTATGGATATGTGCATTTATTTTTCTTCCAGACAGTACTAAATACAATGACTGCATGATGAATAAAGGTGGTACTCACATGGCTTGAAATAAAAATAATCTGTTATGCTATAGCTCAGTGTTTCCCAGAATGGGTCTCCAGCTGTTTTTGAACTACAATTCCCACCATCCCTGACCACTTGGCCTGCTAGCTAGAGATGATGGGAGCTGTGGTCCAAAAACAACTGGAGAGACAAGTTTGGGAAACACTGCTATAGCTGCTTGAAGCATAAATCAGCCTCTCATATTCTACATCATCAAGGAGAACAACAACAGTTTTTCACCTCAGGGTTTCACTTTGTCCAGCGTGAACAAGGATTCATCTCTCTGCTTAATAGTATAAGCCAGGTCATGTACATAGAATGTACAGTGCTTGATCTGGGAGAGACCCATAGTCAGTGGCAGGGCCAGATTTAGGTTTGATGAGGCCCTAAGCTACTGAAGGTAATGGGGCCTTTATATGTCCAGACAAATTGTCGCTGTTTTTTGTGTTGAATATATGCTATATGGTAATTTATGGACCTAATAGGTATCTAAAGCCATTTGCCCATGTTGCCATGCAACCAGTCCATGAAGAATGTCGTTGTTGTCTTTGTCCATGAAGTTTTCTTGGCAGGGATACTGGAGTGGCTTGCCAGTTCCTGCTCCAGGTGGATCACGTTTAGTCGAAACTCTCCACTATGACCTGTCCATCTTGGGTGATCCTGCACGGCATAGCTGATAGCTTCTCTGAGTTATTCAAGCCCCTTTGCCACGACAAGGCAATGATCCACGAAGGAGATGAAGAATGTAGGCACCTTATTTATAGAAATGAGCAAACCAATGATATTTTAGGGAGCGGGCTAGCAGGCGGGGCCCATTATTTACATCAAAGGAGCCTACACAACACAAAACACTGTAGCTGTTCAGTGGTACCTCGGGTTAAGAACTTAATTCATTCCAGAGGTCCATTCTTAACCTGAAAGTGTTCTTAACCTGAGGTACCATGTTAGCTAATGGGGTCTTCCACTGCCGCCACACAATTTCTGTTCTCATCCTGAAGCAAAGTTCTTAACCCAAGGAACTATTTCTGGCTTAGCGGAGTCTGTAACCTGAAGCGTCTGTAACCCGAGGTACCACTGTATGTAAGTTTTATTCTATTTGTATTTTATCTTATATTTTGGAAATGTAGATCCAGGGTTGTTTTTTTCCTTTAATTTTTTTGAGGGGGCCCCAAGAGAGTGGGGCCCTAAGCTATGGCTTGTTTAGCTTATACATAAATCCGGCACTGGTCAGTGGTGAAGCAACACACTTTGCAGCCAAAAGGCTCCACATTCAATCCTTGGCATCTCTAGAGTGGGCTGGAAAAGACTCCTATCTGAAAACCTCAAGAACTACTGTCAGTTACTATAGACAAGACTGAGCATGACAGATCAATGGTCTGACTATATAAGGCAACTGTCTGCGTTGCTCTGTGAAATTATCTACCCAGCTACCTATCTATCTGAACCAGGACTCACTTCTGCTTTCGGTACTAGGGTTCAGGCATGACTCATGTGAGCTGGCTAGGTTTAAAGGAAGAGCTTTGTACAGGGAATGAATGCTAGATAGTGAACTAGATGGTAGGCTTTGAAGAAAGGGAAGGTTCTCCTTGGGGAAGATTCAAGAATGTTGGTGACAGCCAGAAGTATGAATGTTGTTGGCAAAATGGACAAAAGATGCAAAGGCCAAATGGAAAGAGGGAGCTGGATGACGCAAAGAATCATGCTATCATTTCCACCTTGCGTTAGAGAAGGTGTGCAATACTGAAATATGTTCAGCGGTGGGTTTTGTAGAAGCAATGCCAGGTAATATTTTGCAAACAAGTAGCTTGTTCTGGTACGCAGGTCTTTACAAGCTGTTGGTAACAGCGTAAGAAATAAGAATGTTAATTGGCTTAATTCTTTGTTGCAGCAAAGACAGAGGAATTGAATCTCACCAGCAATGGATGAGAGCAACATTCCACTTACTGATTAATGGGGATAGCTGTTAAAAAAAAAAAAAAAACCCAACAAAAAACCCCAACAACCCAGGAATTCTTCAGCGCCTTGTGCTCTGAAGTGCAACATACCTTGAAGATTAGATCATCAACAGAATTGCTATTACAAAACAAACTATATGGCTGCGGTCCACAGTGACTACAGAGAGACAGTTGTGTTGGTGCCAGTGAAATACATTTAGAAATCTGACCCTGATAGGATTCACCTACTATGGGCGTATCCCACAATAATGTTGGGCTTTTTTTTGAAATTCATTATTCAGAGCATTGGTAGGCAAACTAAGGCCTGGGGCCCGGATCCGGCCCAATCACCTTCTAAATCCGGCCTGCAGACAGTCCAGGAATCAGTGTGTTTTTACACGAGTAGAATGTGTCCTTTTATTTAAAATGCATCTCTGAGTTATTTGTGGGGCATAGGAATTCGTTCATTTCCCCCCCAAAAATATAATCTGGCCTCCCCACAATGTTTGAGGGGCAGTGGACCAGCCCCCTGCTGAAAAAGTTTGCTGACCCCTGATCCAGAGTATGTGGGACATGGAAGATATTTCAAAGATCCTTGTAGTCGAAACTTTTACCTCAGAATAAAGATTCCTTGTGTATTGACCCCATATCTGCGCTCCTTTGAAACCTGCAGTGTAGAAGATTTCCAGTTCCTGGACATTATGTTTCATTGTCAAAATGACATACATCAAGGAATTATTGAGATTTAAGTAAAACCCACCCTAAACCTATTTGTTCTCCCTCTTACTTTTAGTAGCAATAAATTGATCTTATTTAGCAAATCTGAGAATTCAGTGGTTACTATATTTTAAGTTAACACTGTACTCAGTTTGTTTAGTTATTTCACAAGTGTCAAACAATGCTATCTCCAATTCGATTATTTCATTTTGTTTTGTTTCTGGAATGCATCTACCCAACATCTCCAGTATTACAATATTCCAAAAGTGGCTTACAAATAAAAAACAAAACAAAAAAATAAAAATAAAACAATATTGTGAAGTGGACCTATAAAAACAGCAGCAAAAAATTTCAAACCCTAAGAAACCACCAGACTCAGTGTAGGCCTATTGGAATCAATTGGATGTAAGTTAGGGTTTTAAAGGTAAACATTTCTGATTAAAATTGAGCCCAGATGGGAACCAGGAATCAATGGCATTGTTTGAATACTGTTAAGATAATTTCCCGTTGCCTGGCCTCCATTAGACACCTCGCCACTATATTTTGTACTCTGGAGCGAAGTACAATATATGGTGGCTAGATTGCTAATGGGGGCCAGGATAATGTCTTCAAAGGCAGCCCCCATACAATAAATTGCACTAATCAAACCTGAAAATTACCAGACCCCATCACTGTCCAGGAGGGGTCACAGTTGTATCAGCTTCAGTTGTTGGGCTAAGCTTTGTAGTCCCTGATCCTTTGAGGATGTTGCAGCTGAACACCAGTTCCTCGAACGCATTAACCATCTACCAATAACAGAGGCAGCTCAGTGGTAGAACTTTGCATGAAAAAAGTCCCAGACCCAGATTCAATGCTGCCCGAAACCTCGGAGAGCCTCTGCCAGTCAGTATAGACCAGGGTTTCCCAAACTTGGGTCTCCAGTTGTTTTTGGACTACAACTCCCATTGTCACTTGCTAACAGGACCAGTAGTCAAGGATGATGGGAATTGTAGTCCAAAAACAGTTGGAGGCCCAAGTTGGGGAAACCCTGGTATAGAGAATACTGAGCAAAGTGGACCAATGACCCGAATCCATATGAGATGTTCCTACGAATCGCATCTCCACTTTGTCAGCGTTCGCCATTAATTTACTGACCTTCATCCAATCCACTACTAGTGATGAGTGTACTGATCTTGTTGCAATTTGGAATCTGACAGCTGAGTTACAAATCCAGTGTTATTAACTTGGGCAAAAGCTTACCTGTGTTACAGTCTTTCAAAGTCTTTGCACACGGATGTCCCCAAAGCGCACCTTGGGAATATGGAAGGTGTAGCATGGCATTCTTTTTCTACCCTGTGAGTAACAGTAGCTTTGTTTTCAGTGAGTAGATTGACATTGAGCCACAGGTGAAGATAGCAGCAGTGGACTGGAGTGTTAGTTCCCGGGGTGCTAGACTCCTTCATTTACTTTTACTATTTTTCTCCATTTGTGCTGTTGAAGACTGGATGAATGGCGTAACAGTCAAACTATAAGCAACAGGATGCATGCCAGTCTCCCATAGCACATACGCATCGAATAGAAAATTTAAGCTACATAGTATAGACCCTTTTATTAATTAATTCCCCACTATCTTCAAATAATGTGAATGGAAGGTGTTTTTATTTTTCTTTCCAGAGGATAAAATTGTGGATTTATTTTTTTGCTGGGATTAATAGCCATGAACCCCAACTTAGCTCATTGGTGGGTGTGATACAGTGGTGGAGCTTCATGCTCTGGCACCGGAGGGTGGAGAGCAGGCGGGGGTGGGGCTGGTGTGCATCCTGGGGGTGTGGCACACCGCCTGTGTGGGTGGAGCGCCCAGCGCAGGTGGGGGGAACAGCCATGATGGCACCCTGCTGAGATCGCACTGCCGGGGGTGGAACGCTCCGCTTGTTAATTTCTGTTTGCCACTGTGCAGCTGCTTAGAGTCACAAGACTCTGTTTACATTCCAGAGACCTTCCAGGTTGTTGGAAGTCTCACGGGAGACGGGAGACGGATGTGACGTTACTGGTTTCCTGTTCCTTTGTTGTTCAGTTGCTCTCTGTTCTCACAGAGAGTGGATGTATTTCTTTCTGTCTGCATAGCTTAGTAATAAAGCATAGCATGTAGCCATAAATCTCATCATTTCCGTGTGCTGCTTTGATTCTCTGCTGAATGGGAATGTGCCTGAGCCTCATCAAAGCCTCAGGTCGTTAATTATCGCCGGAGGGAGATTCCGAAGGACTCGGACGGAGGAAGATGAGCTTTATCAGCTCGGTTGAACGCAGATTCCGACACCGCCTACACTCCTCTTCCTCCGCCAGTGGTGTGACATGTGATGATCTCTACAGTAATGTGTTGTGTGAGAGCAATGCACTGCCACATTCAAGCAACTTGCAGTCACCCAAAATGTCTATGAACCCCCATCCCCCACAGCCTGTGGGAAGGGCTGAACATAGGATGATCATGACTGGGACGGCAACCCTCACCCTGAATGCAGTTATCTCTGTAGGGAGACGTTCTGGTGTCATAGACCATAATCTTGCAACATAACTAGGACTAAAAGGTAAAGGTAAAGGTACCCCTGCCCGTACGGGCCAGTCTTGACAGACTCTGGGGTTGTGCGCTCATCTCACTCTATAGGCCGGGAGCCAGCGCTGTCCGCAGACACTTCCGGGTCACGTGGCCAGCGTGACAAGCTGCTTCTGGCGAGCCAGAGCCACACACGGAAACGCCGTTTACCTTCCCGCTAGTAAGCGGTCCCTATTTATCTACTTGCACCCGGGGGTGCTTTCGAACTGCTAGGTTGGCAGGCGCTGGGACCGAGCAACGGGAGCGCACCCCGCCGCGGGGATTCGAACCGCCAACCATGCGATCGGCAAGTCCTAGGCGCTGAGGTTTAACCCACAGCGCCACCCGCGATAACTAGGACTAAGCCCCATCAAACGCTTTAGCGGTGTCAACGAGTGCTTTCCTCCTAAGGCAAGTGATGGGTTTCAGAGGATCAATTTTCATCAGGACTGCAACAGAGGAAGCAAAGGTTATACTCCTCATCTTTGCCACCTGGCTTGCTGTGATCTCAATAATGATCCCTCCTCCCACCTCAATGGCCAATATTTATTTTGCTTTTCTTTTTCTTTTTAAAGGGCACATTAAATGCAAAGATTCATTCAACGTTGCAGCTAGTTTGACTCTGGACAAGTATTTCTGTAACCGAAGGACTGAACATTGGTAGAATGAGTACCCATCCATTTCAGCTGCATGAAATATCTTGCAAAATGTGCAACATTTTTTTGCACCCAGCTGCCTAGTTCCCAGAGTACTGGCATGCATCCTGATATTAAACTCTTAAACTTTGATTTGGTTCTTAGCATTACGTAAATACAAATTTTGCACTTGCTTTCAGAAACCGCTAATTCCAAAATTTGGGGGGTTCAAGCTTAACTCCATTTTCCCTCAGTTTAAATTAACGGTTGAAATCACTGTAATCATTTCCAAGTCATTAATGATGTGAAGTTATTCCTTTTGTAAATATGCTGTATTCTTCCCTCTTCCTGCATTGTGCAACAACAGCTTCACTTATACATTTAGCTTGCCTTCTTGAAGTATATCTTGCAGCTTTTCATCTCATCAAGTGCGTCAAAGTATTTGGGATAGATGTGAAGGCCATGTGGGAAGCTAGAAAAACAGGAAACAAAAAATAGGAGTGGGAGACTTTCCCCATTTGTTAATGAACATCCACATCTCTAGTCTAGATACACTAATAAAAGGTATCTGATGTGAAGACAAATTCCCAAAGGGAAGCACTGTTGGTCTCTTGCAGGAAAAACAACAGACTCCTGTGGCGGTTTACAGACTAACAAATGGGTTGTTATGAGCCCATTGCATGCAGGTGATGAAGTGAGCTCCAGCACACAAAAGCTTATATCACAATATACTTGTTAGAATTCTTTGTTGGGTTCAGGGCTATTATATTTGAAAATGTCAGAGCAATATAGAATCCCTACTTAATAACACTCTTGCCTTTATAAGCCAGGTTGAGCATGTCATTCAGACCTAGAGATGGCGAAACGTTCCTATAATTATTTACCTAGCATTTCATTCAGCAACTGTCTAGCCATGTTGTTTTAGTAGGAACTTTGCAAGTGCCATGAATTTCTTTATGTATCTGGCTTCCTTTATTCATTTTTAAAGAGGCGTTTTGGGGGAATTAAGATCCTCTGTGGCTTTTCCTCATTCATTTGGCATCTTTGAAAGGACTGGGTTTTTCTAGTTATGCTGCATGCCATTGCTGCGTAACATTTTTAGGTTATCTTAAGGCGGATTGCATCAAATTTGATGGCATTTGATTCTGAGAGCGACAGCTGCCATGACAGAGAAGGCTGGCTGGCACACGGGAAGTAAAAAATTCAGACAAAATGCAAGCCACTCCCCACCACAATAAAAATTAAAAAGCCCTTTTGGGCTGGACACTTTTCTTCCCTTGGCAGATGTTTTGCCAAAAAGCCAAGGAAGGATGTGGGTTATGTGGTACACCAGCTTCACTGCAGAGGAGGCGGACATTTCCGCTCTGTTTTAACATGCCCATAAAGATTCCTCAAATGGGAGCCCCTTTCCATTCAAGATCAATGATTTTGTGAAACACGTCTCCCTGTTTCTGATCAGCACTGGTCTTTGTTGTTTAGTCGTTTAGTCGTGTCCGACTCTTCGTGACCCCATGGACCAGAGCACGCCAGGCACTTCTGTCCTCCACTGCCTCCCGCAGTTTGATCAAATTCATGCTGGTAGCTTCGAGAACACTGTCCAACCACCTCGTCCTCTGTCGTCCCCTTCTCCTTGTGCCCTCCATCTTTCCCAACATCAGGGTCTTTTCCAGGGAGTCTTCTCTTCTCATGAGGTGGCCAAAGTATTGGAGCCTCAGCTTCACGATCTGTCCTTCCAGTGAGCACTCAGGGCTGATTTCCTTCAGAATGGATACGTTTGATCTTTGAGCACTGGTCTTAGGTTCTACTAAACACATCAGGGTTCGCCTCCAGAGCTGCAATTCTCAGAATAGTGTAGCAGTCAATCCGTCTTCTCAAGAAACTCTGAGAATTGTGGCTCTGTGCGGGTAAGTTGGATCCTCCTAACAGAGGCTCCATGTTGTGCTCGGCCCCTGAAACTCTTACCCAACCGGCTTGTGGGCGGGGCTTGCCCCACACCTAGCCAGTGGTGCCACAGTTATGCCACTGGCCTTTAGCCAATCGGCATTGTAGCAAAGGTTGGGGGTATCTATTTGGCAGCACAACGTAGGGACCTCCTTTTGCTTCGCGCTACTGGACACCCGCCCACCCACCCGTTAATTAGGTCATGTTTGGCCTTGCTTTGGACTTTGGTTGGTTGCCTGTTTTGGAACAAGGGCCGGGTAGGAATTTTTCCCAATGTGGGAGATTGGCTGTGCCCACTTGGTTTTTGCCTACCTCTTAGCAATCGTCACAACTTTGTAAGGTTTGGCGGTTAGGCATTGGTTTAGGGGAAGATGGGGAGGGGAGGTGCAGCCATCACCTGCCCCTCCATTTGATTGGGTATTCTGTTAAAGGAATCCGGGAGTCTGGATCTTGTCCGAAGCCCGGAGAGGGGCTAGGGCCATGCCAGGACCCCCAGGGGTGAGCACCAGTCAATATACACTGACGGAGCTCCCCCTGCTGGTTGTTTACCCTTACAGGCTTCCTGCAAGTTGGGGCAGGAGCCAGTTATAGTTTTGATACCAATGCCTAAGTCAATACCAGTCACATTTGTGTATTCAATAAAGTTGTGGCCAAAATTTGCCCGTTAACATTTAAACTAAATTCTGTCTCCATTGTGTCTTTATTTCCACGAGGGATGGGTTTTGGGGCTCGGAGCACAATACCAATCCCCTAACAACTCCCAGCATGCTTAACAAACTACAGTTCCCAGGATTCTTTGAGGGAAGCCATGTCTGCTCAAAGTGGTATGAAGCTGCAGTAAATGCAGCTAGGGCCTGAATCTCCCAGCTCAATGGAGGAATAAGTGAATCTGTCAGGTTGGGTTTCTTTCATTTTCTTATTTTTTCCAACCTTAAATTCAGTTCTCCACAATTCCACGTTAGTTTGCATTAAAAAACAAAAAAAGTCCACATGAAAGTCCTCATCAATTTTGTGTGTGTGAATTTCTCCCAATATACACAATTTTGCCTAAAATACACATTTTTGCAAAGCGTATTTTCCTTAACAGAACATATTTTTGCATGTTTTGTATCTAATATATGTATTTTAACTCCATCTTACCTTAGTATACTCATTTTCATATATCTTATGTGGCTGCACAACTGGACTGCAAAATTCAAAGAAGTGTGATCTTTGAAAGATGGCTGTGTTTTGGTTTGTGCATTGTTTTGGAAAGTTTCAGTTGGACAGGTGTGCCTTTAAATGGAAACCAAATCACATTTCTCCCCATCTCCCTCACTGCGAGAAGCCGAGTTACAGGGAACCAGGCAGAGGGCCTTCTCGGTAGTGGCGCCTTCCCTGTGGAACACCCTCCCACCAGATGTCAAAGAGAACAACAACTACCAGGCTTTTAGAAGACATCTGAAGGCAGCCCTGTTTCGGGAAGCTTTTAATGTTTGATGTATTATAGTATTTTAATATTCTTTTGGAAGCCGCCCAGAGTGGCTGGGGAAGCCCAGCCAGATGGGCGATTATTATTATTATTATTATTATTATTATTATTAATCTATTTACTCGGTAAGAATTATACACTGCTTGACTGTAATAAAACCTCTCAGTGGTTTATAAGAGATGATGATGATGATGATGATGATGATGATGATGATGATATATTATTTATACTCCGCCCATCTGGCTGGGCTTCCACAGCCACTCTGGGCAGCTTCCAACAAAATATAAAAATATAGTAATGCATCAAACATTAAATGCTTCCCTAAACAGGGCTGCCTTCAGATGTCTTCTAAAGGTCTGGTAGTTGCTGTTCTCTTTGACATTTGGTGGGAGAGCGTTCCACAGGGTGGGTGCCACTATAATATTATAATATTAAAATTATAAATAAAAACAGTTAAAAACAAATAATTAAAAGCATTAGAAAGAATTATAATGAAACTAGAGTAACAATTTTTTAATATAACACATCACTGTGTGTCTGATCAACCTCTTTTCCCCAGTATGTGGAAGCTATTGCAGTAAACAATTCAAGTTCACATAAGCCTCAATTTAGAGGTGTTGAAAATGTGTTCACTATATGGAAGTGGGAAAGGCAGCTGTCAATCACCAACGATATTGTGAACCGCCCTGAGATCTACAGATGGAGGATGGTATACAAAACAAATAAATATACAATTGCAACAACATTCGAAGTATTTATTCAATCAATCAATCACATTTTAATTCAAAATATAAAGTATCCTCTAAACTTTCTGTATTCCCAGAGAAAGATAAGAAGAATAGGGTTGGTGACTGTCTGTTGATGGGTAAACCGACACAAAGAGTGTGCTATGATTTCATTTATAGGTGCTGTGGCTTCTTCGAAGGCTGAGATGCAATGGGGCATGAAAACTAAAGGTGAATTAGTAATTATCTCCCCTTTTATTTTTATTCTTTATTTGATTTCTCTCCCCCCCCCCCCCGCTGAATCCTAAAGCACCATTGCCTTTTTCATGAAGCAGGTAGTCAGGCCTAAAGATGACCTTAACAGATTGGAGAACTGGGCCAAAACAAACAAAATGAATTTCAACCGGGACAAATGTCAGGTTCTGCACCTAGACAGGAATAACCAGCTGCACAACTATATGATGGAGGACACCTGTATATGTGAAAAGGATCTAGGGGCCTTTGTAAACCACAAGCTTATCATGAGTCCACAGTGTGATGGAGCAACAAAAAAACTAATACTATCCTAGGCTACATCAACAGAAGTATAGTGTTCCACTCAAGGGAAGTCATAGTACCGCTCTATTCTGCCTTGGCCAGACCACACCTGGAATACTGTGTCCAGTTCTCGGAAGGGACTTCCAACTCTACAATTCCATATATATTTTTGATTCTATGAAAGATGGCAGAGGAAGCTACCAATAGCTGAAAACCATTTGAAGGACTCTTACGCCAATTAGCTGTGGAAAAGAATTTGACCCAAGGTCAGATTTCCGTGCTTGAGAAACTGATTACATGGAGAAATTGATTACATTTCTGTCAGTGACTTGAATTTTATTTTATTAGCAGGTAAGTGGAAAGCAATGGTTGATTCTTGTCTCTAATATTTCTGCTACTTCTGCCAATAATCTAACAGATCAGTCAGCTCTTGGAGGGCTTCCCACCTCATTGTTCTCCAGAGTTCCCTTCTTTTCAAGAGAACATAACTCTCCAACAGGCTTTCTCACTATTTTTGACTTCCTACCATCCTTGCATACACATTTTTGTGTTAATGAATCTTATCTACAGTCCATTTCCTTCTATCTCGTCTTTTCCCAAATGGAAACTGCTTTTCTTAAAACTTGTTGTCTTCTTTCCCACAGTCTCCAGATTCAGCTGCTGGGCCAATCAGCTTATGTACATGGAATGTCTCAACTTTTATCTACAAAGCCACAGATACATTTTCTTTGCCATTATTATCCACATGCACATTAACTGTCTTTTCTCTTGGCTTCTAAATTATCTTACTGAGCTGGCTTGGCCCCTCTACAGTACTACTATTCCTTTTCATAGCAGGTACCACACTTTTCCTGTCAGCTGATAAAATATGACACCAGCAAGTTACTGAAGGTCCGGGAGGGAAAATACTTATCTCTCTTCAACTGAGGAGAAACATAGCTATAAGAATTTTAAAAAGCACAAAATATGAATATGCTTGCTCACACAAAGTACAACTTCAAAATTCCCATGTCAACACAAGAGGTGTTGACTTCTAGGTAATCTCTTCTTAGATAAATACGCAGGGACTTTACATTATTTACTTATTAAATTTCTATTCTTCACTTCTTTCCTTTGGTGCCCATTTTTGAGATGTCCTAATGAACCAAAGTGGCCTAGAAAGTTCTTCAGTGCAGAGAAAACTATCCAACTGTGTGGTTTACATCCTTAGAATCGTATCAGAGTTTATATAAATTACTCAATACTTGGATGATGGAAGAGAGAGGTTATATTATTCCCACAGTTTTAACAGATACTTGGACTCCTATCACAAGCATACCTGAACAAAGCTCCAAAGAACATACAATTTGGGTGAAAGTTATTTGTGTCTCATGAGGTGTTTTGATAGATCCTTTGCCTTGCATGTTCTAAGAATGTGACACAGGGCAGTGGTTTTTCTGTGAACTGTGGTTTGCTTAAGGATCACATGCCAATGATGGTATGCAGGTGGTGCTGGGCCTCTGGGGCTTGCTGATCGGAAGGTCGGTGGTTCGAATCCTCATGATGGGGTGAGCTCCCGTTCCTCGGTCCCAGCTCCTGCCAACCTAGCAGTTCGAAAGCACGCCAGTGCAAGTAGATAAATAGGTACCGCTGTGGCAAGAAGGTAAATGACATTTCTGTGTGCTCTGGCTTCCGTCTGGCTTCCATTGCGCAAGAAGCGACTTAGTCATGCTGGCCATATGACTCAGAAAGCTGTCTGTGGACAAAAAGCAGCTCCCTCGGCCTGAAAGCGAGATGAGCACAGCAACCCCATAGTCGCCTTTGACTGGACTTAACTGTCCAGGGGTCCTTTACCCTTTATCTTTACATGTCAATGGTAACATTGGTCAGTTTGTAACTTCATTGCGCGCGCTCTCTCTCTCTCTCTCTCTCACACACACACACACACACACCCCAATTCCAAGAAGTGAGGCAGCAGTAAATGAAGGGTCCCATGAATTTAGTTCCGGGTCTGCATGCAGCATTTGAGTCAAAGGTCACTCACCTCTGGATATGTCCTCCAGCAACTGCTGAAGCCTTTAAAGCAGCTACTTTCCCAGAATTCACCACACGAAGGATTTCTGACAGTGGACAATGGTGGAGAGGAAGGGAACGAGAGGTAGAGTGAGGGGAAACCCCCACCTCCAACAGTTTTGCTTCTCACCACTGCTTCCACCACCACTACTCCTGCTTTTAAGAAGCAAGGAAAGGAAAAGATGACTTCCTAGAGTGGCGCATCCCAGGCTCAAATACCCACTCAGCCATGAAACTGATTGGATAACTTCAAGCCAACTTCAAGGGCAGGAGGGAGGGAGGAACTGCCTCTGAGCTTCTTGACGAACACCATGATAAGTAAAGCTTTTTCTGACATGGAACAGCTTTTTGAAAGCTAATTTCTTAAGATGTGCTGGTTATGAAGGGTCTTGTCCTTGGTTTTATGAGGCTAATAAAAAAGAGAATAGTAAAGGTAAAGGGACCCCTGACCATTAGGTCCAGTCGTGACCGACTCTGGTGTTGCAGCGCTCATCTCGCTTTATTGGCCGAGGGAGCCGGCGTACAGCTTCCGGGTCATGTGGCCAGCAGGACTAAGCCGCTTCTGGCGAACCAGAGCAGCACACGGAAACGCTGTTTACCTTCCCACCAGAGTGGTATCTATTTATCTACTTGCACTTTGACGTGCTTTCAAACTGCTAGGTTGGCAGGAGCAGGGACCGAGCAACGGGAGCTCACCCCGCTGTGGGGATTCGAACCGCCAACCTTCTGATCGGCAAGCCCTAGGCTCTGTGGTTTAACCCACAGTGCCACCCGCGTCCCTTTAAAAAGAGAATAGGTTTATGTTAAAGAACTGGGGCAGGCTTTGCTGGCGGGTTTTGCTTTAACACAAAGGGATTGTAACACTATTTGGGATTGTAGCATCTGCATGCTTCTACCTTGGCCACTCCTGTTTTCCCCAAATTCTCTAGCCAAATCTGCTAAAAGTGTACCACAGTGCAATAGGTTGGATGAAGTGCCCTTGCAGTCATTTTTAGCCCTACATTTATGTGGTTTACCTCCAAATTTACTGTTGGCATAAACAAGCTCTAAATTAAAATGTGAGGTACAGTAGTACCCTAGAGTCCTATTATATACAGCCATGCTATCAGAACAGGAAACCTCCCTCATACTTGCGGTCTTTGGGATTGCCTAGTTTTGCATGACTTTCTCTCTCACACACAGAGAGCGGGCAAGATGGATTCTTCCAACATTATACACATCACTGGACTTCTGGATTAAACAGGCACTTTGTGGGCAGCAAAAGTTTGGATTTGGCAAAAGCCATAAGTAAAGAAAATAAGTAAGTGGGCAATGTCAGAAGATGCAGAGAGTGTAGAACTCAGCAATTAGCATGTAAGAAATGTATCAAGCTATAACTTTCCTCTGCTTCCTTTGGTATTATTTATGGGCAACTTGTAAAATGTGGTTTTGGAGAAAGAATTTATTTTGACATTAACACAAATTGAAATTGCATTACAATGAAAATCTCCTAATATTCCTACAGAAACGGAACTTTTATAGAAAACACTCCCTCTTGCAGAGATGGTACGACTAAATACTTAGCATTTGTATTCTACTTTAAAGAGTTCAAAGTGCGCCAAATACGTTATCTTATTACAAGCTTTACAGAAGCCTTTGGCAACCTGGTGCCCAGCCTGGTTCCCTCCATGCTAACTGAAGGCCACCAAGCAATTACACTGCAGAGTTGAAATTCAAACAAGAGTTTCCTGCCTCATAATTTAGTTGCTTAGGCCACTACCTTATGCACATATATTTGAGGATAATCACCATTGAACTTAATGTGACTTTCTTCTGAGTAACAGTACAGTGGTGCCTCGCAAGACGAAATTAATTCGTTCTGCGAGTTTTGTCGTCTTGCGATTTTTTTCGTCTTGCGAAGCACGGTGTCGGAAAAGTTTTGGAAAAGCTTCAAAAATCACCAAAGTCTTCAAAAACCTCAAAAAAGGCTACCACACCGCGTGCTATGAGTTGCTCCTCGAAGTCAAGTCGCAACTGTATTAACGGTGTTAAGAAAAAGGAAAAAAACTTGCAAGACGTTTCCATCTTGCGAAGCAAGCCCATAGGGAAAATCGTCTTGCGAAGCAGCTCAAAAAACAAAAAACCCTTTCGTCTTGCGATTTTTCCGTCTTACGAGGCATTCGTCTTGCGAGGTACCACTGTACATGGGATTCCACTTTTAGCTTATTATACTACACCATTCAAAAAACTATTGATAATTTAGGGCAAGCATTTTTGAAAGAAGATGGGTTTCATCATCATCATTGGAACGGCCAAGACAAAGAGATTGCATTAAATCTACTTGCTATTCTGTGACTGGCACATTGGAACTTTCCCCCTCCCTATCACTACCAATAATGATCTTTTTCAATGATGTTTTGATTTTTCACTGGTGGTTCCAGTGTTCTAGAATGCCCTTTCCACTGAAATACAGGGCCCCATCAGTATTGGCATTCTACCGGCCCTTGAAGACACTCATGTTTCAGCAAGCATTCCCCAGAACTTGAACTACTGTATCTCATTGTCTTCATTACTCTTTTAATTGTATTAATTGTTATGCTTTTTAATAGCCTTGGGTTTTTTTGTATATTTTAATTATGAATGCTTCTAATGTTTGGAAAAAATTATTTTATTAAGTATTTTAATTATGTGATGATATTGTATAACTTATTTTATACTTTTAAACAGCATAGAAGCTATTTGGCATGGAAGCAGTATACAATAATAATAATAAATTTTATTTATATCCCGCCCTCCCCAGCTGAAGCCGGGCTCAGGGCGGCTAACAATAATAAAACAATACAACACAACACTCTAAAATCATTCATTATAAAATTACGGTAATTCAAATCAAACCAATGGCAACCATTGGGCCAGAGCTCCACGAAGATTGCCAAAGGAGGGAGTCAGGCTGTGCCCTGGCCAAAGGCCTGGTGGAACAGCTCTGTCTTGCAGGCCCTGCGGAAAGATGTCAAGTCCCGCAGGGCCCTAGTCTCTTGTGACAGAGCATTCCACCAGATCGGAGCCACAGCCGAAAAAGCCCTGGCTCTCGTTGAGACCAGCCTAACCTCTCTGTGGCCCGGGACCTCCAAGATGTTTTTGTTTGCAGACTGTAAGGTCCTCCGTGGGACATACCAGGAGAGGCGGTCCTGTAGGTACGAGGGTCCTAGGCTGTATAGGGCTTTAAAGGTTAAAAGCAGCACCTGATCCTGTACTCCACGGGTGTATATACGTTTAATAACAATAGGCTGCAATTCTATGCACATTTACCTGAGAAAAACCCCCCATCAAACTCAGTGGGATGTATTTGTTTCTTAGTGCATTATTGTGTAGACAATATGAGAGATGAACAGGACTTTACGGTCTGCTTTCCTTTTGTATCCTAAGCTGTGAGCAAAACACAGACAAGCCTTTTATGCGGTTTGTCTATTTTTAAATGTCTTATATGTTCATATAAAAAGAAAGCAACAGCATTTTGTTGTATCTAGGAAAGACTGAATTAGACTCCCTGAATGTGAGACATGAATACAAATAATCCAATGTTTTTATTAAATGCACTCGGTGTTTTCACATCTAGCTCAGTTTATTTATTGAGAGGGGTTAAATATGTAGATGAATGATTGGGAAGGAGACTTTACAAATGTTTACATGATAGGATATAGCTGTTGAATGAAGCCCACAGGGTCAGTTTTGTGTTACTAAATACATGCACGTTTTGTCTACCAAAACTTTCCAAATGTGTCTCCACATACCCTGAAGCCTTGAATTGCAAATGTATTTCTTAAGATTTTCTAAGTATTAAGAAACATTTCCTAATCCTGCAGCCCCTATATTTTATGCTCTACACATATCTCAATATTTTCCCATAAATGTAGAGGTGAGGATGTCCCTGAAGTTTATATGTATTTTGACATCACATAACCCCAAAACCCCTGTTACTAGCATGTGACCAATGTATGCCTTATGTAATCTTACCTCCTTCTGAGCATTTGGGGAGAAATCTATTTCCAGCATTCAGAGCGCAAAGTTAGACTGGGAAACTGTGGATTTGAATTTAGCTACCCTGCTGGGTCCTGTTTATACAAAAGTTAGGAGATATCAAAATGCTTTGGTTGGTTAGCTCCTTCAGCGAAACCTTTGCCTTACCAGTGGAAAAAGCAAAATAAAGGAACTTTGGATCTGGAGAAAAAAGCTAAAGGAGTGACAAGAAACTAGGGGATAAGAAGAGTTGGGGGGACTAGCCAGCGGCGGAGCAAGCTGATCGGGTGCCTGGGGTGGTGCGTGTGCCCTGCGTCCAGGGGTGGGGCCAGCTGCCCGTAGGGCAGGGTGGGGCGATCTGGGGCAGGACACTCTGCAGTGCCTCCAAGGAGTCTGCTTGCCTCCTCCCACTCATCTGCCCTACAGCTGAGGGGGAGGTGGCGGGAGGACTGTTTTGGCAGCACGGAGCCTGCGGGCACCCAAGCCACCGCATCACTCCCAGGAGAGATGTGTGGCTCGGGCGCGCTGCAGGCCTCACGGTGAGTGTGGCCTGGCATTTTGTCACACCCTGTGATGGCCTGGGACTCGGACTCTGAGCCAGAGGAGTTTCAGTCCACACTGGATCCTTTGCCCCAGGCGGCATCTGAACCAAGTCTGGGGCCTGATCCTGAAGAGCCCCAGTCTGCACAGGTTCCCTTGCAACAAGCACCAGCTGGGCCGAGTCAGGGGCCTGAGCCTGCCCTGGCTCCAGATGCGGGGATAACCTCGTTGCCTTCAGCTGGGCCATCACTTACAGCTGCTCCACTACCGGTTTGGTCAGGGGAGGATGAGGCGGCCCCTGGGTCTAGTAACCCACCAACGTCTCCCCAGCTGCAGAGATTGAGCTCTGAGAGAAGGAGAGACCTGAGTACCCGGAAGAGGAGTGCTCGCCTATGGGCGAGACAGGGAGGTGAGTCACCAAGGGATCAGGACCAGCCATTACTCCGACAGAGATAAAAGGCTGCTGGACCCTGCCCCAGGTTGCGGGAGCAATGTTGCTGTTGGCCAGAACCTGCCTGTGATCCTGTGCCTGACCTTGCCTCGTTTCCTGCCTTGTGTCCTGCTTTGGCCCTGTCAGACTGACTCCTCGCAGAACCCTTGGATCCGGGACCGGACCTGGACTGCTTACTCGGGTTACCTCCGGGTCCAGCACACACCCCTCAGTGGTGACACCTAGGGTGGACCGCCGCCACCACACACCCTTCCTCCACTCCTGGGACTAGCACCCTCTTACCAACTCAAGAGTGCTGCTAGGACAACCGTAAAGACATATACACCTGTTTTACAAAACGCAGTAAGCCAAACCACGACTTAGTGAGACCATACAGACATGCAGATTCCCGGAAAGCAGCTCTCAGCCCCTTTGTTTTTCCTCTGTTCCCTTTTACTGGCATGCTGCTTAGCTAAACCAAGGTTTGGCTTACTGTGTCATCCAACCCAGGGCTTGTGGTTAAACTCTCCCCTTGCTAACTAAGAACTGTAGCCAAGGTTTCTCCTTCAGGAGTGAAATTCAGCAATATCTCAGGACTGAGATGACATTCCTTTGGGGAAAAGAGAACCAGCAAGTGCAGCTGCCATTTTGTCCCCTCAGAAAGCCCTGTTCTGAAGTGTGTTGTGATTTTTTTTTAAAAACCCACTTTATTTAAGGTAGATAAGGACAAAATGAAATTATACAATTGAATATACCGTAAATATAGATGGGAAATGGCTATGTATTGTGAGTACTTATCTACTTTTAAAAATGTTCACCTATGATCTTTTTCTTTTACTTCTTTATTTTTTCTTTGTTCTTTTTTTCCTTTTTTCTGATATCTTTCATTTCACTCCTTTATTGTGAATAGCATTTTATAGAGGTATAAATAACTGTAAATATGAAAAGAGACAAAATATTTCCCCCCCTTGGTTATATGTATTTTCTTTTTCTTTTGTATTTTCTTTTGTTGTAAATATGTATGTTGTCAGAGCTGCCCTAGGTCCCAGCTCACAAAGGACCAACGCCAGGTCGTTGTTATATGAAATAGTCTTTATTTAAGTTCTGTTTCGTTCTTACATTCCCAGCGTGCAGCTCTACGTCTCGAACTCTAGACCGCCGAAGCTCCGTCTGAGTCTCCTCCCCCCAGGCACCAGTTTAAGACCCTAGCGTTGCTCCACCTCTTCCTTTGTTCTTTCCTCCTCTGGGTCCTCTTGCCCGCCGAGGACTCGCCCTTCCTAGACTCTTCAGAAGCTGAGTCTCCCGAGTCCTCCCCCAGCCTTCGGCGGTCTTTGGGACCTGGTTCCCACTCCGGGCTGTCAGCAGTCCCGCGCGCCTGTACATTTGAACTTGGCGCGCGCGCGCAGCCCGACACCTTCCTCCTCACCGCTACACTGCTCTTGTCGCTACTCTCTTCCCCAGGGGTGCTGCCTGGCTCTGACTTTCCCTCCGTTCCCTCACTCTCCGACGGGGGCGTGGCCAGACCTGACTCCTCTTCCCCCCCACTGCGCTCCGGTGGGGAAACTGGTCCTGATCTCCAGCTACTACTTTGGGAGTCTCCGCTGGCCCCTTGCTTCTGGTGTGTCCCCTCTGGGGCCCCCTTCTCCCTGGCCGTCGGCGCCCCCTTCTGGGAATCTTCTGATTCACTGGAGAGGCTTATGGAATCTCTCGAGTCGCTGTCATTCTGTTCTCCGCTACCCTCAGATTCCTCCCCCTCGCTCTCCATTTCCTCTCTCCCCTGTGGCTCAGTCCCTGAGCCCCTGACATATGTTTTCTAAATTGTACTTAATAAAAATATTTTTAAAAAATGAATTTGGGGAAAATTTTAACAATTGCCACTTTTAAAGAAAACGGCCGCCTCCTTTGCTGTTCACTGGGGCCCACAATTACTGTGGAGTGCAGAGAAACACACACTTTTTCAAAGTTGTCAGATGGTTCCTCCAGCAGCTCAAATTATCTGAGAAGCTCACGGTTAACGATTCCACCAATAAAAGGTAGAGATTGAAGGAGCCTTGTTAAAAATATATAGGCATTGTGTGCTGCTTCTTACTATCCTCTTTCTAAACCCTGAGGCATTAGTCTTTGGGAAACCTTTGGCCTTCCTGATCTTGCCAAACTACAGATCCCATCATGCTTGGGCTGATGAGAGTTGTAGTTCGGCAAGATCTGGAAGGCTAAAGGTTCCCCACACCTGATGTAGATTATGCAGTAACAAAAATTAGTGCATGAATGTCATTTGTTTCTCCAGAACAAGCCAGTCAATGACTATAAATATGGAGAAAATTAGAATCTGCTCTGAAAGATACCCTTGTCTTGAGCCTCGTCATGCGAGCAGGATTTTCTATTTGATTTATTTTTAGGTTCATCTCCTTTTTGACAATTCTCCAGTTGGCTGACAACAGCCATGGTTAAAAACTGTGCAATTTGAAAGTTAAAGTCATAAAAGAAATGTATTCGTGAAGAAAGATGTAGAAGATAAACAGAATTCTGAAAACTGAACTACAGATATTTCATTTCTGTCAAGTTTCGAATGTGAAAATTTGAATATGATTTTTTTATTTTTAAGCCTCAGAATTGGATGCTTATTGGAATCCCTTGGCAAATTGGACCAGATTTTGACAGGCTGAGACTTAAAACCTTATTCTCATGCTATTTAGCCAATGTGTGTTGGACTGTTTATCCAGCCAAAAAGGGAAGAATCACATTTCGGCATCACAAATGGAGAAGCAGGTCTGTGAGAAATTCTTCACCAGACAATTTGCATTGTGTGGTAAGTTTATGAAATTGCAGAGGGATCCATTTCATCTACAATTGGACTCTCCAAACAAGGGTTCATATGCAAATGAGGGGCTGCAGCTGGATTATACAATGTAGAGAACCAAACACAACAATTAATTAAAATAATCAAGTTCTTTCAATGCACAGAAGCATTTCCCCACTTTTCCAAAATCTCATGAAAAGACTTACTTGCTTCTTAGGCCCAGTAGTTTCCTATGATGAAAATCATTATGCACAAACTCTTTCCTCACTGAATCAATTAGAAGGTTGTTAAAGCACCACCCGTCATTGTCAAGACTATTATTCTGTCATCCTCTTACTTTAGTATTAGTATTAGTATTAGTATTACAAACTTATAAGTAACAAGAGCAACAACATTTCTCTCCTAAATCAGAACATACAGCTTTCTTACTGCAAATCAGTGCAATATCTATAATCCAAATTTTACAATGATTAATTAATAAGTACGGTTGAAACCAATATAAAACTATGGGTCAGTAAAAGATCCAGACACCTTCCAGGGCTTTCTTGAAAGTCAGGTCTTTGCCATAAGTAAGCAAGTTGGAAAGTCTCTCTAGGAAGGGAGATTCTGTTTACAACACATTCATATGCTCCTCTGATTTCAGATTGGATTCTCATCAATAAAGGTATGAATGAGCAAGGCCTCACAAATACACCATTGCACTTCCATGTCTCAGATTGAACCCTGCTATCTCATAACATTCCAAGTCCTTGAAACTGAAGCTGAAAGGAATATTTGCAATTACATGAAATTTCCCAGTGATTTTTGCCTCCTTCCCAATGTGAAAAAATTAAGCACGAAGTTAAAATCTTCTTGGCATCTGTTTATTTTTCAGGCATTTTTGCCCGCTATCAGATTTGTTATCGATCAAATATAATGAAAAATCTGAAATATCATTAGATCTCAACCATCAAAGACAGAAAACAACGGGATGCCAAATACAGACATCAATATTCAGAAGATACATGGTGAAGGCATATTTAACATAGAAATTCTCAGAAGAGAATGACTGGGAGAAAATTTACTCTAGCCCTACCTGATCACACAAAACGGTGCATCTCTGGAGCAGGTTGCTGTCTGCAATATGGTCCTCACTATTTGCTTGACCTGGGATGAACCCAGGTCAGCCATAGCCCTTTCGAACCAGCGTACTGATTGGAACCAGCACTGCATCAAACACTCCAGAGTTGACAGTCTATTTAGTTGCATGCCAGGTTATTATGACCCAGATTGCAGACCTACAGTGTGAAAGTCTTGCTAGTTATTTTAACGGAGTCGAACAAATATGAGCCAGATGAGGCAGAAATGACCATGTTGTGTTCTGCTTGTTTGGTGGCTCTGATATATACTAGGCGAGTTTCTCCTTTGAATCTCCTATCCCCTTGCAATTTGAGCAACGATCAAGTGCTCCAGGAAGAAACATGAAACCCGTAAAATAGTTACACCTGTTTTTAACTAATTTGATTTTCAGGTCGAGATGCATATTTCATGAATTTAAAATTCTGGCCCTTCAGCTGCAGCTAGCAATATTCCCTATGGATATGACATAGTGCATCTCCGTGGAATACATTTCCTGCATTATGCTAAGAAAGTAACTCCATAATGTCTGGATTTCAGACTAATTACAAGCCAGATCTATCTCTTAATATATTTGCTTGCTGTGAACCTGATCCCGTTTGCTGCCCTTAGATATTCTCATTGAAGTCTATGGGGTTTTCCTCTTCACGAGGAATGCGCAACTAAGGTCCTTGTTTCTCATTTTGATTTCCCCGAAATGTCCCTTAAACATTTCAAAACTCTCTTTTAAGCATTGCCTTCATGGTTTACTGCCTCGTAAGGCTCTCTTTTCAGAATTAAAGCCACACATCCGAACAGTAACTGAAACCTACTTATTTAACTTCCCAAGTACCTATTATTTTCAAAAGATGAATTCACCGCAGTATATTCTGGAGATTAATCCAGTTCAACAGGAAAACAGAAATTGTCTTCCTATTTCTTTTTAATGTACTCGATATATTCCCTGACAAGGAGTGGGGGTGGGGGGAGCCTTGCTTTGGCTGCATCACTGGTTAATACAAGTTAACTAAGCAAGCATGCTAAATTATTAAATTTGGTGAATACATTGTGCTTATTATATTACTTACCCTTGCAGTGAACTAGAAAATGAATGTGGTCATTCCAGACTGGTTAAATTGGAAATATATTTTATACAGATGTGCCTAGTGTAGTTTCCTGGCTGCAGAATAGCACACAGAACCCATTAAGCATACACATACTGTTTTACATTACAGCACAGATTTAAATCTGATTTTCCTTTTTGGTTTTCCCTTTCAGGACTACACACACACACACACACACACACACACACACACGGTTATTAAAATTCTCTTGGTTAAGCGGCTTCTCTGCTGCTACCACCACCTCCCTCCTCCTTACTGCAGCTCTCCTGCAATGCAAACAAAATGCAGCGTATTTGAAATATTAATTGCACAAGATGCTGCATTTGCAGTAAGATGCTTCTGCATCCACACACACACAAATACACAGAAGAGGCAGCACAAGAGGGGGGAAAATGGTGGTGGGAGACAAGGGGACCAGAGAGGATTCTGAGCAAAATCTGTCTTACATATTAAAACTTTCTAAATGGAAACATGATGGTTAACAATCCAGTTCTGAACATATTTATTCAAAAGCAGGAAGCTGATTTCAATAAGATTTACATTCACGTAAGAGGTTTAGAATTGCAGTCTTAATTGAAATTTGCTATCAGAGCCTGGCTTCAAAACTATTAAGGCATAGTCTCTTGGTGCTAAGAATGCATTTTTTAAAATAGAGAATAATTGGAAAGCTTCTTGATCTGACTTGCAATAGTAGGTCCTATGGATATGGAGCACATTGTCCCAACAGTTGCATGGCAAATTCAACAGGAGAATCTTTCCGCAGCATGGAGAAGCAGCACACCCTACCTGTTAAACATCCGCCTGCTATGCTGCTGATAAAGACGCAGGAGCCCCAGCTGTCACCACATATCAAATTATATGAGAGGTACTGTGAGAAATGCCTCAATAATAATAATAATAAAAAGCAGATGACTCGAGTAAGCGAGCAAAGCAACAAGCTTTGCTGCAGTTGAGCAAGTGACAATATCACAAGGGGACAAGATTTTCGAAGAAGGGAAAGGGAGGCAGTGTTGAGGTGAAAATGAAAAGGTTGTTGTTGTTGTTGTTGTTTAGTCGTTTGGTCGTGTCCAACTCTTTGTGATCCCATGGACCAGAGCACACCAGGCACTCCTGTCTTCCACTGCCTCCCACAGTTTGGTCAAACTCATGCTGGTAGCTTTGAGAACACTGTCCAACCATCTCGTCCTCTGTCGTCCCCTTCTCCTTGTGCCCTCAGTCTTTCCCAACATCAGTGTCTTGTCCAGGGAGTCTTCTCTTCTCATGAGGTGGCCAAAGTACTGGAGCCTCAGCTTCAGGATCTGTCCTTCCAGTGAGCACTCAGGGCTGATTTCCTTAAGAATGGATAGGTTTGATCTTCTTGCAGTCCATGGGACTCTTGAGTCTCCTCCAGCACCATAATTCAAAAGCACCGATTTTTCGGCGACCAGCCTTCTTTATGGTCCAGCTCTCACTTCCATAAATCACTACTGGGAAAACCATAGCTTTAACTATACGGACCTTTGTCAGCAAGGTGATGGCTCTGCTTTTTAAGATGCTGTCTAGGTTTCTCATTGCTTTTCTCCCAAAAAGCGGGGATCTTTTAATTTCATGACTGCTGTCACCATCTGCAGTAATCATGGAGCCCAAGAAAGTAAAATCTCTCATTGTCTCCATTTCTTCCCCTTCTGTTTGCCAGGAGGTGATGGGACCAGTGGCCATGGTCTTCGTTTTTTTGATGTTGAGCTTCAGACCATATTTTGCCCTCTCCTCTTTCACCCTCATTAAAAGGTTATTTAATTCCTCCTCACTTTCTGCCATCAAGGTTGTGTCATCTGCATATCTGAGGTTGTTAATATTTCTTCCGGCAATCTTAATTCAGGCTTGGGATTCATCCAGTCCAGCCTTTCGCATGATGAATTCTGCATATAAGTAAAATAAGCAGGGAGACAGTTTTGTCCCCATGGACAAAATGAAAAGGTAGAAGAGGCAAATGTGGATTAGACATTCACTGAAAGGGCACAGGAACCCACCAAGTCACAAGTTCATGCATAAGGCATATTTACCTCTCAATCCTTCTTTGACCAACTCTTTGAAGACCCAGGATTGACTTGGAGACTTATGAGCCCTGGAAAACCCCAGCCTAGGAAGCAGAGGCCGCTGAGGCAGCATATGGTGAAGTGAAAGGAAGGAGTCCTGAACTGCAGGGGCAGTTGTGGCGATAGTGCCTGAAATCTCAGTTTGGGATATTAATACCTTGCCAGCAGCTGAGAATTTCCCCTCCACCTCTCTTATCGTTTGCTACAGGATCAAGCTAATCATTCCACACAATGGCTATAGCTTTCTCCTGGTATGTGTGGATCTGTTCGGGAAAAGCCTGGAGACTGCAATTTTGAGTGGAGCACCTATGCAGTTTGGGCTGCTTAACACTCAAAAACATTTGCTGTGTATCTTATTCCCAGTGGGGACGAATGCAGCTTGAGGGACCTGGGGACAGGCCTGAGCAGAAAAAAAAAATGTCCCCAGACGAAAAGAGCTAAGCAGCCTCTTCACTTTAGTTGATAATTCTACAGGTGAGAGTCTTCCATGGGGGTGGCTAAAGAACCTTTCGGTTTTGGTTTCTCTCCATTTCTCATTCTTCTGTTCTTCAACTCAGTTTTCCATGTTTCCATACCAGTTTGTGAAAGATATTTCAAAAACTCTCATAGAAATTCACCAGCGTTTTAGTGTGAGCTTATCCTAATATAGACATTTTTGTGTGCAGTTTCGCCCAATACCCAAATTTTCACAGTGCAATTTTCCCGTATATAATGCATTAGTGTATTTTTTATCATCATTGTATGCTTACGTAAGCACACATTACCCTAGAGCATGCATTTCTGCACACATTTCTTAGCTGAAGAACTGCATTGCAAAATTCAGAGAACTTCCAATTTTCGGCGAATGGCTGTGTTTTGGCTCGCATATCGTTTCGGAAAGTGAAAATAGACAAATTTGATTCTGTTTGTAATTGAAGGGAAATATATCTCTCATCCCTAGTCCTTCTATGATATTTTTTTCTTTAATAAGTAAAAAAAGTAATGCAGAAGTTAAAAATGACTGCATATAACGTGCCATTTGGCTCTCAAACACAGCAGACTAGATGTGACAGGAAATCTTCAATTGCATTTCCTTTGTTTTGAACTTCTTTTTATAAATAGCAATCATGAACTCTCTTATCTGGTTTGGGGCCACAACATAGGAGAGTTAATGCACGCTATTTTCTGCTCCAATGCTGCAATTTGCCAAAGGAGAAATTAATAACATCTAAGGGCAGTTTATAAAAATACAAAATAAAAACACAAAATACATAATAAAAACAAGAACAAACTAAACCAATAACCTCTCCCCCCCCATTTGTGGTAACCCATGTTTTTCCTTCTAGGACAAATAGGAGTTGTGGGAGGGGTACATGGTGCCTAGGGAACAACTTGCACCTCAATATCAGCAAGACAAAGGAGATGGTGTTGGACTTTTGGAGGAATAGAGGAGAACTAGCCCCGCTGTACATCGGGGAGGGCTGTGCGGAGAGAGTCTCTTCCTTTAAATTCCTAGGAGTTTATCTCAGTGAAGACCTTACTTGGAAAATCAATACAACCCAGGTGGTTAAGGAAGCCCAACAGAGGCTCCATCTCCTCAGAGTATTGTGAAAGAACGATGCCAATCAAGATTTGATGAGCTCCTTCTACCGGTCCACAATAGAAAGTGTCCTTTCATACTGCATCACGGTGTGGTACGCTGGTTTGACATCAACTGATAGGAAGCGCCTACAGAGGGTGGCGAATACAGGACAAGATATTATGAACTGTCCCGTGAATCCACTGGATGAAATAGTGGAAGAACGTTGCCTCAGGAGAGTGAGGATAATTCTCAGGGATGATTCACACCCTGGCCAGCACTTTCTTGATCTCCTGCCCTTGGGCAGAAGATATAGAAGCATGATTAGTCGCACCAACAGGGTAAAGAACAGCTTTTATCTGAGGGCTGTTAGGCTGCTGAATGAAAAGATAACAACAGGGCAACTGACTTTTGGGTTTGGTGGGTGTGCGTTAGTACATGAGGGGAATTAAGACTAAGAGAGCTGAGTGGGGGTGCTCGTGTAATCTCACTGTATACAAGTTGTACAAGTGACAATAAAGTATTTGAATACAGAATTTTTGCTGACAAAACCAGCATATGGGAAATGGGTTCAATTCCCTGGCACCACGGTCCTGATCTGCGTTTCACAATGCCAAATGGCACATTTAACACAACATGTAGTTGTGCCCCTTCAGCAGAATGGGAAATAATACTTGACTTGAGAGGGAGTTGGAATGTAAAGGAGTTTATCAGCCAAGAGTCTGAACTGCTTGTCATAAACCATATAGTACATTCTGCCTGAGTGCCAGCTGGCAGACAAGAAATGTGGTTAAGAAGAGTATTTTGCCATAGACCTCTGCCAGCCCAGGGGTGGTGCTGAAAGGCAGACAAGGCAATTTTTCTGGGTGGGCACTGACCCTCAGTTGCTTTCTGTGGTGCTGCCAATGATAGAGAAACACACAGAAACCTTGCCATATTCCATTTTTTCTTCATCCCCTGATTCTCTTGACAGTATCTCATGATATAATCAGGCTAGCAGTATCAGTGGGCACAAGCGTGGATAGGATATCTCCCAGAAGGGGGCTGGCCCATTTTTCATGTACTTGAGAGAGATTTGATTCTTGAATAATAGACAGAGCTAAACTGTTTTTCCTTCCTCCCTCTCCTTGGTGGTGTTAGTCTGCCACCCAACCATATTTTCCCGGGAATTTGCAGTCAGTGGTATTTGTGGTCAAATACATGTTTAGGATGTTTAGGATCAAGGAACTACTCTCTTATAAATGTGCAAGGCTGTATATACAAGAAGCACAGAAAGGACACATAGTGTGATATTGCATGACAAATCCGATGTCCTGGGTTTTTTTTTCTTCCTCCGAAGAAACGCATCACAATATTTGGGGGTAGGGCTGCAGACCCCGCAGAGACCCCCTTCCCACACATAGTTCTTTCCCATGGCTACCAAAACCAGGATTTAAAAAATGCAGACGTAGTAATGCAAAAGAAAAGAAATGGAAATGTGTTTGATTTACATTACACAGCATGTGTTCTTGTCTTTCAAGAAATGGTTGACAAGTTAAATAAAACAGTGTCATCACTATCTTTTGGAAGTCAGGTGAACTTCTCTGGTTTAGCTGCTACTTTTTGGTCTATAGTAGATTTCTTTCTTTCTTTTATTCCCCCCAGAGGGAGAAGCCACTGGACTGCTCTTTTTAAAAATTCTCTCTTTTTAGCCTCCCTTCTAATATCCGTCCTCATTATGGTGATTTTTTTCAGGTGCTATTACATCACAGGCACCATCAACATATGAGAATATATCTTTAGGATAATATTCTGCTGCCCTGAAGACAGATTGGGATATCAAAGTGGGCACTGGAGGCAAATTCACTTGCCTTTGGTAATCTCCTCTTTTCTGATACTGCAATGCCATTTAGCTTAATTATGGCCATGAAAAGGGGGAAGTCCTGTGATCAATATGAGGATACTTTGATCTTCATCATTGATCCTTGACTCATGAATATGCAGAGTTCCTAGCCTTAGTTGTGCAGATTGTGCTATGCATTGTAAAAAGGGAAATATGGTAAAGGAGGTGTTCTTAAAGATTGCAGCTTTATACAGGAATTCCAATTATACACAGTTTGTAAAGATTAATAAAATAACGAGTAGGCGTTGTAAGACCTAAGTAGCATGGGTGATATATCTTCTTACACATCAAAGTGTTGTGATGTAATTGGTGTGTCCTTTAAAAGAAACGTGCTGTTTGAAAAACTATTTGCTTTTCTGATATTTTTTTCCAATTTGTCTCTGAAAACCTGACAGGCCCATGGTAGAAAAATGGCCTATAAATCTAAAGTTATTAAATATACGGAATAAATATTTTGATTTGGTATGTCAGCTTACGATGGTATCAGGTTTGTTGCTTAGCTTTGTATATCTGCAGGGCCAAGAAAGTGAGGCAACTGCCTTAGTCAGCAGCCCCTATATGTTGTTCTTCAGTGCCCCCTCTGTTGCCAAATGTTCTGCCCTCAGTCCCCCAATCTGGTTGCTTCCTCATTTGTGGCAGAACTTAGTATCCCATTACTTGTGTTGAAGTAAGATTTAGATGCCAAGCCCATTGACTTCTGCACATGGAATGAAGAGACACCATCTTGTTCTTCACCCTAGATAGCAAAATATCTTGCCCCTGCCCTGCACAACTGAGCATTTTCTGTACAGCCACTCTGAAGATACCAGAGACAAGAAATGGGTTAGCAAAATTGCCTGGGTTCCACATATGTTTGAAGGGCCTGCTGCCCTGACCCCTGGACCTGGTGGCATGATTTCTTCTAATCCATTTTCTCCACCGGTCTATCAGTGATCTATGAGAGATCATCTAGGCAAGCTGTTAAAAAGGTAAAGGGACCCCTGACCATTAAGTCCAGTCGTGGCCGACTCTGGGGTTGTGGTGCTCATCTCGCTTTATTGGCCGAGGGAGCTGGCGTACAGCTTCTGGGTCATGTGGCCAGCATGACTAAGCCGCTTCTGGCGAACCAGAGCAGCGCACAGAAACGCCATTTACCTTCCTGCCAGAGCGGTACCTATTTATCTACTTGCCCTTTGACATGCTTTCAAACTGCTAGGTTGGCTGGAGCTGGGACCAAGCATTGGGAGCTCACCCTTTCGTGGGGATTCGAAGCACCGACCTTCTGATCAGCAAGTCCTAGGCTCTGTGGTTTAACCCAAAGCGCCACCCACGTCCCCAGGCAAGCTGGTAGTGAGCTCTTATTGGGGATGTGCTTACTGGTCTGCAAGCAGTCAAGGCGCCATTTGCACGTAAACTTTGTACACCTGATCTATTACCTCCACTGGAATGTCTCCTTTGCAAATGACATCTTGAACACCTGGAGGCACGGGCAGAGCCAGCTTGCCCAACTTTCCCTCCGTCCTCGGTGATTCATTTCTATACACAAATGGTCGACTCTGCAGAACTGTAGACATTCAAGCCCTCTAGACCAGGCTTCCTCAACCTTGGCCCTCCAGATGTTTTTGAGACTACAATTCCCATCATCCCTGACCACTGGTCCTGCTAGCTAGGGATCATGGGAGTTGTAGGCCAAAAACATCTGCAGGGCCGAGGTTGAGGAAGCCTGCTGTAGACCACCTCCCTTCTTCTTGCTCCACCCACAGCAGGAATTGTAGACTGCTTCCTCCATGAATGAAGCTGTCCAAAGGAAGTTTCTAATATTCAACCACCAGTCACCAAGTACTAAATCAAGTACAGAAAATTCAAGTGATGTGCTTCTTTTTGTGAGCTTAAAACATATAGGCAAGTCATCTTTTCAAGCATCTCCTGCTAAAGTATTATTGTTTTTCCAAGGAAACACTTCAAAATGAAAATACTAATGGGTAAAATACTAAAGGAAATGACGATGGTATTGTCTGTACCTGTTTAAAAATCATGGCTATATAATAGTGTACAGGTGAAGTAATGTTTGTGTTGTCATGGCATCCAGAGGGTTCTCAAGTGAATATGGGTGGCATCTCATCACACAGAGGCAAGATTAATGACTCCCAAAACATCTCTGAAAACTGATTACCAATGTTCAACAACAGCCTCTGGATGCATATTCCAGCTGTGTTTGTCTGCACTTTCACCTTTAGCAGCCTGATCCCGAAGAAGATCATTTCCCTGTTCAAAGAGGGTAGGACTACCAAGGTACCGTACATTATTTCCCTTGTCTGACCAGCAAAGCTGTTCTGTTGAGTAACGGTCTTGGGAGTATGAAAAAATACAATATCCTCCCAGGGGACGCTATTCTTCAAATCGAAACCTGGTGACCCTAGGTGTTGGACACACTAAAATATGAGATTCTTAAGCTCTATCTTGTGATCCTACATATGTCATGAAGAGGGCCTTGGAAAAGTTAAGCAACTGTGTTTGATGTATCCACCACTCACTGTAACTTGGGGAGGGAAAGCAAGTACTGATGCCCCCTCTATGTGCCAACATACAGGCATTTATATCACATCAACCAGACAGAGGGCCTTTTTGGTAGTGGCGCCCGCCCTGTGGAACACTCTCCCATCAGATGTCAAGGAGATAAGTAACTATACAACTTTTAGATGGCAACTGAAGGTAGCACTGTATAGGGAAGTTTTTAATGTTGTTGTTGTTTGTTGTTTGTTGTTTGTTGTTGTTGTTGTTGTTAATGCTGGAGACTGCCCATAGTGGCTGAGGCAACCCAGTCAGATGGGCAGGGTACAATTATTATTATTATTATTATTATTATTATTATTATTATTATTATTATTATCACCCACCTTACTGCTATCAAGTTTTCTGGAAATATCAACATTGCCAGCAAACAGCATTCAGGGATTGTCTCTCAGTCTTAAATGACAGATTGGTCCAGGGCAGGCGGGGGTTTGGGAAACACTGGCTTATGTTGTTGTTGTTGTTGTTGTTGTTGTTGTTGTTGTTGTTGTTGTTGTTACTGTTGTTACTGTTGCTGTTTGCTGGCCACCCTTCACCCTAAGGTCCTAGGGCAGATTACAACAATTAAAACCCATTAATATTAAAACACAATATTATGCAATAATATTCACTGAAAGTCATATAATGAGGGTGCCAGACACACTCCCTTACTCCCCCTGTGGGAAGGGGAGTTCCACAATTTAGGGGCTGCATGGAAGATGCCCTCTGCTGGGCTGCCACACCCCAAGCTTCTGAGGGCAGCAGAACCTAGTACCTGATCTTAGCACCCAAAGTGGGTTGTAGGGAAAGAGATGGTCTTTCAGGTGTTTGGAGTCTGAGTCGCTTAGGGCTTGAAACAAGAGGAGCACCTTGAATTTGACTTTTCAAGTGGGTCATTCCTGCCCATTTTACTTTCTGCCTGCCCCCACCTCCCAGGCTGCCCTCAGACCAGTCAGCTCCTGGGAAGGAGATATGAAGTAGGAGACAACAAGTCTTCCACCTCTTCATTTAAAGTTGATAGACACAACTGCTGCTTTCAAAAGAGCCCTGACAGATGGACTGGATCCATCTGTGAATGAGATTCTTCATCCAGCTGGCCTGCTTCCATGCAATCATAGCCAATGGACAGTATTTGTCAGTACTTTGCAAATGCTCACCCAAACCCAGACAAGGGAAATGTGCTCAGTGGCATCACAAATGCTCACGTTTTAAAGCCCTACTTTATGTACAATACTGGCACGCAGCTTACCTCTGTCAAGTAGCCAGATGCTGGACTGCGTTTTATCAGGTGCCTTCATCTCATTTTTTCAATTTGCTTTTTACAAACAGTTTGTTTTCAGGCTTAGAATTCTTTTAATTTGATCATGCTTAAATATTTGATCCACACAGATGTTGATCTCTTCAGTTCCCTTGTCTTGTTGCATGGATTGCAGTCATTTTTTTAAAAAATGAGAAAAATCAAAGAGAAAAATCGTGATGGATTCTGTCCTCGGTGGAGGGAAACTGGCCCAGGAAGCAGCCACGGTGAAGCACGTGAATTGTCACTGGTTCAGAAGCTCTCATCCGTGGTTAAGAAAGCATGTGGGTATGATATTGATACATGCCCCATCATAACAAAGGTGGCACTCAGGCAGCCATGCCTGTCTCTATCTCAACCCAAATTCAGGACTGTGAAAGAATGTGTGGACACAGTATAATATTCAAGAGGGTCTGGAAATTCCAGTCATGGTGGCTAAGGAATTTGTCCTAGCACCAGGAAAGGGGGAGGGAATATTAAGATTTGCAATCTTTGCTCCAATCTTATAGGTCAGGGAAAACCCTACTGGTATTATCCTTAACCCCCTCAGAAGTTAAAGTTCAGAGGCTAGATAGGCAGGGATTTTTTGTGTACAGTGGTACCTCGGGTTAACTACATAATTCGTTCCGGAGGTCCGTTCTTAACCTGAAACTGTTCTTAACCTGAAGCATCACTTTAGCTAATGGGGCCTCCTGCTGCTGCCGTGCCGCCGGAGCACGATTTCTGTTCTCATCCTGAAGCAAAGTTCTTAACCTGAGGCACTATTTCTGGGTTAGTGGAGTCTGTAACCTGAAGCATCTGCAACCTGAAGCGTATGTAACCCGAGGTACCACTGTACTCATCAATACAGAGTACCATCACCTCTCTTTTCTGCCCATGCCAGCCATTTTGTGCTGGTACCCATGACATTTTTATCAATATATGCAGGGATAGACAAACTCCGGCCCTCCAGATGTTTGGGACTACAATTCCCATCATCCCTAGCTAACAGGACCAGTGGTCAGGGATGATGGGAATTGTAGTCCTGAACATCTGGAGGGCCTATCCCTGAATATATGAGTAGCAGCACTTCATTTTTTACAACAACAACAAAAGCACTGGTAATACCTGTTTTCCTGCTACTCTGTTCTCTGACCAAATATAGGAACTTTCCAGTGGCGGAGGAACCCTCTCCGACACCTGGGGTGGCACAGTCCATACAGACTTTGGGTGCCCTCAGCCGCTCTACAGCTGGGGGGAGGCAGGGGCCATCTTGTCACCCCTCTCAAAGTGGCACCCGGGGCGACTCGCCCCTCCGTCCTCCCTACCTATGCCATTGGAGCTTTCATGTTTTCATTTCCCTAGAGTTATGTTGATGAAAACTTGTTTAATTCACACGTGGAGCTAGATGCAAGGATCTAGTCCCATATAACTGGCATAGTTGTTGAAGTTGCAGCAACATATCAATTTAAGTTGTGAATGAAAACCTACCAAGTTACAACAAGTGTAAAGCTGGCTATAATTCTTCTGTCCTTCAGCTTCTCCAAAAGCTCTTTCCCCCCACTTATCCAGTTAATCCCACCGTTTAGCCAAAAATATCTCTTTTCAAACACTGCTTAAGCCTGTTAAATGACAACACACTTTCCGACACATCTTGTGCTAATCTCTAAGTGATTTAAAGCAGAGAAATGAAAAGCTAAGGAAGTCATAAATCTTACATTGCTCCTACAGTACCTTAGCATATCTCCAAGGTGGGCTTCCAGAGAAATCTGGATGAGATCCCTAATAAGCAAATAGCTTGGACTTGATTCTCTTCTCTTTTGTAGCAAGGACCATAGAGAGTGGATCATGTAAAAAAATCAGACTGGAGGTGTTGGTTTGGATGAAGTATCATCCCCAATTCTAGGGAGAAATCCAAGTGACGCTGCAGTTCGATTACAGTGGTACCTTGGTTCTTAAACGCCTTGGTTCCCAAACTCTGAAAACCCAGAAATAAGTGTTCCGGTTTTCGAACACTTTTCGGAAGCCAAACGTCCGATGTGGCTGTCGGCTATTGTTTCCGGGGCACCTGCACCAATCACAAGCTGCGCCTTGGTTTTTGAACATTTTGGAAGTCAAACGGACTTCCGGAATGGATTAAGTTTGGCACTTTTGTTTTTGCTATTTATTTTACGTTTTTATTTCTGAGGCTTTTTTTGGTTAATTGGTTTTTGTGACTGTATGGAACCCAGTTCAGCTACTGATTGATTGTGCGACTGCGAAAATGGATAAAAGCTCCCCATCCAAACAATGACTATCATCAGTGCAGGTAATAATTTTTTTTAAAAAATTATCATCTACAATACCGTCATATTTATTTTATAGTACAGTACACTGATTATTGGGACGCGGGTGGCGCTATAGGTTAAAACACAGAGCCTAGGACTTCCTGATCAGAAGGTTGGCGGTTCGAATCCCCGCGACGGGGTGAGCTCCTGTTGCTTGGTCCCTGTTCCTGCCAACCTAGCAGTTTGAAAGCATGTCAAAGTGCAAGTAGATAAATAGGTACCGCTCTGGCGGGAAGGTAAATGGCATTTTCGTGTGCTGCTCTGGTTCGCCAGAAGCGTCTTAGTCATGCTGGCCACATGACCTGGGAGCTGTACGCCGGCTCCCTCGGCCAATAAAGCGAGATGAGCGCTGCAACCCCAGAGTCGGTCATGACTGGACCTAATGGTCAGGAGTCCGTTTACCTTTTTACATTGATTGCTTTCATTTTATAGATCAATGGTCTTTTTAGATAGTAAAATTCATGTTAAATTGCTGTTTTAGGGGTTGTTTTTAAAAGTCTGGAATGGATTAATCCAGTTTGCATTACTTTCTATGGGAAAGCGCACCTTGGTTTTGGAACGCTTTGGTTTTGGAACGGACTTCCGGAACGGATTAAGTTAGAGAACCAAGGTACCACTGTATATTAGGACATAACTGGGTTTCAGGCTTCAGGGCAGCGTTCAGGCAAATGGGAAGATACAATTGACACTATTTCACCTATGATTCCTTAAAACTTCTGGAGTTCTCCAGGGATGTTTCAAGAGACAATCCAATTATGGAAGGAATCATAGGAATACTTGATGAGAATAAGCTGTGTACTCCACACTCAACAGAAATGAAAGGCCACTTAAATTTAATGATCGAAACACACCATGCAGATTATACTGATATGCATCACGCTGTTTCTTCTGCATAATTTATTCTGCTCTTGAAATTTCAGAATTAACTGATGGAAGACTGGAAGAGAGAGGAATGTGGCAGTTGGAGAGAGGTGGTCTTGTTTAGAAATGGAAACCAAAGCTGTCTTTTATTGAACCAGGACAATTGGTTCATCTGGGGAAACCAGATGGGTGAGGCACGTACGTAAGTACATACGTACGTATGTATAAATAAATAAATATTGTGATTCGAGGACCCGTCCCCCGCTTGGGAATAATAAAGACACGTGGACACAGTATATTAGGTTAATGGGCTAGAAAAGGCCACAACTTTATTGATTACAGCATGTGAGAAGGTATTGGACAAGAGCAAATTTGACTCCACCCACTTGGAGAGGAGTGAGTCTGACGAGGGGTTAATCACCAGTAGGGGGAGCCTGTTGATGCTAATACAACTATAAGCTCTCCCCTGATGTCACCGGGGGTCGTGCCATGGCCCCCAGCCACGCAGGGCATCGGACAGGATCCATGGCCGCCGGATTCCTTTAACGGAATACCCATAAGTGAAGGGGTAGGTGATGGCCACACCTTGCCCTTCCACACACCAACAACACATTCCAATGCCTAACCGCCAAATACCACGAAAGTTGTGATGATTGCTACGAGGTAGGCGGAAAAAACCAAGAGGCTGGTGCCAATTCGCCAATTGGAAAAAACTCCTACCAGGCCCCCCAGGCAACCAGGGCGACCAACCATGGGTCCATAGCAAGGTCAAGCAAGAAGCTACGCACTAAATGGAGTGGTGGGTGGGTGACTCGCGAAAATCGGCAGCGCAAAGGTGGGGAGAGCTGGCGCGGCCGGATTTGAGCAGCTAGACCACGCCCCCATGGTGTCACCTAATTGGGTGCCCAGCTGGGAGGCGTGGCATGCCAGAGATGATGGCAGGGCAGGGGGCAGAACGCCCCCTGCGTGACGCGGCAATCGGCTCCCACTCACAACCCCTCCCCTCCGGAAGGAGGAGAGGCTTTATCATCATCTTGATGAGCAGCCTACTCCAAATGGTTGCACCTCTCCATGTTTTCCAGATGGAGAAAGATGACTTTCCTGGCTCCTGATCCCATGAATCAAATTGGCAGTAGTGGATGGGCTGCTGGGGTGCTGGTGCTCACCTGACCACTGATTAGTCGCATCACCAGTGCTCTGAGGACTCCTTGCCTGGAAGCAGAGGCCGTGGTGTTTGCATCCATGAGACTGTATTACAATTCCATACTGATCTGCAAGGTAGATATGTAATTGTGAGGACTGCATGTTTTCTGTCCGCACTAATTAATGTTAGGAATTTTTTAAAGAACAACAGCAACAACCAGTGCGTTCTGTATCACGCCAGGGAGATTCAGAATGCTGCACTTTATTTATACTTCATGCAATTTTATTCAAGTTTGTGTAAATTTTATTTTAACTTTTATTTATGTTAGAGATATTTTGAAAGGAGAATTGCGTGTCTTGCCAAGTAAATGCAGAGTTTTTAGCTCGGTTATGCTTTCATATAACTTTACTTGGCTTTGTAAACATTTTATTTATGTTACATTGTGTAAGTTTTGTATGGATTTGTAGTTCCCTTTGTTAAATGCATGTTTTGTGATGGTCTGACGACTTGAAGCAAATAAACAAATCTGAATCCATTTATTACATCTTCCTTTCTCCAATTTCAGGTTTCGGGTGTTTGATCATCCCAACAACCCTTTGAGGTAGGTTAGGCTGCAAATGGTTAGGTCCGTATAGTAAAAGCTATGGTTTTCCCAGTAGTGATGTATGGAAGTGAAAGCTGGATCATAAAGAAGGCTGATCGCCGAAGAATTGATGCTTTTGAATTATGGTGCTGGAGGAGACTCTTGAGAGTCCCATGGACTGCAAGAAGATCAAACCTCTCCATTCTTAAGAAGATCAGCCCTGAGTGCTCACTGGAAGGACAGATACTGAAGCTGAGGCTCCAATATTTTGGCCCCCTCATGAGAAGAGAAGACTCCCTGGAAAAGACCCTGATGTTGGGAAAGATGGAGGGCAAAAGGAGAAGGGGACGACAGAGGACGAGATGGTTGGACAGTGTTCTTGAAGCTACCAGCATGAGTTTGTCTAAACTGCGGGAGACAGTGGAAGACAGGAGTGCCTGGCGTGCTCTGGCCCATGGGGTCACAAAGAGTCGGACACAACTAAATGACTAAACAACAGCAACAATGAGTAATGCCTTGGAACGGCATACAAAAGATGAACGGGTTAAATCTGGGGAAGGGATTTGGGGCTTGATATCCAAATTTCAGATTGGGAAAGGTTATAGAAAACTGACTCGAAATTCTTGGCATGTTGTACGCTGGAAAAAACCTACAGTGGTACCTACGGATGTGAACGGGATCTGTCCATGGGGTCACGAAGAGTTGGACATGACTAAAGGACTAAACAACAACAACAAAGGCTGCAAATGAGCTATTGTGAACCATGATGGCGAACTTCGTCATAGTCTGGTTCAGATTGCATAACTATGCATTATTATTCCACCTTTTGCTGAAGCTTCCCATGGAATCACAGAATCATAGAGTTGGAAGGGACCTCAAGGATCATCTAGTCCAACCCCTGCAATGCAGGAATCTCAACTAAAGCATCCAAGGCAGATGGCCATCCAACCTCTGCTTTTGTTGTTGTTGTTTAGTCGTTTAGTCGTGTCCGACTCTTCGTGACCCCATGGACCAGAGCACGCCAGGCACCTCTGTCCTCCAGTACTTTTCGCAGTTTGGTCAAACTCATGCTGGTAACCTCGAAAACACTATCCAACCATCTCGTCCTCTGTCGCCCCCTTCTCCTTGTGCCCTCCATCTTTCCCAGCATCAGTGTCTTCTCCAGGGAGTCTTCTCTTCTCATGAGGTGGCCAAAGTATTGGAGCCTCAGCTTCAGGATCTGTCCTTCCAGCGAGCACTCAGGGCTGATTTCCTTCAGAATGGATAGGTTTGATCTTCTTGCAGTCCATGGGACTCTCAAGAGTCTCCTCCAGCACCATAATTCAAAAGCATCAATTCTTCGGCGATCAGCCTTCTTTATGGTCCAGCTCTCACTTCTATACATCACTACTGGGAAAACCATGGCTTTAACTATACGGACCTTTGTTGGCAAGGTGACGTCTCTACTTCTCAAGATGCTGTCTAGGTCTGTCATTGCCCTTCTCCCAAGAAGCAGGCGTCTTTTAATTTTGTGCTTCCGCTGCGCCGCTCTGCTGCACAACCTCTGCTTAGAAACCTCCAATGTAGGAGCATTTACTTCATAACTGAGCAGTGAGTTGAATCTATGTTTTCCCAGTCTATGTTCAACACTAGTCTAGCCATTACAACACAGTCAGGTAGGCTGACAAAACACTGTTCCTTCCTGACCAAGCTGGCTAATGGCCAACCATTAATTGAGATATTCCCCATCCAATGGAACCATCATTATCTAATCCAAACTAATTATGCATTTTTGCAAGATCGCATGCCAATGTGTTCTCCAAGCCAGCTAAGATCCGTGTTACACTTTTCGCAGTAACTATTAGGAAGTAATTGTTGCCTTACTATCTGGGGGGAACCTTTGAAGACAAGTTGTGTCAACAATGCCACACAGTAGCACCAGTCTGCAAAGGATTCTGATTAAGCATAGAATTAAAGTGATTTAGATTTGGCAGAGCTGGTTTATCCCTGAGACTTAATCCTTTAGGGAAAAGTGGTGTTGTGAAAACAAACAGCAGGGAACATCCACTAAACCCCAATATTCCTCAACTGTTTTAGACCTCCCCCCAGCCATAATAAAATTAAGTACTGGAAGACCAGGCTCTCAGTATACTCAGTCACCCTTATGGAAAAGGCTAACGAGCTTCTAGCGTGCGTCAACAGAGGTTCTGCTCTCATCTATTTTGGTCACACCTCACATTGAGTACTGTGTACAGTTCTGGGCATGGGACGCGGGTGGTGCTGTGGGTTAAACCACAGAGCCTAGGACTTGCCGATCAGAAGGTCGGTGGTTCGAATCCCCGTGACAGGGTGAGCTCCCGTTATTCGGTCCCTGCTCCTGCCAACCTAGCAGTTCGAAAGCATGTCAAAGTGCAAGTAGATAAATAGGTACCGCTCCGGTGGGAAGGTAAATGGCATTTCCATGTGCTATTCTGGTTCGCCAGAAGCGGCTTAGTCATGCTGGCCACATGACCCGGAAGCTGTACGCCGGCTACCTCAGCCAATAAAGCGAGATGAGCACCTCAACCCCAGAGTTGGCCACAACTGGACCTAATGATCAGGGGTCCTTTTACCTTTACAGTTCTGGGCACTTCAGATTAAGGATACTGAAAAGTATCCTTAGAATATTTCCAGAGGAGGGCATCAAATAGGGTGCTTGGAGACCATGCCCTATGAGGAAAGGTTGAAGGAGTTGGGTATGTTCAGCCTTGAAAAGAGAGAATTAAGTGGAGACATGTCAGCTACCTTCAGCTATTTGAAGGGCTGTCACAGATGATGGACCAAATTTATTTCTTTAGAACCCAAATCAACAGGTTCAACTTGTAAGTAAAAGGATATAAACTGAATGCTAGGAAGAACTACCTGGTGGTGCAGGCCGTTCAGCACTGGAAGAGATTGCCTTGGAAGGTGATGGGCTCTTTTTCATTGCAGGTTTTTATGCAGAGGTTAGATGCCCACCAGTCTATGATTCTATTTATGGGATTTCATAGAAATGTAGGTAATGCTAATGTGGAACTTAGCTTAGAGAAGCGATGAGAAGACCGTGCCTTGCTGTGCTATTTTCCTAACTACAACATGTTGTTGTTGTTTAGTTGTTTAGTCGTGTCTGACTCTTCATGACCCCATGGACCAGAGCACGCCAGGCACCTCTGTCCTCCACTACCTCCCGCAGTTTGGTCAAACTCATGCTGGTAGCTTCGAGAACACTGTCCAACCATCTCGTCCTCTGTCGCCCCCTTCTCCTTGTGTCCTCCATCTTTCCCAGCATCAGTGTCTTCTCCAGGGAGTCTTCTCTTCTCATGAGGTGGCCAAAGTACTGGAGCCTCAGCTTCACGATCTGTCCTTCCAGTGAGCACTCAGGGCTGATTTCCTTCAGAATGGATGCGTTTGATCTTCTTGCAGTCCATGGGACTCTCAAGAGTCTCCTCCAGCACCATAATTCAAAAGCATCAATTCTTCGGCGATCAGCCTTCTTGATGGTCCAGCTCTCACTTCCATACATAAATATCTCACTTCCAACTACAACATAGTAGGGGAGATTAAGCAATTTCCTTTTTAAAACCACTCCAAAACTGTAATGGCTGCAAGAGAAACACTGCAGCTATACTCCTGAATTTTCAAAGGATTTATCCTCCCTGGAGAGTCTATCATGCCTGCAAATTTCATCCAATTCTGCAAAAAAACATTTCGATCATTTGGCTTGCCCTTTTCTGCCCCTTTTCCAGATCCTATTTGACATGCAGCTACCAGAAGTGTACATGGCATTGTAAGTGTGGTCACATTTGTACTAAGTCTACTTTTCAAGAAGCAAAGAATAGAAGTCAACAATATTTCACATGGTAGAAGCACGTGAATTATTCAAGATGTTAGTTTAGCAAAATGATCCATTTTTACAAATAAGAACGCAAAACAAAACAAAGTAGGGTTTCTACTTTGCCAGAACACTATGTGCTTTTGATTTTAACGCAGAAACAAAGGACCGCCACTTTATTTCCAGATTGTCCTCCCCCGCAATAGACCTGGTCCTTGGCAGAGCAACATGGATGAAAGTAAAGGGCTTATGTTAACATGCGTCTCTTAAAGATTGGCTCAAGGGGCCTTTCCAGACCTTTCTTGGGCTTCTTTCCGGGGAGTCTGGAAAATGTCTACAACGAGTAAATTCAAGTATCCACAGGAAATGTTCTGATATTATCAGATTTTGGCGATTGCGTATCTTCAGTCACTGCTAGGCCCAGCTCCATTTCCATGGGTGCCAATTGTACTTGCTACATCCCTTCCGTTGAACATGGAGGTAGGATCTGAGGTCTCGGATGTGTACTGTGCCCATCCATGAGATTTATAAATAGTCAAATAAGACCATAGTTGTATCAAAGAGCTCCAGTCTAAATTGGGCAGCAGATGTTTCAAAGTTGATGAGCAGAGATTAGATTTCGTGTTATGTAAAAGGGGGGAACGGACCGTTAGCTAACTGTTGAGTATTTATTCAGAACAAGAACATAGATTCCTGTGGGTAGAAAGGAAAGTTACAAACCCCCAAACAATTTGTTCTAACATTTTCTAAACCTTTTCCTTCCAAGTTAAATGAAATGCAGATTAAGCTAACAGATGATGGTAGGCAAGTCTGTTTTGCCTCACCAGAAGTAGTGAAAGTTCCCTTAAAAAAGAAGCTCCTCTTGCCTATACAATAAAATGGGGAATTCAACATATTAAAAGGTATTGACTGATGTTACTTATGTAAACATATGTGCAATAAACTCAACACACACAGAGTCTTACAGAGTTTCATAGGTGGATAGATAACTTCTTATACATTATCACCAAGCAACTTGCCAGAGAGAGACATGGGATGAAAATGGGCAACTGATGATATATAAATTGTGTTACCTCTACAATAGTGTTCACCATATAATTCTAATGATACTATTTCCTAGTTAATCTTGCATTCAACCTTCTTTCAAAGATGTTTATATTATCGAAAACTCTTATGTGCAACTGGATATGCTTGCTGTTGACACAAAGTTGAATAGAGGTATCCAAAGGAGGTAATGAAAAACACTTAACCACTTAATTATGGGGTAGGTATAGATCATCACTGCATAGAACACACATGCCAGCCATCATGGGTCCAGGACTGTTTGAGGGAAGAGTGTTTCTTAACACAGAGAATACCCCTCTGCTCAGTCCCAACCTTCTTCCACCATCAGATAAAGAGAGAGAATCATACTACAAACATGTCCCTTTCTCAATCAGCCTAAATAACCTTCCTTGGATCTTCTGAAGTCCCTCAAAGCAGCATGAGTTACTGGCTTCCAGGTGTGAGGGTGTTAAAATAAGAAGCAATCACACCAGATTTATGAAACAAGTAAAGACTTGTCCAAGGTGAAAAATTATGAAGTTTAAGAAAAAGATCGGCAATCTATAAGTTACAGAAAACCAATACTCCTTTTAGAACAAAATGATGAAACAAAGTAGATTAAAATGCAATCCACTCTTCCTGGAGTTCCACAATACCTAACTCAGTAGGGACTCAGGAGAGACTTATTCTTGAGTAGCAGCCTGTCTTCCTTTGCTTGTCTCTCTCTCCCTGGTGTACAAAGCTTACCACATTAAGTTCTACCTTGAACTAAAAAAATTCCAGGACTCCCATTGTTAATCATATGCTTCTCACCTCAGGTTGCAGGTTCAATGAAATTTGAAGCTTTTAATTTTTCTACCCTAAGACAGAGAATGTGCCACCCAACTCATCCACAATGTGGATTTTTAAAAAATATTAGGCGGCTTGTTGGTTTGCATATATTTTATCCTGATAGCATTCAGAAATGGCTTTCTGTCCACAGACATGTGGACATAATAGTGTTTCATTGCAGCTTTGTGTGTATCTATCCACCTTAGCTTACCCCAAATGGAAATGCCAGCAAATTTGCAAACACTTGTCTTATATTAACGGCAGCCAGAGATATGCTGATTTCAGTTGTTGCACCTATGGCAGAAAGATGAATGGCAGCCAAACCCACTAGCAAAAATGATCAAAGTGCTAGCAGGACCAGACTATTTTTTTTAAAAAAATTAAATATTTCAGTTTAAGAAACTGCCTATTCTGCTCACTGCAAAAGCTGTATCCACTTTGACATATGCCATTTCACCGTCAGTGATATCAATCTGCAACTGAAATTTAATATGCAAGGTTGACCTATCAATTCCATTCCTTCCAGTGAGCCAGTGTGGTGTAGTGGTTAAGAGCAGTGGACTCATAATCTGGTGAACCGGGTTCGATTCCCCACTCTTCCACACACAACTGCTGGGTGACCTTGGGCTAGTCACACTTCTCTGAAGTCTCTCAGCCCCACTCACCTCACAGAGTGTTTTTTGTGGGGGAGGAAGGGAAAGGAGATTGTTAGCCGCTTTGAGACTCCTTAAGGGGAGTGATAAAGTGGGATATCAAGTCCAAACTCCTCCTCCTCCTCCTCCTTCCCAGTCCTATCACCAGACTTCCTGTTTACCACATATGAAGAAGACAAATCTTCACCTTCTCATTCTAGACCATCCCTTTTTACTGCTAAGCTTTTGTAGAAAAACTCTCTTTCCACAAACCTTAATGCTGGAACAGTGACAATAATTACTTCCCTGAGTTTTAAAAGAGTTTTTAACAGCTCTCTCATTTGGTCTGCTTTGAAAGCGCATTGAAGTTTCACTGCTTGTGTCATTTACAGAAAAAGGCCATAGGAATCCATGCTATACATAAGGACACGTTGTGGCAATTTCCCCCCTTCAACTATTAGGTCATGTAAACACCATATTTTCCTTATTTAATAAATGGGTCACTCATTTGCCTACAAAGCCCTCTAGGTTTTCTAGAACTTCAGCCTTAATTCAAAACAGTCCAGCATTAAATGTGAGCCGATGATGTCATGATAATACTAATGAGATATCTTAGTTGGCCAGTAAAATGGTACCCGTTAAATGGAATGTTGACACAGCAGATACGTATATCCAAATTGGAAGAGGAGTGGATATGAGAAAGGACACTAGAAAATTGACAACAGGTTCAGTCATTTTCATGCCACTTTGCAAATTACCTGGCTAAAGCAATGTATGTTTGACTGGGTGACATTTCCCCCCACTGGTACTTTGCAGGAGAAATAGAGGGTTCTTTTTAAAGGCACATTGATTAGTGCAAGCTTTGCCTTACCATATGAAAGGCAAGGGTCAGAGGAAGGCTGAAGGGGGGAGTAAGAACTTGAAAGTGTTTGGAGAGGTGCAGGTTGGCTGGATAATTGCAAAGCAGACGAAGCAAGGGCAAGTGCAGATACCCAGAAACCTAATGAGCTAGAAATGAATGATTCATTTTAAAGGGGGGGGGGAATATGTCTATTGCAAAAGTGGTTGTTAAAGGGCAAACTCACCACTGCCAAACAGGACATTATTACAGGCTTCTGTATATTTCAGAGAATCAATAGTTCAACTGCTCTACAGAGATCTTAAAATGAAATATTAGCATTGCACTGCAATGTCTAACTCTGGAAGTCCTCACCATGGTTTCTCCAGGCAATCATCACGAACCTTTCCCAACACGTCCATCACCTCCAAATTCAAACGCTACCCTGTTAGTTCTCGGCCACTTTCACGAAGACCTCAGTTGTTGGAAGAGCAGCAGCGAAGGGTTGCAGGTAGCCAAAACAGATTTAAGGAGAGTAATTGCAGCACAGAAGGCTGGCAAAACCAAGGAGCTCAAAGCACCATTTGTTTATAAGAACATAAGAAGAGTCTGATGGATCAGGGCAAGGGCCATCAAGTCCAGCATCCTGCCCTCAAAGGGGCCAAACAGAAATCCATTGGATATCCTACAAACAGAACTTGAGAGCAAGGGCACTCGTCTCACCTGCGATTCTAAGCAATGGTCAGGCTTTGGGGAATCTGATCTCTCCCACGGTGGAAGCCAAGAAGCAGATAAACAACCAAAGTTCGTACCAGTAATTTATTCAATATTCACAGAGAGAGACAAAGGAATGCAGTCTCCCCTAGATAATGGCGTTGCTCCAAGTAAAGTCGACTAATCTGAGCTTGCTACCTCTGAGCTTTCTGTTCTGCTACTCTCAATGCATGCCGGGTCCTGGGAGAGCGAGGTCAGGAATGCTTTCCAAAGACACTGAGTCTGTCAGCTGTCTCTCCCCTGGTGCTTCCTCTTCCTCTTCCTCCTCCTCCTCTTCCAATATTTCCCAACTTCTCCCCTCTGCAGCCTCTGAACTATGACCTTCTGCAAACCACTGTTCTAAATCTATACAGTGGTACCTTGGGTTACATACGCTTCAGGTTACAGACTCCGCTAACCCAGAAATAGTACCTCGGGTTAAGAACTTTGCTTCAGGATGAGAACAGAAATCACGTGGCAGTAGCGGACGCCCCCATTAGCTAAAGTGGTGCTTCAGGTTAAGAACAGTTTCAGGTTAAGAACGGACCTCCGGAACGAATTAAGTATGTAACCAGAGGTACCACTGTACTGTCCTCCTGTTCTTGGGAAGGTTCAGAAGGTGGGGGTGACCCCCACAATTCCTCCTCAGTCCAGCCCCTGACAGCAACTGGCGTTCAGAGACATACTGCCTCTGATGTTGGAGGAAAAACATGATCATTCCAGCTAGTAGCTAGTGATAGTCTCCTCCTCCTCCTCCTCCTCCTCCTCCTCCTCCTCCTCCTCCTCCTCCTCCTTTTATCATTTATACCCTGCCCATCTGACTGGGTTATTCCAGCCACTCTGGACAGCTTCCAACACATATAAAAACATAATAAGGTCATATCCTCCATGATTTTGTCTAAACTGCCTTTAAAGCCATCCAAGTTGGTGGCCATCACTACCTCCTATGGGACCAGATGTTGTGTGACGGAGTCCTTCCTTTTGTATGTCCTGAATCTTCCAACATTCAGCTTCACCGGATGTCCACGAGCTCTACTGTTATGGAAGAAAAAGAAAAAATTATCCTTACTCACTTTATCCACTTCCATTAGACAGACAGTGCAGAAAATATTGCAGATATTAATATTGCACAGCTTGAATCAATTGGATGTAAAACAACTGATTCCTTTTGAAATAAAAATTGTCCAGACCCATAGTCAAGATTCAAAGCTTCTTCAGAACTTCTTCAAAACAGGTACAAAAACAAATCAACGATACATCCAAACAGTTCCATAAGACATATGCTTGTCCAAGCATAGACTCAGCATGTTCCTTAAAATATAATATAATTATAAACACACCTAAAATCAAATTTGTGTCTCTCCAAACAGCCTCCATGAGCCTAAAGCTGTTTTTTCTCCTAGAGAGACTCATTTGCACGTCTTTCTCCCACTGTGCCTGAGAACAAAAGACCAAAGGGCAATTTCATTCAAAATGGTGATTTGCAATTGAATACCTTAATCATATGATCTAAGGTTAAACACTCACGTGAAAGAGCACATCAACAGTTAATTATTAACCCAGCTAGTAGCTCAGAGAGCTCTTTCTAGCTTTAGTATACTACATTGGAATTTTCCAATGTTAAACCCTTAGCAATATACATAAGGCATTCTCCCTTTCAGTGCGCTATTAAATCATTATAATTAACAGAAAACTGGTACAAAAGAGAGTTGGCTAGAGCCAAAGTGGACCTGTTTATCTGAAAAGACCAGGGGTGGGTACAAAGAGACACAGAGATGGAAATGGGCTGAAAACTGATGCAGGAAGAAGACAAAAATCAAAGTAATCTTGAAGTACATACAGTGGTGCCTCGCATGACGAAATTAATTCGTTCCGCGAGTTTTTTCGTCTAGCGAATTTTTCGTCTTGCGAAGCACGGTTTCCCATAGGAATGCATTGAAAATCAATTAATGCGTTCCTATGGTCAAAAAAAGTCCAAACAAAGCCAAATTTGGTACAACAAGAGTTTATTAAGTGCTCTTTAAAGTCACACATACTGTAAAGAGCATTTCAAAATGCAAACCCAGATTTTTTTTTAAAAAAAACAGCAGAGTGGCCCAATGGTCACAGAAAATCATAAAAAATGCAGAAAAAAACCACACAAGCTTCCAGATTCTTGCAAACCCCTCCCCAACTGTTCCCCCAGCCACCCAGCACACAGAAATTCAAACCCAGAATTTTTTTCGTCTTGCGAAGCAAGCCCATAGGGAAATTCTTCTTGCGAAGCAGCTCGAAAACGGAAAACCCTTTCGTCTAGCGAGTTTTTCATCTTGCGAGGCATTCGTCTTGCGGGGCACCACTGTACTAGTCTTTCTCCTAAAAGAAACAATACTAGCTGTTGCCCAGGATAAAGGTCTAGTGCAATCTTGTCCAACCTGGCACCCTCCAGATATTTGGATTCCAAGTCCCATCAGCCCCAGCCAACACAGATTAGTTAGGGCTGATGTAATCCTAAACATCTGGAGGGCACAAGGTTCGCAAAGGCTGATCTAGTATCACACACACAAAAAATGGGCAGAAGCGCCCTGAAACCTTGTAAGGATATTACAAGGCAGCCCTGTTCAGGGAAGTTTTTAATGTGTGACATTTTAATGTATTTTTAATCTTTGTTGGAAGCCACCCAGAGTGGCTGGGGAAACTCAGCCAGATGGGCATGGTACAAATAAATAAATAAATAAATAAATAAATAAATAAATAAATAAATAAAATAATAATTTACTTTCCTTTTTCCTATACACAGCACCCATATGGAAGGCTCACATCCAAGTTATTTTATGACAAATATATTTTACACATGGTAATTGATAGGAGTATACCTAAAATTGCAATGAGCAAAAGGGAAACATGCATGCATTGTATGGACTGGCTGCAGATTCCTGTCAAGTGTATGCTTGGTCTCGAATCTTCCACATGACATGTAGAATGGCTCTGGTATATTATGGATGTAATCTGCACACCGCTTTCGAGTGTTCTCAACTATTTCCATATGGGCATATTAACCAAGAGATGGCTTTGTTTTCGCCTCCCCATATCCCTTCAGACACCCACAAATAAAGGATCAGATATGTGCCCCAACGGAGGCAACGGGATATTTCAACAGCAGCGGTTCACCACAATATCACTCAGAAATGCTATGAATGTTTATTTGAAAGACATGAAGTGAAGATAAATGCTCCGATGTGCTGTCATTTTTTCTAATGTACCTTATCGCGAACCATCTGGATTTAAGTAGAGAAAACATCTTTTGAACTGCATACAAGTCATCAATTGTGAAACGAGGGCCAAAGTTAAATAAAGCAAACACAATTTGTTGTTGTTTATGGAAAAGTGAAAGAAAAATTGAAGTTAAGATGATTTCTCCTTAGATTATTCCCCCATCTCCATTTGTAATACACACAGACACACACAAATCTTCTATGAGTGTGTCCTTTCTTCTTGAAAGGATTAATTATACTAAGAGGAACCAGCAGACATCTAGAAGTTTGGAACTAATTCAGAGAAATATTGAAAGGATCAAAAGATTCTTCAGTTTGTCTTGAGTTTTATCCAAACTATAATATAAAATGTGTAAGAACACTGTTCATTTGAGCTGTTGACGGCACATAAATCAATATCTTTCTATTCTTGCAAGACTTTTATGCTCACTATTTTTCTTGAGAATATAAAGGGAAAATAGCAGATGTTTTCTCAAATCTCCACTAGTGTTAAGGATCCAGTAAGTGATATGTTTTGTAGGGGCAGTTTAATTTTTTTCAAAAAACCCCAAACACTTGGTGTCCTGGTTGGCTAGGGGTCAGCACCCCAAGTTATAATGCAATTAGGGCACCCAGGTCAGGAGGGAGAAAGATGTCACCCTGGTGTGGGGGGCAGGGGGGGCGAGGGCAGATGCTTGTAGGTGGCATGGTCCAAAGCTGATTTTGGGAAGGGGCTTCAGAACAAAATAAGTGCACTGCAGGCTTACTGTTATAACTCTCTCTCCCTCCCTCCCTCGGCCCCTCAATGGCCATGGAATCACACTGTATTGCCTGTATATTTAAAACATTGTCAGCACTCAAAAAAAGCGCTCAACGGTGGTGTGTTGTGTGTTAGTGGGGGTGAGTGCTGCATATTGTGACTGGGTGATTTGATCACCTTATGCCAGTGCTTTAATCAGGTGCCCAGTTTCTCCGTCTGTTTCTGGGTCCACATCTCAGTGCCAGCTTTGATCCTTAAAAGCTTTAAATGGCCAGGTACAGTGGTACCTCGGTTTAAGAACTTAATTCGTTCTGGAGGTCCGTTCTTAACTGGAAACTGTTCTTAACCTGAGACACCACTTTAGCTTATGGGGCCTCCCGCTGCCACCGCACCACAGCTGCACGATTTCTGTTCTCATCCTGAAGCAAAGTTCTTAACCAGAGATACTATTTCTGGGTTAGCAGAGTCTGTAACCTGAAGCGTCTGTAACCTGAGGTACCACTGTACCAGAAAAATGGCCTTTCCCACAAATACAGAGGTCTTGCCTTGCACCTGTCGGGTGCAGTGCACTACAGTGGAGACTTAACAGGGGGGGAGGCCTTCTTGTTGGTGGCACCATGTTTGTGGAATACCCTCCCCAGGAAAGTTCACCTAACACCTTCTTCATGGTCATTTTGATAACTTCTGTTTCTCCCAGGCCATTTCACTAGAAGCCGCTGTTTATATCATGTATCTTTTAACCTTTCATTTCTGATCTGTATAGACTGGTTTTGAAACAGAAGGGATTTGTTTTTTGCATCAAACAGTGAGTTACTTTGGGTGAGAATATCATCTGGTCTCCTTTTAAAGCACAAAATGTTGGGTTGAAGGCTAATGGAAAAGAACTCAGAGGGTTCGGCTTAGTTATGTCTGATTTGGAAACACTGGCATCTGTTCATTCATTGATCCATTTGTTCTTTGCTAGTCATTACATCTGTAAATTTGGAGTTGCAGATTTAGCTTGTATTTTGTTTTAAAAGCTTTCCTTGGGATGAACGAAACATTGCTGGGTTGCAATATAATTCTGACATACCCCAATATGAAAATGCTGCTACACACTTTTGTGATTTCCAGAAAGCGTGTTCTAATAAAGGAGAGCACGTGTTGCGGCTGGGGCCAGGCAAAGCACCCTGTAGTTGCCAGGCAAATTTGATAAAGGGGTCTGGAAAGGATTGGTGATGGTGTTGCTGGGGCAAATTGTATGTTGCCATTTTGGGGGTGGAGATCAGAGATTATTTAAGCAGGGCCCACAGAGAGTTGCTTTCTCTTTCGCTGTGGGCATCTGATCGAACACAGTTAAAGACCGGTTGTATAATCCTAATCCTCATTTTCTCCTATTTTAGTTCTAATTAATTACGTTTTCTTTGCTTTTGTGTTTCTCTCCCAAGTCTATCCCCCCCCCTCTTTATTTTATTTGCCAGATTCCTTCTTGTTAGTTTTCAGTTCTAAATTATTTTCCTGGCACTACCTCCTTCTCCTGACCTTCTGGTGGGAGTTTGGCCCCGTGGGGCTGCTGGGGGTGGCTGGGGGGGGGGTGCCGGACCCTAGGTCTTCGGCCTGGTTCTCAGCCGAAGTGCCGGGCAAGGGGTGAGTTGGCCTTCGGGCCCCCGGAGCTTTACCCCCCCTCCCAGTGGTTAGTAAGCGGTTTACCTTCTCCCCTGGCCTCGCCCGGCGGCGGCTCTCTTCCGGCGGCGGCTGCCTTTCGCGCGCTACGGTGCGCTCTTTAATAGCCGGTGAGGGCTGGCCAGCGCGGAGGCTCCGCGCGGGCGCCGTCGGGGCCGCTGATTCCGCGCTCGGCGCTCGGCGCCTGATTTTTTGGCCCGAATTTGGGCCAGTCCGGGGAGGCCTAGTCCTCGGGCCGGTAGGCCTCGGGCCTCCTGAGCTCCCTCCCCCCCCACTGAGTGGCCTCTCCCGACGGCGGCTCCCGCTTTTGCGCGCTTTGGCGCGCTCTTACCCAGGGAGGGCCGGCTGGCGCGGAGGTGCCACGCGGGCGCCGTTGGGGCCGCCAAGTCGCGCTCGGCGCTCGGCGCCTGCGTTCTCCCCGCGGATCGGGCCGGGCCCGGCGTGGCCTGGTTGGGGGACCCCCCCACCCACCTCCCCTCCTGACTCCGTGCATTAGCGGCCTTAGCTGCGCTTCGGCGCCAGCGCCTGCGGAGTCGGGCTGCTTCTGACTGGGGAGGGCCCACCCACCCCTCGGATAGGCGCTTAGCGCGCACAGCGGCTTTGGGCTTGGAGGCCCGCTGACGGCCTGCTTTGGGTCTTGGTGGGAGGCCTTCTGCTTGGGGGCAGTTGGGAGGCCTCCATTTTGGAAAATTTTGGCGGGAGCGCCATTTTCTACAGCCTCCTCATTGTGCGGGGACCTCTAGTGGCTGTTTGTGGAAACGCAGCCATTACATTGGCCTTACTTACCGGCTGCGCCACCTGCTGGTGAGCCATTTGGCTACAACTAATTGGAGGCTGCTTGACTATACGGTTGTATCTCAGAGCACCGGTGTGCATTGCATTAATTTTGTTATTTGTCTTTTACTGGTAGCAGGGATGGCTCCAAAGAAGAAGGCGCCACGGAGGCCTGATCTTGCTTCATCAGCAAAGCGGCCCATAAAAGGCCCGTCCCAAGCTTTGCGCTCTCCAGGGCCACAGCGATCTGTTAGACGCCTTCAATCCATGGTCACTGGCTTGGCCAATGACCCAGTGGTGTTAGCACGTGTTGAGGCTGAAATGGATGGCTTGATTCAACGCTGTTCGACTCCGACGACTTCTCCTACTAGCCCAGCTCCGCCTGTTGACGCTCTTCCTTCGGTGTCATCTTCTGCTGAAGATGAGGGGGAGGATTTGTTAGCTGGGGGTCCTTCGCGTACTACGCAATTGTCCCAGTCGACGGTCTTACCTGTCTCCCAAGCGGCAGCGCCAAGGGTACGGGGTGGCCCCAAGGGTCAGGCCAGGCGAAGGACATCCACCCGGATTCGGGCGGCACGGGGTTCAGTTGCACAGTCCTCATCAGTGGTGAGGTCTGTTCCTGGTCACTCACCTGTGGTCTCTTCTCAGTTGGTTCCAGGCGACGTGCTGCAAGGTGACGCGTCCGAATCCTCAGTGGAGGACAGCCTTCCTCTCCCTCCAAGGTCGTCTTCGGGTGGGCTCCGTCGCCGAAAAAAGAGTTCTAAGAAGCGTGCTAAGAGGAGACGGAGAGACACCTCGTCCTCTTCTGCAGGTACGTCGTCTCAAACCTCCAGTAGTGATGAGGAAGCTTCACTCTCATTATATTGGGGCTTTGGTGAGACATCGGGGCTCCCGAGATGGGCTTGGGAGAGGAGGGCAAACTCTCATAGGGCAAAGTATGGGGCGGTGCAGGACTGCCGGGACGGGGTCCTCCTGCCTGATGTGAGGGTTTCCACCAATTCAGCTAGGGACATTATACCAGGTGCCCACTTAACTACAAAGCTGCGATCCAGGATTCTGGATGGCCATTACATTGATATATTTAGCTTGGCACCCCCTCAGGAGGGCCAGGATTCCCTGGATAAGGCAGCCACAAAGAAGAGGGCGGTTGTGCCAAAGGTGGAAAGGACCTTCGAGCGATGGCTTGATAGTTTCCAGGTGTTTGCAGGAGTGGTGGCAGCGGCTTACCCACGGAGGTTGATGCATTTGTGGGTCTATTTATCCATAGTTCGCTCAGCATTTACGATGGCTGGAGCGTCCACTGCGATTTCCTATGATGAGAATTTCAGACGCAGGGCTGCCAAGATCCCCACTGCCCGCTGGGACCGGAAAGATTTAGATGTTTGGACCACTTATGTGGCTCCACGTATCGACAATAAGCTCCCTGAATCGCAAAAAACTAGGAATGTGCCAGCTAAGACGGGTCGCAAGTTCTTTTGCTGGGATTTTAACAAAGGTACCTGTCAGCGCCAGTCCTGCAGGTTTTCGCACAGCTGTGAAAAGTGTTCAGGGAACCATCCAGCATCTGCTTGTACAGGGGTTAGACGGCCCTTTCGTAAGGGGGGGGCTCACAGCAGCCCCCAAAAGCCGCCCCCCAGGCTGCAGCCGCCGGTGCGGGAAAATAGTGTGCTTTCTTCTTTAGCTTATACCCCGGTTAAGCTACAGCCGTTGTTGTCATTGTTACAGTTATACCCTCTTCAGGAGGCAGCATCGTACTTGCGTGACGGTTTCTCCCTTGGTTTTCGAATTCCAGTGGCGGCAAATCCTGTAGCCAGAAACCCTTCAAACCAGAAGTCTGTGAGGGATATGCCGGAGGTGGCGCGTAAGAAAATTGGGAAAGAATTGGCTTTACGCCGTATGGCCGGCCCTTTTGCCGTTCCCCCCTTTCCTAATTTGCATATTTCGCCCTTGGGTATAGTGCCCAAGAAAACTCCGGGGGAATTTCGCCTGATACACAACCTTTCACACCCTAGGGGCACATCAGTAAATGATGTTATTCCCCCGGAGCTTTGTTCGGTGAAGTATGCATCGCTTGATCAAGCGATCAAGATGATAAGAAAATTTGGAAAGGGTGCTTTGCTAGCCAAATGTGACATTGAGTCTGCGTTTCGGCTGCTCTCGATTCATCCTGATGACTTCTGGTTGCTGGGATTTCAGTTTGATGGGGAATTTTACTTTGATAAGGCCATGCCCATGGGCTGCTCGGTAGCCTGTGCGGCCTTTGAATGTTTTAGTTCATTTTTGGACTGGGCTCTGCGCAAAAGAACTGGTTTGGGCGGAGTCACTCATTACTTGGATGATTATTTAGTGGCCTCAGCTAGTGATACGGGGAACTGCGTGGTGTTGCTGCAGGCTTTTGCGGCTTTGACCGAGGAACTGGGCGTGCCGTTAGCTGCGGAGAAGACTGAGGGTCCTTCTACGCAGCTGACTTACCTGGGGATTTTGCTGGATACGGTGGCTCAAACTTCCAGTTTGCCGGCAGATAAGATACTCACGCTGAAGGCTATCATTGCTGAACTCATTCCCATGAAAAAGGTTACCCTGCGGCAGCTGCAGTCCTTGTTGGGCCACCTAAACTTTGCCTGCAGGGTGGTCGCCCCAGGGCGACCTTTCTGTTCCCGCTTGGCCAGACTTATGTCAGGTTTGAAATCACCAAGACACAGGGTGCGCCTGTCAGCTCAAGTGCGTGCTGACCTTCGTATATGGTTGGAATTCCTAGAGGAATTCAACGGGGTGTCTCTCTGGCAGGACACTTTGAACCTTTATACTGATTTTCAGGTGCACTCTGATGCTGCAGGGTCGTTGGGATTTGGTTTGTATTGGAATGGCAGGTGGTGTGCCGAGCGTTGGCCTTTAGCCTGGCGCGGGGAAGCCATAACTCGGGATTTAACCTTCCTTGAGTTTTTTCCCATTGTAGTGGCAGTCCATTTGTGGGTTGAGCAATTCAGGGACCGTCGAGTGTGTTTCTGGACAGATAACCTGGCGGTGGTGAACGTGCTAGCCAAGCAGTCTTCACGTTCACCAAGGGTATCGGCCCTGTTGAGGGTTTTTGTTTTGCATTGTTTGCGTTTTAACATTGTATTTTCTGCTCGTTTTGTGCCTGGAGTGTCTAACGAGATTGCCGATGCTCTGTCCCGTTTTCAGATGCAGCGGTTCAGGTCCCTGGCGCCAGTGGCTCGAGACCGTCCGGAATTTTTCCCGGATCATCTCTGGAACCTTGGCAGCACTTAGTTTTACAGGGAGTAGCTGCATCCGTTGCCCCCTTCACACTGAGGTCCTATAAGAAAGCTTGGACCGATTTTTTGCATTTTACTGGGCAATCTGTGGTAGGGGGAACTTGCACACCTCATTCTACAGCACAGGTGCTCCAATATTTGGCGCATCTATTTCAGTTGGGGAGGGCTGCCAGGACGCTGAGATTGCATGCGGCTGCCATTTCTTTCTTTAGCAAAGTTTATTTTAATAATGACCCATGTGGGAAGTTCGTGGTGCGCAAGGCATTGGAAGGGTGGGGCCGGCTTTGCCCCTCCAGGCCAGTTACGAGGAGGCCAATAACGTTTGGCTTGTTGACCAAGATGCGAAATAAACTAAGGGGCATCTGTTGGTCTAAGTTTGAGGCGCGGTTATTTTCCGCAGCCTATTCCATAGCCTTTTTCGGAGCCCTGCGGCTTGGGGAGGTGGTGTGCGAACCTAAGCAGGATGGGGGTTCGAGAGGTTTGTTGCTGCAGGATGTGAGCTTGTCTCAGTCTGAATTGCAGATCCTGGTCAGGAGTTCCAAAACTGATCAACTGGGCAGAGGGGCAGTTATTCGGCTCCCAGCAACTGGGCTGGGGGGCCCTTGCCCAGTCAAGGATCTCCAGAAATATATGGCATTGCGGCCTACTGGGGCGGGGGCCCTGTTTATTCACGAAGATGGGCGTCCATTGGCACACCATCAATTCACTGGTGTTTTGCGCAAGGTCATTGCTGCTTGTGGGTATGCAGCCTCGGAGTTTGCTCCGCATTCCTTCAGGATTGGGGCTGCAACTACAGCCGCCCATTGGGGCTTGTCGGCTAAAAGGATTAAAGACCTGGGTCGCTGGAAGTCGGACGCATACAGGGGTTATGTGCGTAAATGATGTTGATTCCATGTACTCACATCTTCTGTTTTACCCTAGGTCTACCCACTGTCCGGGTTTGGATAGTGGGGCACAGTATTGTGCATTGGGCCGCTTGCAGAGCTCGGCAATCTGAATGGGGAGTTGGCCTTGGCCTTCCGCAGCACGTACGAGTGTCCTGGATCTCCAGAAGGGGGATGCGGTGGAAGGAGTTATTACCGCTAATGCAGAGGCGTGTTCTTCTGGAGGGCCCCCCTACGGCGATTGTGGTGCAGCTCGGGGAAAATGATATGGTTTCCTTTTCCTGTTATGTTTTACGTGCTATTATTTTGCAGGATTTGAGGGACCTGGCGGCCTTGGTGCCCACTACTAAGTTAATTTGGTCACAGTTGCTCCAGCGTTCTGTCTGGAGGGGTAGTCCCTGCCCTGCAGCCACCGAAAGGGTGCGAAAGCGTATTAATTCAGCTGCAAGCAAGTTGGTGTCTGATCTAGGTGGGCTTGTGATTCCCCACCCAGATATTAATGTTAAAGCCACTGATTGCTACAGGTTTGATGGGGTTCATCTTACCTCTGTTGGGAGTGATGTATGGTTGAGGTCAGTGGTGGCTAAGTTGAGAGTATGTTTAGGTTTGTGAGTGGTTGGTGGTGAGCGTAAGGGCTCAGGTGGCGGTTAGGCATTGGTTTAAATTGGTTGGTGGAGGGGTATGGATTGGCTGTGCCTGCCCCTCAGGTGATGCTGCTGCACGGGAATTCCGTTAAAGGAATTCAGGGGCTTACCATCCTTTCGTCCAAACCCCTGGAATCGGGTTTGGGCCGTGTAAGCCCCTAGGAGCATGCGGGGAGAAGCTGTGGGTCTGTGTCGCAGCTCCAGTTATCCCTGATCTTGTTCCTCCACACTGGCTTCCGCTGGAATCCGGAAGTCAGTGCTGTCCCCAAGGCGGGGGGGGGGGGGGACAGCTAGTCTTAACCAATGCCTAAGCAACCACTCACAATTTGTATGATAATAAAGTTGTGGCCAAAATTATGCCAAAAACCTTAAACAAAAATTATGTGTGAAGTGTGAGTTATTTGGGATAAGGGTGTTTTGGGGGACCTCAGCACGCAACTGATCTTCCTTTTCTCATTGCATTTGTGGACTGAAGCCCAATCAGAAAGCAAATGCTTTCTTTTTCTTTTGGATGGAGCTATCCTTTTGAAGAATTCCGAGGTCTCAGCAGTTGCGAGGAGTTTCTTATCTGTGCCTGTTATCCGGGAGCAAGAGGAGGGAGAGGGAGGTTTAATTAGGCCACAACTTTTATTGCTTCCATAAACATGCACAAAGCTGAGAAGGCAACCATCCCCACTACCTTAACTGCAGCATCCCACTGTCCTGATATTTTACTGCAAAATACACCCCCAATAAATAACAATAAAGAAATAATAACAATACTCTAAACATGTGTAGTTTTATAACTCTGATAACTGAACCAATGCTCAGCCTAACCTACCTGACAGTGTTGTTGCAAAGACAAAAAAGTGGCAGGGGGCAGGAAAAGCCAGGTGCTAATGTATAAGGTGGGACGTGGGTTGTGCTGTGGTCTAAACCATTGAGCCTTGGGCTTGCCGATCAGAAGGTTGGCGGTTCGAATCTCCACAATGGGGAGAGCTCCCGTTGCTCGGTCCCTGCTCCTGCCAACCTAGCAGTTCGAAAGCACGTCAAAGTGCAAGTAGATAAATAGGTACCACTCCAGCGGGAAGGTAAATGGCATTTCCGTGTGCTGCTCTGGTTCACCAGAAGCAGCTTAGTCATGCTGGCCACAGCTGTATTCTGGCTCCCTCAGCCACTAAAGCGAGATGAGTGCCGCATCCCCAGAGTTGTCCGCGACTGGACCTAACGGTCAGGGGTGCCTTTACCTTTACCTTTAATGTCTAACGTAACAATCACAAACCATGTAGAGAAAATTAAGTCCTGCTGGTCACATGACTTGGAAAATTGTCTGTGGACAATCACCGGCTCCCTCAGCCTGAAAGCGAGATGAGCGCCGCAACCCCATAGTCACCTTTGACTGGACTTAACCACCATCCAGCAGTCCTTTACCTTTTCTTTTTTTTTTACCTTACAAGTAATCTGCAGTGACGCTGGCATCAGGAGGGCACTGCAGATAATTGTGAGATCCAAAAGGTGTTTGCTTGCGCAAAATGGCTTCTCTTTCCCCACCTCCCTCCTGCAGCCTCCCAGAGATCCTTAAAATCTGCTTCAGATGGTTAAGGGATCCTGTGGGGCAGATTTATGGGGTACATGAGAGCTGGAGGAAGATGAAGGGGAAGCAAAATAGTTCAGCATAGTGATTTAATTTACTGAAACTGGGAATGCTTAAATGCATTACTGTGTTTTTAATTCCGGTAACTCTTGTGTGATTGGTTAACTCTGGTCACATGGGAAGTATTTTTTATTACATTCTCCATTTTGTTTTGTGTTTGAGTGACTTGACTGCAATGGCTGCACCTCCATGAACACTGAAGAAGAGATAGTGTTAGAAAACTCTCTAAATACATTTCAGGAGAGGAGTGCTAATATTTCTATGTGAATATATGTGACAGAAAGAAGTACAGAAGTTCTCTCAAAGAAGCCGTAAGGAGAAGTTTGTTGGAAGGAGAAAGTGGAAACCTTTCAGCAGTATCTGCATGACCTAGCTGGGTCATGTACAGAAGTATGAATGCAAGTACTGGGAAGAGAGAAATATGTCGTTTGTTTGAATGTTTAAGGAAGAAGCTGCAACCTTCAACTAAGAAAAAAATAAGCCCATGTTTGGATAAGCATGTGAATGCAAATACTTTGCACATATTCTTCTTTAGCTATATGTTCTGCAAGTAAAAGCTTTTGAATATTTTAATATTTTGGGACATTGCATCCTTTCAGTGCCTTAAGATGTGCAATTACTCTGTAAGCTAATGCAAACTGGGCATCATCAGACCATGCTCTAACCTGCTGAGCTATCCATGACCAAGCCAGCATAGAGTTTTCTGAGACAGGTGTGCAAATACGTTGGGAATGTGGGCTTCTAAAGACCCAAGAACTCCAGTGAACCCCAGACAATGAAGAAGTTTGGAAGACTCTAGTCCAAGGGTAGTGAAGGCAATTGGTTGCAGGTTAGAGTGCATAACAGTGCCCACCATGTGGCAGTGAGGACATCTTACTTTTCTGCCTCCATTGCATCTTGGAGTAGCTGTCCAGCAGAGGTTTCTGTAGAATAGTGGGTAGACATGGCAGACGACACAGCGATTTCTCCAAGCAGCTCTTTATTTTGTAAGCTGGAACAGAAAACTGAACAGCAAACAGCTCAGCCGGCCTGCTTTTATAGGCAGCCAGCTATCAACATTGTAGCAACAACAACCCAGGGTTTCCCGCCTAAAATAACTGACGTGGACCTGAGTGAAAACTATCTACAGTATACCCCTGCTGGCCCAGGGTGAGAACTTCAGTACATAACAGTTTCCAGAGTAGTTGAAGGACTAGTGAGCTTTGGTCTCAGAACATATCCACCCTTATCTTTTGCCCTGTTCTTTCCAGGCAGAAGTCTGTGATTTAACTCACTGTGTCCAAAAGCAAATGTCAATTTGGGATTTCTGCAGATTCACATTTGCCCCGACTGAGCTCTACACATTGGGTTTTCACAGGAAAGGTTCTGGAGCAAAAGAAAAAAGGCCACTTGGACCTGGAGCTTTAAAATGTAGGAAATGCCTGGAAAGAGCAGTGTGGGCAAGCCCATGGTCTGTAACATCCAAAAGTCTTCTGTGACAAGTGCTGATCTTTTCAGCACGGTTGAAGATTCAGAGGAAGTGTCTGGAGATCTTGTCCTATTGTGTGGGGACAGTTTGCATTACTGTGTCCTGGGGGTGAAATACTGCCAGCTGCTTGCTCTCTTGATACTTATTTGTATCAAGGGGTTAGTTGGGTTGCATTGCAGGAAGGGGCAATTCCTACCACCTTGAAAGAGGTGGTGGCACACTTCCTTCATAAGTGCTTTCCCTAGACCATTCAGATTTTCTTGAACTGCAACAGCCCATCTTCCCCTACCATTGGCCACAGTGGCTGGGGCTGATGGGACAACCTCAGTAGGACTACAGATTCTCCACCCCAGCTTTAAGCCATTTCTTCTCATGACTCCTGGTGTTTTCTAATCCTCTTCAGGAGTGGGCAAAATACACATTAATGGCAGCTGATTGTGCTAGTTCTATACCGGTTGTTTCATAAGGCCAAAAATTAAGTGTTTGAGAATTGTGGCTAATAACTTTCTGAATTCATACGATGCCTCATCTCCCCACAAAGTTCCAATGAAGAGGGCAAAGGTGAACCTCTCTCCAGCCGAAAATTATCTAGGCTTGAAGGTTTCCTTTTCCCATCTAAGGATCATAATAGATGGGCCTTTCCGTTACTCACCTGGAGGCAAGCAAAATGAAACATAAATCTGAACAAATTTACCTAAGTCACTCATTTCTTTTCCTGGGGGAGCCCTCACCAATGGGCAGCCATCTCTCGTGGCTCAGGAAATTCAGTTCACAGCCCTTATTTCATGGAATGCCTGTTCTCGCTTGCCTTTATACACAGCCATTGGCCAAAGGACTTTCCTCTGTAAGAAAACATACATACGAAGAAAGAGGTAGAGGTCTGAACCCATGATTCTGTAGCCACACTGGGCGATATCATTACCATTAAATCATGTAAATACTTTATGGTATATTGCATATCGTAATGTGTGTAATCTTTCCCAAATACATTAATCCATATATTCTTTTTTTCTGTGACCTTTCACAACTACATTGTTTTGTATGGCTAGCGATATAAGGCATTAGGTCCATGTCCTCTGTACCAATCAAAAGAATTTGCAAGCAATTTATTGGACACCCTTGGTAACCTATACAAGTAATTATTATCATTTTATAGTTATTGATTTCTTTTGCTCTGACTTTAACAAACCTTTACATCTTCATGTTGCTTTTGCCAGCATTGCACTTTTGAAATAACCTAGTGTGGCTGAGAAGTGAGAACTGCAAGATAGTGTTTTACTCCTTAAATTGCTACCAAGCACAACAATTACAAGTTATAAAAATAAGTATAAATTTTAATTCCTTTATAGTCATTCTATCTGGTTTCTGGAGCACTTAGCATTACACATTTTTGAAAACATAAAATTATGCCTCCTAAATCCTTGCACATTGGAATATCAAGTGTATGCTTATTAACTGTTTTACATTTATTATAAATCCTTTCTTTATTTTCTTTCCTCAGCATCTCTTTATCATTTTAAGTCATCAACTGGAAAGTCTCTCTTTCACCTAGTTTTGCTTTCCCTACACACCACCTACTGCAAGACTTCCTGTTATCAAAACATGTCTCATATACTTAAATAAAAAGGATGACAAGAACTACATTATTTTCTGATTTTTTTTATTATTATGTGATCTATGCGTCTTTGAATTTACCATTCTCATTTGTTTGATATAAGGAAAGATTAAAAACCTTTATGAAATTAAGTGAAGCACCATATGAGGTCATTCATTATTACTGCCATGCTGCCAGGGAGAACTATTGATAAGTCTCGTTCTGACCACTCACAGAACCACTCGGAGGTGGTTTTTAACACTCCAGTCCTATAGCCAGCTACCTGAGCATAAGACCCTTGAATACAGGGATAGGCGCCCTCACACAGCTCTACATAGTGGAAATAAAATAAAATAAAATAAAAATAATTTATCATCCCCATCCATTAAGAAAACGTATAAGTAAAAAAAAACACACACACCAAAAAACACCCCAACCTATTGATTTCACATCCAATAGACTCACACAATGTCCAGTGAAGTGAACTCACACATATAATGAAATAAGAAGCAAAGAACAAAACCACAAAGCTGATCAGGGCAGCTGGGTCCTGAACTTTGCTGTTGGGTAGGCATGGCCTTCAAGGAAGCAGCTCTGAGCATCCTCAGAACAATGGCTAGATTGCCACCAAGACAACAGTAGGGAGGGGGAATTGTGCAACCAGGGATAAGAGCCTGTAGCTCTACTAATTTTACTATCGCATTGTTTTTCCACCTGGAGAAAAGTGAGTGGAGCCTTCTGGTCATAGCATTATTTTTGAACTGATAGAGTGGTGCAGATATCTGACCAGGGAACATGAGATTGAACTTAGAAGGCTGAAGGAGACATTTCTGATTATGGAAGGACGAATAGGAAAGAGTGTGGCTTTGAGATTTTAAGAGAAAAGTGTTTAAAATAAAAATAAAAATTGACATTTAACTTGGTAGGGCTAAGCCCTTGTTACATATATATATATATATATATATATATATATAGTAAGTGAATCATTATGTTAGATTGGTTGGCTGTCAGTATCTTTTTTTTTTTAAAAAAAGATATTTATTAAGATTTTCAAAATATTACAAAATGAAAAAAGAAAAAAGAAAAATACAAAATAAAAATAGTTAAAAACAATTCCATCTTTCCGTTACTTATCTTTCATTTGCTTGTTTCCCGGACCTCCTCACGCCTCCCTTTTTTGTATTCCAGTTCAATTTGTTAGTTCAGCAAATCCTTTCCCTCTTTGTTTATCCTAGTCTTTAATCTTAAAGTATTATAACATTAAATTTTTACCTGTTAATAATCCATTTTTTCATATTCCTTTATAGCATTACAGCTAAAAACCACTTAACTTCTTATCCAACATCATTCTAACATTCATTAATTTTACAGTATTTCTGTAAGTAGACTTTAAATTTCTTCCAGTCTTCTTCCACCAACTCTTCTCCCTGGTCTCGGATTCTGCCGGTCATTTCCGCCAATTCCATGTAGTCCATCACCTTCATCTGCCATTCTTCCAGAGTGGGTAGAGGTTGGCTGTCAGTATCTATGGTTGTTAAGGTTACATGTATGCTTAAACATCCCATTAAGTTCAAGAACATGCATAATGATAGCATTTAAATCGTTTTCAAGCCGAGTCCTTCATAGTTTCCTTCCACTGAAAAACGGTTCAGGCAAAAGTCAAGTTTGAGTTATATCTTCCATCTCAGAAAAGTGCTAAGCATGTTTCTTACTCTTTTTACTCATGGTCGATTTTCAAAACACACCAAGAGATGAAGTCACTGCTTTAGTTTAACCTAATTTTATAAGACATCCATGTCAGAAATTTGACATCAACTCTGTTCCGCTTTTCACCCTGCTTGCTGTCAAATATACAGAGTGGATGATCCTCAAATGTAGAGTCCAAAGAGCATGATTCAGAAAGTACTGACATCTATGCATCTTTTGTGGTCAGTTGGTCTTTAAATCTGGGCAGCTTATGTGCAAAGCTTTGCAGATTTGAGGAAAGATGAAACTGGGAGATTTGTTTTTCTTACGTGGAAAGGGTTCAGGGAAGTTCAGGGAAGATTGTTTGGAGTGACCACTAATACATAGGAAGAAGGGCCATTTCCTTCCCAAACGCAACTCTCACAAAAGCAATGTTTACCAAAAGCTGTTCTAGTAGCCAAGCTAAATTAGCTTCCTAGCACATATTCCCAAACTATAAATCTAGCATTCACTTTGGTTCAGGTCAGCTACCCTGCCAGAATTAAAGCGAGAAAAGGAGGCATCAAATATTTTCCCTTTCCCAGTGTTTGTCTTTGTGTGGAGTATTCTCAAGAAGCCTGTCTAAGCTCTTCGCTTCCTCCAGTTCTTTTAAATTGGCCTCTTTGGGTCACATAAATATATATCCCGCATTGCTCTTCATGCTAGGCACACAGATTCTTCTGGGACAATAAATTTCCAGATTCAAAAGTCAAACTGTAACTTAGGAGCAAGTGATATATTCAGTTTTTCCAAAAAGAAAAGGGAGCTGAAGAACCTAACCGGAATATATAGAACAAAATGACAACTGATATTCTACATATATTTGGTGCGTTAAACATAAGATATCCTTTCAAAGTCCAAACTAGATGTGCAATCAAAGAATGCCTGATTAAAGCCATGGAAATTGCACAAATGGACACGTTTACAGGCACTGAGGAAATAATGGATTTTTTTCAGCAGTTTTGCTGATAGATAGTTACTGATAGTAGCTGCTAATAGCAGCTGCTGTGGGTTGAAAGCTACCATGAACACTGTAATATTTCTTTGCACAGAAAGATTAAGTGTAATTTTAAAAGATTATGTATAATTTTTTAAAAAAGGAAAAAAGAACTGGATCTAATGCCAAAGGATCAGTGACTGGATCCACTCCAGTTTTGCCAAAGGTAAAAAGCAGCCCTGGATTGGTAAGGGCTGAATTAGATTGGCGCCACAGTGCCAGTAACCTTTTCTCCCATTTAATTTCCCCTCAGCTGCTATTTTCCGGGGGGAGATGTACAAATACCACAAGAATATAAGAAATGGTCAGGTAAGGTCCTGAGCGCTGCTATCCATTAGAAATATTTCACAATGTCAATGTTGTTTTTAATAATCTGAATATCCTGTTCCCACCCATTTGCCTATAGATTTATTCCGGTTCCTTAACTATAGTTGACAGCTTTAAGAGGAAGAAAGGTAAACAGAAGCACATAGACACAGAGCTATCTTTCCATATCATCTTCCCATAGTTCGTGTCTTCACCTGGGTTTTCCCCCCTTTAGGATATGAATATTTCTTTCCAATTTATTTTGCAGGAAGCTCCAGAAAACTTTGGTATGCTTGGAACAACAAGCAGAATATTTGAATAGTATTCATATTTTATTTTACAGTCATACCTCATGTTACATTTGCTTCATGTTACGTTCTTTCAGGTTACGTCCTGTGGCAACCCGGAAGTACCGGAAAGGGTTACTTCCAGGTTTTGCCACTCGTGCATGTGCAAAAGCTCTAAATCGTGCTTCGCGCATGCGCACAAACACCAAATCGCACTGTGCACCTGCGCAGATACAGTGCTTCAGGTTGCGCTCTTTTCATGTTGCAAATCGGCCTCCAGAATGGATCCCGCTCGCAACCAGAGGTACCATTTTATTTTATTTATTTTATTTTATTTTATACAGAATAAATAATAATAATAATAATAATAATAATAATAATAATAATAATAATAATAATTTATTTATACCCCTCCCATCTGGCTGAGTTTCCCCAGCCACTCTGAGTGGCTACAAAGCACTGCATGTATTGGGACATTTCCAGGTTCTTTACAAAGTCACTTTAGAGACTGTCGTCTATCACTTGCGAGCCAAACTGCAAGGAACTTATACGAAACATATGTGAGAGATCAAACACCCTGGCTGTAATCCTGCAGTCGGTTGCTCCACATCCCCATAGACAGAGCAGCTCTGTCTCCTCAAATAAGACAGGGATCAAGCAGTCTAGGGCTGGGAGGGCCGTCCCATGATCTTTCTGCAGCCAACCACGGTCAACACCAAGAACATCTTCATAGAATCATAAAGTCATAGAGTTGGAAGGGACCCCAAGGGCCATGTGGTCCAACTCCCTGCAGTGCAGGAATCTCAACTAAAGCAGCCAAGACAGATGACCATCCAGACTCTGCCCACAGCCATCCCTCTGCTTCACTGTAGTTGTGCAGGAGGGAGGGCAGGGAGCATCAGCAAAATTGCCCCTCTTGTCCTTGTGGGAGCCAAGAGTCTCCTGTTTCTGCAATTCCACTCATTGATCCAGCCTCATGCTGGCAAACCAAGGGGAGAAAAGTGTCCAGGTGTGGTGAGGAATGGTCACCACACCAAACAGTGCCCCCCAAGATGATGATGTGACTGTGAGTGCTCTGGCTACTGCAGGATACGGTGCCACACATGTCCTCTTATATTCTGAATAATCCCTGTTTACTCAGGGCTGATGGAAGGTGAAGGGTTAAGCACAACTAGGGAGGGGGTCGTTCATTCGGAACTGGGGCCCTTCATCTATCCAGTCAAATTAGAAGAGAAAATTATTTGTTTTTCCTATCGATATATCGCCTCACAGCTGTCAGGATGCTGTCAGCGGCTCCCAGCTGGTTGCCCAGGAAAGTATAAAGACAAGGAAAAGTTTCTTACCGTCCTTTTTATTTCAGTCATTACAGAGAGAGGCTATAGAACCCAGCGTTGTCCTGAGTGAATCTCCACCCCACCCCACCCTGTTTCCTCATTCCTCATTCTCATCATCTCCTCTATGGGTACTGCTACGTGCCCTCTGTCTTTGAGCTCTTTGCTCTCCTACTTTTAAGGCTTGCTGGATTCTGGGAGGTGGTGGGTCTGGAATGCTTTCCAGTAATAACGTTCAGCCAGCTGTTCCTGCTCGGCCCTATCTCCTCTCCCATGATTTCTCAACTTTCCCCCTCATCTGCCTCTGAGCTGTGACCTTCTGCAAACCCCTGTTGTTAATCTATACTGTCTTCCTCTTCCTCCTCCCTGGAAGTGTCAGGATGGGGAGGCAGTCTCCACCATTCCTCCTCTGCCCAGTCCCTGACAATAGCATATGCTTCTCTGGGCTGCTAACAACAGCATTACAAATAAATGAACAGTTTTAATCTGGGGCAGATATACTATGAAACTAATGATGTTTAAGCTTCAGGACCCTGATTCCAGAGAGTGTGCAGGAGCTACTTTAGTAGACATTGCTTAATTTTTTTGGGTCTAGTAGACCCCATTTATCCATTCTTAAGGAAATCAGCCCTGAGTGCTCACTGGAAGGACAGATCCTGAAGCTGAGGCTCCAATACTTTGGCCACCTCATGAGAAGAGAAGACTCCCTGGAAAAGACCCTGATGTTGGGAAAGATGGAGGGCACAAGGAGAAGGGGACGACAGAGGACGAGATGGTTGGATAGTGTCTTCGAAGCTACAAACATGAGTCTGACCAAACTGCGGGAGCCAGTGGAAGACAGGAGTGCCTGGTGTGCTCTGGTCCATGGGGTCATGAAGAGTCGGACACGACTAAACGACTAAACAACAACAACAACAGGCCCCATTTGAGTCACATGATTATTTTTGTTGCTGTATATATTTCAACAAACCCAATATTCACAGGTGTTGTGAAGGTCTGGTGATCTGTTGTAGAGCAACCCCACTGAAGAAGATAACAGTGGTAGCCGCAAAGTGGCCCCCGTGACAGTTCAAGCTTCAGGATCCCCCAAATGTAGGCTGGCCACTGATTTTAATCAGTAATTGGCCGTAGCTGGGAAGGGGGCAGGGAATTACACTTCAGGAAAGCCTATATTCAGTCCTTGGTCTCTCTAGTTAGGTGGTTCTCAGGCAGCAAACCACTGCTAGTTAGAGCAGGTGATACTAGGATACAGGGATGTGGGTGGTGCTGTGGTCTAAACCACTGAGCCTCTTGGGCTTGCCAATTGGAAGGTTGGCGGTTCAAATCCCCGCGAAGGAGTGAGCTCCCGTTGCTCTGTCCCAGCTCCTGCCAATCTAGCAGTTTGAAAGCATGTCAAAGTGCAAGTAGATAAATAGGCACCGCTCCAGTGGGAAGGTAAACGGCGTTTCCGTGCACTCTGGTTTCCGTCACGGTGTTGCATTGTGCCAGAAGCGGTTTAGTCCTGCTGGCCACATGATCCGGAAAGCTGTCTGTGGACAAATGCCAGCTCCCCTGGCTTGAAAGCAAGATGAGCACCGCAACCCCATGGTTGCCTTTGACTCAACTTAACTGTCCAGGGGTCCTTTACCTTTTACCTTTTTTACTAGGATAAAAGGAGCAATGCTCTGGCTTGTTATAAGGAAGCTTCATATACAGTGGTACCTCGGGTTAAGGACTTAATTCGTTCTGGAGGTCTGTTCTTAACCTGAAACTGTTCTTAACCTGAAGCACCACTTTAGCTAATGGGGCCTCCTGCTGCTGCAGCGCCACCGGAGCACAATTTCTGTTCTCATCCTGAAGCAAAGTTCTTTACCCGAGGTACTATTTCTGGGTTAGCGGAGTCTGTAACCTGAAGTGTATGTAATCCGAGGTACCATTGTACTGAAATTCAGAAGATGAAAGATCTAACTTTAAATTTGCCAGCAGTTTTACTTACTGGTTCGTTTGGTTTCTTTTAAAAAAACCACAGCAGCTTTTCCAAAATGGAGCAAACCTGAAATAAACATACCGTATTTTTCGCCCCATAGGGTGCACCGGCCCATAGGACGCACCTAGTTTTTTGGGGGGGAAATAAAGAAAAAAAATATTTCCCCCCAGGTTCGGGGCTGGGGTGGGGGAAGCCCGAACTTCCCCCGACCCCAGCCCCCAGAACAGGCTGCTATCCGCAAGCCGTGGGAGAGCTGCGCGACTTTGCACATTCCCTTATGTGCATAGCATCCTATTTTAATGTTCATCCTGTCTCTATTGTTGATGTTTATCTCACTCCTAGACCCATTAGCCACACTACTAGAAGGCTTTGAAGGCATTCTAGGTGAATTGGTGGCAGAGGAGAATCAGAGACACCGAAAGCTGAGACAGAAGGAACAGGGTATTCCTCAGCAACCCAGATGAGAATACAAGACAAAAAAAGAGTTTTTCTGTCATTGCAAAGGTTCATATTCTGAGCCATGAAAGTACAAAACTTCAGTGATATCTCTAGAAAGGTAAAGGTAAAGGACCGCTGACAGTTAAGTCCAGCACAAACGACTCTGGGGTTGTGGCGCTCATCTCGCTTTGCAGCTGACATTTGTCCGCAGACAGTTTTTCCAGGTCATGTGGCCAGCATGACTGAACCACTTCTGCTGAAACCAGAGCAGCGCACGGAAACGCCATTTACCTTCCCACTGGAGTGGTACCTATTTATCTACTTGCACTTTGACGTGCTTTCAAACTGCTCGGTTGGCAGGAGCTGGGACTGAACAATGGGAGCTCACCCCATTGTGGGGATTCGAAGTGCCAACCTTCCGATCGGCAAGTCCTAGGCTCAGCAGTTTAGTGTGTGTGTGTGTGTGTTAATAAACTACCCCTCTGCTTTATAAAAGCTACCCAACACAGCCGCTAGTAAGAGCAGACACTAGGTTGATTTAAGGATGTTCTGTCTACTCTGAGTTGACACTGTCTTTCAAGTATCTGATCTACATTCATATCCAACGAATCACATATCAAGATTATCACATCACTATTTGGGTTAGTCCATCATTGCTATTAAAGCCGCCCTTTCAGATCTGGCAGAATGCCCAGGCAGTATTCAGTCCTATTCTTTCTTCTTAGCAGTGCATGGAAGAATTTCATGCATAGCTCTTAGATTATCCACAACCAAAGTTCAGATAGAACTGCCCTTTGGTAAAACCATGATTCTGTCAGAGATAACTGTATCAACTCTTTCAAACGAAGGGGTGGGTGGGAAGTTCTATTCATGCTTCATCGCTGATCTGCAGGATTCAACATCTGAAGCTTGTTATGAATTTTAATGGTATGTCATTTTAGGGCTTGGAGACAATATTCTCAGTGAAAAATGGCATCCTGTACAGAGGCCAGACGTGTTGTCAGTGTTTCATCTGTCTTTGCTGTCTTGTATAGTTTGCTAAACTAGCTTTTTTGTTCTAAGCATTGCAGACTGAAATAGTTATAAATAAGTATGTAACTTACATAAACTTGCATGTGAAGAAAAGTGGCTACATTTGAAATGGGAGAATGGTTTTTTGTGTGAACAGAAATGGGATATCAGATAAATTTCTAATAAGTGGCTTTTTCTTAAAAAGAAAAAAGCAAGTATGTTTTTGCAGTCAGGGAAAAAAAATCATTTATGATATAGCTTTATTGTAGGAGCCATATGTCTGGCTTCTGTTCATGCCATCACATGAATAAATATATAAATGAAGCAAAATTGCTTTTAACACCAATTTAGCATGCTTTTCACAGGAAAGTCTAATCCGAGTTTACCAAGAAGCAATCATTTTGGTTAAGCTGGACTAACATTAGCATACCACAAAATAGTGGGGGAGCCATCGTTGCCCCCCCCGCCGCCGCCCTTTCTTCTTAGCTAGCAAAATTTACTGCTATGACTTCTATTATTTCCAGATGACAGAACAACAGTGCTGAAAACTATGGGAAAACACAGTTAAACTAATGGGTCCTCTGCCAACTAAATCATTCGGAATAATTGAACGTGGCTTCTACATTATCTCATTGTTGATTAAAAAAGAAAGAAAGCAAATTCCAGAATTAGAATCTCCTCAAAGAAATTATCTGATGAAGTGGTGGCTGGAAATGTGAAGAAATATGACGTGTTCTTGTAGTTGATGTACGTGGTTTCACTTGCCAACTCCATTTTCCAAAGCTGCCATGGGCGGTGAATTCCAACTCCCACCGGATAGGTTGCGATGATCCCAACGCACGATGCAGAGATCCTGTCTAGGTGAAAGGTTGTTATCATCTCCTGGTGTCTAAAAGCTCAGATTCCTTTTGGCAGATTAAAATGCGCAATCAGGATGTCTTCCAAATGAGAAAGGAAAATCCGAAAAAGAGACTGATTTTCTTTGCACAGGAAATTAAGACTGACTCTTATTAAAGTTGTAATATGAAGCGAGGTTAAGTAAGAAGAGATACACTGGCTTTAATGGCTAGATATTCTGACAAAGCACCCATCATAAAAAATAATGTGATACAAATCTACAGGAAAACACATATTTTTAATTGGGTTTCTATCACTCCAGTGCTGTTTGATGAGTAAGTGCCTTCTAACTATGACAGACCAGTAGGCACAGTCATTCCCTCCCTCTCTGAGCTGCCGCACATTTTGTCTTTTCATTAGCCAAGCAAATTCTTCCCTACGTTTTCCTGTCTTTTATTATAAGATGAGAAAGGTCAAACATTTACTTTTGTTTGCTGGCATGAAATACATACGCAAAGAGATTCCTCTGCCCTTATTGACATTGAACCCTGATATTTTCTTTTATTCTTCTGTCTATAAATTAGTGCCATGGTTGTTGCTGTTGCTGTTGTTATTGTTGTTTAGTTGTTTCGTCATGTCCGACTCTTCGTGACCCCATGGACCAGAGCACGCCAGTGGCGTAGCGTGGGTTGCCAGCACCCGGGGCAAGGCAAGTAATTTGCGCCCCCCAACCCATGGATTTGCGCCCCCTAACCCGTGGATTTGCACCCCCTAACCTGTGGATTTGCCCTAACCCCAGATGTTGCGCTCGGTGCGGCCGGCCCCCCCTGCACCCCCTACGCTACGCCACTGGAGCACGCCAGGCACTCCTGTCTTCCACTGCCTCCCGCAGTTTGGTCAAACTCATGTTAGTAGCTTTGAGAACACTGTCCATCCATCTCGTCCTCTGTTGTCCCCTTCTCCTTGTGCCCTCCATCTTTCCCAACATCAGGGTCTTTTCCAGGGAGTCTTCTCTCCTCATGAGGTGGCCAAAGTATTGGAGCCTCAGCTTCAGGATCTGTCCTTCCAGTGAGCACTCAGGGCTGATTTCCTTCAGAATGGATAGGTTTGATCTTCTTGCAGTCCATGGGACTCTCAAGAGTCTCCTCCAGCACCATAATTCAAAAGCATCAATTCTTCAGCGATCAGCCTTCTTTATGGTCCAGTTCTCACTTCCATACATCACTACTGGGAAAACCATAGCTTTAACGTGCCATGGTTAGTGAGACCATTTTCACATGCACACAGACTGTCTGCTATCAGAATGAATAGGGAAAAGCACTTTACCTCACACCTGCATGTGAAATGTAGTAATGTTCTTCATATGATTTGGTAGGATGATTTGGAGGTCCAATTAATGCATACTGTTAATGATATAGGAGCCACTTCCTTGTCATAACCTGTGCTGGTTACCCGGTGGTTTGGTAGTCACCTGTGTACTAGAATGGTAAAAAAAATAAAGGACCCCTGGATGGTTAAGTCCAGTCAGGCGACTATGGGGTTGCGGCGCTCATCCCACTTTCAGGCTGAGGGAGCCAGCGTTTGTCCACAGAGTCGTCCGTAACTGGACTTAACGGTCAGGGGTCCCTTTACCTTTACCTTTACCTTTACCTTTCTGTAAGCTAACTGAGTTTCCATCCAACCTGCTACATGTCTGGCATTTAGTTTCATTGTCTCAGTAGCTCTTCTTAAATAGTAGCCATGATTACCTGAACTATCCTTTCTAAGAATATTTTTTACAGATCTCAGGCCATTCAGACAACTCTGTCCCATATTTACTCTATTCCATAATTGTCAAAATAAGCTTGGAGAACCATATGCCTTCTTGCATGTAGCTTGGGGGTCCAGATACATTCGTGTAGCATTCAAAACTGGTAGACATACTTAAGTTCAGCATACAAAAGACTTCTAAATTATTTTGTGTATGTTTGAGGAATGATCACATAACTCAAAACGCATTGGGAAATTTTATAATTGTGGATTTATCAGAATTTACAATTAAAAAAAAGATTGACAATAACACCCATTATTTTAAAGGGACTTCTTGTACAAGCTTAGCCATGTCTACTTGAAAGTAAAGTCTTGCTGAGTTCAACAGGTTTTACTCTCAGTTAAGTGGGTGGCGCTGTGGGTTAAACTACAGAGCCTAGGACTTGCCGATCAGAAGGTCAGCGGTTCGAATCACGGGGTGAGCTCCCGTTGCTCGGTCCCTGCTCCTGCTAACCTAGCAGTTCGAAAGCACGTCAAAGTGCAAGTAGATAAATAGGTACTGCTCTGGCGGGAAGGTAAACAGCATTTCCGTGCGCTGCTCTGGTTCACCAGAAGCGGCTTAGTCCTGCTGGCCACATGACCCAGAAGCTGTACGCCGGCTCCCTCGGCCAATAAAGTGAGATGAGCGCTGCAACCCCAGAGTTGGTCACGACTGGACCTAATGGTCAGGGGTCCCTTTACCTTTACTAAGCATGTAAAGTATTGCAGCCTTATTGTCAAAGTAAATGCAGATAACGTTTTGAATACAGCTTTTAAATATTAGCATTTCTACTTGGGCTGATTAGATAAATCAGTTTAAAACCATTTTAATCAAATAAAAGAGCGTACGTGATTATCAAGCAACACATAATGATTGAACCAGAAGGACCATTTGGCTGTCTCTGCTGAACTCCATCCGTACTACATCTATGAGACTGAACACTAGACTGTGCACTTCGGTTCAATCATTCTACTTTAAAATAGTAGCTGTGGTGCTCCAACATCTCATCGCATCTTATATTATAATTAAGGTATACTGTAGGTTAAGTAGCATATGGAAGCATTTTATTTTTAAAATACTAACACACACGCACACATCCACAAGCCTGAAAAGGTACCATCTGTATGATTAAGACAATAAATACATAGTAAAACAATTGCTTTACCTGCTAGTTCTGTGTCAGTTTTAACCTAGAGACCCTGGTGGGAATTGATTCAAATCTTGCCAATTTGACTGATGTAATTCATTCTATCAGGATCGGAGCTCTCCTTTTTATTGGCTACACAATTCCTCTTAGGTCTTAAAGTCAACATTTATATTCTATTTTATGTCCGTGAACCTACTGTAGAATAAGCCGGATATGTTTAACAAAGGGTGTGATTCTGTAGGGTTTGGCAGAAGCAGCACTGCCCTGGCAGAACATCAGATACGCCACTGCCACGACAGATACATTGGTGAAACACCTCAGATATACCAGCAGAACACGCTGCTGATGGAAATATTCTGCCAGCAAATATATGCTGGGAAAACAGATGAAATGAGATGGAGTCATGGATGGCACAGGAGCGGAAAATGTTTTGCCATATTCTTTACCCCTTCAGTCCATGGCTCTGGCGTTGTCCACAACCCAGGACCTGATACAAATAATTTTCTTCCCATTTACTTCAATGGGAGGAGATTAAAAATAAATGCCATACACTGACAGCCACCACCACAAAGTGTAGAATGTGGTATAATTCAGCACACAGTCCCAGCAAACTACCACCAATATATAAACCCCAGACAGGGGATTGAGATGATAGGTGTGCCGCATGAGGATATATATTTCTTTGGCCTCATGCCATGTAGAGTTACAACTCACAGGGGTGGGACTTTGGTGGTGAGCAGAACTGCATAACAGAGCACAAAACACCAGTCTTGAAAGACCTACGTTGGCTCCCAGTGCGTTTCCGAGCACAATTCAAAGTGTTGGTGCTGACCTTTAAAGCCCTAAATGGCCTCGGCCCAGTATACCTGAAGGAGCATCTTCCACCCCTATCGTTCAGCCCAGACACTGAGATCCAGCTCATAGGGGAAAAGCCCCCAAGAGCCGCACACACGCTCCACGCAGCTCTTTAAAGGGAGCGCTGAGCAGAGCCTCCTTCCTGCATTCGCTCCATAAGACGCACACACATTTCCCCTTACTTTTTAGGAGGGGGAAAGTGCGTCTTATAGAGCGAAAAATACGGTAATATGCATGCAAGTAGCCATAATTGGTTACAGCTCCAGATTGAATGTATACTTAATGGCAAACCTGGATCTTAATGCTGCATAATGTTAGAAATGGCTTCTCTTGGTTCTACAGATTTGTAACATGAAAACGCTCCCATCAAGGAAGCGGATGCCAAATGTAGGAGGTTTCACAATCAGTGCTGAGATTCAAGGTTCAGGCCTACTTTGATAAACACTGTGTTGAATCCCAAGGGCCCATTCCTCTTATGGGAGAAGTTTTTCACTAATGGAGCCTTTGGGTCCAACTTACAGAAAGTTGTTTTACCAGTTCATGGGAGCATACCAACACTTCCTTCTATTAACACATGTGGGAATAACCTAAATAAATGGCAAATAGACGTTTATTGTGACACCACATGCATTCCTGATAATGTGAGAAAGAATCCTAAATTGGCCTGCTGTTTCTGATTCATCTTTGGGCATGTAGGAGTTGGGATTCTAGTCACCTATTCCCATAATTCCTCAGGCCTCCCTTTAAAAAGGAGGGGTTCATTTGCCGCCTCTGTGTTCCCTTCTTTGGATAGCCCTCTGTTGTATGTTTTTGCCTAGAGCAAAGCCATATTGTATGCCTGGATTACGCCCAGCCTCATCAACTTTGTGGTTACTTGCCAAGAACAAAAATGTGTCAGCGTGGTGAGCAGGGATAGACCATGCACAACACATTTGCGGAGATCAAAGCTTGAAGGGTTTGCTGGCAATATGGGCAGAGCGAGAGAAAAGAGTGGGAAGAACAAAAAGCAATTAAGTTCTATAGAGACTAATTTCATTTACCACAAATGCCACTTGAAACACGCCCAAAAGGGATAAATGAGTCGCTTGGCTGGAGATCCTGATATACTGTCATCATTAAGATGAATCAAAGGTGTTTCCCTTCATTGTTCTTAGTGAGAGCATTTCTGGTGTTTATTATCATAAAAAGTGTGGAGGCAAGGAAGTGCTCTTTTCCATTTCAGTTCTCATGGTGACTAGTATATCTAACATGACAAGATCTAGCTCTAGGAAATCCTCTGTCTTGGACCTGTTGAGCGATTCTGTCCTAAATGTGATGTTACATTAACTGACAGAAGTGTCAAGAGTGGTCCATTTCTGTCTAGTACCAAATCGAAATATTTAATAGTGCAGAAGTTTCAGCTTTCTGCAAATTCCTAATGTCCTTTTGCATCAATTCTTCCCCTTCAAGTTTTGTTTGACACCAGTGTGTCACTGGGTAGAGTCCCATTTATGACAGTTGAAAGCATCGCCGTTGGTATCTGTGTCAAGTTCACTAGGTTCTTGGGGATGGGAAACATTCCGGAAAGTTTCACAAAAGGAGGATTTGGGCCTGATCCAGAGAAACAACAAGCCAAGCAGCTAAGGAATTGAACTGGTGTTCTTAAAATCTAGCCGGGACTCATGGGGAGCTACTGAAACAAGTGGCTATTAAGGACTGCCATGCTCCCTTCATGCGGCTGTGTTAGTATGGCCACATGTATGTAGCAGTGTTATGTGTGGTTGAATCTATGAAGTCGTACTATGGTGTCTATCCAGAGAACCAGCAGGAACCAATATGTCTAATAAGGAAAAGAGTCAAAAGGCCACAAGTTTTAACAAACTTTGCAGAATTAGTACATCTATTTCTTCAATAGTGTTTGGCCCGATGACTTGAGAAATCCACAGGGAGGGCAAAATGTAATATGCCCTGAAGTTTGTCTACCTATTCCAGATTTCAGAGGCATTAACCTCTGGCTACACACCATGGAGGCTGCATTCAGTTTGTCATGGCTTAATCTATAGACATAAAGGTAAAAGGTAAAGGTACCCCTGCCCGTTCGGGCCAGTCTTGACAGACTCTGGGGTTGTGCGCCCATCTCACTTAAGAGGCCAGGGGCCAGCGCTGTCCGGAGACACTTCCGGGTCACGTGGCCAGCATGACAAGCTGCATCTGGCGAGCCAGCGCAGCACACGGAACGCCGTTTACCTTCCCGCTAGTAAGCGGTCCCTATTTATCTACTTGCACCGGGGGGTGCGTTCGAACTGCTAGGTTGGCAGGCGCTGGGACCGAACAACGGGAGCGCACCCCGCTGCGGGGATTCGAATCACCGACCTTTCGATCGGCAAGCCCTAGGCGCTGAGGCTTTTACCCACAGCGCCACCCGCGTCCCTTAATCTATAGACATATCTTTCATTAATTTGCCTAATTTGCTTGTTTTTAAGGATATATTAGAAGCCAGCATCACATTTCATGCTTATGAATTTTATGGTACTTCCACCCAGGATATTCCACCGATTTTCTACTACTGCTTGCCATGATAAGTGGTGTGAAAAGCATTAGGAGTGGTGAGCTGAAAGCAGAATCCTGATAGCGGCAATGATAATCAAGCTTTCCAAAGGAATTTATCTGATCGCTTAACATAAGAACGCAGAAAATATGGGAGAGGCAGATGAGGAAGATATTAAAATCTTTTTTTTTAATGATATTTATTAAAGTTTAACAATTACAGAAAAAAGAAAAGCAGAAAATAATAATAAGAAAAAAAGATTACAATACTTCGAAAATAAAAGAAAATACAATACTAAGAAGAAAAAAGAGAAAAGAAAACAACAACCCAAAACAGTACAGCTAAGCAGTAAGAGTGAAAAAACAAAAACATTTAAAAACACTAACATCCAGTATTTTCATATCTTTATCTTTCATTTACTTGTTTCCTTGACTCCCTCACGCCTCCCTTTTTGTATTCTAATTCAATTAGTTGTTTCAGCAAGTCCTTTCCCTCTTTCTCAGATTTTGTTCCATAATTTATCTTAACGCAATTTAACCTTAAATTTTACACTTTGACCCATTAACAATCCATTTTTACTTAATTCTTTATAACCTTTCTGCTAAAACCATGTAAATTCATTCCAGCATCTTTCTAACATTCATTAATTTTACAATGTTTTTGTAAATATACTTTAATTTTTTTCCAATCTTCTTCCATCGACTCTTCTCCCTGGTCTCGGATTCTGCCAGTCATTTCCGCCAATTCCATGTAGTCCATCAGTTTCATCTGCCATTCTTCCCTGGTGGGTAGATCTTGTGTCTTCCAATATTTCGCGATGAGTATTCTTGCTGCTGTTGTGGCATACATAAAAAAAGTTCTATCTCTCTTTCTTCTTTGAGAAGAGAAGATATTAAAATCTGTTGCCATGATCATTACCCAGGTGTGCTACGCAACAGGTAGGTGAGAAGAAAGAGACAAATGGGTTAGGTGAGGAATGTGTGGAAGATGCTGTGCTCCTTGCACAGAACATCTTGACAACTACTTTTATGACTCCTTTATATTGATTCCTAAATTCTATGATACAGAAACAATGAAAGGGAAACTACTTTCTTCTTGTTCCCCATTTGCTAATCTTTATCAGAAATGCATTTCCTATATTTTTATTGCTGTTGAATACATTTGAAATCATTTCATCTCCTTTGGTTAATGGTCCCCTTAAGCATCTGGTGGAAAAGAAAATGATGTGTGTCCCAACCATATTCTGAACATTATGCTTCAAAAATCATAATGAAAATATAAATGGGATCTAGCAGTGTTCTGAAGCCGATTAGTAAGTTTCTGTGTGCGGTAACATTATTGTCAGCACAAAAAAGTTAAACATGCTGAATTGCAGTTAATTGAAGCTTTTGAGCAGTGTAGTTCAGGGGACTAAAAGAAGACAAATAAAATAACAATTATTAATACGTAGCTTATTGTAATATTATATAGAGCAACAGAAATGCTGCTTTGGGATGGACCTATCTTGGATTTCATGTGAAGACTTTAATCCTAAGCATGCTTTTTTATATATATAGGGGTACCTACATCTAAGCAGGCTTAGGGCGTACTGTTGGTGCTATATATAGATATATAGATGTAAAGGAGAACCCCAGTCAACAAATACAATGAAAAGATGACTGGTTTTATGGTCCCAGTAGACCATTTGCTTTCGTTTCTAGCATTCATTTTAAAATACTTTGTACTTTTATTTATTTACTTTTTTGAAACATTTATCCCCTGCTTGTGAACCAGGATCTTGAGGTGCTCATGCAAGGCCAGATTTAGGTTTGATGAGGCCCTAGGCTACTGAAGGTAATGGGGCCCTTTATGTGTCCAGCTGTCCTTTGTCAACAACAAATTGCCACTATTTTTGTGTGTTGAATATATGCTATATGGTAATTTATGGACCTCATAGGTATCTCAAGCCATTTGCCCATGTTGACAAGCAACCAGTCCATGCAGAATGTAGGCACCCTATATATAAGTAAAGGGAAAGGGACCCCTGAGCATTAGGTCCAGTCGTGACCGACTCTGGGGTTGCAGCGCTCATCTCGCTTTATTGGCCGAGGGAGGCGGCATACAGCTTCCAGGTCATGTGGCCAGCATGACTAAGCCACTTCTGGCAAACCAAAGAAGCGCATGGAAATGCCGTTTACCTTCCCGTCGGAGCGGTACCTATTTATTTACTTGCACTTTGCCATGCTTTTGAACTGCTAGGTTGGCAGGAGCAGGGACCGAGCAACGGGAGCTCACCCCGTCGCGGGGATTCGAACCGCCAACCTTCTGATCGGCAAGTCCTAGGCTTTGTGGTTTAACCCACAGCACCACCTGCGCCCCACCCTATATATAGAAATGAGCAAACCAGGGATATTTTAGGGAGCAGGCTAGCAGGCGGGGCCCATTACTGACACCATAGGAGCCTACACAACACAAAACAAAACACTGTTGCCGTATGTAGGTTTTATTTTATTTGTTTTTTATCCTATATTTTGGAAATGTACATCCAGGGTTTTTTTCTTTTTAATTTTTTTGGGTCCCCCAAGAGAGTGGGGCCCTAAGCTGTAGCTTGTTTAGCTTATACATAAACCCAGCACTGTGCTTATGTCGTCTCTGATTCCCAGATCCCAGCAGCAGAAACATCTCCCTTGGGTTCCTGGTTATCTCCAGGTAGGGCTTGGCAGGGGTGGCCTGGCCCATTTGACCACCTGGAAGGTGCCACTCTGAATGGATGCCACCCACTGCCCATGATGAAGCCTTGCTTTCTGGGGTCATGCAGTTGCGTCTCCTGTTGAGGTCATGCAAGAGCCCCCCGAGATCTCCGTGCAATTTCACAGGGCTCTCATGAGATCTCTGACCCAGAGGCTGCTGCAGCTATTTCTCTGGTGGTGGGGAGGGAATGCACCTGCATAAGTGCCCCTTGGATTCTGCCTCCTGGGGCTGGGAATAGTCTAGTTTGAAACCCTAAACAGCTGCTGCCAACCTATTTAGAGAATACTGAGCAATAGTCTAAGTAGATTCCTATATTCCTGTTTCATGAAGGATTTCCCCACCCCCAGTTTCTGGCAAAGGCTGAGGGAGAAAAGCATCTTTTTAAAATTCAAACAATCCACATGTTCAGATCCGAACATTTACATACATATTTGTTAGAGTAATTGGCAAAAGTATCCCCTCTTCTTTTGCCCATGTGGCTAGTGTGCCTGCCAGTATATTAAATTCTTCTTAGCATCATAAAATCCAGCATTAGCAAGAAGCATATTTTTCTTCTCATGTCAAAGGTGAATCATTTCCTTATGTCTGAGATATCTGGATATAAGAGATTGCCTCCTTCACAGAAGGACAAATAACAGCTGCCCTTGACAATGCCCGACTGGATCTTAACTGACTAGCTCTTTATTTGGCTACATCTTATTTCTTCCACAAAATAAGAATGTGTGTGTGTGGGGGGGGGGATCCGCTACGTGGAAAACGAGCATTTGAGTTTATTAAATGTAACATTAACTCTTTTTTCAGTGGGTTTTAATCTGGCCAAAAAGTTTCCATGCACTTAAGATGTAATTGCAAAGTAATTTAATTTTTCCACACACCAACTCAAAATGGTTGCCATGTTTGACATACAATTCACTAAGTACTGCAGTTGTAGAATCTTTTTTATATTATATATATGGTTTTATATTGTGTTGCTACAGGACTGTAAACCAAGTTGAAAACAACTAATATATTATTTCAATAAACAGATAAAATAAAGTAGAAGCTCCATTTGCTATGGTGGAAAGGTGGAAGCACAGCAGCTGCACTTAGTGGCCTGCTTGGCTTGTCAGTGGCTGATCTTTAGGAAGACATAAAAGCGCTCAATAATGGACAATCATTTTTTTAACATACCTATGGGAAAAGTCCTATCCTAACCAGATGTAGCTAGTGCCTGACTTAGTTCCTCAAGAATGCGTGTTGACAGGCTGTCTACATTTTGTAGCCTTAGCTGTGAATATTCTTATCATCTAATCCCCTTTTTGGAATCCTCTTCGGTTCCTTTGGGAATTCTCTTGGGCTCACTGAATCAATAATGCTCTCTGGTAGTGACAAATTAAATGCTGTTACTGGCAACCCAGCCACAAAGCTCCCTCCAAACTCTGATATCAATACCATCTGGTCCTAGCAACTTGTTGAAATTTAAATTATCGCATTTTCCCAACATCCTCTCTTCTGAGACTTTAATCTTTGACAACACCTTATATTTATTACCTGCAAAAAAAAAGTAGCTTTTGTGATATATCCCGCTATCTTTCACCGTGTGGAGAAAGAGGCAAGATCTACCTTTACAATGCTTACACAAGAGAGAATAAGTCGTGGATGTTGAAGCTTTTCAACATTATTATTATTTATGATTTATTAATTTCTATACCGCCCCATACCTGCAGCTCTCAGGGTGGTTGCAACAGGAAAACACAAACATATTATTAATATTATTATTTAATTTATATACTGCTTATATGCCAAAATGGCTTCTAATTAGTTTACAACTATAAAATGAATTATGAAATCCAGGTATGATTAAAATACACAGTCAAAATCCTCTGGGAGCATGAAAACATCCATAATTAAAATATGCAATAAAACAAGCCAGGTAAAAAGCATGGCAATTAAAATTAACGTTAAAACAGTAAGATCAGAAGTTCAGGGTAATCCTGGCCTGAACAGGTATGTCTTCAGGAGTCGGTGGAATGCCAATACTGATGGGACCTCTCATAGTTCAGCAGCGAGGGTATTCCACAACACTGGCGCCACCAGTGAAAAATCCCACCTCCGTGTTAACACAAGCTGATAACCATCTGGCTGTGGTAAAGCAAACTGGTTTTCATTATCTTTAAGCTAGGCCTTAAACCAGGCAAGTTGATCAGCAGAAAGCAAGTCCCTGGTTAAATCCTTGGTATCTAAACAGAGCTATAAAGTCCTGAAGAAGTACTTCTACTCTGTAGAGGCAATATTGAGCTTGATGAACTAATGGAACGACTAGGTATAATGCCACTTCCCATATACATATGGAATTATAAACTCCAATATTGCCCTATATATTTATAAACATCTTCAGAAACAATGAAATATGTCACTGCTGAAAACAAGGCAATAAACAGTGCTTTTTTAAAAAAATTAGCCCATGTTTCTTAATAAAGGTCCTGTTTAAAAGTTGGTAGTCGAGTCCAGTGAAATTTAAGCTGTGAATTTACCTGGGAGTAAATTCAGTCTAATGGACTAACTTTGAAATAAAAACATATAGGATTATATTGTTAGTCATATGTCCCAATGTGTTTCAAATTATCAGTGAGTTAGAGACTTCCCTTGCATGCAGAGTCAGACTCCGGCAGATTTTTTTTTTTTTTAATTTTAAAATTAAATTTTATTTCCAATATATACTCTTTTAAAATCACATATTCACCAAAGAGTAAAAAAGAAACACACAAAAAAATAGACAAATATAGACAGTAAGACATCAAAACATAAATACATTTCTCCATAACTATTGGTTATCTTTTCGTCGCTCTGACTTCCCTCCACCACGATGTGAGCTATATCACCTTAGTAACCATCTTGCAGTTCCTTCTTTCAACCTTTATCTTTACTTCACAGATTCTATAGTTCACCTACTGTTATTTTAATGTTACCTAAGTTTTTTTCCATGTATGATACAAGTTTATTCCAATCGTTAATAAAAGTTTTATTACTCTGATGCCTGATCTTCTGTGTCATTATTGCTAACTCTGAGTACTCAAATAGCTTGCTTTGCCACTCACTAATAGTTGGGGTTTTAGATGATTTCCAGTTCTGTGCCAGTAATATTCTGGCTGCTGCCGTTGCATACTGGAACATGGTTTGGTCTTCTTTCCTAATCTCCTCACCGATCATTCCCAGAAGAAAAGCTTCTGGTTTTTTTGGAAATGTGTATTTCAGAATCTTTTTCAGCTCGTCATAAATAGAACCCCAGAACTTCCTTACTTCTTCGCATGCCCACCACATATGATGGAAGTCGCCCTCTTTTTTTTTACATTTCCAACATCTTTTGTCTCCAGTTTTATACATTTTTCCTAGCTTAACGGGGGTAATATGCCAACGATACATCATTTTTTCTATGTTTTCTCGGAGGCTAACGCATGCTGTAAATTTTATATCCTTGGTCCAAAGTTTCACCCATCTCTCATATTCTAAGCTGTATCCCAAATCTATGGCCCACTTTATCATGACCTCCTTCACCTCCTCATCCTTAGTCTCCCAATCCAGTAATTGATTATACATTTTGGATAGAAGCTTACTTTTCCCCTCTAATATTTCCACCTGGAATTTGGATTTTTTCTCGTTCATCCCTATTTTTTTGTGTTCATTCCATAGGGTGTTAATTTGATGAACTTGTAGCCACCCTATTGACTTGTCCTTTAATTCCTCATATGATTTAATTCTCCACCCTTTATCCGATTTAGTCAAGAGATCTTCGTAAGTCCATCTTTGGGTTCTTCCATTTACATTTATCACTGATGAGATGTTAACCGGCGATAACCACCAAGGTATGCCTTTTTCCAACAATCTTTTAGTTCTATTCCATACTTCTAGCAGCGCTCCTCTGACAATATGGTGGGAGAATCCCTTATGCACCCTTTCTTTATCCTGCCATAAATAAGCGTGCCAGCCAAATCTAACATCGAATCCTTCCAGGTCCAACACATCTGAATTTTCCAAAACTATCCATTCCTTTACCCAACATAGGCTTGCAGCCTCATAATATAATTGCAAATTCGGAACAGCAAACCCCCCTCTTTCTCTCCTATCTGTGAGCAATTTAAACTTAATTCTTGCTCTTTTCCCCTGCCAGATAAACCTGGACAGGGTTTTCTGCCATTCCTTAAACATTGTTGTTCCTCTAATTACTGGAATATTCTGGAATAGAAATAGTAGTTTTGGAAGGATATTCATTTTTATGGCCGCCATTCTTCCCTCCCAGGAGAGAGTTAATCTGCTCCAGATATCTAAATCTTTTTTGATCTCGTTCCAGATTTTATTATAATTATTTTCTACTAAATTTATATTTTTTGTGGTTACCCAAATACCCAAATACTTCACCTTTTTCACTACCTTAATCCCTGTTTGTTGTTCTAGTTGATTTCTTAAATCTTCAGCCAGGTTTTTTGTCATTATTTTTGTCTTAGCTTTGTTTAACTTGAACCCAGATAACTTTCCAAACTCCTCAAGCAGTTCTAGGGCTTTTTCCACGCTTTTTAATGGTTCTTCTACTGATATTACTAAATCATCGGCATATGCCTTTAATTTATATTCTTTCGTTCCAAGTTTAATTCCTCTTATTTCCGGTGTTCCCCTTATTTTATTTGCAATTGTCTCCAGTACCATAATGAACAAAAGGGGGGATAGGGGGCACCCCTGTCTTGTGCCTTTTGATACCATGAATGAATCTGTTAAGTTGTTATTAATAATTAGTTTCGCTTTTTGGCTCGAATAGATTGCTTTAATGCCTTCTAAAAAGGGCCCCTCTATCCCTACCCTTTCCATACACTTTATCAGGAAACACCAGGACACATTGTCAAAAGCTTTTTCAGCGTCGACAAATACCAGAGCCGCAGGAATTTCATTTTTGGATTCTAAATATTCAATAATGTTAATTATGTTTCTTATATTATCTTTTAACTGTCTACCTGGCAAGAATCCGACTTGGTCTTTATGAATTGATTTTAACAAATATTTTTTCAATCTTTTTGCCATTATTTCAGCAAAAAGTTTATAGTCATTATTGAGTAGTGATATTGGCCTATAATTTTTTATGTCCAATTTATCCGAATCCGGTTTTGGTATTAGGGTAATATGTGCTTCTCTCCACGAGTCCGGTATCCTCCCTCCCTGTAAGATATTGTTAAATACTTCACATAAGACAGGTGTTACGTGTTCCTCCAAGACTTTATAATATTTTTGTGACAGACCATCTGGGCCTGGGGCTTTTCCTGGCTTCATTTTTTTTATAGCCTCTTTAACTTCCTCCTTCGTTATTTGTTTATTTAGCTGGGCTTTTTCTTCTTCTGTCAACCACTCCTCCCCGTTTTCTTTCAAATAATTTTCTATTTCTGTTGTATCTTCATCCTCCTTTCTTTTGTATAGGGCTTCATAGAATTGAAGAAACTTTTCCTTTATTTCATTTGGGTCTTCTATTATTTGTTCCTCTATTTTGATCTTATTAATCACCATTTGTTTTTTCCTTTTCCTTATTTGCCATGCTAATAACCTCCCGGTCTTATTTGCAGATTCGAAATATTTCTGTTTCATTGATTTTATCCTCCATTCTACCTCTTGCCCTAATAATGTTGAGTATTGAGTTTGCAGCACTTTAGATATTTGTTTCGTCTTTTCGTCCTCTGGGTTTATTAGCAGTTTTCCCTCGCAGTCTTTCAGTTGTTTCACTATTTCTTCCTTTTTTGATTCTCTTAATTTTTTCCTATAGCTATTCTGTTGAATCAAGAATCCCCTAAGATCCGCTTTACTTGCTTCCCAGACTATGTCAATTTTAGTTCCTTTATTTAAATTCCATTCAAAATACTCTTTCAGGGTGTTTTTTGCTTTTTCAATAGTCTCTTCATTTTCTAGTAGGTATTCGTTCATTCTCCACCTGTACTCTCCCAGTGATCTACATTTTATTTCCAGGATGATTGGGTTATGATCGGAAAGTGTTCTAGGTTCTATCTCACATTTCCTTGTTCTTAATGATAACTCTCTTGAGGTCCAAATCTGGTCGATTCTTCCCCAACTCTGATGTGCATCTGAAAAGTGTGTGAATTGTTTTGTTGTTGGATTTTTATACCTCCAGATATCAATCAAATCTAAACTTTCCTGTAAATTTTTAAATGATTTTGGAAGTTTCCCTTGATTCTTCTTTCTCTTTTTTCCACTCCTATCCATTTCAGGGTCGGGGACTCCGTTTAGATCCAGACTCCGGCAGATTGAATGGGCGGGACCAATAGTGGGACCAACACTCAAGATGGTGGTTTTTGAACATGCTGTAGAAGGAAATGAGGGGAAGATGGGGTTCATCAACCTGGGAAGCTCATCCGTCTAGGGCAGGGGGCAGCAAACTTTTTCAGCCATGGGCTGGTCCACTGTCCCTCAGACCACGTGGTGGGCCAGACTATTTTTTTAGGGGGGGATGAATGAATTCCTATGTTGTTGACCATTTGCGAAGACTCAGGAGACACCACTGCTGACACTAGCCTGTAAGTGGTCTTCCCCTTAGGGCAAATCTAAAGCTCTATCCCAGCCAGATGTTCTCACAACCCAATCAAGCTACAGGACTCTGCCTTTAAGATCCTCTGCTTGTATTTCTGGCTGCTTAGACCATTTAGCCCAGGGGTCAGCAACCTTTTTCAGCCATGGGTGCGTTCACCGTCCCTCAGACCATGTGGTGGGCCAGACCATATTTTTTTTTGGGGGGGAGGGGAATGAACAAATTCCTATGCCCCACAAATAACCCAGAGATGCATTTTAAATAAAAGGACACATTCGACTCTTGTAAAAACACGCTGATTCCTGGACTGTCCGCAGGCTGGATTGAGAAGGCGATTGGGCCGCATCCGGCCCACGGGCCTTAGGTTGCCTACCCCTGGTCTAGGAGAAGGAAAACACTGTTGCCTTGCAGCTATAGCACAATTCCCGAACCTAGTACCCTCCAGATTTTTTGGACTACAACTGCCACCAGCCCCAGTAAGCATGGCCATGCTGGCTGTCCTAATTGGAGTTGCCATCCAAAACATTAGGAGGGCACCAAGTTGGGGAATGCTGGTCTATAGAATAAGCCCTTTTGTTCTTAAAAATAATATGAGGAAAGGGCTAAGAAACAGAGCCATTTTGTATGAATTCCTAATACAGCTGTACCTTGGTTGATGAACGTGTTGGTTCCCGAACACCGAAACCAGGTGTTCCGGTTTACGAACGTTCTTTGGAACCCGAACATCCAACAAGGCTTCTGCGGCTTCCGATTGGCTGCAGGAGCTTCCGTTCGACTTCCGAGGTACGACTGTACAACAAGTGATTTTTACAGTGACTCATTCAAAAAGCTGCTGTGTCTTCTTGCATTGATTTGCATACATTAAGCGTCAACAAATAAAGCCACTCCTTGCCCACTTTCCCACTCCCTAGACACTGAATTATTTCCTGAGTCATCTTGCAAAAGGATAATCCAGTATGGTGAATTTTATAGAAACTGTGTTCCCTCCTCAAGCATCTCTTAACAGAGAAGTCTGTAAGAGCTAAAGCTGTAGAGACTAGACACATGATATATTAAGCTTTACTAATCTATGTCCCTGGCAATGTGGGATTGTTCTCTGTTGCTGATTTATTAGTGGTTTGTCCAGCCTTGACTGAAATGAGTTGTCAGGGGATTGGGCTTTTGCTTCTGAGATTATTTCATAGTCTAATAAATGTAACCATCAGGAAGATTTTATTGAAGGACACAGCCTTTTCCCTTTCTTAATTTTATCCCCTTTCTCTTTAAAAAAAATCATGTAAGGCCTTCCATTTCAGGAAATAATTTCTTCCTTATGTTTCCTCAGTTCAAACACGTATGTAGAATGACCTTTAATGTTTACTCTGACATCCATTTCTCTTTCAGCTATTTTTATATAGCTTTCTTCACAATAAGCATCAGCTCTCTCTCCCACTTATCCCTGATGAATATGGAATAATACAATGTTTTTTGAATTTTCTAATACCAGTGAACATGGTCTATATCAATTTGTCTGCTGAGGAGCTCTTAACATCTGCCACAAAATCTCTACCTTTCATGCTACAGCACACATACAATTCACACAGGACAGACACTAGATTTGTTGAGCCTCAGAGTTAAACCATGTTTAAAAACGGCCTAGGACACGTTCTGTGCTCTCCTGCATGTTCATATTTCAAGTAGTATTAGTAGTATTAGCAAGTTGTATTTAAAGCTATCCGCTATCATCATGAACAATCTTCTCAACTGAAGAATCAAGATAAGCTTCCAAGGAAACCCAGGATGCCAGTTTAAAAGCTATTAGCGTAATTTCTTCATTCTTTAGTATGGAATTCTTTAGTGTGACACCTACAATTCCATGCATACTTGAAGCAGGATAAAGACCAATTGCATTCTTTGAGACTAACATGGTTGGGGAACCTCTAACTCTCCAGGTGTTCTTGGATTCAAACTCTGAACAGTTCCAAGACTCTGTGGAGCAATGGGTCAGTGTGTCTGGCTTGTTAACCAGAAGGTTGGTGGTTCGAGCCCACCAAGGGATGGCTGTGAGCAGAATTGCAGCATTGCAGAGGTTTGGACCAGATGGCTCTTGGGGTCCAGTCCAGCTCTACAATTCTATGATTCTGTGATGTCAGCCAGCACAGTCAATGGCCAAAGTTGATGGGAGCTGCAGTCCAGCAACACAGGTCTCCCATCCTTGAACTCTAGAATCATGAAGCTGGAAGAACAGAATTGGGTCAGGAAGAGGCATATTCTTAATAGCAACAAGAATTTGGATGTTTGCTTTCAAACCTGGCAGTACCAAAGCATTTTACAACCAAAACCAAAACATGATAGTAATACGTCATAAAATATATTACTGAAGCGTGTTTTATGGATATCAGGAAATATTAGCATTGGTTATATTAAACAGAATGTAAAAACTGACACTGAAATCCTGGAGATAAACCAAACAGTTAAATTATTAAAGCATGCTGGAAGCACCAAACAATCTCCATGGAGAGGTTATGCCATAGAGTAGGTGCCACCACGAATGGAACTCTTTCCCCTACCATCACATGGTGAACATCTGCCCACACAGATGCCCACACACTAATGTTAACATTAGTGGTCCATTCTTCCAATCTTTGGGGAATCGTATGATCTTTGGAGACCTTATTTACTTCTTCAGGCTGATGACAGGGGAAATACTTGGTTTTGCAGCTGCATTTTATCTTATCTTCCAAATGGCAAGTTGTGTGGCAAGTCCCCTCCCCCATGTGAAATGAAGACACTGGACGCATTATTTAAGGTTAATGGGCATAAAAAGGCCACAACTTTATTGATTACAGAATTGAAAGGTATTGGCTTTAGGCATTGGCTCCTATCGACTACCCGGCATGGGGACCGGGAAGGGTTGTCCACAAGCCGTGGGAGTCCTGTTGAAGTACGCCAACTAGGATCCCACGGGTGTCACCGCTCGGGGGCGTGCCGGAGGCCCTTACCTTCCTAGGTTTCGGACAAGGCAACGCCCCCCAGAGTCCTCTACCGGACTACCCCTTTCATTGGGGAGAAGGTGATGGCGCTTCCTCCCCCCCCCATTCATTTCCATAACAATTAACCCCTGCCAATGCCTAACCGCCAATACCGTGGAAGTTGTGACATTTGCTATGAGGTAGGCGAAAAAACCAAAAGGCTCGAAATGCGCCAAGTTGGAAAAATTCCTACCAGGCCCCTTGCGGCGACCAACCGAAGTCCATAGCAAGGTCATCACTACCCTAGCCTCAGGGAGCCTAACCTCAGGGTGGGTGGGGTGGGAAAACCTCACAGCTGGCAAGGGGAAAAGAGGGCAGTCCCCGGGCATGCCTGGGCTTAAATAGGCTATGCCCCACCTCCCTGGCCCGCTGATTGGCGGGCCGGGTCGGAGACACGCCCGGGGATTCCCTGTTCACGCGGGGGCAAAGGCCGGCCCCCGCGCGCGTGTGGGAGGGATTAGCCCGCAACCCCCTCTCCTCCCAGGTCGGAAATGGCTTTCCTGGCAAGTTCTACCTCTACCTCATGAAGCTTCTTAGCTTAATTATTGGCAAACCTGACGCTACCAACCTCACTATGATGTGTTATATACCGACTGCCGTGTGGCCCATGAACTTTGGAGAGTGCATCTTCCAACTTAGGTGTCAGGATGGACAGAGTCAACAAATGCCATCCACTCCCAGGTGCACCAGCCACCCAGAGAGGATTCTGGGAAGAATGAACCATTATATGGCAAGTATCTCCAAATATCATTTGTGATGCCCCCTTTGAAGAAATTTTGGATTCCCGGGATTATTATCACTATGGCTATAATGGTGAACTCTCATGCTAGCATGAGATCATCCTCAGGCCTAGAAGAAGATTCCAGCCAATTGAGAAAATGTAGGAATATTTCTAACTGCATCTAACAGCATTAAAAACAGGTCTGCCTGCTTTTAAAAGCGTAAGACGACCGCAAGCCACTCACCACCTAAATATTAAGTGATGGTGCCTGCAGAAAGCAAGTATTCCAAGGTTGCTTTGGAAGCAAAATGGTGAGCGATGACGTAATAGGGATGCTATTCTTCTAGATGTTCATGGGCTTTCAGATTCCAAAAGATGGAGGGAGCAGGAGAAACCTCCCTGAAAAACCTACTGCTGAAATGAATGCAGTATGGGAGCATTTCTTACGAAGAAATATGAATAAATACAATTGTAACTATTTTACGTATTAGAAGATCAGCTGGATTCTACCGTCTGTTGGGTGAAATGTTTTTGCATGTCTAAGAAACTCCTCTTTTGCAGCTACTAAGCATGGGCACTAGTGATGTATGGAAGTGAGAAGTGAGAGCTGGACCATAAAGAAGGCTGATCGTCGAAGAATTGATGCTTTTGAATTATGGTGCTGGAGGAGACTCTTGAGAGTCCCATGGACTGCAAGAAGATCAAACCTATCCATTCTTAAGGAAATCAGCCCTGAGTGCTCACTGGAAGGACAGATCGTGAAGCTGAGGCTCCAATACTTTGGCCACCTCAAGAGAAGAGAAGACTCCCTGGAAAAGACCCTGATGTTGGGAAAGATGGGGGGCACAAGGAGAAGGGGACAACAGAGGATGAGATGGTTGGACAGTGTTCTCGAAGCTACCAGCATGAGTTTGACCAAACTGCGGGAGGCAGTGGAAGACAGAAGTGCCTGGCGTGCTCTGGTCCATGGGGTCACGAAGAGTTGGACACGACTAAACGACTAAACAACAACAACAAGCATGGGCACAATTTATGATATATGAGCAACCCAAACAATTATGGATGGTAACTGCCTACTGTGAGATTTCCTCTAAGATAAAAGTGGGAACTCTCTTGGCCAATCTATCTGGCCTTCAGGACTCCCCACAGGCCACACCCTGCATCTGTGCTCTTCTTGATTGCTTTGGCTTGGTTAGAACGTGCCCTTCCATTTTGTGATCATTTTTCTTGCTTGCCTGGATGGAGGGGTGTGTGTGTGTGTGAGAGAGAGAGAGAGAGAGAGAGAGAGAGAGATAGAGAGAGACTCTGCCATGCAATCCCATAAGAAAATGTGGCCTCCCGAGGGTGGTTTCCCACCCACACTCCAAATCTGTGACCACAAATGCTTTGAGATCTCACATGAACAACTTATACTATAGTCTTCTTAGTGCTTTGCAGTTCTCATGCACAAAGCAGACCACTAAGTGTAGAGTGGTACCTCGGGTTACAGATGCTTCAGGTTACAGGCACTTCCAAGCCTGCACTGTGTTGATTGTGAAAGAAGTATAACAATAATTAATAATCAGCAACACACTTTTCATGCTGTGCGTCAACACTGAAAGCATGTGATCACAGGGAAGTTGACTTAGCCATTACAGTGGTACCTCGGGTTACATATGCTTCAGGTTACAGACTCCGCTAACCCAGAAATATTACCTCGGGTTAAGAACTTTTCTTCGGGGTGAGAACAGAAATCATGCTCTGGCGGCGCAGCAGCAGCAGGAGGCCCCATAAGCTAAAGTGGTGCTTCAGGTTAAGAACAGTTTCAGGTTAAGAACGGACCTCCAGAACGAATTAAGTTCTTAACCCGAGGTACCACTGTACTTAGGTTCTGTTAATGGATGGACTGTCATTGGAGATGTAAGAATAATGAAGAGCCCCGTGTGAATGTCCATTTCATGCTCTTCCTTTTGTCTCTTATGGTGGTAGCTGGATCACAATAAATATTGGTTATGTAGCCAAAATCATTCATTCCAGCTGCAACAATTTCTCTGTAGAAGAGATTCACTTTGAAATGAAAGCTAACATCTCCCCACAATGAAGCACGCCTTTTATATCATTTCATATTTGGGGGCCTCACAGATAAAGCCTACACATCTAAATTCTCCTATTCAGCTACGAACAGTCTAAAAGATCTTGGTTGCTGCACCCCAGTCATAATACAAAAATGGGGGAAAGTGAGCTATCATGTATACCAATTCCTGATTTTTGCAAAGCATTTCTACTCAAAGTCGTACAAGAAAATTAGCTCAAGTTGGGATTGCTGCATGTCTGCATTTTCACTTCAGCAGATGGCAAAGATCAAAATCCAGTGCATTCAGGAAAATATACTTCATAATTCTCAGTGAGATTTTAATTGCATCAATGTGGGCTGTGGAATCAATGTCCAGAAGAACTGCTTTGAAAATAAAAACAGCAAGTTCTTTTTCATTTTTGTTTTAAAGAATACCCTCCTTGCTCCATGGAAGCCCATTACATTATGTTCTTAATTTTAAGGTCATTTTAACTGCAGAGCACACATCAGGAAATTGCTCCACACTTAGCAATGCTGCCATCATCTACCCATATCCTTCTCCTCTCCCCTGTTTGATAGAATGTACTTCTTTGAAACAAATTAATATCTATATTTTATCTTTCTAAAAGCTGATTCACTTGACAGCAATCTCAAATGATGACTTGCCTGTCTAAATGAGCCATCCTAAATAAATATCAAAAGACAGAATGTTCACATAATGTTTCCTCAAGCACCATGTTTCTCGATGGATTCCTTTCACATTTTTAGCTTTGTGTCATCAGCAAACCAGGATTTTAAGCCAAACACCACTTGCACATGGGGTATTTTGACTGAAAGTCGGAGTGAGTGCATTTTTAAAGCATTTTATCTGAAGTTGTCACTGAAACTTCACCTAAAGTGAAATTTGTGGCACATTTATTTGAGGAAGTCTGAGGGAAGCCAGACAATTCTTTTGATAACTTGAGTGATAAGTCACATTGCCGTGTTTAGTCTAAAGCAAAATTCAAAGCTAATTTAGGGGATTCCCAGGAAAAACATTTGAGGAATATCATGGGAAGCTTTAAAAAAAAATATTCTTAAGAGTTTGATGAAATTTCTCAGGGGTGTTTCACACGTTTAAGTTTAACATGGAGTTCTGTTAATAGTAAAGCGTTGTGGGTGGGGATTATAATAAATTTTGCTGTCAACTGGTGATTGCAAAACCACATTCATGTAAGACAGCATAGGATATAAGGGTAATGCTTAATGAATCTTTCTTTCTCTTCACCCCACCCCCTTGCTTGTCTAGACATTTGACTAATAGAGATCTGATTGAAAATATCACCAGTCAGAAGTGGTGGCAGATGTGGTCATTAAGTGATGATTACCCTATTTATCTTTGGCTATTTTGGCACATCTTTCACAACACCCCTCATTTATTCTGAATTGCAACAATGGGTTTGTGGCTGACTTTGGGGGAAAAAAGTTCTTCCTCAAAGATTGTCAGAAAACAAATAAAATAGTGCAGTAAAACCCCACCCTCCACATGTGTGCACAAACACACACAGAGAGAGTGTGCATATGCAATTGTGGTTGATTGAAGTGTGTAAACTTTCCATCTTACTCTGGCTGTTCAGTTTTAATTACTACCATAAAAGAAACCCACCTGCCATAATGCGGCAAATTCACGACATGTTTTCCCCTCCAAAAGGCAAGTGTGGCCGGATACTTGGCCAGAGTTAAGAGCAAACAGCAGTTATAGACATAGCCTCCCATGGAAGACCTCAGGATATGCAGGCAGCAGCTGGAACTAGTTACCCAGAACTACCCCGTCAATGCCGAAAACTCCAAATGAAGTACGTGCGTTCACACAATTGGAGAGAGGGACTCTCAGAGGGTGGAGTGACAGTTGACAACAGGAGCTTGAGGCTTGGGAGGCTGAGAACAACTAAGGGATAAATATATTATCTTTCCATAATACTGCAGCATTTGTTAGTCCGGATGTTTGCCCACACGTTAGGCCAGCCCTCACTGCCAGTGCTCCCGTTGAGGGTGGAGGTGCAATGTGTGTCTGTATGCAGAACCCGCATGGATGCACAGCCTCCCCTTCCTCCTAAGTGGCAACATCTCCTGGTTTTTTGTTTTTGTTTTGCAGGAACTTCTGCTATTTTTGCTGCTGCTCTGGGACACCCACTATTAGCCTCTACATGGGGCTACATTTGAAGGTGACCCGGAAACTACAACTAATCCAGAATGCGGCAGCTAGACTGGTGACTGGGAGCGGCCGCCAAGACCATATAACACCGGTCCTGAAAACCCTGCATTGGCTCCCAGTACATTTCCGAGCACAATTCAAAGTGTTGGTGCTGACATTGAAAGCCCTAAATGGCCTCGGTCCAGTATACCTGAAGGAGCGTCTCCACCCCTATCGTTCAGCCCAGACACTGAGGTCCAGCTCTGAGGGCCTTCTGGCGGTTCCCTCACTGCGAGAAGTGAGTGTGATGTTAACATATGAGAGTGCTGGAGGTGAAATAGTTAAACAGATTACCCAATCAGAACCCAGGGAGTGGAGTCAGAGGGACTATAAAACCAGCTTTGGGAGGGGCAAAGGGAAGAGTTTGTTGGGAGTTGGGTGGTTGGTTGGAGTGGGAGTGAATTGGGCTAGAGTCTGGGGGTAGGTTGAGTTAGTGTAGCGAAATAAGCTGAGTCAGGAACAGTTAGGAGCTAGGAAGACGAGTAAATATCTGAGAAGTGGTTTAGTGAGGAAGAGCAGGTAGCAGAAGTTATAGGTCTGGATAGGCACCCCATGATTGTAATTGACCGATACTGTTTATGAAACCACACGTTTGTTAAACTGCAATAAATAAACAGAAGTTTATGTTCCAATTTAACCCTGACTGGACTTAGTATTGTACCAGGTAGGGCCTGGGTGGTGGCAGCGAGAGATAAAGTGGTGGCACAGGGATCAATAGATGGTGATACGTCTGAGTTCCCTGTGTGATCACCACAGTGAGGTTGCAGGAGACCAGGCAGAGGACCTTCTCAGTAGTGGCGGCCACCTGTGGAACACCCTCCCATAAGATGTCGAGGAAATAAACAGCTATCTGACTTTTAGAAGACATCTGAAGACAGCTCTGTTTAGGGAAGTTTGATGCTTTATTGTGTTTTTACTATTTTGTTGGAAGCCGCCCAGAGTGGCTGGGGAAACCCAGCCAGAAGAGCAGGGTATAAAGAATACATTACTACTACTACTACTACTACTACTACTACTACTACTACTGTGTCCCAGGTGTTAATGGTCACCTGGCCAGGGTTGCTGAGCCTGGCAGTGGTGGTAGCAAAGTCCAAACAAACCTAAGGAAGCATAGCAGTGAGAAGGAGCAGGTGAGCACCACTTTTCTGCTGCCTGCAGCTGCTACCTCTCCTCCTGCTGTTGCTTTTGCCACTCATTCACTCACTCACCAGCACCTGCCTGGCAGTGTGGTGCACGTGTGCACACGGCATACAATTAATTATTTCGAGAAGAAGCTTCTGTCAGCAGTGGAAGCAAGAGGGTGTCAGGGACTGGGGAGAACCACCAGGGGAACCACCAGGAAAAGACTGCTCAGAGCCCGGGAAGTGGTGGTGGGAGAACAATAAGTGGTCAGAGGGAGAAGACTAGGAAGATGAGATGTAGGAAGCTGAAGAGATGACAGGGCTTAGTGAGCTGGGAGAATCTGTGGCAGAGAGAAGTCCAGAATTGGTGGCAGAAGCTGAAGCAGGAGAGGAAGGAGGCCAGGAGTCAGAGATGAGTCACGGGTATTTCTCCCTCCTGCTGCAACAAGCTCCCCTCCCAGAACCAGAAGAGGTGTGAAGCGGGAGGAGCAAAGACAGGCATGCAGATACACTCTCCAATTGCTTGAGGAAAAACCATGGAGTGGAGGAGACCCCTAGTATTGACAACTGATCCATGGGGCAAGACCTACCAGGGAGCAGTTCCTGTACTCATTAGGCCTGACATTCCACCAAGCCCATGTAGGTCCCATTCTTGCTAATAAAGAGTTAACTCCAACATATGCACAGTGTGGCCATGGTAAACATATGCACAGTCTGGCCATGGTAAAACAGGTTAGTGCCTCAATCCTGGCAGCAACTCTTTACAGTGTTTCTCAAACTTGGGTCATCAGTTGCCGTTGGACTACAACTCCCATCGTCCCTGACCACTGGTCATGCTAGGTAGAGATGATGGGAGTTGTAGTTCAACAACAGCTGGAGACCCAAGTTTGAGACCTGTGTCCTCATCATAATAGTAAAGACTAGAAATATAGGAACTATTGAATTCTTAAGCTCTTTTAACTTAAATTGGTTGTAGCCCTCCACTCCTGTAGCATGGCTTGCCAGGTGCTTGAGCAGGCAGCATGAAGAGGAATGGGGTTGACAGTGCTCTAAAAGGGCTGCCAGATGAGGCTGGTTGGCTGCCTTAGGTCTGCTGGCTTGCAAGTTGTGCCGGCCTGCTCTGTATCTCTTGCAAGCTTCTGTTCCACAGTCTTTCCAGCCTCTCTACATTCTGTTAAGTTGTGGGTGAACATATCAGACGACACAGCAATTCTTCAAACAGGTCTTGTTTATTCACAGGCCAGAACAGAACTGAACTGAAGGGTTCAGCCAGCCTGCTTATATAGAGCTCCACTAGAACACAACAGTAACCATTTTCTGTACCTATCCAATCACTGAACGTCACTTTCGATCCCTTATTTGCATATGTGGACCTGAGTGAAAACTATCTACAGTATCCCCCTGCTGGCCCAGGGTGAGAACTTCAGTACATAACACTAACCTGAAGCTGGAAGATGAAGTAGGAGTATGCCAGACAAAAAATGACACGGCTGTGCTAAATATTATCCAGTTTTGATATTTACTTGGAAAGTAATGTATTTGATGCAGCTCAGGAACATTAGCAAAAGGATACCCGTCTCGCCACGCCTTTCAAAAGAAAGAGAGAAATGACTTTGTGAAGAGGTAAGTAAAGGTAAAGGGACCCCTGAACGTTAGGTCTAGTTGCAGACGACTCTGGGGTTGCGGCGCTCATCTCGCTTTATTGGCCGAGGGAGCCAGCGTACAGCTTCCGGGTCATGTAGCCAGCATGAATAAGCCGCTTCTGGTGAACCAGAGCAGCGCACGGAAATGCCGTTTACCTTCCCGCCGGAGTGGGATTTATCTACTTGCACTTGACGTGCTTTCAAACTGCTAGGTTGGCAGGAGCTGGGACCGAGCAACGGGAGCTCACCCCGTCACGGGGATTCAAACCACCGACCTTCTGATCGGCAAGTCCTAGGCTCAGTCAGTGGTTTAGACCACAGCGCCACCCGTGTCACTTTGTGAAGAGAAGGAGGATGCAAACAAGGTCAATGCATTTGCAACAAGCCCTGAAGACTGCCAGGAACAGGAGGCACTGCCTGGCGCAAAAGGGAATGCAAAAGGGGTATTTGCTTCAGTCCAGCCTTAAGAAATGAAATGCTCACTAAGTGAGCCGAGGCATCTGTTTTGCAGACATACATAACTGTGTGTTTCCCACTGAAATAAAGCAGTTTATGTACACAGCTCCCCCCTCCCTCCTGAAAGGGCATCTGGCAACTCTGAAATATGCCAGACCCTTTCATTCTGTGTTTCAAAAGGGAACCGTCAGGAATTATCTCTCAGTCCTTTTCTCTGCTTAGCAGCGATCTGCAAAACTAGACTGACCTGAAATGCCAGCAGAGGGCAAAGCTCAGGCTGCGTGGCAGGGCAAGAGGAGCTCAAGACCTTAGATGTGTGTTGATGTGAGCCCTGACAAGGAGGAGAAAACATGTTTGTCTTCTAAATAAGCATTCAGCTAATAGTGGCAAAACATTTTCAGACAGAATAACCTTTCAGGAAACCCTAGTGGCATATCTACCTGTTGTCAATACATTGGCACTAGATGTAAACATATCCTACTGAAAGCAATAGGATTTGAGTAAGTTCTGCTTGCCAACAAAGGTCCGTATAGTAAAAGCCATGGTTTCCCCAGTAGTGATGTATGGAAGTGAGAGCTGGACCATAAAGAAGGCTGATCACCGAAGAATTGATGCTTTTGAATTATGGTGCTGGAGGAGACTCTTGAGAGTCCCATGGACTGCAAGAAGATCAAACCTATCCATTCTGAAGGAAATCAGCCCTGAGTGCTCACTGGAAGGACAGATCATGAAGCTGAGGCTCCAATACTTTGGCCACCTCATGAGAAGAGAAGACTCCCTGGAAAAGACCCTGATGTTGGGAAAGATTGAGGACACAAGGAGAAGGGGACAACAGAGGACGAGATGGTTGGACACTGTTCTCGAAGCTACAAACATGAGTCTGACCAAACTGTGGGAGGCAGTGGAAGACAGGAGTGCCTGGCGTGCTCTGGTCCATGGGGTCATGAAGAGTCGGACACGACTAAACGACTCAACAACAACAAGTTCTGCTTCCAGCCATCTGTTCTGTTGGTTTCAGTAGAATCTAGGTTGTAATCCTAACCAATGTGTTAACGGAGAAATCCGAGGGCTCCCTTGGACAAAAAAAACAACAAGGACTCTAGCCAGGAATACCAGAGCAAAACAGCAGCCAGTAGGCTTGGTCTTTATTGAAGACTGTCGCGATAGGACTCCCACCTGCCACAAGGTGGAACAAAATGGAAGCCCCAAACAAAAGAGTGCCCAAACTTTTATTAGTTACTAATCCCCCAAACTACACCCCTAGAACTACATCACAACTACATCATGACTACATCACTGACACATCACAGAAAGGAGGGGTTGAGGGAGGAGTTGTGGAGGTAACCTGAGTGTCTTGTCACCTGGCTGGTTCCTCATTTCCCCCCTCCCCATGAGTCACTTCCAGGAGACAAAAGGGAGCTGGCAGTTTCCTGCCCCCAGAGGGAAGATCTGATTATTGTCCTTTGTTCCAGTCCATGTTGAATCCACTCCCATATGCAAGTCCTTTGTGACCTTAATGGTCTTCTGTCTGGGACCATCAAGGTTGTCATGCCAACTGGGTAGGGCTCCTGTGTATGTGCTGGTATGGTTAAGGGATCATGGCCATCCTGTATCAAACCATCCCCCTTTGATAGTCCTTCCTTCATGGAGTAAAATAAAAGTGAACCGATGTAATTCCGATGTATGGTTGATTTACTATGAATTTATAACAGAAACGTCGCGTATGTCATGTGTGTGTTGTGTTTGTACAAACTGAATGATTGGGGGGGGGGGTGTTCCTGCAACATATGGAAGAAATTCCCAATAAAACCAGTTGGACTTTTCTCAGGGAATAGGATAAGTAGCAAATTACAGTGAAATTGCGTTGAACTGGGACCATTTTATCTCCTGTTGACTTCTGAGGTGAAATGAATGACCCATTGGTGCCTGATTTAGGACAATGAAACTCCATAAGTGCTTCCTCTTGGTTCCTGACTACAAACTCAGTTAACATTAAACAAAAGAGAGTCAGCCTTCAGCAGTACCAATGAACTTTAGTATCTGGAGACTTCACCCTGTAATGATTGCCTTGCCACAACTACCTGGAAAGGAAGCTCAGTCTCGCAAATATCCTTTGTATTCCTGTCACCGCCTTCTCCCCACCTGCCTAGCTTGGCCCCAGATAATCCAGAACTATGCGCCAGTTATCTGTCAGGGTGTGGTAACCCCAAGTAGAAGTGCCTTTCTGTCTCTGTGGGAACTTGTTTTTCTTGTATGTCTTCTTAGGCACATGAGAAGAGTACAGTCCCTTGGGTACGTCCCAAATGCACTTCAAACCACAGAGCCAAATTAAAGAATGTTTTTATTAATAATATAAATTAAGAGTCAAGGAACGAAATATGGCGCTACACTACGGTTGGCCCAGAGGCTGCAGCTGTTGCAGAACATAGCAGCTAGGTTGCTTGTAGAGGCAAACTAGCAGCAAAATAGGACACCTTGCTTGTGGGTTTTGCACTGGCTACCAATCTGCTACTGAGACAAGTTCAACATTTATTATGATCATTATCATTGTTACGGAAATTACCGGGGGGGGGGGGGCACATCAATTCTGGGCTGCATCAATAGGAGTATAGCATCTAGATCAAGGGAAGTAATAGTGCCACTGTATTCTGCTCTGGTCAGACCTCACCTGGAGTACTGTGTCCAGTTCTGGGCACCACAGTTCAAGAAGGACACTGACAAACTGGAACGTGTCCAGAGGAGGGCAACCAAAATGGTCAAAGGCCTGGAAACGATGCCTTATGAGGAACGGCTAAGGGAGCTGGGCATGTTTAGCCTGGAGAAGAGGAGGTTAAGGGGTGATATGATAGCCATGTTCAAATATATAAAAGGATGTCACATAGAGGAGGGAGAAAGGTTGTTTTCTGCTGCTCCAGAGAAGTGGACACGGAGCAATGGATCCAAACTACAAGAAAGAAGATTCCACCTAAACATTAGGAAGAACTTCCTGACAGTAAGAGCTGTTCGACAGTGGAATTTGCTGCCAAGGAGTGTGGTGGAGTCTCCTTCTTTGGAGGTCTTTAAGCAGAGGCTTGACAACCATATGTCAGGAGTGCTCTGATGGTGTTTCCTGCTTGGCAGGGGGTTGGACTCGATGGCCCTTGTGGTCTCTTCCAACTCTATGATTCTATGATTCTATGATTCTACATCTTTAAAGTTAACTATTACAAATATTATGCCTGAATGTATCCTTTCAGCTTGACAGCTCAGGGAAGTTACCTAGCTTTAAAAATAATATAAAATCATCTCCTTTCCCAGTTTCCTCCATTCCAAAGCTATTTTCCCCTTAAAAAAGGACTCCAGGAAGTTCCCAGAGGTGACAATTGCTGGGCTCATTGTTAGCCAAAGGAAGCCAAATCTCATCACCTGACTCGCCTCAGGCTCCAGACATGCAAAGGAACTTCTATTGTACTTTTGGGTGGTGGGTACTTAAGACATATTTGTCTATGCTAATCTTGTACCAAGGACTTGTCTGGACATGTTTGCCAAGGTTAACCCCTCCCCCTTTGTGACATGTCAGTGATGTAGCAATGATGTAGCGATGATGCTGTACGAACTGTATTCTGGGATATGGTGGGAAAGTTTTAAAAGTCTTTGTCACCCCATCCTTGGGGTTCATATTTGCTCTTTGAACCTATTGTGCAATAAACTTTGGTCTACAGCTATTTGCTCCGGTTGGTGGCTGGAATCCTTCCTTTATTCTGCAGGGACTCGCAGGGCTCTGTCCGCAAGCTGGGTGACTGAGCAGCCTCGCACCTAGATTTTCCCGTAACAATCATCATTACTATAAATTGAATTTATACACCGCCCTATACCCCCTGGTCTCAGGACAGTTCACAAGATAAAAACACAAAATACATAATCAAAACAAAAACAAAAGCAATCCAGTACCCCCATATAAGGTCCTATGTAGCTCAGGACCAGATTACTTGAGAGACCACCTTGTCCCTTACGTACCCAGTAGGTCACTGAGGTCTGCTGCACAGCTTTCAGTTGAATTCAGTAGGACTTATTTCTGCAAAGTGATGCTATGCAGGGCTTGGATCCATTGCTGTCACTTTAGGCTCAGGTGGTGTGGAGTGGCTTCCATCGGCTTCAGCTGGTGGTGCAGCTGCACCGCTATCTGGGCAGGCATAGCCTAACTTTTGTTGTCTATGCTCTGGTAACCTCTAGGTAAGATTTCTGCAATGTGTTATACATGGGGCTGCGTCTGAAGAAAATTGGAGCCTGCAGGAAGTTGGACTAGATGACTAAACGGCCTCGGCCCAGTATACCTGAAGGAGCATCTCCACCCCCATCATTCTGCCCGGATGCTGAGGTCCAGCGCCGAGGGCCTTCTGGCGGTTCCCTCATTGCAAGAAGCAAAGCTACAGGGAACCAGGCAGAGTGCTTTCTCAGTAGTGGTGCCTGCCGTGTGGAACACCCTCCCATCAGATGTCAAAGAGATAAACAACTACCTGACATTCAGAAGACATCTTAAGGCAGCCCGGCTCAGGGAAGTTTTTAATGTGTGACATCTTAGTGTATTTTTGGTCTTTGTGGAAGCAGCCCAGAGTGGCTGGGGAAACCCAGCCAGATGGGTGGAGTACAAATAATAAATTATTATTATTATTATTATTATTATTATTATTATTATTATTAGTATTATTATTATTATGCAGTGGCTGTCAAGGCTTTGGGAAAGCTATTCCTCCCCCGGTTGCAGCAAGAGTATAAATAACAAGGTACAGTGGTACCTCTGGTTGGGGACAGTATCAGTTCTGGAGGTCCGGTCAGATCCTGAGGTTTCAACAACCTGAGTATTGTTTCTGCGCATCCGTATTTCCAGGTTTGTCGTGCGTGCATCCCAAAGTTTACATAATGTACTCTGTAGTGACAACATGTCATCTGGCTGCCGTGCCACAGCCCCCCCCCCCTTTTAACACTTCCCAAGGCTTCTGTTCCCCTGTCTCTGAGCTGTGACCTTCCTCAAACCCCTGCTGTAAATCAATGCTGCACCCCTCTTCTCCTGCAATGCCAAGAGATGGGTGTGTGTGATCTCCACCATTCCTCCTCCTCCATCTTGCCCTCTTGTGTCCAATCCCTGACAGTGGCTCCCATTTAGGCACCAGGCAAAAACATTCCTCTTCTCCCAGGCCTCTGACCTTTTTGATTGTGTGTGTCCGGGGACGGGGACGGGGGGGTGTTAATGATTTTCTTTGTTACTATGTCATGTCTTTTGGGGTTCTTATATTGTAAAACTGCCCAGTGATCCTTGGGTGAAGGGTGGTATAGAAATTTAATAAATAAAATGAATAAAATAAAAATAATGGAAGTTATAAGCACCCCAATCTAGCTAGAGAGCTTCCACAAATATCTCTGTAAGCACCCTAACCGGATTAGGAGTCATGTGCTATATACAGGAGCTGCGTGGCATTCCTTTCTCCAATCTAGCTGCTAGGACTTTTTTGTAAAATACCCAGAGGAATAAGGAATTGTGCCTGTCACTTCTTTGGGTGAAGAGACATACGCGGAATTAATTTCTTCCATTTCCCAGTTCTCTGTCAAGACTTGGTGCAATTCCTGTTTGGAGAAGGTTTAGGGAACACAGAGTCTAATTGTTGTGTTAGTGCATGACACCTGTCTGTGGGACCAGAGTGTTAAAACGGGAAGGTCGCCTTGGGTGAAGGACATCATATCTGTTATTTTTAATTATCTACAGACAGTTTGACTCACTGAATTATTCACTAGCTGTAGTGTAGCGTACATTTTCATTAAAAAACCATCAGCTCCTAGTGCTGTTCTTTCTTTCTTTCTTTCTTTCTTTCTTTCTTTCTTTCTTTCTTTCTTTCTTTCTTTCTTCCCCTCCAGAATGTTGATCTTTGGATCTGAATAAGCAATAACTTTAAAGGGCTCTGTTAATGTGTCATCATTTAACTCCCTCCAGTTCAGGTGTAGTGTCGGACTGCAATAGAGAGCTTCCCTCCTTCCTCAGTCTTTTCTGGGTTTTCACGACAATTTTTCTGGGGCATGGGTGGGACAGAGTAAAAACTGCAGAAAAATAATTTCAATGCCTACATAATGGTAGTCAGGTAACAGAGCAACCATTTCTGGTAGATGAGGTGGCTAAGTGGTGGTGAGGCCTTGGCATCTGAGGAACTAGTATTCCAAGCCTACCTTTCCATTGCTGCTCAACAGGCCAACCTGCTGTCTGTCCATCATTGGATGAAACTGCCATCCACGTGTCTTTCCACTCACTGCTGAAACAACCAGTTCTTTACTCTCTGGCTCCCTTCAACTCCCCCAGTGCTTAAATAATTGCACTGCTGTTACAATCAACTTCACAACCTTCTCTTTCAAAAAACAACAACCCTGCAACCCATTCACCAACTAAACCACAACCTCCCCCCCTTGCTTCAGCAAAATACGTACAGCAATACTGGGCTATTTTATAGGGCTAGCATTACCTTCCATCTCTCAGCCATAGTCCTGGTAACCTGGGTTATCAGGGTAAAACAATAAGGGACTTATCTGCACTGGCCTCAACAGAGTATTTCAAAAAAAAGTACAAACTCAAAAGAAAATCACATTTTAAACTGATATTCAATAAGATCTGAGAAAAAAGATCACAAATTCCTATCTTTGTCACGACCCTTTTGTTTTGAACTGATACATGACTTCCCAGTCACATACCCTGCAACCTTCCCAATTTGAGCAGAACATCCTGGAATTACAGGAGCCATCCTAGGTTCTGATTGGATCCCAGAATGTCCCATCTTTTGGTCCCGTGCTATCACCTGAGCCGAAAGACACACCTTGCCCAGGGCTCTTTCATGAACTGTTGCCAATAGCAACAAACACTTATCCCTCCCTGCTCCGTCAACATGGCAGTGCCCGGACGCTGAAGCTGGTGCGCCATTCCAGCTGCCACAAGAAGGGTCTGCTTCCACAACCAGCACCAGCTGGGCCTTGTGGCTTTGCGTAACTGAGTTGGGCAAGTCCCATGTATAGATCCTGTCCTGTCCCTTTTAACTTCACAGCTAGTTGTGCAAAATAGTAGTGACAAGAAATTCACAGTCCTTGGATCTGCTATGATCCTTTCTGGCAATAACACATAATCCTTCCCTATAGGCCCTCTCAGGTGCTAAGATCCTCTTGGTTGGTCCATGCATGGTCATCAGAAGCTCTGGGCCTGGTGGACCAGAGAGAGCATTCTCTGTGGCGCCCCCTAAGTTGTGCCTGTGAATTGAAGAAGAAGTTTCTAAGAACCCACCAAAACTAAAGCACAAAACCGCTTCACAAGAGTTTAGCCAAATGCAAGTTTTCTTCATGTTAAAGTGTACTAAATTGTGCAGCCTTTAAAAAAAACTTGATTTTTTACAAAAGTCTTGCATAAGTCTACCCGATTAATTTCTACATGCAATATGATTATAATTATTTTGTAATGGATGTTCTTTTTTAAAATGAGTTTTGCACACATCTGTTTGTGCTTACCAGGGATGCACCATCCTTTAATATTATCTTCATATAAATCACCAGAATCAATGATCTAATCACAGAAAGCAAAAGTTAGTGCAAATAGATTCTGAACTTCATATTATCAGTGTCTGTACATATATCTGGAGACCATTATTTTGTTACCAGAACCAAATAATGATAATAATGAATATATTTTTTCTCACAATAGTTTGGTAGAATTTATTGCTTACTTGAAGGGAGCAAAGTCAAAGTAGGTCAGAATCCAGAAATGCACTATTTTTCTTTGAACGACGGTTGTGAGGCGGCGGCTTAAGCATGTTTGATCACAGAGGATCCATCAGTTTAATATTACTGAATGTCTTCTGTAACCACCTCTATTCCCAATAGCAAGTTGAAGACAAGACAGGAAATTGGACCAGGCTGCAAAGCCATTGTTAGTGGAGTTCTTTATAAAATGGTGATGCGAGTAAGGTAACAGTCATTCTTAAGGTTGTTCTAAATTTCCTGAGTAGGGAAAAATGTGGTTTAGAAGCACCACTCTTTTGCATGCTATGAAGAGGTTCTCAAGCTGTGCCAAAGCATTTGAAGGACAAAGTCATGTAGCTCATGACCTCTCAGTATGCTTTCCCTTACATTACCCTTCCCCAATCTGGTGTACTCCAGATATTGTTGGATACCAACTCCCATCCACCCAGCAGGGCCAATTGCTGGAAAAGGTGGGAGAAGCATCTCTGACTGCTCCTGGGTGCTCTGTATGTTATCACTTAATATGGTAGGTATCTGCCCCATCCCATGTCTTTCAGTTTTTGACAATGGCTATCATTAGCCCAGGTGGTGCTGTGGTCTAAACCACGGAGCCTAGGGCTTGCCGATCAGAAGGTCAGCGGTTCGAATCCCCATGACGGGGTGAGCTCCCATTGCTCGGTCCCAGCTCCTAGCAGTTCAAAAGCACATCAAAGTGCAAGTAGATAAATAGGTACCACTCTGGTGGGAAGGTAAACGGCATTTCCATGCGCTGCTCTGGTTCACCAGAAGTGGCTTAGTCATGTGGCCACATGACCCAGAAGCTCCGCCAAGACTGTGGAATGAGGGGGAAGCATATGTAGGTTGCCTTTGTAGCTCAGGTTTAAAAGTGAGAATGGAGAGAAAGTAGATAGAGAGAACCTTTTCTCCCTCTCTCATAACACTTGTAGGCATCCAATGGCGCTGAATGTTGGAAGATTCAGGACAAGTACTGAAGTACTTCTTCACACAGCACAAAGTTAATTTACGGAACTTGCTCTCACAGGGGGCAGTGATGGCCAACAACTTAGATGGCTTTAGAAGAGGATTAGACAAATTCAAGGAGGAGAAGGCTATCAATGGCTACTGGCCATGATGACTATGTTCTGCCTCCACTGTTGGAGGGAGCAATGTCTTTGAATACCAGTTGCTGGAAACCACGGGAGGAGAAGAGGGCCCTTGTGCTTGAATCCTGCTTGTGAGTTTCCCACACACATCTGGTTGGCCAGTGTGAAAACAGGATGCTGGACTAGATGGGCCATTGGCCTGATTCTGCTGGCTCTTCTTATGTTCAAAACTCAGGTTCTCTTCTTCCACAATTCATTCAATCTACAATCCAGATCTTCTTCTATTGAAATTCCCAAATCATTATTGATATATTAATATATTTAATTTTTTAATTAACTTTTCTGTTTTACAGTTTAGAATATTCATTTAGATAACCTTAAAATGTCAGTGACTTCCCTTCTTATTTTAATAAATTTTCTATTTTATAATTTCAGATAAACATTTTACATGCGTAAGATATCAATGACTTCCCATCTCTTGGTATGGTTCATTTTGCGTATCATAAATCCCTGTATATTTTACATAAACTAAACCATTCAGGATTCCATTATTACATCCTACAAAACCTGTTTACACTACACTGATGAATTTATCCTAATGCTGTCAACATTTTCAAATGTACACAATTCCCCCCATATATTCAATAAACATCTTCCAATCTTCTTTAAATGTATGTTCTTGTTCTCCTATTCTATGTTAGTTCCGCAAGCTGCACATATTCCATCAGTTTAAGTTGCCATTCTTCTTTAGTTGGGATCTTGCTCGTTTTCCATTAACAAAGCATGGGCCGCAGTGGTGGCATACATAAATAGCCTTTTTTGACCTCTGGGAATTTCCATACCAAATCATTATTAATTTTTGGGCAAGTGATTCCCAAAGTGTTTGGTAGGCATGTAAGAATGGCAAGTTGAACACATTAAATAAATTCATTTGCTGAGGGACCCGATTCAAATGTGTACTGTCTCCTTTGCATCCATTCCAGGCAATTATTCTGAATTACCCAGAAGACCTTCAAGCTAGGAATGACAGTGGAGTCCTAGAGGATGGACAACAGCAGTTTCATGTAGGGCTTTGAAAAGAATTGCCCACTGAGTTTGCTTGCTTGTTGAACCGTTCACTGTTGGTCTAGGACAATCAAATTTGGTAGCATCAGTCTTCAAAAGCGTGGGTGATAAAATGATATTTCATTGTCACAGTCAGTTATGCTGTAAAGTGACAAAGCATAACCTTTGGTAATGTGACAGGCCACAATGAACAGGGAAGGACATTTCAATAACGAGACTGAAAGAAAGAGGCAATATTCAAGAAGGCAAAACATAAAGGGATTTTTTTGCATGTAAAGAAACAACAACCACCCACGGATAAAAATATACAGTGGATTACAGGTTGGGTGACAAGGATTCAGAAGGTATTCCTGCCAATATTTCATAGATTTTAAAAAAGGACATACTTGTAACTTGGAATGCTCAAGGATTCCAAACAGTTTGCATGAAATCCTGATTTGAACTTCCTAGACTAATCCATTAATTGGAACAGTTATTCTTTGGTTTTTACATTCTGAATGTTTGCAAGAAAATTTTTGACCCTACAGGTGTACTGAAAAGATTATAAAACATATGTTTTAGGAAAACTGCATATCAAGTGTGTATTTTAGGATGAAATACATTTAATAAAAGGATTTTCATGGAGTTCTTATTCTTATTATTTGCAGATTGATGCAGAAGCTTTATGGAACAGACTTCTGAGCCCATGTGAACCTGAGACAGACTGGAGATCAGTTGAGTTGCTCCCATCTGCACTGCCTGATCTTTCACCTTCCCAGTTCCTAGAGATCGTTGAAAACTCTGCTGTGCCTGATGTCTTCATTTTATCTGCAAGAAGACAAGGTGGTGCTTATTCCTTCAGTTTGGTTAAAAGCGTTCTTAAAAAATGTAATTGTCCTACAGTTGAAAATATACTTCATCAGCAACAGTGTGTGACATGATATGCAGTGCACTGCATGTTGCCTGGGTGTTAATGTATGTGCATTTACAGGAAGGTTCATAAGAGATCAAATCCATCACCCCTGTTGTTTTATTTACACTGCCAAGACATTTGAATCTTAGAGATCCTGGGGAGGAAGTTGAACCTTAAAGATGGATAACCCTGGCAACTCACGCTAACACAAGTCCCACAAGGCATCCCAGAAGTAAAATGCAAATGCAAAACACAGGTACAAAGTAAAGGGAGTGATTTATGAGGGCAGGCATCAGAAAACCAAGATTGCTCTTGATCAATAGGAATGGGTGGAGTTCTGCTCTGAAGTCTATAATGGGATACAATGGAGGCAAAAGCCAATGTTATTGAAAGCAATTTTTAAATATATATAGTGTTGTATTCAACTAAGATCTACGATGAGTAGACCCACTGAAACTGATGAACCTAAGTTTTGTTGTTTAGTCGTGTCCGACTCTTCGTGACCCATGGACCAGAGCACGCCAGGCACTCCTGTCTTCCACTGCCGCAGTTTGGTCAAACTCATGCTAGTAGCTTTGAGAACACTATTCAACCATCTCATCCTCTGTCCTCCCCTTCTCCTTGTGCCCTCAATCTTTCCCAACATCAGGGTCTTTTCCAAGGAGTCTTCTCTCTCATGAGGTGGCAAAGTATTGGAGCCTCAGCTTCAGGATCTGTCCTTCCAGTGAGCACTCAGGGCTGATTTTCTTCAGAATGGATAGGTTTGATCTTCTTGCAGTCTATGGGACTTTCAAGAGTCTCCTACAGCAAAAGCATCAATTCAAAAGCATCAATTCTTTGGCAATCAGCCTTCTTTATGGTCCAGCTCTCACTTCCATACATCACTACTGGGAATACCATAGCTTTAACTATACAGACCTTTGTCGCAAGGTGATGTCTCTGGTTTCTAAGATGCTGTCTAGGTTTGTCATTGCTTTTCTCCCAAGAAGCAGGCGTCTTTTAATTTCATGACTACTCTCACCATCTGCAGTGATCATGGAGCCCAAGAAAGTAAAATCTCTCACTGCCTCCATTTCTTCCCCTTCTATTTGCCAGGAGGTAATGGGACCAGTGGCCATGTTCTTAGGTTTTTTTTATGCCTATTAACTTCAATGGGTTTACTCTGAGTAGGATTAGCAATGAATACCACCTCTAGTGTGCTGCCTTTCCTCAGGGAGTTGTTCAAGATGGCTTACATTTTATTTTTTTTCCAAGCACCTCAAAGATAAAATGTCAAAACAAATGGACACAGAACAACCATAAAACCATGCTTTCTGACCTGGGATTTCTGTTGTGTAATCCTAGATGTGTGTGGGTGAGTTGTGGTTACTCATTGCTGAGGAAAGGAAGCTAGTACAGTCTCAGAAGCACTCTAATATTACTACATGGATTTCACAGCTGAGACCTGGCACTGAAAGCAGGTTTCAAAAATTAAGTCACCTTTTATTCTGCAGTTTAGCCTAAGCCCTGAAAACAGCCCTGAAGAAACCACCCACCCACCTGTCTGTGGTGCTTTGTCTTCTAAACCTAGTGAGCCTCTGAGAGGAAGTGTGTAAGCAAACTAAGGTGTCTGGGTGAAAAAGAAGAGACGGCTCATGCACCTTTAATTAATTGTGTAGAAGTGAAGGAGCGTCTCCACCCCTAACGTTCAGCTCCAAGGGCCTTCTGGCGGTTCCCTCACTGCGAGAAGTGAGGTTACAGGGAACCAGGCAGAGGGCCTTCTCGGTAGTGGCGCCCGCCCTGTGGATGTCCCATCAGATGTCAAGGAAATAAACAACTATCTGACCTTTAGAAGACAACGGAAGGCAGCCCTGTTGAGGGAAGTTTTTAATGTTTGATGTTTTATCATATTTTTTATATTCTGTTGAGAGCCACCCAGAGTGCTGGGGAAATCCAGCCATATGGGTGGGGTAATAATAATAATAATTTTACAAGAGGCTACTATAAATGAATTCAAATCTCCAGGGCTTGATGAGCTGCATCCAAGGTTATTAAAGGAGCTTGTGAGTGTAATTTCTGAGCCTTTGTCTATGATCTTTGAGAATTCTTGGAGAACAGGTGAGGTCCCTGCAGACTAGAGACAGGCAAATGTTGTCCCTATCTTCAAAAAGGGAGGAAAGAAGACCCAGGTAACTACAGATCTGTAAGATTGACATTGATACCAGGTAAGGTCCTAGAACAGATCATTCAACAGTCGGTCTGTGAGCATTTAGAAAAGGATGTTGTGATTACTAAGACCCAGACTGGGTAATGACTGCAGTCTTATACTACACTCCTAAGTATTTCTACTCAGCAGTAAGTCCCACTGAGTTCAATAGGACTTATTCTTTGGTGGGGGGTGGGAACTGCCCGGAAACCAACGTCCCCACTGTGGAAGTATGTGTGGATCTAGAATTGGCCTCTACAGTCACTTACAGACTCATTGTTAAAACTGTCTTTATGGAAGACAATCTTACTCGGCTACAAGTGATCGCCAAAGAAGATTTTCTGGTATGTGCCTGAACATTCTCAGAGTTATTATTATCAAAAATAAGTCATGTCAAACAAATCTCTCTTTATTTCTTTTTTTGATGGAGTTACAAGCTTGGTGGATCAGGGGAATGCTTTGGACATGGTGTATATTGATTTCAGAAAGGCTTTTGACAAAGTCCCCCATGATATTCTTGCAGAGAAGCTAGTAAAATGTGTAACTGTTACATGAATTTGTAGCTGGTTGGCAGACCAGACCCAAAGAGTACTCATTAATGGTTCCTCATCATCCTGTGAAAAAGTGACAAGTGGGGTGCCACAGGGTTCTGTCCTGGGCCCTTTGTTGTCCAATACCTTATAAACAACTTGGATGGAGGAAATGAGGGGATGCTCATCAAATTTGCAGATGACACCAAACTTGGAGGGGTAGCTAATGCCACAGAAGACAGAATCAGAATTCAAAATGACCTTAACAGATTGGAGAAATGGGTGCAAGCTAACAAAATGAATTACAGTAAGGACAAATGTAAGGTTCTGCACTTAGGCAGGAAGAGCCAGATGCACAAATATAAGATGGGGGACACGTGGCTTACTAGCAGTACATGTGAAAAAGATCTAGGGGTCTTGGTGGAGCATAAGCTCAACATGAGTCAACAGTGTTCTGCAGCAGCAAAAAAGCTAATGCTATTCTATGCTGCATTAACAAAACTATAGTGTCCAGATCAAGGGAAGTAGATCTCCTTGCTATGAGGGAAGTAAAAACCTTACTGCAAAAAGGCTGTTTATGCAGTGAGTAAAGGTCCTTCCCAAGTGACTATGTCCACAGCAAGTGTGGACATCTACAGAAGTCTAGTGTCCAGATTAAGGGAAGTAGCAATCCCGCTCTATTCTGCCTTGGTCAGACCACACCTGGAACACTATATCCAGTTCTGGGCACCACAATATAAGAAGGATGTTGACAAGCTGGAATGTGTGCAGAGAAGGGCAACCAAGATGATCAAGGGTCTTGAAACCAAGACTTATGGGGAACGATTGAAGATTAGCCTGGAAGATTAGCCTGGAAAGGAGGAGACTGAGAGGCGATATGATAGCCATCTTCAAATATCTCAAGGACTGTCACATCGAAGAGTGACAGTTTTCTCCTGCTCTGGAGGGTAGGACTCAAACCAATGGCTTCAAATTACAAGAAAGGAGATTCCGACTAAACACCAGGAAGAACTTTCTGACAGTAAGAGCTGTTAGACAGCGGGACAGTCTCCCTCAGGAGGTTGTGGACTCTCCTCCTTTAAAGCAGAGGTTGGATGGTCATCTTTCATGGTTGCTTTAGCTGAGATTCCTGCATTACAGGGGCTTGGACTACATGGCCCTTGGGGTCCCTTTCAACTCTACAGTTCTATTACTCTTGCTCTTCAAACATGGACTATTCTCCTTGTTAACAGGATGTAGAAAAGCATCTTGAAACTGCATGATTTATCTGTAAGCCTGCACCAAATGAGTGCACCAAATGCTGAGCAGAGCAGTTTCACTACTTCCACAGGCCAGGATACAATAATGTTAATATATGATACACATAACAGTCAGAATTTTTTTACTGATGCAGGATATGACCAGACAAAGTGAGTTTATTTCATGGGTCCTTAACACCTTCATTGGAGCACACTGTTATACCAAGTTAGGCCAACAGTTTATCTAGTGCCATAATACCTTCACTGACCAGCAATGGCTCTCCAGGAATTCAGATGAGGTTGCCAAAGTTGAGTCCAGGACCTTCTGCATGCAATGATGCTCTAGCACTGAGCTATGAGCCTTCCCTGGCTTCTGGTTTGTTTCTGGACACTATTTGAAATAGCTGTGTATTTTTCGCTCTATAAGACACACTTTTTCCCTCCTAAAAAGTAAGGGGAAATGTGTGTGTGTCTTATGGAGCGAATGCAGGCTGTGCAGCTATCCCAGAAGCCAGAATAGCAAGAGGGATCGCTGCACAGCGATCCCTCTTGCTGTTCTGGCTTCTGGGATTCAGATTTTTCCCCCCTTGTTTTCCTCCTCCAAAAACTAGGTACGTGAAGGACTGACGGATTGCTGTTATGGGAATTGTAGTTGCTTGCGTGTAAGCCACCAACTGCTCCAAGCTGCTTGGGTGGTTAAACCTTTCCCTGACTGGACAGCCCTCATGCGCGGCTGCTTCAGTCGCTGGCAGAATCCGTCAGTGGGCGTTTCCTAAACTTATGGTCGTCTTATGGTCTCGTGTGTCTTACAGAGCAAAAAATACACTATTTTCTGGCCACCTATGTAAAGTTGCAATTGTGTACATGACATGAGTGTAAGCTGCGAGTTACCTGTCTATGAGCAGAGACTCCCTGTACTCTGTCTATGAGCAGAGACTCCCTGTACTCTGTCTATGAGCAGAGACTCCCTGTACTTCAGCTCATTCTGGATAGAGTGCTTGGTCAGACAAGTTTGAAGTTTGCACTATTCCACTGTCAAGGCTCAGCATGAGGAACTCAGTGTCAAGAACTACCCAGCCCTGCAAATCAGGCTTCATTCAGGCTAGCTTTCAATGAGTACCAAAGAGTGCCCTGAAAATTGGATGAAATTTTGAGGCGTAGCTGAAAATTCAGGAAAAGGGCAGTGCTTTTTGACTACAACAATGTGAAAGCAAAACTAAAAAGCTAACGTTATGAATCAGGATATGATTCTTAAAAAAACAAACTGACAAAAACCCAGAGGCAATTTAAAATTATATTTTGATGCAGTCATCTGAAACAAATACTACAAGCAATAAGGAACCTTACTTTTGCCCACGTTGTCATAATGCGATAATTACATATGGATTTAATGAAAATTCCTACATGAAATTACTCGCCGTGAAGGAAAGCATGTCGTGTGTGAATATGAAATCTATGCTCATGTCTCTGAGCTGAGTAAGACGGTCAAATGTTATCTTTATTTATTTAAAGCATTTATTCCCAGCCTTGCAATCACGGTTCCCAAGGCAACTTATTACAGTATATTTAAAATATAAATATAATAGATAGTGGGAAATCAGCATTCTTGTTAAAACACAAGCTACCAGAAGATTAGCAAATTTAATCAATCAGTTCGAATTCTATTAAACGTTTGGATAAATAGCAACAGTTTTACCAGGGGCTTAAAAGCAATCAAGGTAAGCAACAGATGAATAGGGGAGGGGATTCTAAAGTATTACTTGTTATTATATGAAACCCAGGGAGTTAATCATGAAGAAACAGACAAAACCTTTGCTCAAATCAAAGGACTGAAATCTCATCCTCAGTTGTACAAGCTTCAATAAAAAGCAAACTTTACTGTGCTAATGAGGGTTCCTACAGACCCCGACAGATCACCAGGGTGTCCACCACCCTCAGAAGTTCAGGAAATTCCCTCCTCACACGGTTGCATCTTGCACCTTCATTTTATAGCTTTCGGCATGCACTGAAGACACTCTACATTGGTCTTTGATACCTGAAATATATATATTTTAGGAGCTATCCTATTTTTCTTATTCTGAATTGCTTAAAGTTATTTTAACATTGTATTTTTGTTGTTGTGAAACCCACCCTGAGGTTGTATGGTGAAGAGCCAGTAAGAAACCTAAATGAATAATAATATTATTAATAATAGTAAATGAATTATCATTAAAAATGCTGTTAGAACACTGGAGAGCTTATCTTAAATATACACCACTTATTTCCTCTATCTTATTCCCTCAATGCCCTCTTCTCTAAAAGAATAGCTTCCTAAAGGATTTTATACCATTTTTATAGTGTTTATAAACCTTACAAGAAGCATCAAATATATATGATTGTATTGTATTGCATGAGGCAAGAGTGGATTAATGCACAGAAGATTTGCCAGGATTTTTAAGGCTAGTTTTAAAAGGCTCCATTTTTTATGATTTTGCAACAAAAAATTATGCATGTTAATATCTGATGGTGTGTTTCAGGGGTCAACTTGCTTGACGAAATGAATAGTTTTTTTTTGTAGTTTTTCTATATGGCTATTTACCTAAAATAAGGATTGCAAATTTAAGTTCTTCATTACTAGGCTTCTTAATCCTAGATTTTAAAATCTCAGCTGACATATGGAACACATCATGGGTGATCACACAAGATGGGAGCGACAAAAATTAAACAAAGGAGGTAGAAAATTAGCTGGGTGCTCTCCTAATCTTAACAATGGCAATTTTAATAGGAACGACTCATGCTGAGAAACATGGGTTTCATGGTATGTATTGAAGTGTTTATTTGATCGCCCTGTAGCTTGCTAAGAGCGATACCCATTTATACTCTACATTTTCAGGAGAGCATCGACATCCAGAAAGCATTGTTAAATACCTCCCAAACCCTGGCGCATATGCATGTGGTACAAATAAATCATGAAAGCCAATCAAGGCCATCACACATTAGTTAAAGCCAACTGAAATCATTGGAAGGTCTTCTAAGTCCTTAAATATATCCAAAGCAGGTTTAGGTTTGACGAGGCCCTAAGCTACTGAAGGTAATGGGGCCCTTTATATGTCCAGGGGTCCTTTGTCAACAACAAATTGTCACTGTTCTTTGTGTTGAATATATGCTATATGGTAACTTATGGACCTAATAGGTATCTAAAGCCATTTGAACATAACAAAATACGTCTTTTATCAAAGTAATTGTTGAACTGAAATACAGTGGTACCTCGGGTTACAGACGCTTCAGGTTACAGATGCTTCAGGTTACAGACTCCGCTAACCCAGAAATAGTACCTCGGGTTAAGAACTTTGCTTCAGGATGAGAACAGAAATTGTGCTCCGGCAGCGCAGCGGCAGCGGGAGGCCCCATTAGCTAAAGTGGTACCTCAGGTTAAGAAAAGTTTCAGGTTAAGAACGGACCTCCAGAACGAATTAAGTTCTTAGCCTGAGGTACCACTGTAGAATTATCTTTTATTTTGGAAATGTACATCCAGGGTTTTTCCCCTTTAAATTTGTTGGTGGCCCCCAAGAGAGTGGGGCCCTAAGCTATAGCTTGTTTAGCTTATATGTAAATCCGGCACTGATCCAAAGAGCACAAGACACTGGTAGTTTAACAAACACCATATGATGCTTGAGATGAACAGCCTCCCTTTGTTTTTAAAAGTTTCGCCCTTTTCCCTTCTAACTAGGGCTGTCAACTGATTGAAGAATGTTTAGCAGGTTAATTATATTTCCATGCAGAGTGCTAGAGAACGGGCATCAAATGTAGGAGGGCGGAACTGAGAGCTGATATGGAGTCTCCTCATAGCAAAGCATGGTGGTCCATCACATACCGTTAGTGTGACCCAATTTAAATAGATTAAAGGCTGGTTCACACATTACTCAATCTCTTATCTTCCCTTGATGATTCAAATGATTCAAACTATTGCCACTGGGGGAAGAAGGCGCAGTAGGTCTATTACTTGACGACTTCATGAAAGAAGGAGATCTCGTAAAGGTTCGGGCACTTGGCAAATAAATCCTAGAGGGTTAGCAGAATAGGCTGTTGCTGCAAAGGTTTGCTGGCACTTTTGAAGACCAACAGATTTAAAGCAGGAGTGGATAAGTTCTTTTCAGGCTGAAGGATGGACTGCCCTGGTGGAAAGCTGAGAGCAGCAGCACTCCATCAATGGGACCATAGCTGTCAACCTTCCCTTTTTTGGTGGGAAATTCCCTTATTCCAGCCCCGTTTCCCGCTTCTTCCCACTGCTATCCCGGATTGTTAGATATCCCGTAGAATGTCCCTGGGACATGTGAGGCTGCTGATCCCTTATTTTCAAATCTGAAAGTTGACAGCTATGGGCCAGACCCACACACAACCACACACAGGAAACTATTTCCCATGGAAACAAAGGCATATATATATGTCTGTGTGTGTGTGTTTGTCATATGTCTAGAATTTCTTGGACATATCCTGAAATACTGCAGTCAGATGCAGTGCCTGGGCTAAACTCAGTAAAATGTCCAGTAAAATCCGGATGCATGGCAACCCATGTCTGCAATGTCATTTTTGGCAATTTTCCATAAAAATAGCTCTTTTTCTTTTCTTTTTTGAGAATATGCCCCAAAACTTTGGCAAAACTAAAAGGTAAAGGTACCCCTGCCCGTACGGGCCAGTCTTGCCAGACTCTGGGGTTGTGCGCCCATCTCACTCAAGAGGCCGGGGGCCAGCGCTGTCCGGAGACACTTCCGGGTCACGTGGCCAGCGTGACATCGCTGCTCTGGCGAGACAGAGCCGCACACAGAAACGCCGTTTACCTTCCTGCTAGAAAGCGGTCCCTATTTATCTACTTGCACCCGGCGGTGCTTTCGAACTGCTAGGTTGGCAGGCGCTGGGACCGAGCAGCGGGAGCGCACCCCGCCGCGGGGATTCGAACCGCCGACCTTTCGATCGGCAAGCCCTAGGCGCTGAGGCTTTTACCCACAGCGCCACCCGCGTCCCTTGGCAAAACTAGAAAAACTCAATAACTTTGGCTGAAGAAAAAGAAGCTCAAGAACTTTTCTGTCTGGATTTTCACTGTTTGAAATATGGCAACCCTATCTTAGTAACTCTGTTCAAGTTGCACCTTCCATTTTCTCCACAGACTTTAAAAAATCTTGTTTGTACAAAACAAAAACTCCCTAACACCTCTTTTTTGTGCTGGCAGTTGAAAAGGTCAAAACTCCTCAGTAATCCCAGCAGAAAGATGCAAATATTGTCAATGCACAGTTGAATGGCAAGCTCTGCCCCACTGTTATTCAATGCCACAGCCTTCAAAATGCAACTGCACTGCAAAAACTGCATGCGTGCATATGCAAAATGCATGGACAGTTCTGGGCATTTTGCAAGGAACATAAGTCTGCTGGGACATTCCCCCCCCCCCCCTGCTTTGATTTTCTTGCAGAGGAAGGAACTGCAATAGCATGCCTTGCACTGTATCTGTGCTGGTCCCAGGGGGAGGTTACCGTGAGGCGTGGTCAGAGTCTGGTCCTGGGTCGAGGGTCTGGAGACTGTCCACCAAGGGCGAAGCGGGGTCCAAAGCGAGGAGCCGGGCAAGGTCGGGAACTCTGGAAGAACAGGTCTGGGTGCTGGCAGAAACAGGTTTCCAACGACATTGCTCCCTCAACCTGGGACCGGGCTGACTGGCCTTTATCTTCTCTGAGGGCAGGGGCGGTCCCAGCCCACAGGTGACCTGACTCTCCTGGCCTTAAGGCGAGCACTCCTCCTGAGAGAACCCAGTTCCCTCCGCCTCTCTGCCCTGAGCCTCTGTAGCTCAGGAGAGGCTGGAGGGTTACTGGACCCAGGGGGAGGCTCACCTTCCCCTGACAGGGCTGGGAGAGGCGCACCTGTAGGCAATGGGTCCTCAATCACCTCCGGAGCCAGAGTGGATTCATCTGGTGTCTGCTCCTGAGGATCCGGCACAAGTGTGGGCCCTTCAGATTCAAGGACCTGCCCTGGCTCAGCTGGCCCTGGAGGCGGGGACTCCTGTGCAGGCTGGGATTCCTCCGGTTCAGCCTCTGAATCAGATTCCCAGGCCATCACAGTATCAAAGCTCTTTGCCCTCTCAACTACTCTCTGCTGAACAGCTGATGGAAACATGGGCAACATTATGAATGTTTGATTGGCTTTGCTGTTGTGCCTGCACCTCCTTCACCTCACCTCACCTTTCCCCCTCTCAAATATGGGCAACAACTTCCATGTTGGGAAGCTAGGTGAACAATGCTGCCTCCACCAGCTGCCCACTACTGAGTTATATGTCTCCTGAGTCCAGAAAGAAGGGGGGAAAACCCCATATTTTTTCAATGTAGTGAGGATGACTGGTGAACCAGTGAAGAAGTCAGCAGTAAGCATCACAGAATCTACACTACAGAATCCTTTCAAATGGATCTAAGATTCAGGCAATGTTGATGTGACCCTCTTCTACCTAGTAGCCGCTGTTGAAGTCATAAGTTTAATGTAAGGTTACCAGATGTCCCCGTTTCCTGGGGACAGTCCCCAGATTTACAAATCAGTCCCCATACAAAATCCTATCATTCCTACTGAAGTTGAAAAGTGTCCCTGGATTCACTGAAAAAAATCTGGTAGCCTTAGTTTAATGTGCATAAAATGCTGCATTTGAATGTATTGCATTTGGAACGCTGTAAACAGAAGTTTATTTTAAGGAAAGCTAAGTGGAAGGCTGGTGGGGTTTTTTCTATTTCAGCAAGCTAAACTACCTGATGACTCATCCCCTGGAAATGAAGAACAAGCTTAGGATCTCTCTCTGGGACCAGAGAGTTTACTGAGCTACATGAAGGGCTGAACCACATTGTCTGAGTGCAATCTGTTATTTTTTTGCCTCTGACTTACTGTAACTAGATTTAAGGGTGTTCTGCAGTAAAGATTTGCAACTCATTATTGGGGTGCAAAAGTTCATTTATTTCTACGCAAAGTCTAGATCAGGGATTCCACTGAACAACTCTAAAAGTCACTGCTTGGTGGTACAGTGGTACCTCGGATTAAGTACTTAATTCGTTCTGGAGGTCTGTTCTTAACCTGAAGCACCACTTTAGCTAATGGGGCCTCCTGCTACCGCCGCGCCACCGGAGCCCGATTTCTGTTCTCCTGAAGCAAAGTTCTTAACCTGAAGCACTATTTCTGGGCTAGCGGAGTGTGTAACCTGAAGCGTATGTAACCCGAGGTACCACTGTACATCTAAGAGGAAAGTTGGGAAGCTAAATAGTTTGTGGGCACTGCATTATACATAGTGGGCCACCCACATTCTACAAACCAGAAAAAGAGTTCCTGGAAACATAATATATATATACCTATGAAAGGATATTCTTTTCACTGTTGTTCTTTCAAGGTTTGAATGCAGCAGCAGCCGCCCAGATCTGTCAAGTTTTCTAAAAGTCACAACGTCCTCCAACTGCGTATATACTTTCCTCCTAGAAGGCAGGTCAAGCCATGCTCAAGTCTCTGAATGATGTGATTGCCGTTTGTAATGAAAATAGCATTGCCTAGGATTCAAAAAACAACATGAACTGGGGCAGCCAGAGAAACGCCTGCTTTGTGCCTTGGTTTTAGATTTCCTCAAAGGAATCTTAGCTATTTTAATTTGAAATAATTTGTCAAATTAGTGCATGACTGACACAGTGTGAAACGCACTGTGACACCCAGCGATATGGTGTACAAGGGAGTCATTGAACTGAATTGTGATGATCAGGTGAGGTGTGAAAAGGCTCAACTGATACCACACAAATGCGCAGTTGCGTTCTCTACTGGGGAGCTGGGACGACTTGTTCCAGAGACTCTCAATGAGGGGGGAAGAGTTAATTGCCACATTCCAGTTGCTACATCTGAGAGTTTCTGGAGTGCTATTTTTCTCCCACATTATTTCAAAGATGCAGAGATGAAAACTTGATGGGTAAACCGTTCCATAGTTTAATAGGTTTTCTGTTTCGATAGTCCTAGCAAGTTTAGTACTGATTTTGAGAATAAGCAACAAATATATTTTGTGATGTGTGCTTGGGATCTGGTTAGGAAACCTGCATTTAGATTGTCATGTACATTCATAATCTGCCTGTACATAGTTAGGTGACCAAGACACTTACTTAATCATGACTGAATGGTTTTATATATGAACAGGGCTTTTTTTTGCCAGTCAGAACTTGCCAGAACTCATTTCCGGCACCACTTAAGTAGGCGCCATTGCCATTATAAGAGAACAAGGGAGGTGTTTGTGGTGAGTGTTGGCACATCTTTTTCTAGAAAAATAGCACTGCATTTGAATAGCAGACAACTGAAATGGGTCTGAGGACAAAACACAGGGAAAACACAGGAAAAAACACTATAAATAAGACAGAAATTAGATCATTATAACAAAATAAAATTTAAAAAAATCCTATGGAAAAACTCATTAATTTTTTCTGCTCTCTGCTGCCATCTAGTGTTGCATGTTTATAGTGCATTCAAATCATTGTTTCTTTCCTAAGGTAAAAAGGGACCCCTGACCATTAGGTCCAGTCATGACCGACTCTGGGGTTGCGGCGCTCATCTCGCTTTATTGGCCGAGGGAGCCGGCATACAGCTTCCGGGTCATGTGGCCAGCATGACTAAGCTGCTTCTGGCGAACCAGAGCAGTGCACGGAAACACTGTTTACCTTCCCGCCGGAGCGGTACCTATTTATCTACTTGCACTTTGATGTGCTTTTGAACTGCTAGGTTGGCAGGAGCAGGGACTGAGCAACGGGAGCTCACCCCATTGTGGGGATTTGAACCTCCGACCGTCTGATCGGCAAGTCCTAGGCTCTGTGGTTTAGACTACAGCGCCACCTGTGTTCCTAAGGTAGCTGAGTCCTAATTTTCATGACTGGAAGGAACCATGGTACTCACGTATCTGTCTCCCAGTTGATACAGCTATAAAGATAAGCACTTTCAGTCTAGGTTCCTGACTACCACATTTCTCAAATTGTATATTTGCAAATAAATAGGTATCACAACAATGCCAGAAGTCACCAGCATGCTCTTGTTACTAGGAAAGTGATCTCATAGAATCATAGAATCATAGAATCATAGAATCATAGAATCATAGAGTTGGAAGAGACCACAAGGGCCATCGAGTCCAACCCCCTGCCAAGCAGGAAACACCATCAGAGCACTCCTGACATATGGTTGTCAAGCCTCTGCTTAAAGACCTCCAAAGAAGGAGACTCCACCACACTCCTTGGCAGCAAATTCCACTGTCGAACAGCTCTTACTGTCAGGAAGTTCTTCCTAATGTTTAGGTGGAATCTTCTTTCTTGTAGTTTGGATCCATTGCTCCGTGTCCGCTTCTCTGGAGCAGCAGAAAACAACCTTTCTCCCTCCTCTATGTGACATCCTTTTATATATTTGAACATGGCTATCATATCACCCCTTAACCTCCTCTTCTCCAGGCTAAACATGCCCAGCTCCCTTAGCCGTTCCTCATAAGGCATCATTTCCAGGCCTTTGACCATTTTGGTTGCCCTCCTCTGGACACGTTCCAGTTTGTCAGTGTCCTTCTTGAACTGTGGTGCCCAGAACTGGACACAGTACTCCAGGTGAGGTCTGACCAGAGCAGAATACAGTGGCACTATTACTTCCCTTGATCTAGATGCTATACTCCTATTGATGAGGCCCAGAATTGCATTGGCTTTTTTAGCTGCCGCGTCACACTGTTGGCTCATGTCAAGTTTGTGGTCAACCAAGACTCCTAGATCCTTTTCACATGTACTGCTCTCAAGCCAGGTGTCACCCATCTTGTATTTGTGCCTCTCATTTTTTTTGCCCAAGTGCAATACTTTACATTTCTCCCTGTTAAAATTCATCTTGTTTGTTTTGGCCCAGTTCTCTAATCTGTCAAGGTCGTTTTGAAGTGTGATCCTGTCCTCTGGGGTGTTAGCCACCCCTCCCAGTTTGGTGTCATCTGCAAATTTGATCAGGATGCCCTTGAGTCCATCATCCAAGTCGTTGATAAAGATGTTGAATAAGACCGGGCCCAAGACAGAACCCTGTGGCACCCCACTAGTCACTCTTCTCCAGGATGAAGAGGAACCATTGATGAGCACCCTTTGGGTTCGGTCAGTCAGCCAGTTACAAATCCACTGAGTGGTAGCATAGTCAAGACCGCATTTTACCAGCTTCTTTACAAGAATATCATGGGGCACCTTGTCAAATGCCTTGCTGAAATCAAGGTAGACTACATCCACTGCGTTCCCTTCATCTACCAGGCTTGTAATTCTGTCAAAAAACGAGATCAGGTTAGTCTGACATGACTTATTTTTCAGAAATCCATGCTGACTATTGGTGATCACAGCATTCCTTTCTAGGTGCTCACAGACTGTTTGCTTAATGATCTGCTCCAGAATCTTCCCTGGTATTGATGTCAGACTGACTGGGCGGTAATTATTTGGGTCCTCTCTTTTCCCCTTTTTGAAAATAGGGACAACATTTGCCCTCCTCCAGTCTGCCGGGACTTCGCCTGTTCTCCAGGAATTCTCAAAGATGACTGCCATAAAAGGCTGCAACAGGAACTATTACAGCTCAGGGAAGGGAGTTTCAAACAATATTCCATGTTGAGATCTGGATGCACGTTTTTCTAATCTCCAGATACATGGTCATTTGTACTGTTGAAAACTAATCTACATGATCAAGAATGAAAATGAATGCATAAAACAATTTGCAAAGAAATCGTGAAGACTTGCACATAAATACCCACCAGGATTGAGGCATTCTCCCAACATTGCATTTGAAAATCACTGTTGTTGCCTTTTCCCTTTTGAAAATGACTTCAGCTTTTGCTGAGCGCTATTCTGTTTTTGACATACTCTTGGATTACATCATTCTACATGAATATTTAATGGTGATGTCCTCATTAAATATTGCAGTATTTCCGACCCATTTGGTTCTGAATGTCTCATGTATTTTACAACCTCACAGAAATCCCTAGTGACTGAGGGGCAACACACATGACACAGACGCTGCCTGTTCTTCAAGAAGGAACAAATTAAAGTTAATTCTCTACAGAGTCGAGCCCGATTTAGGTGTCACCTTTTGCACACAAACTGCAATCATACAGGAGGAAGGAACGATGTGTTAAAACACAGTTTGGGGATCAGAACTGGATTATTAACTTTGAAACAACAGCCTTGATGTGTGTGCTGAGGTGATCGAATCTGAGACATGCAGCCTGGGATCTTTGCTTGCATATAAGAACAAATAACCACAGAAAAACTGAATGTTCAAAAGCTTTATTTTCCTAACCAAGTTATACACAGCTGGGGGGCCTTCTCCCTAATGTAAAGCTGCCCTTGGGAAGAAAAAGAAAAAGAAATTATATTTTGAGGGGTCTTTTTTACTTCCACTTTGAGGTTTTTTGACTTCTGCCTTGAGCTCTCTCTCTCCCTCTCCTTCTCCCTCTCCCTCCCTCCCTCCCTCCCTCTCTCTCTCTCTCTCTCTCTCTCTCTCTCTCTCTCACTCTGTGTGTGTGTGTGTGTTTTACAAGCAAGTGGTATATACATTTTAATTAATAAATAAACTAAATTGGACAGACAGGTTATGTTGTTGTTGTTGTTGTTGTTGTTGTTGTTTAGTCGTTTAGTCGTGTCCGACTCTTTGCGACCCCATGGACCAGAGCCCACCAGGCACTCCTGTCTCCCACTGCCTCCCGCAGTTTGGTCAAACTCATGCTGGTAGCTTCAAAAACATTGACCAACCATCTTGTCCTCTGTCGTCCCCTTCTCCTTGTGCCCTCCATCTTTCCCAACATCAGGGTCCTTTCCAGGGAGTCTTCTCTTCTCATGAGGTGGCCAAAGTATTGGAGTCTCAGCTTCAGGATCTGTACTTCCAGTGAGCACTCAGGGCTTATTTCCTTAAGAATGGACAGGTTTGATCTTCTTGCAGTCCATGGGACTCTCAAGAGTCTCCTCCAACACCATAATTCAAAAGCATCAATTCTTCAGCAATCAGCCTTCTTTATGGTCCAGCTCTCACTTCCATACATCACTACTGGGAAAACCATAGCTTTTACTATACAGACCTTTGTTGGCAAGGTGATGTCTCTACTTTTTAAGATGCTGTCTAGGTTTGTCATTGCTTTTCTCCCAAGAAGCAAGCTTCTTTTAATTTCGTGACTGCTGTCACCATCTGCAGTGATCATGGAGCCCAAGAAGGTAAAATCTCTCACTGCCTCCATTTCTTCCCCTTCTATTTGCCAGGAGGTGATGGGACCAGTGGTCATGATCTTCGTTTTTTTTTATGTTGAGCTTCAGACCATATTTTGCGCTTTCCTCTTTCACCCTCATTAAAAGGTTCTTTAATTCCTCCTCACTTTCTGCCATCAAGGTTGTGTCATCTGCATATCTGAGGTTGTTGATATTTCTTCCGGCAATCTTAATTCCGGCTTGGGATTCATTCAGCCCAGCCTTTTGCATGATGAATTCTGCATATAAATTAAATAAGCAGGGAGACAATATACTCACACCAAGGATCCTGGCCAGCATAATCCATTACACAGGCCACAAGTAGGTGTCATAGTCCATAATCCCTGCATCACAAAGTTCAAACTTGACCTTTACACCTCACAACCCCCCAACCCTGTTTCTTTGCTTCAGCCTCTGTAATCCAAACTCATTCGCACACAGAGATATGCTCATAGGCAGAAATGTATCATTTTCTGCTCTATGCTTGCTATGGGTTGCCAGGACATTTCCCAGGCTCAGCTTAATGGTTATCTTCAAGGTTGTGGAATAAACTGCTTCAAGATTCATTTTTATGCGAGCAGCATAGGTTTTAAAAGCACAACTTTTCAAAATGAAAAGGGTAGGACAGGATAAGGGGTTATATACTGTAATGATAATGTATTTTAAAGCATTATATGCAGTGCTATTTTTCTAGAAAAAGAGGTGCCAGAATTCACCATGAACGTCTGCCTTGTTCTCTTATAATGGCAATGGTCCCCAACTGAGCTTTGGTGAGTTCCAGCTGAAAAAAAGCCCTGATTATATGTAATAAATTGTGAATATATTATCAGTATATATGGCACAAGCAAGCATTGACTTACTAGGTTGCCAAATACACAGATTGGCCATGGTGTTTCTGCTTTTTTAGAGTTGCTGGCTTACTAGAATGGTGAAAAAAATCATACAAGATTTAATTGTGACACACAGAGTGAAAAGTGTGGGCCTGTATCTATTTAGAGAGCCAGTGTGGTATAGTGGTTAAGAGCTGTAGTCTTGCAATCTGGGGAACCGGGTTCACATCTCCGCTCCTCCACATGCAGCTGCTGGGTGACCTTGGGCCAGTCACACTTCTTTGAAGTCTCTCAGCCCCACTCACCTCAAAGAGTGTTTGTTGTGGGGAGGAAGGGAAAGGAGAATGTTAGCCACTTTGAGACTCCTTAAAAGGAGTGAAAGGCGGGATATCAAACCCAAACTCTTTATGTATGTAATTTATAACCCACTTTTCAGTAAAAATCAGTCTCAGAGCAGGTCACAGCATGAAAATACTTAATAAAAGAAACCATATGAAAAATCAAACAACAACAACAAAATTCCATTAACATTTTGCATGTACCTAAAACCCATCTGTGTAGCCCATAACACCAAATTTCAAGTGCAGTGAGAGCTACAGAGACAGATCCGTTGAAACAACATGGTCCTCCTGTATACTTTGTACACAAGGACACTCTGCATACCTGTTGGAGACCAGAGGCAATGCCAGACATCAGAATGATGCCCAAATCTATCCAGTGGTGGCAGTGAGAGTAGTGGACGGGCCACAAACATCGGCCACCTGTAGCAAAAAGAGTTGGTGTTGTTGTCCATTTGGGCTTCTACTTCAAAACTTATTTGCAGGTACAGCATCATTGTGGCCAACACTCTGGGCTTCAGGCTCTTTGCTGGTGCCATAGCCACCAATAGGATGTTGGGCCTTTGAGAGATTTATTGCAAGCGAAGTGTGCTAATAAATCTTGTGCCCGCACGCTTCCTCTGGCATGAGTTTTGCAGAATATGCAATGTTGCTGGAAGCCGATTGAAGTCTGAACGCTGTCCTTCCGGACAATGAAGGAAAAAACGGCTTGAAAGCTACAACTAGTGTTTATTGTAGTATATGCAGGCATGTCCAACAGGTAGATCGTGATCTACTGGTAGATCACTGGACGTCTGCGGTAGATCACTGGTAGAGCATTGGCTCCCCCCAAAGAAGCTGAACAACTGTGGCTCCCCTTAAAAAAAGCTCAACATTTTACCTCCACCCTGAAAAAACTCAACAACTTTGACCTGACCCCCCCCCTCCAAAAGGGGGTAGATCACTGCCAGTTTTAAACTCTGTGAGTAGATCGCAGTCTCTTGGGAGTTGGTCACCCCGTTATATTATATACAGATATAGAGTGTTAACAGCATGTACACTCTCTCAGCAAATTGCCATTAACCAATCCCTCATGCTCTAACCACCACAGACAGAGACAGACTCTCTCAGAACGCAGGCATATATAGAGAGCTGCTCTGTTACAGTATAACCCTGATTGGCTGAGCTCAGCCAATCCTTATCTTACACCTACTGTTAACCAACCAACAGGCTGTCTCTGGGCAGACTACTGTCTCTGAGGCAGACTTCTGTTTCTGGGCAGGCTGCCAAGAGGTCTCACAGGGTCCATGACCCTGTTTTCTTGGTGCAGCCTTGAATGCCCAAAGACCCATCACCACTTTGCCATGGTAGTGTTACTCATCTCCACAATGTGTACAAAAAACTCCACAAGCTTTATGAGAAATGGAAACTGGAGGCTGAATTGTGCAATAAATAACTTCACACAACAATGTGTCGTTCTTACACTGACATCTAAAATGGCTTCCGATCCCATTTTCTTCTCTCATTGCTTCCGCAATATAACCATTTGTGGACCACTTTGATGCCTAGTGCAACCATACATAGACCCATCTTGTCCTTATCATTATACTCGTTCTCAGTAAAACTAAGGCCCAACTGAGAGGTAAGACGTACCAAAAGACTCAAATTAAAATACCAGTTCCAAGGAACCCCAAATCTAGTGCTCAGGTTAAAACAAAACAAAACAAAACAAAACAAAAAACCTCCCATGATTACTTTTGTAAAAAAAAAAGGGGGGGGGGAGGAACTGTCACCTTTTATAGTACTGAAAAAGTACTTGAAGATGTACAGGCAGTTTCTACTAGAACTCGGCCAACCAAATTGGCTCAGCTCTTCTTGAATGTTCATAGTGAGAGGAGAAAATAAATCCCTCACACACAAGTTATGAGAGGAATGGGCTAATTTCTAAGGATTTTTGCAGTGGGAGGTTAGGTTTAGCTTACTTTATTCACCCAAGGGTGTTCTTTGGATCTATTTTTATGTTTGCTTTTAGAAAGAAAGAAAGAAAGAAAGAAAGAAAGAAAGAAAGAAAGAAAGAAAGAAAGAAAGAAAGAAAGAAAGCTTCACTTGCCCTCATCATGGCCAGCAAGACTCTCCATTGCAGCCTTTTGAGTTACTCTTCCTGTGGGAAGCTGTGGTTATGACTGGGTAGCTTACAAGGCTTTTTAAAAGTGTTAACATAGACCAAAATAAAATCTTCAGCCACCTTTTCCTATGAGGTTAGATATACTCAACCCCAAGCTGGTGTAGTTTCTTAGAAATATCCCCTGCCCCTGAAACCACATGAAATCCTTTTTCTTAGAACAGTTTCTGATGACAGCTCAGACCAACGTCAGGACTCCCTGCACCTTTCCTTGCTCCTAATTTTCTAGTTTTTACTTCCTTACTGTGAAACTAATAAGCTTTTCAAAGTAAATTTGTTTTCCGTGAAATTCCATCAGTAGGGTATTTACACCCGGTGTTAGTCATCATGAAACACCATTGAAAGAATATCTAGTGGGTGTGGAAAAGCAAAGCAAAACGATGACTTGTTTCTAGTAAATAATCCAAAGAATGGAGGGATTACATAGCTACAGGATTAGCAAAGTTAGCCAAGACATGAGGCACCATCAAGGCTGGCTAGAGCCACGATGCAGACATCTACTAGATGCAGATGTCTACTAGAATTCCTGTACACATACAACCATAGATGACCCTCATATGAGGTACAAGACCATTTGTACACTATATGAATATTCACATTGGTTTACTCAATGTATTGTTAAACTAGGCAGCATAGCAGCAGTTTCTGCAAGTCTCAGATAAATGGGAGGTGCATTCCCACTGTTTTACCACTATAGGTGTCCCAAGTATTAGCAACAGTTTTCTTCATCTCTTTCCTCCTCTGTATGTCCCAGACACGGGTGGCACTGTGGTCTAAACCACAGAGCCTAGGGCTTGCCGATCAGAAGGTCGGCGGTTCGAATCCCTGTTATGGGGTGAGCTTCCGTTGCTCCGTCCCAGCTCCTGCCAACTTGGCAGTTCGAAAGTACGCAAGTGCAAGTAGATAAATAGGTACCACTCCGACGGGAAGGTAAATGACATTGTACAGTACATTGATTATTGCGGGTGGTGCTGTGGGTTAAACCACAGAGCCTAGGACTTGCCGATCCGAAGGTAGGCGGTTCAATTCCCTGCAACAGGGTTGGCTCCCGTTGCTTAGTCCCTGCTCCTGCCAACCTAGCTGTTTGAAAGCATGTCAAAGTGCAAGTAGATAAATAGATACCGCTCCGGCAGGAAGGTAAACGGCATTTCCGTGTGCTGCTCTGGTTCGCCAGAAGCAGCTTAGTCATACTGGCCACATGACCCGGAAGCTGTATGCCGGCTCCCTCGGCCAATAAAGTGAGACAAGCGCTGCAACCCCAGAGTCATCCGCGACTGGACCTAATGGTCAGGGGTCCCTTTACCTTTACCTATGTCCCAGTAGCAGCCCCTGGACCAGGGGAAGATTCTGGACACAGTAGTTTGTTAAGGGTTGGTGGGACCTGTACCTCTCTGAAGGTAAACCACATTGTCCAAAATTACTTGAGGGACATGTGCTTTGGATGTGTTTTAAAAGTACAGAATTTCAGTCTGACTCTTGTGGCTATCACCTTTTCTTAAATGATTACAACACGTGCAAAACCTATCATATCAATAAAGTGCTTTCACATTTAACTGGCTAGTTGGAGGTTAATCGGATTGATGCTAAACTGTTTTGAAATCTGCATGCAGTAATCAAAAGGCAACAATGTTTTTCTCCTTGTGAGAAAATTGGCCCTATGCATGTTCAGTTTTACAAGTGAGGCTTCTGCGGCAAATGATGTACGATACTAAGATCCTAATGTGTTCTGTTTTGCTCAGCTTTAAATTTAAAAAATGAAGAGAAAATGCAGATCTACATTTGGCAGTGACCTCCTTGCAATTAGAAAGTTACCATTTGAGATTGGATTACGATGATCTATGTCCTTGTGATCCCCTAAGGGTGTGATTATCTCAAGATAACCTCACCCCTTGAAGCTCTGTGCGTTGTTAATATGAAAAACATTTGTTTTTGGAAAGAACATATATTTTCTGGTGGGGTGGCATTAAGTTGTCAGATCAAAAATGCTGAACAGCGGTTGAAATGAACAGGAAAAGTTCAGTCAGATTAGTTTAACCCATGAGGACAGCTCACCTGATAAACCACAGCAGTCCAAAGCCAGCGAACACCAAGCAACTTCTTACATCTGCAAAGAAATCCAGAGGAATCCACATTTCCCAAGAAAATAATTTCATGTTCTCATATTGTACTGATAAAGTTTAAGATTGCACACTGTAGACTGTTGGGTAGTGGTTTTCCTTTGATGTTGCCAGAATTCTCTGCTAGGGATTCAGCTCTTTTGATATGAGTTTCTACAGTTCCTATGCAAACTGCCAAAACTGAGAGCTTTATGGCTAGTCTTGAAATCACACACACACACACACACCATTCAAAAAAAGGTGCTATTATGCCACTTTTGAAGTCTTTATACCTTCAAATATTAACTGGGCACTTGAATATACATTCAACCTTTTAAAAGTATTTTTTTAATATTTGCATCTGACACACGACTATCCTACAAAAGTTGGATAGCATGCGAAAGCATGTTGATATAAATGGATTTATCTCTGCGTTGGGCTTTTGAACACTGTATTATTGTTTTCACGACTGCAATATCCCAGATTTTTTATCAGCAGATATCAATGTCCTGGACACTTTATTCCTTCCGCTTTGTTACATGCAGCCTTTAAATCTCTTAATTCTGTGGGTGCCAAGCTGTTCAGTGACAAGAATTCCTTCCCCTGCTGAGCTGGATTATCAAGCCAAATGCAATCAGTGATTCAGTTAGGTAATTTTAGACTTTGGGCTTCATGGTCTTGTGAAGCCCCTCCCTCCCACCCTTCAATGGCAATGTGTATTACTTCACTTCAAAATGCGGTAAGCTGGATCCCAGGGCTTGGAAGCTCTCCTGCTCATTCTGCTGAGTATATCCCTGTTCTAAAGTAGTGCCTTGATGGCATTAAGCATGTTCTCTTTCATAGAGAGCACGTGTTGCGGTGGGGTCTGAACAGGCCACCCCTTTGTTGCTGGGCAGGTTAGTATGGATGTCCATCTGCAGTGATTGGGCCGTTTGGTTACTGGGCAAATTTTGGTGTTGCCATTTAGGGGGACGGACCATAGGTTATAAAATCAATTCACTGCTGTGTGCATCAGATCACCTGCCCACCCTCCCTAATTTTAGGGATCTTGGCTGACCTTGCTATGCCTGTCATGGGGTCGTCTGCAGGGGCCTGGTAGGAATTTTGTCCATTTGGCTGATTGGCTGGTGCCATTTGGTTTTTGCCTACTGCGTGGCAAATCGTCACAACTTGTAAGGTTGCGGTTAGGCATTGGCATGCGGGGGGGGGGGGATGAGGGTCTGGTGCCCGGCTCCATGCTCTCCCCAATATTGTTTTCCTTCACTGGCTGTCGCTGGAATCTGGAAGTCAGTTCTGTCCCTGGGCGTGGGGACAGATAGTCATAACCAATGCCTAAGCAACCACTCACATTCATGTATTTTAATAAAGTTGTGGCCAAAATTATGCCAAAAACCTTAAACAAAAATTATGCATGAATTGTGAATTATTTAGGGGTGGCTTGGGGGACCTGAACACGCAACTGCATTCAACAGAAGACAGAACCTATTTCAAGAGCCTTTGCTTAATATAAAAATCTCCCAAGAAAACTAGTGTACTATGCAAAATTATTCTCATAATTAAATCTTCTTTTGAGCTCAGAGAATCCACTTGCAGCAGAGGGAGGAGGCAGTCTGGGATGTCTCTGTTTGATTCACTGCTCTGCCCTTGTTTCCTTTCCCTCACCTTCTGCTGGAAGCAGATAATTTTGCCGCATCTCTACCCTGGCACAGTTCCAGGATGGCACTAGCGGGCTATGCTGAAAGCTTCATGAAAAGGGGGAATTCTGAGGAGAGATCTGAAGGTAAGGTAAAAAGGTAAAGGATCCCTGTATGGTTAAGTCCAGTCAAAGGTGACTATGGGGTTTTGGCGCTCATCTCACTTTCAGGCTGATAGAGCCAGCGTTTGTCCATGGACAGCTTTCCGGGTTATGTGGCCAGCATGACCAAACTGCTTCTGGCACAACAGGACACTGTGACGGAAACCAGAGTGCACGGAAACATCGTTTACCTTCCCGCCACAGTGGTACCTATTTATCTACTTGCACTGGTGTGCTCTTCAACTGCTAGGTTGGCAGGAGCTGGGACAGAGCAATGGGAGCTCACTCCGTCACGGGGATTCGAATTGCCAACCTTCCTATCAGCAAGCCCAAGAGGCTCAGTGGTTTAAACCATAGTGCCACCCGCGTGCCAGTAGATTTGAAGGAAGCATGAATGTATGTACCTTACCCCAGGGCTATTGGTATAGATACGTCAAACAAACAAACAAACAAACAAACAAATAAAAATACAACATTTTGCATTTCATCTCCAAACCATCACAACCTCCCGTGTCATCAGAATTGCTAACTTATTTTCTCACAGGGCTCCAAGTAAAGCAGAAAGGAAGGCAGTGAAACTTTTCCTGGATACATTATGCAATGGTATTACTCACATGAAATTGTTCATGGCACAACAACATCAAAGTGTCAGGAGAAGGGAAAGTATTTCAAAACATGCCAATCTTTTTCTAAAACTGAGCTCTAAGTGCTGTGGAGGAGATTGTCCCAGATTTCCTTCTTTTAAAGCTTCACTTAATTATATCGAACAAAATACAGTGGTACCTCAGGTTAAGAACTTAATTCGTTCTGGAGGTCCATTCTTAACCTGAAACTGTTCTTAACCTGAAGCACTACTTTAGCTAATGGGGCCTCCCGCTGCCGCCACCATGATATTTCTGTTCTCATCCTGAAGCAAAGTTCTTAACCCGAGGTACTATTTCTGGGTTAGCGGAGGCTGTAACCTGAAGCATCTGTAACCTGAAGCATCTGTAACCCGAGGTACCAGTGTAACGCAATACAAGCAACTAGGAAAAAATTCAATGGAGATCTTTCAGCGGGGGGGAAATGAACTTGTTTTGTTCTTTACTGGAATCAACACCATACCAGGGAATTATGGTAGTTTTTATGGCTATTCTAAGCATGATGTAATTCACTGTATTTTATTTCAAAATTTTTGCAATCACATGAATGCATATAACTAACAACTTGAGCTGGGACTGGTCAGTCAATGCAGCCTGTCCAGTCTGCTTTATAGGAGAAGCTACATGTAGAGTAAGGTAAAGTTAAAGGGACCCCTGACCATTAGGTCCAGTCGTGGCCAATTCTGGGGTTGCGGCGCTCATCTCGCTTTATTGGCCGAGGGAGCCGGCGTACAGCTTCTGGATCATGTGGTCAGCATGACTAAGCTGCTTCTGGTGAACCAGAGCAGCGCACGGAAACGCCGTTTACCTTCCGGACGGAGCGGTACCTATTTATCTACTTGCACTTTCAATGTGCTTTCGAACTGCTAGGTTGGCAGGAGCAGGGACCGAGCAACGGGAGCTCACCCCATTGCAGGGATTCGAACTACCGACCTTCTGATCAGCAAGTCCTAGGCTCTGTGGTTTAACCCACAGTGCCACCCGTGTCCCTACATGTAGAGTATATCCCAGTAATTGATTTTGAATTTTGGCTGAATTATGCCTGTATATAGAAGCCCTCTTGAGGGACTGCAATTAAGCTCATGTAAATTACAGAAGAACGGAGGATCAGGGTTGCATCTGCACAGCACATTCAGAGCACACAAAATTTTACTTTACCCCTCACAAAAGCTCCTACCACCCTTCCCAGAATTCTTTGGGGGAAGTCATGTGCTTTAAAATACAAGGTGTGACCGGAAAGTTTTTGTGAATGGTCACAAAAACTGGACAGCGAGAAATATTCAACATACACACTTTATAGGCCTTCAAAGTAGGCCCTCTCTGATACAGTGCACCACTGAAAACATTTGTAGAACTGTTGGAGACTTCTAGAGAAGTCCTCTTTTCGTACTGCTTTCAGTTCCCTCATCACAGCAGCTTGGACGTGTGAAATGTTGGGGAATCTGTGCCCTTTTAGAGCAGATTTAAGTTTTGGAAAAAGAAAGAAATCCCGAGGGGCCAGATCAGGAGAATATGGAGGGTGGGAAAAACTCAGTAACCTCAGTGATGATTTCCCATGGAATACGCAATTCTTCTGCCATCATTTGGACGGACAAACGCCGATCCCGCATCAATAACTCATGAACTCTGTCAACATTTGCTGCCGTTTTGCTCATCGATGGTCTGCCAGACGCAAGAAGCAGAGTTTGGATTTGATATTCAGCTTTATCAGTACCCGAAGGAGTCTCAAAGCAGCTAACATTCTCCTTTCCCTTCCTCCCCCACAACAAACACTCCGTGAGGTAAGTGAGGCTGAGAGACTTCAGAGAAGCGTGACTGGCCCAAGGTCACCCAGCAGCTGCATGTGGAAGAGCGGGGAAGCGAACCCGGTTCCCCAGATTACGAATCAACTGCTCTTGACCACTACACCACACTTAAGAAATGCTTAAACCACTCAAGCACTGTCTTTCGAGTTACAGCTTCATCTCCGTACACAATTGTGAGCATTTCACGGGTTTCTGATGCTTGAATATTTCTTGCTGTCCGATTTCTGTGACCATTCACCAAACTTTCCGGTCACACCTTGCATATGGTGTGGATGTGACCTGGCTCTGTCTCTCCTCTCTCCCTCTTTTCATTGCCCTCAAACCTATGGAAGGTGAGTGATCTAATTGGGGAGTTTTTTCAATCCATACAGGCTCCAATGAGGCCAGCATGTTTTAGCATCCTGGAAGATGGAAAGTGATGAGAATTGTGATGCATGGGTAGGTAAATTAAGGCCCGGGGGCTGGATTTGGCTCAATCGCCTTCTAAATCTGGCCTGCGGACGGTCTGGGAATCAGCATTTTTTTACATGAGTAGAATGTGCCCTTTTATTTAAAATGCATCTCTAGGTTATTTGTGGGACATAGGAATTCATTCATTTCCCCCCCCCCCCAAAAAAATAATAGTCCAGCCACCCACAAGGACCTTTAAAGCCCTAAACGGCCTCAGTCCTGTATACCTGAAGGAGCGTCTCCACCCCCATCGTTCAGCCTGGACACTGAGATCCAGCACCGAGGGCCTTCTAGCGGTTCCCTCACTGTGAGAAGTGAGGTTACAGGGAACCAGGCAGAGGGCCTTCTTGGTAGTGGCGCCCACCCTGTGGAAAGCCTTCCCATCAGATGTCAAGGAAATAAGCAGCTATCTTATTTCTAAAAGACATCTGAAGGCAGCCCTGTTTAGGGAAATTTTTAATATTTAATGCTGTATTGTTTTTAGCACTTGATTGAGAGCCACCCGGAGTGGCTGGGGAAACTCAGCCAGATGGGCGGGGTATAAATAATAAATTATTATTATTATTATTTGGTCTGGAGGAGACAGATTCCCATGGACTGCAAGAAGATCAAACCTATCCATTCTGAAGGAAATCAGCCCTGAGTGCTCACTGGAAGGACAGATCCTGAAGCTGAGACTCCAATACTTTGGCCACCTCATGAGAAGAGAAGACTCCCTGGAAAAGACCCTGATGTTGGGAAAGATGGAGGGCACAAGGAGAAGGGGACGACAGAGGATGAGATGGTTGGATAGTGTTCTCGAAGCTACCAGCATGAGTTTGACCAAGCTGTGGGAGGCAGTGGAAGACAGGAGTGCCTGGCGTGCTCTGGTCCATGGGGTCACGAAGAGTCGGACACGACTAAACAACTAAACAACAACATTATTATTATTGTCTGAGGGACAGTGGACTAGCCCCCTGCTGAAAAAGTTTGCAGACCCCTGCTGATGGGTGGCAGAGATAGTCCATTAATTCCTGTTCTTTTTTCTCATGTGCTTATGTTCGTCTACGAGTAATGCTTGACTATAGCTGACATTTCTATGTATGTTGGAAGCTGCTGAATTGGGCTCAGTTCGGAGGAGGCGGCATTTCCCCCCATGTAAACACGGAGGTCACTCTATTCACCTTTTAAATAATCATTGGGAAATAAATTTATGTGCTTGCTGTGGCACATCGCTCTGTGTACTCTCTCGCTGAGATTAATTATGTTTATTAATAACACTTTTCTCGGAAGGCTTATATCAAACCTGCTGGAATGATTTAGCCCTTGTTTACGCAACAAACATTTGTTACTCTTTAAATATTGCTCCACATTTTAACATATCTTCCCAAAGTTTCACACACACACACACACACACACACACACACACACACACACCGCACTGCAGCAATCTCTGGAAAGTGTTTGCAGAAAGGAAACCCATAGTCAAATAGCTGTCAAGATAATAAATATGCTACGTTCATGGGAGCAAATGGCACTGGAGGATGTGGGCCAGCAGTTGCAATGGCAGCTGGTGAAGGATTCCCCAGGTGAACCGGAGCTGCCAAGATGGTTCTCGTATTGAAAAAGGTGTGAGACAGGATTCAAAGCCAGGACACTTTTAGCTGGAATGAAATTGGCAGCTGAGCGTGAATTTGAGTGGTCCTCAAGGGCACTCCCTTCATTACCAGTTGATGCAATTCTTTCGTTTTGTCAGTGTGCCTCAGAATCACACACAAGCACATATGGGTGCAAAGATAACCTGAGAGATAAGGATTCTGTGATGTAAATATAAAGGAGGATTGAATGCACTAAAAAGCAGTAAGACTGGACAGTTTCTTATCCTTGAAACTGTAACTGTAAGGTACAGTGGTACCTCAGGTTAAGTACTTAATTCGTTCCAGAGGTCCGTACTTAACCTGAAACTGTTCTTAACCTGAAGCACCACTTTAGCTAATGGGGCCTCCTGCTGCCACCGCACCGCCGGAGCACGATTTCCTGAAGCAAAGTTCTTAACCTGAAGCACTATTTCTGGGTTAGCGGAGTCTGTAACCTGAAGCGTATGTAACCTGAAGCGTATGTAACCTGAGGTACCACTGTATGTCATTTGGAAACAACAAAAATGTTGCAAATGTAGACTCAGTGCAGAATTTAAGTAAGTCTTGCTCAGAGTAGACTCATTGAAATTAATAAGCCTAAATTAGTCATCTCCATTAGCTTATATTCTGAGTAGAACTGGTGTTCAACCATAGGAACCAACTCATAGGGATTGAGGTTCCTTCTGCCCCCCCAATAAAATATTTGAGGGGGCCAGGCCCCCCCAAAATTAATGAACATTGCCATTCAAATGGTATGTGCTCGGACACCTTGTGATTGATTATGGAGGGTAGGGCTCCCCCCCCCCAATATTTTATTCAAGTTGTCACCCTTGGGTTCAACTAACTTTTACTCAGAGTAGACCCATTGACATTAATGACCACAAGTAGTTGGTCTACTTTGAGTAAAGTTAGCTGAATGACATCAAAGTGAAGGGTCCCTCAATAATGTTGAAAGTGCATAAATTTGAACCCCGTTATTGCAATGATTATGGCATGCTTTCAAATCTCGTGTGCCATTTTCAGCAGTGTTCCCAGCAGATTATGGTTGGCCCATCCATTAATCCCAAGTGGAATATTAAGAGGCTAACTGTGTCACCTTGTGCCAGTTTATTCAGAAGTATATCCCACTGTGTTCAAAGGATCATACTCTCAGACGAGTTGAGTGTGCACAGGATTGCAACCTAAGGTAGAATCAAAGGGTATCAAGTCACATAATTTTAATTTTATTAAATAGGGAGCAGGGCACAGCTAGGTCTGATGAAAGAGGTGAGAGAGGGAGAGGGCAAAAAGGAGGAAATAACACTTAACCGTCTAGTCTTCAACTCAGGAACATTCTAGCAAATGCAATGGGTCTTCCTTCTGTACAGGAACTTCCAGACACTCACAACTGGAGCCGGAGGCAGAATGTGGAGGAAAATAAACAGAGATACGACACAGTTCCTTGTCATTTCACACCACAGCTCTTTGGAGACAGACAGAGAATTTTTGGTCCTGTGATTATTTGTCTGTGTGCGCAAATTAAAAGCACAGTTCCTTCTTTCTGTTTGTGCTTAGCAGTTTTATTTTCCACATTTTGTTTGTCTGGTCTGATTTATATTCTCTGCACTTGTGGGGGTTCTGTTTAGCATTTGAAATTCAGGCCATGTGTCTGCATAGTCCTCCTTCCCTCTTAGCACCTCCCTGTTCTTCTCTTGCCCTCACACAGTCTTAAACATTTGGCTCATAGCTGTCAACTTTTCCCTTTTCTTGCAAGGAATCCTATTCGGAATAAGGGAATTTCCCTTTAAAAAAGGGAAACGTTGACTGCTATGATTTGGCTATTAATTGTAGTCTATGGAGGGCATGGTTTTCCCAGTAGTGATGTATGGAAGTGAGAGCTGGACCATAAAGAAGGCTGATCGCCAAAAAATTGATGCTTTTGAATTATGGTGCTGGAGGAGACTCTTGGGAGTCCCATGGACTGCAAGAAGATCAAACCTATCCATTCTGAAGGAAATCAGCCCTGAGTGCTCACTGGAAGGACAGATCCTGAAGCTGAGGCTCCAATAATTTGGCCACCTCATGAGAAGAGAAGACTCCCTGGAAAAGACCCTGATGTTGGGAAAGATGGAGGGCACAAGGAGAAGGGGGCGACAGAGGACAAGATGGTTGGATAGTGTTCTTGAAGCTACCAGCATGAGTTTGACCAAACTGCGGGAGGCAGTGGAAGACAGAAGTGCCTGGTGTGCTCTGGTCCATGGGGTCATGAAGAGTCGAACACGACTAAACGACTAAACAACAACATGGAGGGCAACTTAGGAATTCTTTTAAATATTGGAAATTCATTTCTGTCATGTCCTCCAGAACTTGGAGGTTTCCCACAGAGAGGACGCAATCCTGAACTCCATAGACCTTTAGTCTGACCCATCAGGGCTCTTATCAGAGTTCTTTGGATCATTAATTTTCTCATACACTACCTTCCTCTGTGTTTATATCTGAACAGTTTGATCTGAGAGGAGCTGTACAGGGCCTTTCTGATCTGAGAGGAGCTTTACAGGGCCTTTCAGTGAACATTAATCTGTCTGTATTTTTGCAACATTACAATGAGCAGCAGAAGTAGACAAGGGGATTCTGAACAAGGCAGAGGTGAACCAGAAGTTAGCAAGCATCTGGCGCCCAGCAACAACAGTGGTTTGATCCCACTGGCTCACTCAATGATCCTGACCACCCACTCAAAATGCTTTTTTAAATGTATAGTTCTGTGTAAGTGTCTAAAATTCATGCAAAGTGAATGAGGCTTCCACTCATTGAAGTACTAAAAAGCAATGGATTTGATAACCAACATCTAATCCATTTTTGTTGTTGTTCTGGAGGAAGGTTCGACGTGATTAGGAAATATCCTGACAATACTTTGTGCCCGATGACTTCATTCTACTGTATTTTTGTCTGTCTGTCTGTTTGGTTATAAGTCGCTTTGGGTTGCTCTGGGCAAGATAAAGCGACTAACAAATTTTAATAATAATAATAATAATAATAATGGTAGTAGCAGTAGTATTTTGGTGAATTTGTTGTTGTTCTTTGATTTGTATGCTAGTGTGTTTGATATTATAATGACTGCAATGTTTGTTATTTTCTTAATACTATTGTGGTTATTGTGAGCCACTTTGAGCTCAACATTTGTGGTTGGAAAAGCGAAATACAAATATTACATCATCTCAGCTCAACCGCTCATCTCTCTTGACCCCACACCAGTAAGGTGAGCAGAACATGGCTGAAAAGCATTCCTCTGATGGTGTTGGAGTACAGAGGGGGAGAAATTCAAGTCTGCTCAAGTTTAAACTTGCCTAATTTACTCTTTCTGAAACTATATGTGAACCGAAACCCAGTCATTTGTTGAAATTTGCCCTTCTCCAAATTTTGCATTGCTGCTCTCCAGCCAAGTAATGTGTACCAAAATGCACTAGTGTATCAAATACACTAGGATAAGGGTTCCATAAAAATGCACCTTAGTGGAAATAGCATACAAATATGAATAACATTAGGAAACCCCCTTTGCAAAAAATTGTGTATGTTCTAAAGTGTCCTCCAACTCTATGGAGCAGAATTTGGGTGAGCATGTGGGTGATATCTGTGATTGATCGCTATTCTGCTCCATTGTATCAGCAAAGAGGCACCACATGATTACCAAACATTGTTTCTAGTGCTGGGTAAGCACTCCATAGCTCAGATTGGAATTTTTGTTGTTTAGTCGTTTAGTCGTGTCCGACTCTTCGTGACCCCATGGACCAGAGCACGCCAGGCACTCTTGTCTTCCACTGCCTCCCGCAGTTTGGTCAAACTCATGCTGGTAGCTTCGAGAACACTGTCCAACCATCTCATCCTCTGTTGTCCCCTTCTCCTTGTGCCCTCCATCTTTCCCAACATCAGGGTCTTTTCCAGGGAGTCTTCTCTTCTTATGAGGTGGCCCACGTATTGGAGCCTCAGCTTCAGGATCTGTCCTTCCAGTGAGCACTCAGGGCTGATTTCCTTCAGAGTGGATAGGTTTGATCTTTTTGCAGTCCATGGCACTCTCAAGAGTCTCCTCCAGCACCATAATGCAAAAGCATCGATCCTGCTCTATGCTCTCTATACGTATGACTGTACAGCCATCTATTCCAGCAACAAAATCATCAAGTTTGCTGATGACACTACGGTGGTAGGGCTCATTTCAGGAGGGGATGAGTCCGCCTATCGGGACGAGGTGGAGCGGCTCTGTGTTTGGTGTGGAGAGAACAATCTGGCTCTTAATACGGCTAAGACCAAGGAATTGGTGGTGGATTACAGGGGAAAAAAGGCGGACATTCAGCCCTTGTATATCAACGGGGAACGGGTGGAGAGGGTGGCGGAATTCAGGTTTTTGGGAGTAACTATCGATCAGGGCATGACTTGGAGCGCAAATACCACTGCTCTGGTGAAGAAGGCCCAGCAGAGAATTTATTTCCTCAGACTTTTAAAGAAGAACAATCTGAGTGAGAGACTGCTGGTGTCCTTCTACCGAGGCTCCATAGAGAGCATTCTTACATACTGTATTTGTGCTTGGTTCTCCAGTTGTACAGCTAGGGAGAGGAAGGTGCTCCAGAAGGTCATAACCACAGCCCAAAGGATTATTGGTCATCCTCTCCCATCTTTGGAAGAACTGTACGGTTCCCGTTGTCTTAGGAAAGCAAACAACATCCTGCAGGATTCATCTCACCCGGGACACAGTCTGTTTGCACTACTGCCTTCTGGCAGGAGATATAGAAACATCAAGTCAAGGACAAATAGACTGAAAAACAGTTTCTATCCAAGAGCTGTGGCCTTTTTGAATGCTGTAACTCGATAGTGTGACCTGGGAGTTTGATGGGTGTTGGTGTGGGTGTGGCTGGAATGTGGTTTGTTTGGTTGTTGTTGTTGTTTTGCTTTTGTTGTTTTTAAGGGATGGCATCCAATTTCGTTGCACTTGTGCAATGTTGCACTTGTGTAATGACAATAAAGAATCTATTCTATTCTATTCTATTCTATTCAGCGATCAGTCTTCTTTATGGTCCAGCTCTCACTTCTATACATCACTACTGGGAACATCATCGCTTTAACTGTACGGACCTTTATTGGCAAGGTGATGTCAGATTGGAATTAAGCTACAGTAATGACTTCCTCCCTAAAATGGGAAATGTCTTGGATTATTTCTGAGTTCAATCTCGTAGCTCTTCATTCATCCAACTGCCATTCACAGCTGGGGATCATGGAAGTTTGCAAGAGTCCAACTGCAGTTGCCATCTCTGACTGAGGAAAGGGTTGTAGTAAATGTAGTTCCAGTGTTGTTGCATTTTTTGTTTACTTAACAATACACACACACACACACACACACACGTATAACAGTCTTCAAAAACTCTCTGAAGATGGCTTATACATCTGATCATGACCAATATTGTAGTGGAGAGGCATACTATATTTTAAAACGTCATTTCTTAAGAAAGTAAGTCCCTCTTAGTTTCTTTTCTTTTTTTGTATTGCAATATTTGTTCTTGGGAACTCTTAAATCTCAATCTCTCTTTCTCTGCCAGCTGAGAATGCTTGCCTCCAATGAAAGTCAAGATCTGCCTTGCTTTCCCAGAGTCACACAGGAAATTTGTGGAGCAAACAAAAATAGAAACTGGATCTCCCAAACGACCGCTCAAGTTTTCTACCACAAGCCCTTTTCACTTACGCATTTGCAAAACCTCAATAATTTCAGGTTGGCTAAGTTCGCTTAAATTATAGCCTAAAATTTACAGTGAATCATTTTGGATTTTCAAACTTATTATTATACAGATCGTCAAGCCATTTTTTAAACCACCTTTTGAAATACTTCTAGTTTTGCTGCTTCTATTATGGCCCGGATACTGTACTTCCAAGGGAAACAGATACATATTAGGTTGATTTCAAATACACTGCCTGGCATCATTGATTTTCTTTAAAATTATTATATGGGCCTTTACACACACAGGCCATAATAAGAGGAGGTGTTTCAAATGAGAAGTCATTCCAAAGTTGTTGCTGTTGTTTTAATCAGAACTGGATATTATGTTCAGCATTTAATAAAGGCACAGTGAAAATAGTGTAATGTGCTGAAGAGTTGGTGCCTTTTTATCATATGTGGTGGTCATGTAGTAAGGTTAAAGCTTACTGGGAAATGATATGTAATGAATTGAAAAGGATATTGAAAATAAATGTTATTAAAAAACCCAGAGGCTTTTTTGGGGGGGAATTATAGGGACAGAACTACCTAAACTGTATAGAAACTTATTAAAGTATGCTACTACAGCAGCAAGATTGTTGCTTGCCCCAAAGTGGAAAGAAGCAAAAGTCCCAGCAAATGAAGAATGGATACAAAAACTTATGCAATTTGTAGAAATGGCGAAACTTACTGGAAGAACAAGAAATCAAGATAACAAACATTTTTATAAAAGAATGGAAATGGATTGAATATTTACAGATAAATTGTAAACAGATAAAAACATTGGCAGGATTATTGTAATAACCTGCAGTTTTATAAGAGTATATATTTACAGTAGATAATTGAATGAGCAAGGTAAACGGACCTGGATATGCAGAAGATATTAAACAATAAATTTAAGGAACTGCAGAAAGAGGGGGGAAGGAAGTAAAAATTTGGAAATGTTAAATTGATTGTCAAACTAATGGAATGTATAAATTTGAAAAGTATAAATAAAAAAACTAAAGAGAGAGAATGAATTAGTGGTTTTGCATATCACCTGACATGGTGGCCATGTGGTTTCAATGGCCGGTGGCTCCTCCTCCTGGTTCTGCCACCGGCGAGAGGCTGCTTCCACCCTCTTCCCCATCACACCTTTGTGCTCAGTTCCACGCCCAGCTTCCTCTGCCCCCTCAACATTAGGGTGCCCCAGCCCCCTCCCCCAAAATATTGAGGGCACCCAAAATGGCTCAGCCCCCTGGAGCTGGTCCACTGCTTCATTGGAGGCAACTCATTATTTCAGTGGACATTTTTCTGCCCACATGCTGGACTGAGGCCTCGAGGTAGCAGCAGATAGATGTTGGATTGTTGCATTATCCGGCAACCCAGAAGGTTTTAATATAACCTCAGGCATTTCCACAGAAGGTTTTAATATAACCCCAGGCATAGGTTGACATAATCATCTCCAGTGTTCCGGGACTTACGGATCAGGCCACGCTGTAAGGAGATATAAAGTCGAGCAGGTGAGATAATTTTCAACATCAGCACCTGAATTCTACAGAGCCAAAGAACAGGCTATTTTGTGTTTTGGTATTGTAAGAGGCCCTGTGACCCTTGGATGAATCGTGGTATAGAAATTAAATAAATAAAAAGCTAGCAAACGAACAAACTGCCGTATTTTTCGCCCTATAGGACGCACCGTCCCATAAGACGCAACTAGTTTTTTTGGGGGGGGGAAATAAAGGGGGGAAATTATTTTCCCCCCAGGCACGGGGCTGGGGCGGGGGAAGCCCGAGCTTCCCCCGACCCCAGCCCCCAGAACAGGTAACTCTCCGCAAGCCATGGGAGCTCAGCGCCGGGCTCCCGCGCCTTGCGGAGAGCTGCGCGAAGCCTGGAGAGCGAGAGGGGTCAGTGCGCACCGACCCCTCTCGCTCTCCAGGCTTCAGCGAAAGCCTGCATTCGCCCCATAGGACGTACACACATTTCCCCTTCATTTTTGGAGGGGGGAAAGTGCGTCCTATAGGGCGAAAAATACGGTAATATTTGAAGACAACTTACCCATAATGGGCAATTTTCACAGGTCCCAATCTGAAACTTTTTTCAGCAGAATAATTATTTCATTTAAAAAGAAACAAGGCAATAGATTGAAGCATTGTTTTTTTAAATATAAATATAATTTTAATTTGTTCAGTTATGGTTTTGTCATCCTGATCCCACCCAGGCTTTGTAATTCATGGTTGGTTGACATTTGAAAAGTAATCTTCAGTCAGACTGTTGGCTAGAAAACCGTAGGCATTTGGTTCAGCCTCTATAAAACAAATCAGCATGTTTTCCTGCCTAATTCCAGCTATAACTACAGTTTAATTAAAGTGCATCACTTGAGCATATAATGCTACCTTACACAGAGTTCAGCCATTGTCCCATCTCAGTTCTGTCTACTGCAGCTGCAATGGTGCTTCAAGGTCTCAAGCGGAGGACCTGCTCCTGGTGAACCTTTTAACAGTTATTGCCCGGGTTGAACCTGGGACTTTGTGCATGCGTGGGCTCTGCAACTGAGTTCTGCTGCAAGCTATGGTTGAATCCAACCCGGATCCCCGATAAACCAAAGATTAGGGGCAAAACAAGACAAAATGGAGGTGTTGTTGTTTAGTCGTTTAGTTGCGTCCAACTTTTTGTGACCCCATGGACCAGAGCAAGCCAGGCACTCCTGTCTTCCACTGCCTCCCGCAGTTTGGTCAGACTCATGCTGGTAGCTTCGAGAACACTGTCCAACCATCTCGTCCTCTGTCGTCCCCTTCTCCTTGTGCCCTCCATCTTTCCCAACATCAGGGTCTTTTCCAGGGAGTCTTCTCTTCTCATGAGGTGGCCAAAGTATTGGAGCCTCAGCTTCAGGATCTGTCCTTCCAGTGAGCATTCAGGGCTGATTTCCTTCAGAATGGATAGGATTGATCTTCTTGCAGTCCATGGGACTCTCAAGAGTCTCCTCCAGCACCATAATTCGAAAGCATCAATTCTTCAAAATGGAGATAGCCATTTTTAAAATTCATAAGTCTGCTGCATTTACATAAAATGGGATGGAGAGTTTAATTCTTTAGCAATCAATGTAAGTGTGTGGGCAAGTGGAGAGGATATCTTTTTGTTGCCCAATCACACCAAGTTTCATTACTTCTGCAACCTCAAATACTTCTAGTATTGGAACTGGGGGAAAGAGGATTTCATTTAGCACACTTGCTGGAAAGGAAAATGCCTGAAGTAGCATTGTGGAAAGGTAAGTCAAAAAGGGAGGATGGCAAAGTTCTCCACACCCACCTACATTTTCATGTAAAAAATTACATCCCACTGCCTGTTTTATATGCGATGCATGATGACAGATCCTCCAAGTGTCCTAGTTTTCCAGGGACATTTACAGAAACTGTCCCAGTTTCAGATTTTATCTTGGGATGTCCCACTTTTCCTTAGGACGTCCCTCTTTTCCTCAGAGAAATCTTGAAGAGTATGGAGTTATGCGAGCCCCGAGTCAAGCAGATAGCCAACTATACATCCTTTAGAAGACATCTGAAGGCAACTCTGTATAGGGAAGTCTTTTATTGTTTAATGTTTTATTAAGTTTTTATGTATGTTGGAAGTTGCCCAGAATGACTGGGGCAACCAAATCAGATGGATCGGGTAAAAATAATAAAATTTGTTGTTGTTGTTGTCATCCGTATTTCAATTGGAGAGATGTTGGAGGTTAGGTGATGAACAAAATGGCTTCAATCACATCTGCTTTGGCCTTGAAACCATATCTGGCTTGGCTTTAGAAAACACAGCTACAAGGGGAGATAGTTTATGTTAACTGTGGTTAATGCTGAGGAGGAAAGGGGAGAAGTAATTTGAGAGAGGAAAGAAGATATGGGGAAGGAGCATGTATTCCTAAGGCTGTATCCAAATTTGCAAATCACGGTTTGCAGGAAGCTAGCATGACATTTGGCCTAGCTTTAAGAGCAAGAGTTCTCTGCATTTAGGACTTTTGCTTTGCTCCAAAGAATGAGCACAGCAACTGAGCTGAAGATTGTACATCATTGCTTGCAATCTAGAGCTAGTAAGATCTAATTTTAGTCCTGCTATTGTTTCTTCATTATTTATAAGGCTAGTGCGATGAGGAACAATCTAAAGGAAAATATATGAAGTGGAAATTTTGCTAGGAATGGCTTTATGCAATCAGTAGCTTGAGGGAAATAGAACACAGAGGAGAAGGTGATGTTGGTATCCCTACAAAGCGGGACTGATTGTTAACTGGAATTGCAAGCCTCAGCTCATTTTATGAGTTGATAATTAATGTGGATATAGATATCCGCCTGGCTGGAGGGAGCCAGCAGCACTTCAGATGCCGTGGTTGTCCTGATTCACCCCACTGCTCCTTGGCTAGGAGGAAGAGATTGCTCTATCAACAAAAGCTCCTGCTCATTGTTAGATGGAAAGGCTTTGTTTCTCATTCCCTGTAATAATAACACACTGGTGTTCAAGGGAAAGTAAAATGTGTCCTTTAAGTATGGCCTTAAATTGTTGTTACCCACTCTGGGACCTGCTGCTAAAGGGCAGATGATGATGATGATGATGATGATGATGATGATGATGATGATGATATCTGCAGGAGAGGTCCTTCACGTGCAAATAGCTGGTGCTCATTGTTAGTTAGCCAGGATAGGGTCTTCTCCATGGTGCTGTCATGGCTGTGGAACTCCTCCCTCCTGAGGTATGCCTCCCTCCTGAGGTATGATTAGCACCATATCTTCTACCTTTAGACCCCAAATCAAATTTTGCCTATTCCCTATTTAGGCAGGCTGTGGACTGCAACTATGATCTTTGCCTAGTATGGGAGCCAGAGAATTCTGAAGCTGAGCAAGTGAGCTGGACGTTAAGGAGCTCATTAGGGAGTGATCCATCTGGGTAGAGTCCAGAGAAATCTGAGAAGCTTCTCAGGTTCTCCTCATCCTGGTCATCCCCTAAGATACTGCTCTCCCAAGTAGAGTGGGGCCCTGCGGGAGAGCAGGAGATCAAGGCAGAGCTAGGGATATGATCAGAGTGGTTATTGGGGAGGGAGGATAAGGTGACACATTCATGAGGTGGGGTTGTTGGTTGACAGCTCTGTTGTTCCCACTGCCTGTACAAACCGTAGTCCTTCCAGCTTTCTAGGGTTGTATTCAGTTGTGTCTTGCTCAGAGCAGACCCAATGAAATGAAATTACCGAACCTAAGCCATTAACTTGAATGCGTCAATTCTTAGCAGGACTGGCATAGAATACAGTGGTACCTCAGGTTAAGAACTTAATTCGTTCTGGAGGTCCGTTCTTAACCTGAAACTGTTCTGAACCTGAGGTACCACTTTAGCTAATGGGGCCTCCCGCTGCTGCCATGCAATTTCTGTTCTCATCCTGAAGCAAAGTTCTTAACCTGAAGTACTATTTCTGGGTTAGCAGAGTCTGTAACCTGAAGCATCTGTAACCTGAAGCGCCTGTAACCCGAGGTACCACTGTACTCTTCTGGACCAATTGCATCCAGTGCACTCATGTACATTACAATTGCCCTTTAACTTCCCAATTATTCGGTAGTTCAGTGTAGACATGAGGGCACACTGACATACAAAGAGGAGTTGATACGTGGTGATATGTTGTTGTTTTTACTTTCTAGGGTGTCATGAGCTACGCTGCCCCATCTTTGCCTCTCAAAGGCATACACGCTTGCTTTCAAGTCCAGTGCTGATTTCCTCTCCCTCTTCATCCTGCACCCCCCGTGTGAACTGTCAACCCTCTTTTAATTTTTTTCAACTGCCTTTCAAGTTTTTCCAATTGAAGGTGTGTATGGTGTCTCCCTGCACTCCTTCCAGAAACCAGAAAGGTTTTAAGCAAATACAGTGGTACCTCAGTTAAGTACAGTGGTGCCTCGCAAGACGAAATTAATTCGTTCTGCGAATTTTTTCGTCTAGCGAATTTTTCGTCTTGCGAAGCACAGTTTCCCATAGGAATGCATTGAAAATCAATTAATGCGTTCCTATGGTCAAAAAAAGTCTGAACAAAGCCAAATTTGGTACAACAAGAGTTTATTAAGTGCTCTTTAAAGTCACACATACTGTAAAGAGCATTTCAAAAATTTAAGGAACAATAAATTAAGTTTCTAAACATGACAGAAAAACATTTAAAAATCAACAAAGTGTACAGTACATTTTCTAAGACTCTGGGGGACAACTGGAAGAAGGTTCCTCTTCCACTCTTTGCTTCTTGCTGAAGATCCTGTCCATGGTCTGCTGCTTCATCCGCCTTTTCAGCACCTCCCTGAAAGGCGACATGACCCTCGTATCAAAAGTGTTCGCAAGGTCATGTGCCACGTGCTTGTCAGGGTGGTGCCGCTGTGCAAAAGCCTGCACATCCTTCCACTTCAGGCAAATGTCCCTCAGTTCTTTGGAGGACAGCCGTTCCTCAGTTGCTTCCTCCTCTTCCAGCGAGGCCTGCTCCTGCGCAGCCTCTGCCTGCAGTTCGACCAGCTCCTGGGTGGTCAGCTCGTGGTCGTGCTCCTCCACCAGCTCGCTGATGTCCTCCTCTGTGACCTCCAGGCCCATGGTCCTCCCCAAGGCAACAATGTCCTGCACCACTGTTGACTCTGGTGCTTCAGAGTCACTTGGTGCCACACAGTCCGGCCACAGGCTGCGCCCAAGCGCAATTCAAATTTCTCTGGCTGATCCCGTCCCAGGCCGTGGTGATCATCTTCAAGCAGGTGACGATGTCGAAGTGGTCCTTCCAGAATCCCCGCAGGGTGATGGTGGTGCAATCAGTCACCTCGAAGCATCGCCTGAAAAGCTCCCCCAGCCCCTCCCCAACTGTTGCAAACCCCTCCCCAACTGTTCCCCCAGCCCCTCCCCAACTGTTGCAAACCCCTCCCCAACTGTTCCCCCAGTCACCCAGCACACAGAAATTCAAATCCAGATTTTTTTAAAAAAAACAGCAGAGTGGCCCAATGGTCACAGAAAATCATAAAAATGCAGAAAAAAACCCACAAGCTTCCAGATTCTTGCAAACCCTCCCCAACTGTTCCCCCGGCCACCCAGCACACAGAAATTCAAATCCAGAATTTTTTTCGTCTTGCGAAGCAAGCCCATAGGGAAATTCGTCTTGTGAAGCAGCTCGAAAAACGGAAAACCCTTTCGTCTAGCGAGTTTTTCGTCTTGCGAGGCATTCGTCTTGCGGGGCACCACTGTACTTAATTCGTTCCGGAGGGCCGTACTTAACCTGAAACTGTTCTTAACCTGAAGCACCACTTTAGCTAATGGGGCCTCCTGCCGCCGCTGCGCCGCCGGAGCATGATTTCTGTTCTCATCCTGAAGCAAAGTTCTTAACCTGAAGCACTATTTCTGGGTTAGCGGAGTCTGTAACCTGAAGCGTATGTAACCTGAAGCATATGTAACCTGAGGTACCACTGTAATGACATATTCTGCCCGCCCCCCAGTCCTAATGTCACAATAAAAGCTAGCCAGTCAGTGCTGTACACAGCTAGCATCTACTGGGAACTCAAAATGTTTAGGTCCACTCAAAATAGGGTGAGTACGGCTTGGCTATTTTAGAGATGTATGCCTATATGCACCTTGTGATACGCTTATTCTGCAGTACCTGACTTAGGCAGGCAACAAGGTAGGTGGTATTTTTCTGTCAACTAAACAAACAGGGAAAGATGAAACGGTGCTGATCAATAATATATTAGTTGCACTGAAATTACCTTCTGGCGTACTTTGGAAGGGGCTTTTCCCAGGGGGCTCTGCTTTGGTCCTATTCCACTTTCCCCTTTGTTGCTGGCATCTGTGATCCTCTTACTGGAAGAAGCCACATGTTTGACAACCTGATCTTAATGAAGTACAGGCTCGTGGTCAAGCAGTGAAATGTTATACAGCTAAAACAAGTCAGTATTACTTGGATCAGCCAACGGCCTGAATTCTTTCCTCCTTTACATATTTTTAGATCAAGATAAGCCTCAATGTGAATTAAATTATCTGTATTTTGACAACTTAAAATAGAAGGGATTGGGTTGAATTCCCCTCCAGATCTTCCTGCTGAATGACGCTTTATCCAAGCTGTCAGCTAAAATAAGAAAAAATGAATTTAAATACCTTTCATGTGATTTTGGTGCTTTGCCAGTTTTTCACTCTTCAGATATTCTAATGATGTCTTCTTTGTATGCTGTTGTGATGAAACATTGATTCTTTCTTCTTCTTTTTTTGAGGAATAAAAATATTATTGAGCCTATTGATTTGAGAAGGGATGGAAAATCTAAATATTTTTTAGAAAAATTGTAATTATGTTAGGTAACATTATTAATTCATTATTAGAGCTGATGGAACTGAAATTACCGGTACTCATTTTCAAATCCAAACTCCTCCTCATCATCATCCTCCCCCCCCTCCTCCTCCTCCTCCTCTTCTTCTTCTTCTTCTTCTTCTTCTTCTTCTTCTTCTTTTCTGATTTCTTTCAGCAGTGCCAAAACATTCCCCACCAGTGTTGGCAATGTTCCCACCACTCTGTGAAAATGTTTGCTTCGATACTTAGTCGTTGCTCTCACTTGCCCTAAATGACTTTATCTCATAGCCAGATGTAATTGGCTATGTAGTATTGTGACATCGTCCCCTTTTGTGTGTGAGTCCTGACTGGATGAGTTTTGATTATTTAACTCCCATACTGCTTAATATATTAAAAATACCGCTAAGCAGTGTACAAAAAACTGAAGTAACAACAGACAACTTAAACAAAATATTACAAAAATACACAGTTACATACAGTACAAAAAATGAATACAGTCATACAAATATATATCAATTCATTTTCCTTCTGGCACACCCTCCCTCTGAGGGTTCCAAACAAACTCTCAGCTCTTCACAAAAGTCTCACAATGAGAAGAGTCTGTGAAAATAGCGGACATCACTCTAATCTCTCATTCTAGACATGCTTTTTATGGGCAGGCCCAAGGTTGATGGTATTTCCTCAGGCTGCCCACAACTGTGTCCCATTCGTCTGCAGTCTCCACACTAACTTGCAGGTATAGCAGGTTTGTTGAGTTTTCCAAGGGAATCCAAAGGATGAAAAAAGGGACCATCTCCACTCACAGCACTTTCTTCATGCCGGATGAATCTCATTTCTTTCTTTCTTTTGATAGAGTTACAAGCTTGGTAAATCAAGGGAATTCTGTGGATATAGTGTATCTTGATTTCAGTGAGAAATTTGACAAAGTCCCCCATGATATTCTTGCAGAGAAGCTAGTAAAATGTGGGCTAGATGTGGTAACTGTTAAGTGGATTTGTGGCTGGTTGATTGAGAGGACCCAATGAGTGCTCACTAACAGTTCCTCATCATCCTGCAAAAAAGTGACAAGTGAGGTGGATGAAGGAATTGAGGGGATGCTCATCCACTTTACAGATGACACCAAACTGGAAGAGGTAGCTGTGGCGATCACACACAGGGCCCCCGGACGTTTGACGGTCTATTGACCCTGTGCCGCTACTGTGATTGCTTTTTCCGCTGCCACCACCCCGTATCTCACGGGGACACACGGAGTCCAGCAGTTGTTAACATAAACAAATAATCAAGTTTATTTTTAAATGCAGGAACAAGCTTATGGTTTCAGTTAGTTTTTCTTGACAGTTTCTTAATCTTAGTTCCTAACAGCTTCAAAATGATTATTCCCAACTATCTATCTGACTCCACCTAACAATTCCTCTCACTCTCTCACCATACAACTCTACTAACCCACACCTAAACCTCCCTCTTCCTTCTTCAACTCCCAAACCTCAACTCTCAAGTCAACTTCAACTGACTTTCAAAACCTCCCACTCCAACTTTTATTCCCCCCTTGCATTCTCACTGGCCAATCACAACACTTTTAACCCTTTCCTTATGACCATCCGAGGAGGCAAACGCCACAGTAGCTAATGACACAGAAGACTGAATTGAGATTCAATATGACCTTAACGATGTATGGAAGTTAGAGCTGGACCATAAAGAAGGCTGATCGCTGAAGAATTGATGCTTTTGAATTATGGTGCTGGAGGAGACTCTTGAGAGTCCCATGGACTGCAAGAAGATCAAACGCATCCATTCTTAAGGAAATCAGCCCTGAGTGCTCACTGGAAGGACAGATCCTGAAGCTGAGGCTCCAATACGTGGGCCACCTCATAAGAAGAGAAGACTCCCTGGAAAAGACCCTGATGTTGGGAAAGATGGAGGGCACAAGGAGAAGGGGACAACAGAGGATGAGATGGTTGGACAGTGTTCTCGAAGCTACCAGCATGAGTTTGACCAAACTGCGGGAGGCAGTGGAAGACAAGAGTGCCTGGCGTGCTCTGGTCCATGGGGTCACGAAGAGTCGGACACGACTAAACGACTAAACAACAAAAATTCCAATCTGAGCTATGGAGTGCTTACCCAGCACTAGAAACAATGTTTGGTAATCATGTGGTGCCTCTTTGCTGATACAATGGAGCAGAATAGCGATCAATCACAGATATCACCCACATGAGTCTGACCAAACTGCGGGAGGCAATGGAAGACAGGAGTGCCTGGCATGCTCTGGTCCATGGGGTCACGAAGAGTCGGACACGACTAAACAACTAAACAACAACAATGACCTTAACAGATTGGAGAACTGGGCTAATAATAATAATAATAATTTATTTATTTATACCCCGCCCATCTGGCTGGGTTTCCCCAGCCACTCTGGGTGGCTTGCAACAAAAGATTAAAAATAGATTGAAACAATATATTTAATATATTAAAATAACAAAATGAATTTTAATAGGGACAAATGCAAGGTTCTACACTTAGGCAGGAATAAGCAGTTGCACAAATATAAGATGGGGGACACTTGGCTATTCTTGGTTGCATCAACCAAGTGTCCCTATCGAGGGATGTAATACTGCCACTCAATTCTGCCTTGGTCAGACCACACCTGGAATACTGTGTCCAGTTCTGGGAGCCACAATTTAAAAAGGATATTGACAAGTTGGAATGTGTGCAGTTGAGGGAAACCAGGATGATCTAGGGTCTGGAAACCAAGCCTTATGAGGAACGGTCGAGGGAGCTGGGGATGTTTAGCCTGGAAAAGAGGAGATTGAGAGGAGATATGATAGCAATCTTCAAATATCTCAAGGGCTGTCGTAAGGAAGATGCAGCACACTTTACTTATTTATGTATTGCATTTATAGAACACCTTTCTGCAAAGGCAGAAATACCAATACAAATAAATAAATGATATGAAATGTAAAAGCTGGCCCTGTGTTGTAGGGCAGGGAAGATGATGGCGAAGAGACATGACTCAGCACTAGAGCAGAAGGTCCCAGGATCAATCCCTGTCGTCTCCAAGTAGGGCAGGGGTGGGACTCCTGCCTAAAATTGTGAAGAGCTGCTGCCAATCCGTGTAAGGCAATATTGAGCTGAGATGGGCCAATGGTCTGAGCCATTATAAGGGCAGCTTCCTATGTGTGATGGCCTGGGACTCAGGCTCGGACTCGGAACCAGAGGAGACTTAGTCTGCACTGGATCCTTTGCCTCAGGCATCATCTGAACCAAGTCTGGGGCCTGATCCTGAAGAGTCCCAGTCTGCACAGGTTCCCCTGCAACAAACACCAGCTGGGCTGAGTCAGGGGCTGAGCCTGCCCTGGCTCCAGATGCACGATTACTTCGTTGCCTTCAGCTGGGCCATCACTTACAGCTGCTCCACTACCGGTTTGGTCAGGGGAGGCTGAGGTGGCCCCTGGGTCTAGTAACCCACCGACGTCTCCCGAGCTGCAGAGATTAAGGTCTGAGAGAAGGAGAGACCTGAGTACTCACAGGAGGAGTGCTCACCTTTGGGCGAAACAGGGAGGTGAGTCGCCGGGGGATCAGCACTGGCCACTACTCCGACAAAGATAAAAGGCTGTTGGACCCTGCCCCAGGTTGCAGGAGCAACATTGCTGTATGCTAAATCCTGCCTGAGATCCTGTACCTGTCCTTGCCTGGTTTCCTGCCTCGTGTCCTGCCTTGGCCCCGTTGGACTGGCTCCTAGTGGAACCTTCAGATTCTGGACCTGTCCTGGACTGTGTTTCACGGGTTACCCCTGGGCCCAGCAACACTATGTTGTAAACAGTCCACCTGGAATGGGCCTTGATGTTGTCTTGGCTTGCTTCCCTTGCGCTCTATTTCATCCCCACAGAGCAGTGGGTATCATTTGACCCTGGGAGGCAGTTGAATGAGGCATCATCAAGTCTATAAATGATATTTCAGTGTCTAACAAATAAATAAATAGTAAAGGCAGAAAACATGTTATAGTCTGGCAAGATGTAGGCTTTGAAGCACAGTTCCAGCTAGGATCTGGCACCAAATTTCCCTGAAGTTTAGGTGTCCTGATCCACTTTAAAGTGACTGTAATTAAACCCAACAAAAGACAACAATGCCTTGTGCATATGACTCTAATCGCTCACTTCCCTTCTCTCACTTCTTCTCTGCCTTCTGTGTTGTGGCTTTTCTTCTGCTGCAGGGCAGCATTAGCAGGCATTTACTCTCCTAAGACTTTTCAATGAGAGACGGGTGGGCTTTGTGAACTGTAACCTTCCGCAGAAGTTTTAGGTTTGCTCCAGGATATGGAATTTTTTTCAGGGGCTGAAAAGATTAGGGCAAAATAAAGAAGAAACTTCTCAGAACTAGGGAGCGGTGGCCGTTTGTCTTCAAGGACTGGAGTTTATGAGGAGAAAAAGGGCCCAATAAAATAACGAGCATAGTGGATATTCAGAGTTCAGCCTTTATTGATATCCATTAATAAAGGCAGCAATCCTATTCACACATACCTGGAGGTAAGCCCCATTGAACTCAACCAGAGTGACTTACAAGCAAGCATGGATAGGATGGGGCTGAAATAATACCTTATGTGAAGAATCCTTTGCTTCCGGAAAAATAACAACGTAGATGCTCATGACAAAGTTAACCCACAGCTTGGATTATTTATCTGTGGAGCACAAAAGCGCACATTTAATTATTAGAAATTCAAATATGCATGTATTGTTTCAACTTCCAAACCACCCTTCATCAGAATAGATCCCAGGGTAGTTTTTTAAAACCTTATATAAAATTATTATTATTATTATTATTATTATTATTATTATTATTATTATCCCGCCCTGCTTGCATGCAAGTAGGAGTTAGGAGGCTGCTCCGATAGGCAGCATGAAGCCTCCCTTCACAGCTTACTTGCTGGGGTCAGGGAAGGTGGAGGCAGCCTGGAAGCTGCAACTTTGAGCCCCTGCACCACCATCATATGGGGACTTCCGAGCAGCTCCTGAAGCCAGCCAGAGCCAACTGCTCCGGGCTGCTGAGACTGCCGCTGCTGCATTTCCCAGGGACATTAGATGAAATCCAGGGACTTATTTGCAAATCTGGGGACTGTTCCCGAGAAATGGGGACATCTGGTAACCCTAATCTAATCTTGCCCCTTTCTAAAAATGTCTTATTGATGTGCGTTTTTATTTTTGTAAATCTGCCAAAGAAGAGAAATCAAACTACCGTATTTTTCGCCCTATAGGACGCACTTTTCCCCCTCCAAAAATGAAGGGGAAACGTGTGCGTCCTATGGGGCGAATGCAGGCTTTCGCTGAAGCCTGGAGAACGAGAGGGGTTGGTGCACACCGACCCCTATTGCTCTCCAGGCTTCAGGAAACTCTGCGCAAGCCGTGAGAGCCCTCCCCTGGCTTGCACAGAGCTGCCTCTTATCCCGAAGCCCCGGCACGCTGAGCAGTCGCGCCGGGACTTCGGGTAGCTCCGCGCAAGCCGCGGGAGACCTCCCCTGGCTTGCGCAGAGCTGCCTCTTATCCCGAAGCCCCGGCGCGCTGAGCAGTCGCGCCGGGGCTTCGGGTAGCTCCGCGCAAGCCGCGGGAGACCTCCCCCGGCTTGCGCAGAGCTGCCTCTTATCCCGAAGCCCTGGCGCGCTGAGCAGTCAAATAAAAAACCCAAATCTAAATAAAAACACAAACCAAAAGGAAGGAAAAAAAGAAAGAAGAGAAAAATTAAAGAATAGAAAAGAACACAAAGGGAAAGAGAATTTCTTATTCTTTGTCTGTCAGCTATATGTAGAAAATTGCTTCAATCATCCACTCCAAGATACAGTGGTGCCCCGCAAGACGAATGCCTCGCAAGACGAAAAACTCGCTAGACGAAAGGGTTTTCCGTTTTTTGAGTCGTTCTGCAAGACGAATTTCCCTATGGGCTTGCTTCGCAAGACGAAACATCTTGCGAGTTCTTGCGAGTTTGTTTCCTTTTTCTTAAAGCCGCTAAGCCGTTAATAGCCGCTAAGCCACTAATAGCCGTGCTTTGCAAGACGAAAAAACCGCAAGACGAAGAGACTCGCAGAACGGATTAATTTCGTCTTGCGAGGCACCACTGTAACACCCAGCAGTTCCACTTTCTATAAGCCAATCTTTTCTTGAATCCTCAAACCAAGACATCATAAGTTCATTTTGTTTTTCATGCAAAAAGTCTATAAGGAGTTTCCAGTCTTTAGTAAATATTGGCAATGATTTTTCTCTGATTAAACGCGTCAGCTCCTCCATGTATGAAGATTGCAACTTTTGATGGTGGCTTTGAGTGCAGAAACACTAAAAGGAGACTTGCACAACTTCTTCCATTGTTTTCATGCCACAAGGGGCAGACACTGGTAATCTTTCGTAATATGGTGTCCTGTGTGAGGCCAAAATTTGGCCCCCTCAAATGGATCTTCTCCATTATGGATCTTCCCAATTTTGCTCCCTCTTGGCTCAGCACTCTGTACAGGGGAACTGTCTGCACTGCCCTAAATCCGGCACTGGGACATGCATTTGTTGTTTAGTTGTTTAGTCGTGTCCGACTCATGGACCTCATGGACCAGAGCACGCCAGGCACTCCTGTCTTCTACTGCTGGTAGCTTCGAGAACACTGTCCAACCATCTCGTCCTCTGTCGTCCTCTTCTCCTTGTGCCCTCCATCTTTCCCAACACCAGGGTCTTTTCCAGGGAGTCTTCTCTTCTTATGAGGTGGCCAAAGTATTGGAGCTTCAGCTTCAGGATCTGTCCTTCCAGTGAGCACTCAGGGCTGATTTCCTTCAGAATGGATAGGTTTGATCTTCTTGCAGTCCATGGGACTCTCAAGAGTCTCCTCCAGCACCATAATTCAAAAGCATGAATTCTTTGGCATTCAGCCATCTTTATGGTCCAGCTCTCACTTCCATACATCACTACTGGGAAAACCATAGCTTTAACTATACGGACCTTTGTCATAGGTTGTAGGTATTGCCTAGCAAAATCTGTGAATCTCATCCTAATACAGTGTACAACCTGCCCATATCCTCTTTTCAGTGGATCTAAGTACTGTAGCATGCTGCCCTAAAATTGAGTCAGTTCACATATTCAGCTGCCGGTATTTTAGGGGGTGGGTGGGTGGGTGATGGATATGCATGCCAGGATCAACTTTTTGCAAATCTTTGTCCTCTAGTCAACTCACTTATAAGCATTCTCCTTTTACTTGTCAAATGTATAGTGTAAATGCAAACACTTAGACCCATCTCTGCTTAAAAAAATATCCTTGCATTATTTTCCATAATCCCTGAAAGGCCAAGAATTGTGTAAGCTGCTTTCTTTCTGCTTCGAGTTTGTACAATGCTTGCCATGCTTGTAGTGTTTAATTAATTTTACACCCATCTCTTGCTCTCTGACAAACTGTTTTTGTCAGTGATAAGAACTGAAATCAATTTTCGGATGTCGAGGGCTGTGCTAAGCATCTAAAAACGCCACCTTATTGATCTGATGGGGGAAAATGAAGGTTGTAAGTGACTTCTCTGTGTTTATCTGTACTTTGATGAAGAGTACAGACAAGCTTCAGTATGTTTCACTAGGTAAGCTGGATCCTTTCTATATCAATTTTCTTTTTTAATACTATTTATTATATTGCATCCTAGCACTGAGTGCAGATAGTAACCTGTCCAGGGTAATGTTGCCACAGTCATGGAGATTTGCTAGATGTGCATCAACTACTACTCCTTGGCTGTTGACATCCATCTGTCTCAAGAGACAATGAAGTGGGTCTCTGGGGGTGAAGTCAAACTACTGTGTAAGCAGCACCAAAGTGGCCTCTCTGGGCAGGGGGGCCATTTCCTAGGCGCCATTTCCTATTTCCTCCCCTCCCGGACTTAGAGGGATACTCAAGAAGAGCATTGAGGAGGACCCAAGGAGAATGATGGGAAGGGGATGATGATGATGATGATGATGATGATGATGATGATGATGATGATGATGATTTATTACTATTTCTATCCCACCCATCTGGCTGGGTTTCCCCAGCCACTCTGGGTGGCTTCCAACAAAATATTAAAATACAATAGTCTATTAAACATTAAAAGCTTCCCTAAACAGGGCTGCCTTCAGATGTCTTCTAAAAGTTTGGTACAGTGGTACCTCTGGTTGCAAACGGGATCCATTCTGGAGGCCCATGAAAAGAGCGCAACCTGCAGTGGCACGTCTGTGCACGAGTGGGTTGTGATTTGGCACTTCTGCGCATGCACAAAGTGTGATTTAGCGCTTCTGTGCATGAGCGAGCAGAGAAACCCCGAAGTAACCCTTTCCGGTACTTCCGGGTCGCTGCGGGACGTAACCTGAAAGAACATGAAGCAAACGTAACATGAGGTATGACTGTAGTAGTTTTTCTCTTTGACATCTGGTGGGAGGGCGTTCCACAGGGCGGATGCCACCATCAAGAAGGCCCTCTGCCTGGTTCCCTGTAACCTCACTTCTCACAGGGTGGGAACTGCCAGAAGACCCTCGGCGCTGGACCTCAGTGTCCAGGCAGAATGATGGGTGTGGAGACGCTCCTTCAGGTATACTGGACCAAGGCTGTTTAGGACTTTAAAGGTCAGCACCAACACTTTGAATTGTGCTTGGAAACAAATGTTGAGGATGCTGCACTGTATGCAGGGAACACTCCTCACGGTTCTTTAGTTCCAAGTGTTTGATAATTTTGTCCCTGATGTTTGTAGCTTTTCCAGCCTGGTACTTGGCAGAGCATAGAGCAACAGTCTTCTTTGCTATTTTCAAATTAATTTCTCAGGCGAAAGGGCAGCCTATAAAACAGCATGCATGCCCTATCAGTAGATCATGCTAGTCTTGTGGCTAGCAGGCTCTGCCCAAATCTAGGCTTGCAGGATAAGTTTACCAACCAAAGGCCCCTAAGGTCATTTGCTGAAGTTTGCCACTGGGGCACAGCAGGCTGAAGGTGACATATTAATGATAGATACCTATACCTATTAATTCTAATTTTTTGCTGAGTTATCAAATTATTTCAGGCATAGTGTTCTGCTTTGTTTTCTTCTCTACATTTTAAGCCTACGATGATGATGATGAACTGACAAGGTCAACACAACTGCAAAGGAAGCATACATGATGTTGAAGCACACATTATGTCTGTTTCCTAGATGACTTTGACTAGAGCTGCTTATCATGTAATTTATGTAATTTCTGCCCCTGTAATTCTTCAGTTGCTATCAGATGAAGAATCATCCACTACAAAATGTGCCTCTTTCCAGGACGATTAATGTTTTGTAAATGGATGTGGCACCCGGTGGATCAACCAAGGACCGATCTGAGAACAGATTATCATGAATAATACATACTTGATTGATTTGCATATGCTGAAAAGTTATGCAAATCACATTAAGTAAATTGTTTATAAAGTGAGGTGCTTTGGCAGGAGGTAAATAGTCTGTTCAGACATTCCACATAAGCAAAATTATAGAGATAATCATAGGCAAATCAGTCTGCTTTCTCCATAATTAAAATATAGACTTCACAGCAAGCTTGATTCCTCAAGACTGTTGTGCACTTGATAAGAGAAGCAAGCAAATGAACCTAAACATGCAGGGTTTCGGCTAATGACCAGAGACGAATTTATAATTATAATATGTATATTCACTGGCATTTGTTATGATATCATAAATTATCTACTAGGCATCCTGTGTCCCTTTCTCCTGGTTTGTGCTATGGGAATAATTGATCAAAGCAATTTATTTACACCCAGGCTGCTATTTACACCCAGCCTGCCTTGACAATATGGACACATTCCTTGAACGTCTGAGCTAGCACTTGCCGATGGGAAAGCTCTTTGCCCTATCTTGAATCAGGCAGGCTCATAAATAAGCCGAGCTATTCCTCCCTGCCACTCCCCTCCCCCAAATAAGGAAGTATCTTAGCTTATTTCTGAGTGTGTCTGAATTTGACCTGCCTCACTTCATCTCTCCATAAACCCTGAAGCCCTCCTCTAATCTAGCCACTTATTCAGTGACTAGTAAGTGAGTAGACAGAGACTAGTATGTGAGTAGGAGTTTTGAATCAGAATGGATTAAAATCTGAGCCAGAGAAGAATTGTGGGTATGGGGTATGTGTCATAATGCTCACTTTGCATTTGAGGTGAACATGACTAGCTCCTAAGGTATGTATTTTTGAGCCTGGAAACATGACTCTCCAATTGTAGTCATTGATGGAGCTATCTCCCATCAGTCTGGCTCTGCAGATGTGGTCCATCCCTTTGGGACAACAGCTCCCAAATTATTGCTTTAGGAATGCATGGGGCTGTGCAATTTTTGATGCCAAATTACATAAAAGGCCACAGTACTATATGACAAGGGACGCGGGTGGCGCTGTGGGTTAAACCACAGAGCCTAGGACATGCCGATCGGAAGGTTGGCAGTTCGAATCCCCACGATGGGGTGAGCTCCCGTTGCTCGGTCCCTGCTCCTGCCAACCTAGCAGTTCGAAAGCACGTCAAAGTGCAAGTAGATAAACAGGTACCGCTCCAGCGAGAAGGTAGACGGCATTTCCGTGCGCTGCTCTGGTTCACCAGAAGTGGCTTAGTGATGCTGGCCACATGACCTGTTCGCCGTTCGCTGTTCGCCGGCTCCCTCGGCCAATAAAGCGGGATGAGCGCCACAACCCCAGAGTCGGTCACGACTGGACCTAATGGTCAGGGGTCCCTTTACTTTTACCTTACTATACAACAACCACCAAAAAAAAAGGCCAAATGGCACAGGACTGTAACAACCATATATTGATACGAATAAGTTACATTCGAATGGAGAAAATATTATGACAATTGGAAGGGTTATAAAGGGCCATACAGCACGAGACTTTAAAAATGCTCTAAACTGTCGCCAACTATCATAACACTTGCAAAGAGTACATTTCAACAGGGCTTACAAAAAAAGTAGAAAAATTATTATTATTGTATTCAGCATTTCAAGGCCCTGATTGCAATTTTCACAGCTGTGAGGCCTTCAGGAATGTCTGTCTCTCCAAGAGGTTACTTGATTCCAAGAGGATAATGGCACCACAAGAATCTAAAATGATGGGCAGGTAAGTTTTCTGGAGAGATAGATAATCCTGGTAACACATTTTTAAGGAGTTACCATGTGAAGAAGATTTCCTGAAACAAGACCTTTATCCCGAAGCTGCTTAGAAGATTCTTTACTACAATAAAAATGTAGATGCAAATACACTGGGGTGGTAGGAGTGGTTTAGTTCAGCCTTGATGTGATCCTGGCCTGTTATTATATAGTAGGTCATAGGCCACACACCCACACCCACACACCCACACACCTTGTGAGGAACAATTGAGGGATCTGTGAACGCTGAGCCTGGAACAGAGGAGAAAGACAGGAGATATGATAGGCATCTTCAAATATTACAAGGGCTGTTCCATGGAAGATGGAGCAAACTTGTTTATTCTTGCTCCAGAATGTAGGACTCATACAATGGCTTTAACTTACAAAAAAGGAGATTCTAACTAAACACCAGGAAGAACTTTCTGGCAATAAGAACTGTTCGACAGTGGAACAGTCTCCCTCAGGAGGTTGTGGGCTCTCTTTCATTGCAGGATTTTAAGCAAAGGTTGGATGGCCATTTTTCATGGATGCTTTAGCTGAGATTCCTGCATTGCATGGGGTTATACCCGATGACCTTTGGGGTCCCTTTCAACTCTGCAATTCTACGATTCCATATTCCTACATAGTGAAAAGGCAGAAGGACTCGCAGAAAGTTGCAAAACCTGCCATCAAAAACAACTCCAGCAACTCATTTCATGGTCATGCTCGTGAGAAAAATGAAATGAGTACAGAGTATACCATACCATTTTTCTTCTTGGTTGCGTGAACAATGGGGTATTTTAAGTGGCACTGAACTATAAGCATCATTGACTTCACTGCCAGATATTAGAGCGGCATACCTTGCCGGCCACATTTTTGTGTATGATGCACCAGCTAACAAATTTCCAAACAAACATTCTGGAAACAATTAACAGCAAAAAAACACAAGCGGTTGCAATCAAATACTGGTGATGTTTTGAATAGCAGGTTGGTCACCCACAACCTCTCCCTCCCTGTCTCTCCTTTAAAGTTTCCTTTTCGCTATATATATTTCAATGTATTGCCCAGGGGAAGTGAAGGAAAGTTTTTCTGTTCTGCCAAGAGAGTTTAAAGTTGTGACTCATTAGGAAACATATTTGGTCTTCATTGCTTTTTATTCACTTGAGGCTACAATCTCCGTCAGGCCTCAGCTGTGGTGTGTCAAGAAAGCATCACATGCAGTATAAATACTGTTTTGTTGATGTGGCTCTGACAGAAGCATATGCTATAGTATTAATTCCAAAACAAGTTTGCAAAAGTGTTGCCAGTTTTAGAAAAACAAACCCCGTCGCATTTGCAAAACAGAATTTGGGTTAATTTCAAAGCAAACTTCACGGATAAACACATATGTTTTACTTTTGTTTTTAGCTCGGCAGTTTTACGCTTTCCAAAAAGAGTGATAATTGGGGTGGGTTGTGAAAGAGGAACCACACGTTTCTCCACTGAATTTATTCTAGAGGATCAAGTCATGCAAGCGAATCAGAAAAGCCAGAATTGGATTCGATATCCCCCCAAGTCCAGCGTGATGTTTCTCACTGCAGCCAGATCACGACCCTGGCAAGCTTGTAAGCAGGCAGATAAATAAAGCAAATGAGTGGCACTTCCATCATTTTTCAGGCATGGCAGTTTGTGCCATAATATCAAGCATTCTGGGATGGCATTGTAACATCATGGTTAGGTATAAATGCATTCAGTTATCCACCTGAAAATGTGTCAAAAGCCTGTTAACCTAGAGATGGCTAGAAGCAGACAACCTTGTGCTTCCTGAGTTACGGTTTTGGTAGTTTTTCTATGAACTTTCATTTCTAAAGTTTCTTCTTTTTTTTTTGCAAATTAAATTTTTATTGATTTTCAGTACACATACATACATTCATAAATTACACATATATAGGTTACATATTTAACTTAGGCTCTATCATGCCTCTGACTTCCCTCCATTTCTTTGGTAAGTATCAAATAAAGTTCTAATATCATGTACTCTATATATCTTATTATCAACTACACGCTGTAAGAGTTATTCCAACCCTACCAGTGTCTTCAAAGATTTACAATTGTTTCTTATATACATCAAATATTTACTCCAATTTTCTTGAAACTTCTGCTCGTCCTGATCTCTTAATTTTCCTGATAGTCTGGCCAGTTCTGCGTAGTCCATCATTTTAACCTGCCAGTCAATTATATTCGGTATTATGTCTGTTTTCCAATTCTGAGCTAACATATTTCTGGCTGCTGTCGTGGCATATAAAAAGAGGTTTTTATCTTTTTTTTTTTCAATTTCCTTTCCAATCAATCCCAGTAGAAAAGCTTCAGGTCTTTTTGGGAAAGTATATTCAAAGATTTTTTTAAGTTCGTTATAGATTGGTTCCCAAAAGCCCTTCACTTTACTACAGGTCCACCACATATGGTAGAGGTCACCCTCTACCTCTCCACACTTCCAACATTTCTTATTTTTTGTTCTATATATTCATTTCTAAAGTTTCTAACCCTCATGGAGGCAGAGGTGGGTATGAAAATGATTTGGCTAGAACAGCAAAGAGCCACCAAGGAAGCAAGTAAGTGGTTTTTAGGCCAGCTGCATTTTGATTCCCAAGCTGTTTTACTCTTGGCTGAGTGAAATTTAGACATCTTTTAAAATGATCCGTTTCATTATTGCAGAAAGTGCCTGATTTTGACTCCCTCCTCCCTCAGCAGCTTCCTGCAAAATAGCCTCTACCCTCAGAAGATGCTTTCTGGCTTAGGGGTATGCAGGGAGGGGGCAGGAGGGTAGGAGGATGAGATCAATATGGTGGAGATCATGCCCCACAAAGATAGTAATAACAATAACAATAACAATAACAATTTATTTTTTATACCCTGCCCATCTGGCTGGGTCCCCCCAGCCACTCTGGGCGGCTTCCAACAAAACACTAAAATACAATAACCTGTTAAACATTAAAAGCTTCCCTAAACAGGGCTGCCTTTAGATGTCTTCTAAAAGTTTGGTAGTTATTTTTCTCTTTGACATCTGGTGGGAGGGTGTTCCACAGGGCAGGCGCCACTGCCAAGAAGGCCCTCTGCCTGGTTTCCTGTAGCTTGGCTTCTCGCAGTAAGGGAACCACCAGAAGGCCCTCGGAGCTGGACCTCAGTGTCCGGGCAGAACGATGGGGGTGGAGACGCTCCTTCATAAGATGCTTTCTGGCTTAGGGGTATGCGGGGGGGGGGCAGGAGGGTAGGAGGATGAAATCAATATGGTGGAGATCATGCCCCACAAAGATAGTAAGGCATTATATTCCACGATAGTTCCAGAAGTGGCTTTTACATTGGGTGAAAGCTCCAATATAATGTGGAACTCCACAGTTAGCCATGAAAATGGAATAAACTGCCATGTGAATTCAGCCATCGTTTGGTGATGCTCTTGGACCCATCACTGCGGCTGGAGGCCTAAGTATCCTGTATGGTTAATAATACCTGCACTGGTACACTAGCAGCGACTATTCCTGGACAGGGAATAGTGCATCTATGTGGGGGCTGCCCTTAAGCCTTGTTCAGCAGCCGATTCTGGTGCAGAATGCAGTGGCTAGGCTGCTAAGTGTGTGGCAACGCACATATGATTGCTGCTGGGCCAGAATTGCTACTGATTTTTAAGTCCTGCACAACTTGGGACCAGGTTGCCTGAAAGAACACATTCTTTCCCACTGGCCTGCTTATTCATTAAGCTGTTCGGAGGAGGCCCTATTAGTTCTGTTGCAGTCCATGAAAGTTCATCTTGCTGTGACTGGGAAAAAGGCCTTCTCCGTGGTGGTGCTCCATCTATGGAATAATTGCTCCTCTGAGATGCTGTAATGAGCATCTGTCAGCTGTTAAAAGTACATTTATTTGCCCACATGTTTCTTGGCTTCTGGTACCACTTTTAACAATTCCTGGAAATTGCATTTTTGATGTTTTCTGTTTTTAATGAATTGTTTCTATCTGTATTGTAAACTGCCTTGGGATTATTGCTTTCACGAAAGGCTGTTTAGAAATTGTTTTTAATAAATAATGAATAAAACGCCGCAAATCTTCAATGCAGATAGTCTAGTGAACTAGCATTTGACCCATATTTTAAAGATATTCTATGAAACAATATATTTTAAGGAAAGCCATGCCAAGCTAAGCTTACTAAGTCTCATTACAAGTATTTCCTGGACCTCCTGAAATCTTGTCTTGGAAAGCTTCAGCTTTCCAGAAAACCACTGGTGTTTAAAAGCTAAGTTAAAAAGCTCAGCCTTGCATGAAGAAACCAAAGTTTAATTAGTGAGATCAATTACCAGCTACAGATACAATGAGCTCCAAATCACAGGCTGCATTGGTCATAATTGCTAATATGGATTTTTAAAATATTATGTCACATTTATGCTTTTATAATATGCGTCTATCGTCTTCTCCCTTGGCACTTGTTGTTGTTATTGGCTTCTGCATGGCAAGTGCAGAGGAACAAAGGATGAGAACATGTTTTTCTCTGTGCCTTCTCTTCTTGGAAGCTATTCTGGTTACTCTGAATTTGTGAAACATAATGCAGAGTGATATAACAGCAATGACTATCAATCTCATTTATTGTCTCCCGTTTCCTATCCAAAACTCGGGGGACTGCAGATTTGAGATGATCATCATATAATACTTTAAATTGACTTGGAATCTGGGAGAGCTGTATTCGAATCCCACCTTTTCCTCAGCTTGCTGTGCGGCCTTGGCCAAATTTCTAGCCCAATTGTTAAGTTGTGGGTGAACATATCAGACGAGACAGCGATTCTTCAAACAGCTCTTGTTTATTCACAGGCCAGAACAGAACTGAACTGAAGGGTTCAGTCAGCCTGCTTATATAGAGCTCCAGTACAACGTAACTGTAACAATTTTCTAAAACTATCCAATCACTGAATGTCACTTTTGATCCCTTATTTGCATAACTATTTACAGTATCCCCCTGCTGGCCCAGGGTGAGAACTTCAGTACATAACACCAATGCACAAATGTGTGTGCAAAAGTATGCATGAATGGGAGGCTGGAATTAGGCCTCTGTGCATTGATAGGAACTGCTGGAGGGGGCTGTGTGCTCCTTGCGCTTCAGTGCAGGTGAGCTCTGCATGATCTGGGCAGAGTTCTGATCAATACCTGGAAGACACTCCCATCCCTTTATAGCAACTGCGCAGCATCTCCTGGGTGCTGTGGCTTTCCCAGTCGCCAAGGCCATGATAAAAACTAGGCTGTGGGACATAGATCACCAGAAACTAATCTCAGCTGTGGAAAAAACATGTTCCCCTCTTTATTTTCGACTCTCTTGAGCGCAGGAATTTAACCTTCATTATTTAGAATTTTTGTTGAACCCGCAAGAAAGAAGGGCTTTTTTTTTGCTGGCTAGGTTCAATTCTAATCCTTCTAACCTCCTTTGGGGTAGGTTTGTAAGTATGGCAGAAGGAGATAGGATCTGTCCATGTGATGCCCACCTGGTAGAAACTCTAGCTCACATGGCCCTTAAATGTAAAATGTATGACGATCTCCGCCAACAATTATTAGACCATCTATATATTCCAACATGGAAACCAGAGACGGAGGTTATACGCTTCTTATTACAGGGGAGAGACCAGGAGCTCACCAAGACAGTAGCTAAGTTCCTCTATTTGATTTTTTTGTCACCCAAGTACGCTATAGGATCCTGCCCTTGCTGGAGACCCACAGAGATGAAATAGGTTGCTCGCCTCTTCTTCCCTTTGGAAATGACTGTACTGTTGAAATGGCGATGAGATCTCACTGGCCTATTTATTCTGAATGTTTGTTTGTGATGCCAATAAAAGTTTGATGATGATGATGATCAACAAACCCTCACTGCTACCTACACCTGTGGAAACAGGGGCCAAACTTGAAGTGAGTGAGAGGGGCGGCCATGTTTTTCATTCATGTGCCTCCTCCATTCCTCCATTCCCTCACTTTGCTTCCTTATAGTCTGTCACCTCACCATCTTTCTCCCAGCCCAGCTTCAATACTCAACAATATGTAGCATTAGCTATGTGGCTCTAGTCATAAGCTGTTGGTTTTGTTTTGTTTTTTTGAAATTTCTCAGAACCCCTAGACACTTATTTTTATTTAAATATCAGACACCTCACACATTTTGATTTGTTCATGAATGAGGCAGACAGGTGAATTCTGTCTCAGATCCCATGATCTTTTGATCACCCTGGAATTTGGGTCTAAATCTCTGGATTAATCTTTCTTTTAATCTATAACCACTGCTTTCATAATGGTGCCACTGATTCATAACATTCCATTGCATTTTTTATGGCTATAGTCATTTATAAGTACAAAGGATAGTTATAAGTGTATGGATAAAAGGAGTATGCAAACATATATAACTAGTATTAACAACAAAGAAAGAGAGAAGACATGTCGAAAGAATATGAAATAACTGAGTTATATATGCATAAGCAGACAGGAACAGCCCACTAAATTATTTTATAAATTGCTAAATTGTTTACAGTAGAATATATGGGTGAATATTTACTCTTTCTTATCCTACCAGTACGTGATGGAATATATCACTTGCTTTTTCAAACTGTGCAACCTGACCCTGATATTTTTAAATGACTGAGGTTAGCTTAGTCATTACATGTATACTAATTTGTTGTTAATTTCAATTAAAACCAATTGGATAAAAACCAGGGGATTCGGATAGTTTAGCAGCGTGCTGTTTTCCTACCCTGAAAGCCTCTGGGCCACAAATAAGAACCAGGGATTTGATGGCATTGCTTTTGACAACTCTTAATACCATCAAACTACATTTCTTTGGGACTTGGTTTCTTAGTGATGTTGTCAGTGGGGTTACCTTACTGGTCTATATCAACATAAAGCTAGGGACCAGGGATTGCATCATTTGAACCACACAGCTAGTTCTATATACCCAAGAGAGGTTTGGACTGAGGTTTTCTGAACAGCGGTGCCCTACTCCACACAGAATCATAGAACTGCAGGGTTCACAAGCATCTTTTGAAACTGTCAGCCCATCATGATACAAGAGATAAGGAAGTAACCCTTCTCTCTTTGTCTCTTTAAATGGTAAGGAATTCACAGGTTAGAGTTCCAGATCTGATACTGAGCTGAATAGAAGGAGGGGGCAGCTTAAAGTTTATGCAGTGGGCTCTCTGTCCATTGAACAAGTATCCCCAACTATTTCTCTCCCTGCATGGGAAAATACATGGACTCTCTATCTATATCATCTATTTATCTATCATCTATCATCTATCTATCTATCTATCTATCTATCTATCTATCTATCTATCTATCTGCTGGCTGGCTGGCTGGCTGGCTTGCCTGCATATTGGGAAGCCGGGAGAGAGACATTTTGGTCAGAAAAGTATCCCATGGGGAAAAGGTTAAGCATCTCTCCTTCCTTGGAGATTTTAAAGCAGAGGTTAGATGGCCATCTGACGTGGATGCTTTAGTTTAGGTGGTGCTGTGGTCTAAACCACCAAGCCTCTACAGCTTGCCAATTGGAAGGTCGGTGGTTCGAATCCCCATGATGGAGTGAACTCCCATTGCTCTGTCCCAGCTCCTGCCAACCTAGCAGTTCAAGAGCACACCAGTACCAGTAGATAAATAGGTACCACTGCGGTGGGAAGGTAAATGACGTTTCCATGCACTCTAGCTTACATCACGGTGTTCTGTTGTGCCAGAAGCAGTTTAGTCATGCTGGCCACATGACCAGGAAAGCTGTCTGTGGACAAACGCTGGCTCCTTCGGCCTGAAAGCGAGATGAGAACCGCAACCCCATAGTTGCCTTTGACTGGACTTAACCATCCAGGGGTCCTTTACCTTTACCTTTTAGCTGAGATTCCTGCATTGCAGGGGGTTGGACTAGATGGCCCTTGGGATCCCTTCCAACTCTATGATTCTATGATTCTATCTCTGCCCCACCACCAGACATTTAACCCCAGTGGCTGCAATAAAGAAAACAATAGCACAGGACCCTGCATGCGCCTTTTTGCATCATGTCTAGTTTGACCATTGGAGGTCCTTTCGAAAGCTGTTTGTGATATGGCATAGGAATCAGATGCTCAAAGGAAATGAGTAAGAAAATCCAGCTGGGCATTCACTAGCTATTGAGCATGCCTAAAGTCATTCTTTGGATCTCAGCCTGCATCCCCATGTCGTGCCACAAAAATAAATTCCATAATCCTGGTTCCCAGTGACATCATTATTACAAGTGATGCACTGTAAGCTATATTGGGAGCGCATAAGCTGTGAGATCTGGGCCCACTTTAAGCGCTTCTTCTGTAAAATAAGGCAAGAGTAAATGAGTTGCAGAAGTCTGTTAACTTTAAAAAACAACAACAACAGTGAAATGAAGGAGGAGTGACTTTATCAGGCTTGGGAGAATCTTCGTCCAAGGGCGGCAGGAAGGCGGTGGAGGAAGGAGTGAAGTGCATTCATGCAAATAAGTTGAGAGATAAGAAACACAGATCTTGTGTTGACCCCCCACATGGTGGAATTGAATTGCTGGTTCAGTTACTCCTTTGCAGATGTTTGCGGTGGTCAGGTGGGAAGTGGGTGCCTAATGTTTATCGCAGTATTGCCATAAATCAGATAACATCTTTATGGAAGGAATCCAGCCTCCCTTTTTTAAAGGCAAGGAGATATCACCCCCATCAGCCTTTGGAGGATAGATCAGTTTCAATCATTCCATCACTAGTAGAATATGTTAGATATTTGGCAAAGAAAAACGTATGCGGGCAACATTTCAAGGTTCATGTCTATTTTATTTTTTTTAAAAGGGTATATGTCTACCACATTGAGATACATGCTTCGGGAAATCAAACAGATTTCTGTGAGTAAGCTCCGCTGAATTCAACAGGACTTACTCCTGATTAGACATGCATAGGTTTGTGTTGTTAAAAATATGCAGTGTCTACTTAGTTAACTACACATAAGAATTCCTGTCTGATTTATCATGTTGTTTTCAGCAGGGGCTAACCCAGACACAGCTGGAAGTTCACAATGACACTATTGGAACAAGGCAACAGACTTCTCCTCTTCCCAGAACCTTGGGACTCATTGAGGATTTGACCTCTTTCTTGGTGGCTCCAAGTGTAGAAATATCAGGGTGAGAGACCAGAATTGAAGGGGGCCAGCCTATTTCCTCAGGGTGGTGTCCAGGCCTCCACCACTGAGTATGTGCCAAGGCCATGACTCTGCTCTTTCTTCTCTGTGGTGTCACAGCCTGATCACCTTTCTACTCAGTGTGTGAGCAGCGACAGGAGTAAGAAGAAGGAGCAGCAGTATCTCGTCATCTCTTCCTCCCACTCTTCACCATGCAGGTTGGACCCAGAGAATGAGGGCCAGAGAATAGGTAGTGGTGAGGAGCAGGGGACCCCCTGAAGGGATCTTGCCAGCGCTGTATTTTTTGCTTAGCTTGACAGCATTTTATTGTTCACTTTATTCCATGTTTATTATGTTAAGTAAAGGTAGTGGGACCCCTGACCATTAGGTCCAGTCATGGCTGACTCTGGGGTTGTGGCGCTCATCTCGCTTTATTGGCCGAGGGAGCCGGCATACAGCTTCCAGGTCATGTGGCCAGCATGACTAAGCCGCTTCTGGCGAATCAGAGATGTGCACAGAAATGCCGTTTACTTCCTGCTGGAGCAGTACCTATTTATCTACTTGCACTTTGACATGCTTTCAAACTGCTAGGTTGGCAGGAGCAGGGACCGAGCAACAGGAGCTCACCCCGTCACAGGGATTCGAACCGCTGACCTTCTGATCAGCAAGTCCTAGGCTCTGTGGTTTAACCCACAGTTAAGTATAGTACGCTGAAATTGTAAATGCTTGTATGCATTCTCATTTGTTTAAATTTGGTTGGTTGGTAACTGAACTCTAGAGAGTCTCTCTCATGTGATTTGCTAACATTGGTCACATGAGAAGTATCTAGTGAAGGAGACACTCCATTTTATGTGAAGCAAGAAGATGGCTGTGTTTTAGAATCCATTGTGAGCACCACTAAGTTGAATAGAGTGTTGCAGTGCTTCTTCTCTGCGTGAAAAAAACCATAGCTAAGCTGCAGGAGAAGATAAGAGTAGAAATCTCTCATAGGAGCTGCAAGGCATGGCCTAACTGGGATACAGAAGGCTGAATGATGAGCTCTGGAAAGGGAGGAAAATACAGTTGTTTGGAAGTTAGAATAAGAGACTGCTAGCCCATGCTTCGACAAGCATGTGACTGTATACCGTATTTTTCACACTATAAGATCCACCAGACCACAAGACGCACCTAGTTTTTGGAGGAGGAAAAACAAGAAAAAAAATATTCTGTATCTCAGAAGGCAGAACAGCAAGAGGGATTGCTGCTTTCACTGGCTTCTGGGATAGCTGCACAGCCTGCATTTGCTCCATAAGACGCACACACGTTTCCCCTTACTTTTTAGGAAGGAAAAAGTGAGTCTTATAGAGCAAAAAATATGGTATATTATGTTCCAAATCATCTGTACGTTTCTGCAAGTAAAGTTTTTTTAATGTTAAAGTCTGGACATGGGTTTAATTTCCAAAGAAGAGTGTCAGTCATATGTATGATTCGAGCTTTGTAGCTGCGATTTCGCTTCTCTTACACCAACGTATTAGACTTCATCCTGAGGCACCAAGAACAACTCTGGCTATTCCCTTGAGTAGCCAGGTGATGTTCCTTGACCTTACATAACTCTGAGACTCAGGATGCTTGGCACATCTACTTTCCATTTCAGGCCCTATAAAGGCTCGGGAACCATACCCTAAATGCTTGCTTGGGCAGCCTGGCTATATGAGGAGTGTTGACGCCATTCCCAGCACTGAATTCTATGAAGCCCATGAACCACGGACACTTCTGGATTTTAGCAACAAAGAACTTCCTTTAAACGTTGTACTTCTTCCCTGGGTAAAACAGTAGGTGAGACACTATCATCCCATCGCGATGTTGAATGCCTAATGGTGGCACTTTCCTGTAGCGAAATCCTCTTTTCTGACTAGCTTTGGACCAGCGGAAATGAGTTCTGATGCATTCTAGAGTTTTGCCTTGTTGCTGTCTTCCACTGTCTTCTTGGGAGGCCTGGAGATTTCCCATCAAAGTCAGAATCAAAGCAAACTCCTGGGGGTCCTTTTTGTTGGAAGCAAATACTTAAACATGGAGCCAGGCCACTCTAAAACAATGATGTTGGTATTGCTGAAGGTGGGGGGACCTGGCAATTTCTCTTGATGGCCCTCCTGTTAATATCTTCAGTCTGCATGGACAAGTGCCAAAGAGAAATTCCACCTATCATCATTATCCACAGCAATTTCAGTTGTGTTCCTTCTGCTAAAAAATATCCTCTGAAATCTAAATGCTTGTGTGTGCAGCCCTCTTGGAGCAACAAATGGAAGGAGCCACATGTATAAACAGACTTTATTTTTTTTGTTCTTTCTCTGTATAGAGACAAAGCTTCAGTTGAAAGGCAAACAGAACAGCTATTCCTTTATTAGAATGCAGTATTTTTATTTTAGATCTGCAGGCAATTAAAAAGAAGGAAAGGAAAATCCCCTCTTTTGTATGTATTAGCGGCCTGAGCTCGCTCTGGAAAAATGTAATTAGAGCTCTCAATCAGTTAAAAGCTTCTAATTGATTCATCATCTGCCTTTGAATTAATTGATCGACTAGCCCATCATTTGCATATTATCAAAACCTAAATGCAGTTGCCTTTTTAAAATATGAAAGGATTTCCTTGATCACTGAGACATTAATAAATGAAATTTACTACTCATTAACAGGAGGAAAGGCCAGTTTTAATATTTTATTTTCATTTCTTTGTACAGTAACAAAGCTGTCACTCAACAGCCTCCAATATCTTACCTTGTAGCCTCAGTGATTAAAATATGCTTTTACTGATTACGCTGAAGCAACCTACCAATTAAATGTTCAGTCCTATGCAGATTTACTTGGAATTAAGCCCCATTGAACACAGTGGTAAAACATGGGTAAATTGAGTGTCAATATGCATAGGACCAGGTTGTACAGCTTGCACCTTAATTGCTGAAAGGCCTTCTGGAAGATGCAAAACATTTTGGCCTCTCTTATTGCAAACCGTGACCCACAGTTGCCATCCTCCTCAGTCAAAGTTAATAGGAATCTGCACGGGCAGATTAATCAAATTAACCATAACGAGATATCCCTCCTGCCCAAATTAACCAAGGTTGAAAATACATTAAATGTGCTGGAATAAATATATGACAAGAAAACAAAATGGTCTGAAAGGCGAGGAATAATATAGCAGCAATGTATAAGAAACGGAGAAGGGCTAACAATCAGAGGTCAGCACTGTACAGAATCCCAAATGAGGAAAGCTGATTAAATATTGACTGATCATGGAAACTCAAGTCACTCAATCAGGGGCAGTTTAGAAACCAAGACTCAGTGTCTGCACAGACGACATATGTTAGACAGTTGCAATTTTAGCAACCCCATTAAATTATAACAGAGGCCTATTCTGGGGTGAGGCAGGGTTATACTGCAGTGGGATGGAGAATATCTCTGTCCCTGTTGATAGTCTTCTCCTGATAGATATGTAATAACTAGGTGGCCAGGAGAAAGAACATCATAGCTCAGTTGGTTAGAGGTCCTGGTGCTGATAACGCCAAGGTTGCAGGTTCGATCCCCACGAGGGACATTTGCATATTCCTGCATTGCGGGGGGGTTGGACTACATAGATGATCCTCAGGGTTTCTTCCAACTCTATGTGGGAGGTCTGGTTCAGTCACCTTTTCCTTGGTAGAAAGAATCTGAAAGGCTGGGCTGGATGAATCCCAAACCGGAATTAAGATTTCCAGAAGATATATCAACAACCTCAGATATGCAGATGACACAACCTTGATGGCAGAAAGTGAGGAGGAATTAAAGAACCTTTTAATGAGGGTGAAAGAGGAGAGTGCAAAATATGGTCTGAAGCTCAACATCAAAACACCAAAGCTCTTGGCCACTGGTCCCATCACCTCCTGGCAAGTAGGAGGGGAAGAAATGGAGGCAGTGAGAGATTTTACTTTCTTGGGCTCCATGATCACTGCAGATGGTGACAGCAGTCACACCTGTTTCTTTGGAGAAAAGCAATGACAAACCTAGACAGCATCTTAAAAAGCAGAGACATCACCTTGCCAACAAAGGTCCGTATAGTTAAAGCTATGGTTTTCCCAGTAGTGATGTATGGAAGTGAGAGCTGGACCATAAAGAAGGCTGATTGCCGAAGAATTGATGCTTTTGAATTATGGTGCTGGAGGAGACTCTTGAGAGTCCCATGGACTGCAAGAAGATAAAACCTATCCATTCTTAAGGAAATCAGCCCTGAGTGCTCACTGGAAAAGGACAGATCATGAAGCCAAGGCTCCAATACTTTGGCCACCTCATGAGAAGAGAAGACTCCCTGGAAAAAACCCTGATGTTGGGAAAGATGGAGGGCACAAGGAGAAGGGGACGACAGAGGACGAGATGATTGGACAGTGTTCTCGAAGCTACCAGCATGAGTTTGACCAAACTGCGGGAGGCAGTGGAAGACAGGAGTGCCTGGCGTGCTCTGGTCCATGGGGTCACAAAGAGTCGGACACGACTAAAAGACTAAACAACAAGAATCTGAAGTGTGATCAAGGAGTGTGTGAAATTTCTCCATGCAGATAATTTAAGGAGGGTATGGGCAACCTTTGCTCCCCCAGATGTTGCTTGGACTACAACTCCTATCATCCCTGACCATTGGCCATAACTGGCTGGAGCTGGTGAAAGTTGGGGTTCAATAATACCTGGAGGCCCACACACCCCCATCCCTGGTAAAACATGACAAGGGTGCAGTTCGGTAGTTTTATATCATGGGCTTATTTGTCCGATGGTTTTCCCTGTTTACTTTGCAATGTGTTTTGCTTTTGGGGGGCTTCCTCCTCTTTCTACTGGGTGGGGCCCTAAAACTCTGCCCCCCGGTGCTATCCTGGTAGCACCATTTCCTGTGTGCCTAGGTCTGATTCATTCAAACAGTCCCTCTTTTTCTTTTTCTTTTTGAATATTTTTTAATAAAGAATTTCAACATAACATTTTATCAAAATCATATCATCCTCATTCCCTCCTATTTTCCCCTCCCCCCTCCCCAGAAAGGACCCACCCTCCCACCCCCACCCCAGACTTCCCTCAGCTCCTCTCTCTGGTTTTTCAGCACATGTTATTCTCTGCATATTATAAAATTGTGAAGATCCTTAATTTATCTGTCTATATGTTACCAATAATAAATTTGTGTATGTTTATTCAAAACCTGCCAAGAAGTCCAGTTCATTTTGTTGTTTCTTTAAGTACTCTGTAAAAGGTTCCCATTCTTCTTTAAAGTCACAGTTGTCCCTATCACACAGTTTGTGTGTTAATTTTGCCGATTCCACATAATCCATCAGTTTCTCTTGCCACAGTTCTTTGGTCGGGATTTATTCATGCTTCCATCCTTGTGCTATTAAGACTCTTGCCGCCGTTGTTGCGTACATGAATATGTTCTTCAGCTTCCTTGGCAGGTCTTTTCCTACAATCCCTAACAGAAATGCTTCAGGCTTTTTTACAAATGTTAATTGGAACATTTTCTTCAACTCATTGTATACCATTTCGCTTTTTTTTATTTTACTACAATCCCACCACATATGGTAAAAGGTCCCTTCTTTTTCTTTACATTTCCAACATATATTTGAACCGGTTTTATACATTCTTCCTATCTGCACTGGTGTTATAGACCATCTATACATCATTTTCATATAGTTTTCTTTCAGCAAAGAGCAATCTGTAAATTTTAAATCAGTTTTCCACAATCTTTCCCAATCTTCAAACATTATATTATGACCTACGTCTTGTGCCCATTTAATCAAAACATTCCCCCTTTTTCAAGGTGGAAGAATTGTACAAACTGGGCATCCATAAAGAGCACCAGGCTCCCACTCATTTTAGCCCCTTCTGCACTATTCCCCTCACAGAACTACAATTCCCAGGGCGATTTAGCAAGCAATCACTCTTCCCAGGGAGCTCTGGGAATTGCAGCTCTGTGAGGTAAATATGGGGTCTCCTAACAACACCCAGTACCCATAACAAACTACAGTTGCCAGGATTTTTTTTGGGGGGGAGGGGAGTCAGCACTGGATTAAGAGGCCATGAACACTGAAAAGATTATGATGACCCCTGCTACAGGTGTAACACAAAATAAATAAGTTATAAGAAGTTTGAACAAATGTTTCAGTGGACTGGAATAGCCAGGAGATCTGTAAAAGGGAGGGGGGGAGGCACTCAATTATTTTCACTAACGGATGTATTTAAAAGTATGCTTTACGCTCGAATATCCATTTTTGTACACATTACTTGGCTTGAAAACTGCATTGCAAAATTCAGAGAAGCGCGAATCTTGAAGGGTGCCTGTGTTTTGGTCAACATATTGTTTCAGAGAATGCAGATTAGGTAGCTATGCCTTTAAGTGCGTACTGAATTTCATTTCTTCCCCATCCCTCCTGGTGGCTACTCCAAACCACTGACATTTGTTTCGAGCTCTGTTTGCTCTGGTGTGGGTTATGGGAGACAACTTCTCAGCCCAGATCTGGGAAGAGAAAGCAAAAGATGCCTGGCTTTCGCGACTGGGTGGTAAGAAACAGACCTGGGAATCAGCAAGGGTGTTCTGTGGCTTGGGGGGGGGGGACTGATGCTGTTTCATGTTTACTTGCGACCGCCTGGATGCTTGTCTGTTCTGTCCTGCTCAGCTTGCCTGTTTGTAAAAAAACAAACAAAACACCACCACACCCGGATCTCCCATAAACACCATCCGTCTCCAGTACTCTCACTTCAGAAAGATATTTATCCAGTAAAAGGTTGTCCTGAAACTTCTTACTACTTGGAAAGTGGAGACAGATGTTACATTAAAGAAGTATATGAATCACTCTTTCTCCTTTTTTTTTTTTTTTACTATGGATCTTTTCGATTCTCTGTTTCTCGTCCTTGTATGTAACACATGAGAGTTAGAATATGGAATATATGCAATATTCACAGCTTACATCTTTTCATCCCCACCCCACCCACCAAGAATATGGCCTGGTACTAAGAATACTGTCTGGTATTTTGGAAAGAAAGTGTGCATAACCAGTTAATATTATATAATATATATATATATGAATTAAATATATATTTTTAGGTATTATTGTATTTGAAAGCATTGTGAGACCGCTTGACATTTGAAATATCTCTAAGTGCAACATAAAAATGCAACATAAAACCGTTGAAGCAGTATTATAAAAAAACAGATGAAAACATAGCCTATTATCGCAGGCCAGAGAAAGTCTGAGCAAAAAGATATGTCTGTACGAGACATTTGAAGCAGTTGGGTGATCCTTCATGAATGGCAGAGGGAAAGGTGCATGGGGAGTGGTGGAAAATGTCCATTTTTCAGGTAATTGCTCTGTGCCATTCTGTAGTGTGTAGCGCCATGAGTAAAATGATTTAATATTCCCAAATAAGCAGGAAGAGAAGTACCTTAGCAGAGCATTTAGAACTCCTAGATCCAACCATGCTGATGGGGGGGGGGGTTTGATGAGGTGGAGGTGCCCCTCTGCCAGTTGCTGTGCCAGACTCTGTCTGCAGGGTGGGGGCTCCACCATTGCAGAGCTACTGACTATGCCCACTGCAGCCATGGGGAGTTGGGTGGCCAGAGGTTCATGCCAGTGGTATCCCCAGGGGTGTAGGAAGGGGTGGAGTGGGGGGTGCGGTCCACCCCGGTTGTCATCCCTGAGGGGGTGACAAAATGGCGCACCACGGGGGGCAGCACTTACCACCACGGGGGGCAGCACTGCCTGGCCTGCAGCGTGCCCAAGCCACACGTCTCTCCTGGGAGTGACACGGTGGCTTGGGGCCCCGCACTCCCCGAAACGGCAGTGTTAGGCTTGCGTCCACCAGGCGGACGCCGTGGGCAGCTCACCGCGGCGCCCCTGTGTGCGGATTGCCCCGCCCCTGCCGCTCTGGGTGCTGGAGCAGCTAGCTATGCCCCTGGGTATCCTTGCACATGGTAGCCAGCAGGCGCACCCAAAACAGGGTGTTTCAGAGATGAGGAGAAGGGACAGAGCTGGGCCAGGCAAGAATCTGTTGAATCCTAAGTTAGTCCAACTGCCAGTGACTGACCCAATTTGGGCTTCTCTGGTGTACCAGTCTGGACTTCCTTGCCTTGTTTCTGTGACAACAACAACAAGAAGAGGAGTTTGGATTTGATATCCCACTTTATCACTACCCTAAGGAGTCTCAAATCGGCTAACATTCTCCTTTCCCTTCCTCCCCCACAACAAACACTCTGTGAGGTGAGTGGGGCTGAGAGACTTCAAAGAAGTGTGACTAGCCCAAGGTCACCCAGCAGCTGCATGTGGAGGAACGGAAACACGAACCCGGTTCCCCAGATTACAGGTCTACTGCTCTTAACCACTACACCACACTGGCACTGGTACCACAACACCCCAGTTGCCTTGCCTTGCACAGCAATCATTCACAACAGCTGTAATTGGTAATCACAATGCAAACATCCCAGCTTGGGTATGTTAAGCAACCTTCAGAGTAAAACAGGAAATGAATGTCTCGATTCAAGCCTAAATGAATTATAATCGAACTTCTTGACTACCTTGTAATTGAGGCTATTCACACTGAAGACTCCCTCTGAAACGCCTTTGGAAATGGCAAAATCCAATCAGCTTTCGGCAAGCTGTCATGATGGATGGCACAAGGGCAAAGAAGGTGTGTTGGTTTGGTTGCCAGAAAACCACTTTGAGACCCTGTGTGCCTTTATCAGATCTCTATGACAACACCCCAGTTTGCCTTAGACGCAGTTTCCAATAGTTCCTTGAGCAAGCAAAATCTGAAAGAAATCATATTGGATTTTTCAAGATTCCTGAAACAGTTTCTTCATAAGATGAAAAAGATAATGGAGAGGAAGAAGCGTATTTCCATGGTACAATTCCTTTGACATGGTCCAGTTCCTGAGTCATGACTTCGTGTTTCTTAATCTTGGCAGCAGAATAAAGTCCTTGGAAGATGAACGTTTTTGAATCCAAAGACACGACACTCTGGAGCTCTTACCATAACTTCCCTTTTTATGTCTACACGATTTACAGTGTTTGCAGATGGAAGCAATTTACAACCACGGTGATCTTTCATCTAGCCTGTTTCCTTTCAGTGACCCTGTGTTTACTATAAGAAAAACACCAACAAGGTGTCTGATTTCTTTATGGAAAAAAATTGCATTTATTTAAAACAAAAGGATTTTGTCTAACAGAACCATCGTTTCTTCAGCATTCCTTCGGTTTTACCACATCAGTCTCAGTTCTGCAACTGGGGAAGATGGAAAGGGATGTCCAGCTTGGATATGTAGCAAAAGAGGCATGAAAAATATGGCTGTTCTCAAACCAGTTGTCCCAATCCAACTAGCAGACTGTTGTTGTTGTTGTTATTTTGTTGTTTAGTCATGTCCGACTCTTCATGAACCCATGGACCAGAGCACGCCAGGCACTCCTGTCTTCCACTGCCTCCCGCAGTTTGGTCAAACTCATGCTGGTAGCTTCGGGAACACTGTCCAACCATCTCATCCTCTGTCGTCCCCTTCTCCTTGTGCCCTCCATCTTTCCCAACACCAGGGTCTTTTCCAGGGAGTCTTCTCTTCTCATGAGGCGGCCAAAGGATTGGAGCCTCAGCTTCATGATCTGTCCTTCCAGTCAGCACTCAGGGCTGATTTCCTTAAGATTGGACTAGCCTATCCCTAATTGGACTTTCTCTAACTAGCCTATCCCTAAATGGACTAGCAGATTAGCCTATTCCTAACTGTACACCTTTTTGGCACCATTTTGATGTCTATGTGGGCATTGATTTCCTTTCAAATGAACATGGATGCCAATATACTGGTGAAATTTAGGACTGTACTTTCTGCACTATTAGATGGTCTCTCAAGTAGTGGTGTTTACCAGCCCAGAAACTGACCTTAAATGAGATGCCAGCAGCAGAACCTGTGACCTTCATCATACAAAGCATGTCTTGTAACACAGAGATATGGGACGCCTATCTGTTGGAATCTGCTATTTTAATTTCCTCAAATGCTGAAGAGGTTCCCCTGCCGCCCTCTTCCGAAAAGGGAAAATTAAAAATAAAACTGTACCAAAGATAAACAGAGTCGCTGTCCCTATTTTTGTCTCTCCCTGCTGCCTTTTCTCCTTCCACATACATGCTTTAAATCAACACCATCATTCTTGGAAAAAGAAAGAAAAAACCCACTGTACAAATAAAAGGGTGAAGCCCTCATAATTCACTCACAGCTTTTGCTGCAAGATTTATTGGTTTTTCTATCACCAGTTGAGATAAGGACCACATTCTTCTTCGCTACCCCCTCTTACTCTCTGTGTGAGATACATTACAAGATCCATGCTGATAAGAGATAGGGATTCTGTGTTCCGATGGAGGGACAGAAAAGTTATGAAAAATAGCTCCATGCAACTGTTAGGAACTGCTCCAATATTGTTTTCAGACATGGCTCCTGTATACTTTGTGACCGACTCATCATAGACCCCCCCTCACACACCAAAACTTGCTTTTATTTTTGTATTTCCCCCATTATTCTTGGAACCAGTGTTTTTTAGAGATCATCTACTCCCTAATTCCTCATTTTGACAGACACTCCTCACACTTGGCACTCCTGATGTTTCTCTGTGTGGGAACCGGCGAGGCTATTCTGTTTTGACATATCTGGTTTCGATCGGTTTGTTTATAGTCATTTTGAAACCGTGGACTTTGGCAGACTTCAAAAGGAAAGGGGAAAAAAGGTCATGGAAAATCCTAAGCATTTTGGTCTGAGACAGAGATGGACCTGACTCAAAACCCTGGAAGTTATGAACACTGCAAAAGGGCAAACCAAAGACCATGTCCAGTGCACTGACCAGAAAATTCAAATAAGAGGGATAGCACACTGTGGTTTGTTCATGTTTATGATTTGATAGAGGGAGGCAAAAATGTTCCTACAATTATATGCTATGCTTTCAGCTTGAATCTTAGCACAGAAATAGGCATGTCAGGGCTTTTTTTCAGCCGGAACTTGCCGGAACTCAGTTCCGGCACCTCTCAGGTGGACTTCATTGCCATTATAAGAGAACAAGGGAGGTGCTCAAGATGAGATCCAGTACCTCTTTTTCTAGAAAACAGCAATGGTTACGCTGTACGCTGTACAGTGATACCTGAGTTCTCAAACGCCTTGGTACTCAAGCAACTTGGAACCCAAACACTGCAAACTCAGAAGTGTTCCAGTTTGAGAACTTTTTTCGGAAGCCAAACATGCTCCATTTTGAGTGTTACGCTTATGATTTGAGTGCTACACTTCCATTTTGAGTGTTATGCTGAGGTCTGTCTGTTTTTGTTATTTATTTTGCGTTTTTGTGGCTCTTTTTTGTGTGACTGTGTGGATCCCAGTTCAGCTACTGATTGATTGATTGATTGTGTGACTGCAGTACCTTGTTTATTGCTTTCATTTTATGAATCAATGGTCTCCTTAGATAGTAAAAATCATGTTCAATTTCTGTTTTAGGGGTTGCTTTTTGAAGTCTGGAACAGATTAATCCATTTTGCATTACTTTCCATGGGAAAACGCGCCTTGGTTTTGGAACTTTTTAGTTTTGGAGCAGACTTCCAGAACGGATTAAGTTTGAGAACCAAGGTACCACTGTATATGAATATAGCTATTGCTGTCACATTGTGGCACAACGTTAATGAGGGCAGTACTTCTATGCTATTTGGTAGCCCTTTCCTTCAGCAGGCAAGTCTTGAGACCCTTTGGCCTCAGGCAAAGGAAAATAGATTATTAAGACTCAGGTCCTTCTCCTCACGACCACAAGGACCCACAATATCTTATGTCTCTGCTTGCTTACTTCTGAAGCCTTTTATATGCCACATCAACTGTACTTCCTGGTCTCTTGTGAGAAAGTATGTACTCATAAACAGGCCTTTACTCATGAGGAGGGTTCACTTCAACACAAATGAAGACCTGGCCTGAATCTGAGAGTATAAACAAATGATATAAAATGGATCTTTGTTGCCCACATATTGAGATATATGTGTGGAAGGTGACACTATTGAAGATAACAATGATGATGATTCGGGAGTAGTCGGGCCCCCTTCTCTTCACCATACAGAAAACCGCATGTTTTCCATGTGGATGTCTGATCATATGGATGACTAATTTGCATGTTCTCCTCATGTTTTGAGGGATGGTGATGAAGAAGCACACAGATTGTGGTTTTTTTGGAGTGGCTGCATCACACATGATGGCTGCATGGAGGGGTGTGTGTGTGTGTCCAGCAATTGCTGCAGAGAATACAGACTTTCTGAATTAATGTACAGGAACCAGGTCAAAGTATTCAACATGTTTAATTTCCTCCAGCCTCAAGGGCCACCTCCTATCATTCTATAAGTACATGCTTCTCCCATCATCCCGGCACTCAGCACCAAGGAAGCCCAGTCACAGAACGCAACATGGAAGCTGCCATGATCAAAGAAAGGGGTGGGTGGCTGGGACTTACGAAAAAGAACAATGTGAAACCTGAAACGTTCAAAATGAAAAACAAATGCTTCCAGTAAAATAAAATAAATGTTTTTTTCCCCTTAAAAAAAATATCCATTCTTAATTATTTTTTTTAGGATGAGGGTTTGCATCAACATTTGATCCAGTGAGTCCTAACTATAATAAAAACGGCATGTTGCGAAAGAATTCCCACCAGAATGTCAAGAGCTATGGTATCTGGAACACACACAAGACAGGTCTGGCTTAGAACAGAAAAGCATTTGACTCCCAGAGGCAACATTTTTACTTTGAAAATGATTAGGCTCTTCAAATTTTGTTAATAAATCTGTTTGAAGTTTAAAAAAAACCTAAAAAAAACCCTCGAGTTAAGTAGAGAATGTCATTATGGGTTTAGAAGTCAAGATGTTCCATGATCGTTAGCAGAATTTAGGCTGCAATCCTATACATGCTAACCAAGGAGTAAGTCAGTGGTAAATTCAGTGGTTTTCAGACAGACATTTCTGGTACTTCATTTTTTTCTTATATCTTATCGCTGTTTTATTGCATTTTATTGCGTTTTATTTTTGTAAGACACTGGGAGCACCATTTGATGGAAAAGCAGGATGCAGCCTTAACAGATAATAAATAATAATAATAATAATAATAATAATAATAATAATAATAATAATTTTAAAATATTAAAATACTGTAATACATCAAACATTAAAAGCTTCCCTAAACAGGGCTGCCTTCAGATGTCTTCTAAAAGTCTGGTAGTTGTTGTTCTTTTTGACATCTGGTGGAAGGGCGTTCCACAGGGAGGGCGCCACTACCGAGAAGGCCCTCTGCCTGGTTCCCTGTAACTTAGCTTTTCGCAGTGAGGGAACCGCCAGAAGGCCCTCGGAGCTGGACCTCAGTGTCTGGGCAGAACGACGGGGGTGGAGATGCTCCTTCAGATATACTGGACCGAGGCCGTTTAAATTGTGCTTGGAAACGTACTGGGAGCCAATGTAGGTCTTTCAAGACTGGTGTTATATAATACTCAATATTCCTTGGAACCCAGGAGAGGTGAGTGCTTTTGGTGTAATGGGGCTCATCAACCTCAGTCTGTCTTCAGCCAACTCCCACCAGTCTGCCTTCTCACTAGGTTCAGGTGATGGTCCTGACTGTTGGCTTCCTTCTAATTAGACACAGTGATGCAGAACTCTTCAGGGAGGAGGATGTCTTTGGTCCTGGCTCCATCTATTGTTGAGGTCCCTGCCTTCAGCTGTACCAACTCCAATGGGCCCCAGTGCAGGGATGAGGAACCACGTATTGTTGGGCTGAAACTCCCATAATACTTTGCCATTGGCCCTGATGGCAGTGTCTGATGGCAGTAGGGATTCCCCTCACACTACTATAGTTCTAAAGGGATGCTGTGGGTTAAACCATACAGCCTAGGACTTGCCGATCAGAAGGTCGGCGGTTTGAATCCCCGCGACGGGGTGAGCTCCCATTGCTTGGTTCCTGCTCCTGCCAACGTAGCAGTTCGAAAGCACATCAAAGTGCAGGTAGATAAATAGGTACTGCTCTGGCGGGAAGGTAAACGGCGTTTCCGTGTGCTGCTCTGGTTCGCCAGAAGTGGCTTAGTCATGCTGGCCACATGACCCGGAAGCTGTACACCAGCTCCCTCGGCCAGTAAAGCGAGATGAGCGCCACAACCCCCGAGTCGGTCATGACTGGACCTTTACTACAGTTCCTGGAATTCTTTGCAAAAATGGATTGACTGCTAAACCACACTGGGAACTGTAGCTCTCTCCGGGAAACAGGGCTTTCAGCATCCTTAACAAAGTATAGTTCACAGGATTCTTTGACAGTTTAAAGTGGTATGGAACTGTTTTAAATGTATGGTGCTGAGGGAAGCACTGGTGGCATGTTAACTATGCAGCAAATTGGAAGAGCCGAAAGTGATGCCAGCCTTGAACAAAGTCACTCAATGCACAAAGCAAACAATGTCACAACCTAAATGGATTCTTTACAGCCAAAATAAAGCATTATGGAGGTATTTATAAACACTTATTAAGTTTTTGTATAGTACATCTTGTACAATATCCCAAAATTCAGTTGTATAAGCCAAATTCATTGGCCTTTTCCAAAGAAACACAAGCAAAACCACTCCATGGTAAAAGCATTGGTGCAGAACTCATGGAAAATGTGATGGATAGAATGCATGGGCTAGATAGGAATTCTTAATGCTTGCATTCTACTTTCATTCCTTTGAACTTGCCATTATGACTAGGCCTGAGGGTTCCATATTTCGTTTATTCTATTTTTAAGCGACCCCTTGAATTGCCATTATTGTGTTCTAAATTCCTACTAAAAGTCTGCTGGGTTTTATTTTATACACTGTACATTCTCCTGCCTTCGAATATCTCCTGCTGCCCCAAGTTCACACAGCTCTGTTCTAAAAGCTTCCCTATAATGTAGGATTTTCCACACACACACACACAAAATGCAATATTTTCAAGTCCCTGGTTGTTATTCCCCATTTCTTTAAAATGTTATTTCTTATGGGAAGCAAACAGAACTTTGGAACATATTAAGGGGACTATTCCTAAATGAGTGTGTATATCCATTGCTGGAAACGACCTAAGAATAGTCTGGGACCATTGGATAAGGTAGCATTATGGAGTCTATCATCTATCTATCTATCTATCATCTATCTATCTATCTATCATCTATCTACCTACCTATCATCTATCTATCTATCTATCTATCTATCTATCATCTATCTATCTATCTATCTATCATCTATCTATATCTATCTATCTATCTATCTATCTATCATCTATCTATATCTATCTATCTATCTATCTATCTATCTATCTATCATCTATCTATCTATCTATCTATCTATCTATCATCTATCTATCTATCTATCTATCTATCTATCTATCTATCTATCTATCATCTATCTATCATCTATCTATCTATCTATCTATCTATCTATCTATCTATCTATCTATCATCTATCTCTATCATCTATCTAGTTTTACCTAATCAGCACCATTGGGGGTTCTATACTGGATGTGATGAATCATAATTTATAAGCTTGATAGCTCTGAGGAGTGAAATTCAAGATAGGTTGAAATCTCATGCTTGCGATCTGTGAGTAGAATTTCCCTCTCCTCCCTGTTTTAATTCCCCCACCAGTCATATGCAAAAAGACTAGTATTCCTGTGAGCAGGAAACCTTGAAGTATGTCTCTGGTCAAATGCCCCTCCCCATTTAACCCTCTTCTCAGAGACTGTGGTGTCCCCCTCGATTCTAATTTAGCACTCTTGGGATTCTCATACTTGGGAGCGTTTTCCTGGGAGGGAATAAAGACAACACAGCAAGGGTTTCTTCCCATCCTAAACAGTGTAGATCTCAGGAGATCAAAAATATATATAAAAAATAAAATAAAGAAGTGTACTAAGTTAATGCATGCTCATACTAAAACTACAAAACAAGATAGCAAAAGTGTCTTGTCCTGTGTCTAAGCTTTTAGCAGGAAATTTGGGCTTTTGGCTGTAAGGACTAGAAAGAAATTGGTTTAAAGGAAAGTTGTGTCAGCATCGCCCTTGAGCCAGTACCACCAACTGGACTCATATACTTCAGCCCTGACTGGGCTAGGCGAGCTGGGTAGCACTTCCAGAGACCACCTTCTGCACAGGAACAGGTCAAAGTGCTGTGGACTCACAGCTTAGAGTTGTGAGCACCGGATTCACTCCAACAAGAAGACAGTCGTCGCACAGCAGAGTACAGCAGAGTATAGCAGAGCATAAACGACTCGGAGAGCAGCTCTGCAGAATATCTTCTTTTATTCTATCTACAACTATAATACACAACTATGTACAGAGCTAAATGAGGTCTAAACGAAAAATGCTGAACTGCACTGAGTGTCTGCAGCTGCTCTTAGCAGCAACCTTATCTATACACACGATCTCTCTCTAACACTCAGTCTCTCTCTCTCTCTCTCTGATGTGAAGCTGGAGCGGAATAAGTAGAGAGCAGAAACCGCCCCCTCCTCTCTGGAGAATCAGCGGAGAACATCCAGCAGATTCTTGGATATGGGAGGGGTGAAATCTCCTCAAGCTGGCATTCTCTGTTTTTGATATTGTATGCATTTTAATTTCCATGCAATAAGTGCATATGCATCTCATCTTAAAATTCGTGCAATCTCACTCACACACACACAAAAAGAAAAAGAATGGGATCTGTAAAAAGTGATTCATAAAAACGGAGGGAACAGGGAATATACAGAACCAAAGAAGAATTCTAGTCAAACTATAACTTCTCCTAAATTCAGTGGTGATTGCTCTGAAGAAAGTGGATATAGGATTGCAGCCATAAATGAAGTTTCTCAAGGGAGGTTTGGCTTTGTGGTAATAGCCATGCCACAAACGGAGCCTGCGAATCTGGCGTTAGTCCCGATGAGACGTGGTTAGGTCAGGAGGGCAAAAGTGGCTCATGAATCCTAAGCTTACAATTTATTTTTTATAAAGAAAAGACACATACATTTACATTTGCTTCCTCTATCATTTTTATGCGATGCTTTGAGATAGAACTAAGGGTGGAAAAAGACATTTACTTGACCTTTCTTCCACTGAAGCAGCCTCACAAATAATAAACACTTTGATTTCCTCTTCCCTTCTCACCCCACCTTATCCTCACAAGACACAAAATGTCACATTCAAGCAATTTCATCAGTTTTTATGACCGAAGTATGATGGGCCTCACTCTTCTCTTTCTTTTGAAGGTAGTGAATTGTACCAAACAAAAAGTATGTTTCTGCCGAGAGATGACAGGAGATTGTCTTTATTCAGCAAGTAATATTTCATCATTACTTTTGTATTTCAGATAACATGTAATCTTCCAGAGACAGACACCTTTAGTTATTTGACTTCTTCCTGATGTAATGCATTTAAATTGTTTGTTAATGGTGAAGCAGTACCAGAAGGAACCCAGGGAAAGGGTGGCTATGTAATTTCTTTTTGCTCCACTAAGGCATTCAAGAATGACTGGGTGGCAGTAATCAGAACAGAACAAGGAAGGGTTTGTGGTGTGATACACCATCGCCTAGGGCTTGCCGATCGAAAGGTCGGCGGTTCGAATCCCCGTGGCGGGGTGCGCTCCCGTTGTTCGGTCCCAGCGCATGCCAACCTAGCAGTTCGAAAGCACTCCCGGGTGCAAGTAGATAAATAGGGACCGCTTACTAGCGGGAAGGTAAACGGCGTTCCGTGTGCTGCGCTGGCTCGCCAGAGCAGCGATGTCACGCTGGCCACGTGACCCGGAAGTGTCTCTGGACAGCGCTGGCCCCCGGCCTCTTGAGTGAGATGGGCGCACAACCCTAGAGTCTGTCAAGACTGGCCCGTACGGGCAGGGGTACCTTTACCTTTACCTTACACCATTTTTACTTTTTTGGCCTATAACAGAACTCAGTGTATTATGAATGGGTTTTATTTATTTAAAGGTTGCGGAGGGGTTGCGGAGCTCATCTCACTTTATTGGCCGAGGGAGCTGGCGTACAGCTTCTGGGTCATGTGGCCAGCAGGACTAAGCCACTTCTGGCAAACCAGAGCAGCGCACAGAAACACCGTTTACCTTCCCACCAGATACTTATTTATCTACTTGCACTTTGACATGCTTTCGAACTGCTAGGTTGGCAGGAGCAGGGACCAAGCAATGGGAGCTCACCCCGTCATGGGGATCCAAACCGCCAACCTTCCGATCGGCAAGCCCCTGAGGCTCAGAAGCGGCTTAGTCATGCTGGCCACATGACCCGGAAGCTGTATGCCGGCTCCCTTGGCCAATAAAGCGAGATGAGCACCACAACCCCAGAGTCGTCCGCGACTGGACCTGATGGTCAGGGGTCCCTTTACCCTTTACTATATAATATCATATAGCTCTTGCACATTGGTGACTATAGAGAGGGATGTAAAAAGAAACAAACTGAAAGCTGCAGCAGACTACAGTGGTACCTCGGTTCTCAAACTTCATCTGTTCCAAAAGCCAAAGCGTTCCAAAACCAAGTAGCGCTTTCCCATAGAAAGTAAAACAAAACGGATTAAACCATTCCTGACTTTAAAAACCCCCTCTAAAACAGCAATTTAACATGAATTTTACTATCTAACAAGACCATTGATCCATAAAATGAAAGCAATAATCAATGTACTGTACTATAAAATAAATAAAACAGTATTGTAGATGACAAAAATTAAAATTTAAAAAAATTCTTACCTGCACTGATGCACTCATTGTTTGGATGGGGGGCTTTTAGCCATTCACTCAATCAGCCAATTAGTAGCTGAACTGGGATCCACACAGTCACAAAAACAAATTAACTGAAAAAGCCTCAAAACAAAAAATGCACAATAAATAGCAAAAACAAAAGCACCAAATACAAGCTCCAAATATCACCTTAGAATGCTGCAATCGGAAATGGAAGGCTTGAATTACAATGGGGGGACGCAAATTAGCAGCGCAACAGGAAACACAGATAACGGCAATAATTTTAGATGTGGTTGTGCCTGCATGTACACATCAAGAAAACAATTGCAAAGCAATTCCTCATACCACCACATCAAGATTACTTGTTTGCTGTGTTTGACCAATGTGCCTTTAATTTATTTTAATTCCTGCCTGCTCATTACCTTCTCATAATCCTGCCCAGTCTTCTTGCATGAGTTTCCCTGACTTTAGTCCTCTTGTTTTAGGCTGCAGTTGCAACCTTGGTTGTAGCCAAGATTAACCGAGTGGCAGGAACACGGCCACATCTTCAACCCTTCCAATATGTCAGCCCTTGTCATGGCATGGACACACCGTGATTTGGATTCTGCAAAGTCAGGCTCCTAAATGGGTGAAACTCTGGTGACTGTGTTTTCTTTGCGAGGCTTCTTTTTTAAAGTTGCAAAAGCTGAACTTGTTTTGCCTGGAGCAAGCTCAGTTTGCAAAAGCGATTCTCACAAATGAGGTCAGAAGAAGAATAGTATTCCCTTTGGTGCATGATGAGGTGGGAATCCCGATTGGAAGGGATCCGAATGGTCCGCATCCTCCAGGCGTGCCTGGAGTTGTTCAGCAACCACCCACTCAATCACCTTGCCCAAGAATGGAAGATTTGAGACTGGGCGATAGTTGGCCATATTGGCCGGGTCTAAAGACTTTTTTTTCTTTTTAAGAAGCAGTTTAATGACCGCCTCTTTCAGTGGATCTGGGAAGGCTCCCTCACAGAGGGAAGCAATCACCACCCCGCAGAGCTCATCGCCCAGCCCAATAATATCAGCATAATGTACACTTTTTGTTGTTACATTACAAATTATACATTCCCTTCTGGTGGTGCCAGAAACCACTTAGTAATTCACCACAAAAATTGGTGGAGCATACAAGACAGGAAGTTTAGTTCCAGGGAAGACTTTGAGGGGACAGAGCTCCCAAATTTGTGGATAAATTTGAATTTGGAGAATTTCTGTGACACCCCAGATGACAAATTGGAAGTTGTCATCAGAGTGAAGAGTCCTTTCTACTTTCTCCATGAAAGCTGGCCTAATATTTCCATATTATATAGACATGTTAGTCACTACAGGTTGCATCCAGTGCTAGTAAACTGAAATAATGAATGTGACTTATTTAGAGTTATCATCTTCAAAATCTAGTTAGCTGCAACCTGAGATCATAATAATAATAATTTATAATAATAATTTATTATTTGTACCCTACCCATCTGGCTGGGTTTTCCCAGCCACTCTGGGCGGCTTTCAACAGAACATTAAAAACAGAATAAAACTTCAAACATTAAAAACTTCCCTAAACAGGGCTGCCTTCAGATGTCTTCTAAAAGTTGGATAGTTGTTTATTTCCTTGACATCTGATAGGAGGGTGTTCCACAGGGCGGGCCTCACTACTGAGAGGCCCTTTGCCTGGTTCCCTGTAACCTCATTTCTCGCAGGGAGCAAAGGTCTTCGGAGCTGGACCTCGGTGTCCGGGCTGAACAACGGGAGTGGAGACGCTCCTTCGGGTATACTGGGCAGAGACCGTTTAGGGCTTTAAAGTTCAGCACCAACACTTTGAATTGTGCTTGGAAACATACTGGGAGCCAATGTAGGTCTTTCAGGACCGGTGTTACATGGTCTCGGCAGCCACTCCCACTCACCAGTCTAGCTGCCACATTCTGGATTAGTTGCAGTTTCCGGGTCACCTTCAAAGGTAGCTCCACGTAGAGTGCATTGCAGTAGTCCAAGCGGGAGATAACCGGAGCATGCACCACTCTGGTGAGACAGTCTGCGAGCAGATAGGGTCTCAGCCTACATACCAGATGGAGCTGGTAGACAGCCACCCTGGACACAGAATTGCCTGCACCTCCATGAACAGCTGTGAGTCCAAAATGACTTCCAGGCTGTGCACCTGGTCCTTCAGGCGCACAGTTGCCCCATTCAGGATGAGGGAGTCCCCCACACCTGCCTGCCCCCTATCCCCCAAAAACAGTACTTCTGTCTTGTCCGGATTCAACCTCAATCTGTTAACTTCCAGAATGGATTTTGTTTGACTTCCATCCATCCTCCAACTGCCTCCACGCACTCACACAGGACCCTCACCACCTTCACTGGTTCTGATTTAAAAGAGAGGTAGATCAGTATAGAACATTTGCTGCTAGAGTGGCTTAGTCTAGTTTGCAATTTGAGAACTACCATAAGCAGCAGGGCAAGGAGAATGCAATATAGTAGCAGCGTATCAACTAGTCTAAGCTTTTGTGAACACTCTTGAAGTGTAGATGGGTTACCACGAGGCAAGACACAGTGATAACAGCCAGAACCTTTATTGAACTAACAGAACTGGACAACAGGGGCAAAGCAACTGCGTATATACATTTCTGAAGACCCAGGCCATGATTGGCTGTCTAAACTTCCAAGCTGTGGATCATAACTCAGAGTTTAAGGGCCAATGACATTTCAAATCCTGAAATGTTCTGTGATTGGATATCATGTATCGAATCAGAACACAGGTGCTCAGAATCCTTAGTCCAGACTCAAGCTCAAGCAAACACAGACCACTGAATACATAACAAATCTCACCCCATTCACAAAACCATTTTGAGCACTGTTTTCCCCCTCTGTCCTTGAAGATGAAAATAGAATGGCAGGTTATGAAATGGTTGTCAACATCTTCTACTGTGGCCCCAGATCCTTCAGAAAACTGTGGCGAGAAGTTATTATGAAAAGGTTACTGGACAAGGACCATCTCCTTCCAAAGTGTGATGATAAATGTTACTGCCTCTCTAGCATGATGAGACTCTTAAGAGCAAGCCTGTCAGCTTGTTCAGTTAGAGAAGGTTAAGTTCAGTTGATTGATGTTGTACATCTGTGGCTGTTTGGTTATTCATAAAATACCTGTTCTGAATTACTGCATTGAATCAGGAACTTAATATAGAAGGTGTTCATATTCGTCAGCCATTTCATTACTAGGTTATGAGCTCTCTCCCATCTTTCTTAGTTCCTAGGACATTGCTCTGAGAGACAATATATCACTTATTAGTTAAATGTTTATGAAATGTCATGGGTGTCAGTAATTTTTGAGCCCTTACCAATGTCCTCACTCTCCCACCCAAGCTATGTGGTATCTGCTTTTGGGAAAATGTTCCCAATCTTGGTCTTCCTCCCTCATTTGGGCTCCCTTTCATCTGTTCTTTGTTGGAGGTGTGAAATCCCCATTTCTTCTTGACCTGACGCATCACAGAACATGCACTCCCTGTAGCTTTCCCATGGTGTGTGATGCTGCGGTTTCCTTGTGGCTGTTGTCATTTGGTGCTCTTTAAGTGCATGAAAATTGACTGAAATAGTGGATATTTCCCTATTAAGATAGGATATTAATTCACACACACACAAGCACAGAGACAGATGATTTCCATAAAAAATAATTACATCCCCCCCTTGCCGTACTTAGCATGCAGGCAGCTAAATCAAATGAAAATCCTCCAACCAATTTGCTAGTTCTACAGTTGTTTTCTTCTCAGCCTTTCTTCTTCTGTAAGGCCTTCAGTGTAACACTTTGGTTCTCATGCCATTATGAAACGAAGTCCAAGTAACTGCAGTTGTCCACATGCATCTCTTGTTATCCTTCATATTTTTGACCTTTGTAGTCTCTCATACTGTTGACGTTTAGATTGCACATAGTCATATTGTTGGATGTGATCCATGAGAGGCAGTCAAGTAACGCATTCCTTGAAATGCTAGAGAAGACATAGGAGGGAATGTTTGGTCCAGCCAGTCAAAATTTCCTGTGCCTCCTGGCTGGAGCATTTGCGTGTTCAGACCTTTAAAACTCCCCCTTAAACAAATTCAGACAAGACTCAAATTTTGGTTTGGTTTTTGGCAGAATTTAGGCCACAACTTTATTGATTACAGCAAGTGAGTGGTTGCATAGGCTATGGTTCAACTAGCTCCCTGCCATGCAGGTAGTGCTGCCCCAGGGCATCAGCATAGGTCAGCCTAGGGTGAACACCTGGATAAGCGGAAAGCTGGGAACAGGCTATCTACGCCACCCAAATGTCCCCCTGGACTCAGGCACGGGCACAACCCCCTCTCAGGGGTTGACCAAACCATCGAGTCCCTGGATTCCTTTAATGAAATACCCTTCACATAGGGATGGCGAGATCATTCTCCCATCCCTATCACCTGAACCAGAGCCTATCCGCAACCTTACAAGTTGTGACGATTTGCTACACAGCAGGTGAAACCCAAATAGCACCAGCCAATCAGCCAAGTGGGGAAAATTCCTGCCATGCCCCTGTCCCAATGACAGACGACACATGATGGCATAGCAAGGTCAAGCACACAGCCCTTAATATAGGGAGAGGTGCCCGGGTCTTCCGATGCAAAAGAGGAAGCTCTGGGTCACGTGCATGGGTATATATAGGTCCCTTGATCCATTTAGCCTGCGTCCCATTGGCCTGATTGAACCCTGCATCAAGGGACCTACCAATCGGGTGTTGTGGCTATCCAAACGTAGCCACCCACAGCACAGGGTTTGGTTGCCAGGTCTCACCGCAACACGTGCCCTCTTTAAGGGAGGACCCAATCTGTCATAGATGGATGTGATAGAAGGTGGGTGTGACCTAACCTGTCCAGGTAACAAAAGGACGAGTCTTCTTTTATTGACTTTGAATAAGATTGTGGCGTCTTTATTCTTTTAAGAGGGATTCAAGAGATCTTACCAGGAACATACAATTCGATCTGAGACAGACTGAATTGTACAATAGTGAGAAGCTCACACGAGTTTGCAATCAGCTATCTGCTGTGCATGTAAAAAAGGGGAATGTAACTCTGCTAAATAAAGGAACTTGCTAAGGCAAGTTAGGAAGGATTTTAATAAACAATATAGCCTCTCCTGCCACTCTGAACATTCCCACACATATGAAGCTGTTCATTGGTTCCACCCAGACTATATTGCCTTATCTGACTGAAACCAATATCTTCTCAGATAAAGTTCTCACCAGACCCACCTCACAGGAGATGCTTAGAATTGAACCTGCAACATTCAACCACCAAAGCATGGTCACTCCACGCATGAATGATAGGCATTGAGATGATATTGGGGCAAGGACTGATGGAACTGATGGAACTCTGTGAAATAAATCTACGTATGCGTGTTAAGACTGTGTCACAGAATGTGTTCAGGAATGCTAAGACATTTCTACTGCTCATTCAAACTCAACCAAAGAGGAGTCCTTTTAAGGATATTAGTCATCACTAATTATAAGAGTATCTACAAACACAAAGCACTTGTGAAATAGTGCTAGCAGAATTAGTGGCAAATATCAATAGATTTAGAAACAGAATACACTTCAGCCTTGACGGACAGTCTGTCAGTCACAGAATCAATTATAACTGTTTCAAAATGTCAAACATAACTACAGGAAAAGCCAAGCAGAACAGTCATTGCTCTTGAAAACTCCCTGACATTTTAAGAGAGAGCATTTCATTTTTTTAATTTTTCAAAAATGTTCAAACACAGACCAGCTGCTCACGCTGCTGCTTGAAATGAGGGGGAGAGGCTTGCTCTGGTAGTCAGGGCTAACCAGAAAAAAACCAGATTCTGAATAATTTGCACTTAATTAATTTGTGGCCACTAAAACAAACTATGTTTTCATTTTCTTAAACACTTGCAGGCCCAGTGAGTCTGCAGTCTGCGGCCATTGAAGCCCTCAGTGAGATAAGTAAAAAAAGGCACAGGAAAACGAACTTGGGTTTTTTATTGATTACAGATGAAAGTAGGAACTCAGCTTTCAGCTGCAAATAAAACATTTTAAGTGTCTTTTAAATGCATTATACATTGTGACACTAGATGATGATGGTGAGCCTTAATGAAAATATAGTGTAATTTTAAAAACGGTTTAAAAAAATTTCAGAACGGTTTTTTTAATGTGTGTAGATTCCACCTAGGTTTTTGGCATAGGTGTTGGGTATTTATCCTGAACCAGGCAGCCTGGTTGATTATTCTGGCCGAGTCAACCATGGATTACGAGTCACGCTATGGTGTGCATCAAATTGGGGCAACTGTCGAGGATCGCTAGGCACCTGGAGAGGTGCCTATGGCCCATCAACCCCCATCTAGGCATCGAGACAAGCACCCCATCCTGGACCCCTTTCTGCATTGGGGTTTTAAGAGAAACACTTGTGCTAACCTATAATGAAAATAATATTATGGTCTCAGTATGATAAGGTCAGCCTTCTCGCATTTAAAAAAATATAAATCACATGAGGGAGCTCATACATAAAAATGTTGTTGCTATCTACCTAGAAACTTAGATGGTTAAAGCCCATGCTTTGCAATCAAGCATTTACTTCCTACTATTAATCCACACCAGTTGTGCTCTTTTTAATATGATTCCTTATATTCTAGTGGCAGATGTTCAAATGAAAATTCACATTTTAATTGTTGTTGTTGTTTAGTCGTTTAGTCGTGTCCGACTCCTCGTGACCCCATGGACCAGAGCACGCCAGGCACTCGTGTCTTCCACTGCCTCCCACAGTTTGGTCAGACTCATGCTCATAGCTTCGAGAATACTGTCCAGCCATCTCGTCCTCTGTCATCCCCTTCTCCTTGTGCCCTCAATCTTTCCCAACATCAGGGTCTTTTCCAGGGAGTCTTCTCTTCTCATGAGGTGGCCAAAGTATTGGAGTCTCAGCTTCAGGATCTGTCCTTCCAGTGAGCACTCAGGGCTGATTTCCTTAAGAATGGATAGGTTTGTTCTTCTTGCAGTCCATGGGACTCTCAAGAGTCTCCTCCAGCACCATAATTCAAAAGCATCAATTCTTCGGCGATCAGCCTTCTTTATGGTCCAGCTCTCACTTCCATACATCACTACTGGGAAAACCATAGCTTTAACTATGCACATAGTGATATGTTTTAACTGTAGTGTGTATAACCCAAACAGCAGAAGATTGGGTTTTAAGGCTGCTGAGTCAATATAGCTGTATAGTTTATATATAACCATAGTTTATATGGTTAATTAACATAGTGAGACCAAGGGAAAGAAAATGATGACTTACCTGTCAAAAAAGCTGAAATTTCAGGTGCTGGAGTAACATACCAAATTATTCTACATCACAAAGGAAGCCTACAGAAGTAGAAAAGTCTCCCTCTTTAGAAATCATCCCTACAGGAACTAATGTGATCAACTGTACTCAGTATCATTCTAATCAAACCACTGTCATTACTAAAATGCCCACTTCCTCCCTCTCAGTATATCTCCATTTCTGCTTTGCTCAAACTTCTGCTGTTGTATAAAACTGCCATTTTCCTGTCAGTGTCATCCCATCCCAACTTTACTCAAACTTCTACTGTTGTTTAGAACAGCCTCCCCCCCCCCGCCCGCTTCAGTGTCTCTTATCACTGCATTGAACCTTCTCTCTCTCCACTCTTCAGCAGCTTTATGTGAGAGAGATACAGGATGTGGAGCTTTCAAATATCCCACAGTACTTTGCTTATATATATATATATATATATATATATATATATATATATATATTAATAAAAATTTTATTAAGATTTTTACATTACAAAATAGAAAAAGAAAAAAGAAAAAATACAAAATAAAAATATTTAAAAACAATCAATCTTTTCATCACATTATTTTCCATTTACTTGTTTCTCGGACCTCCTCGGACCTCCCTTTTTTGTATTCCAGTTCAATTTATTAGCTCAGCAGTTTCTTTCCCTCTTTCTTCTACCCAAATCTTTAATCTTAAATTATTATAACCTTGAATTTTTACTTATAAAAAACCATTACAGCTAGAAACCACTTAATTTCAATCCAACATCATTCTAACATTCATTAATTTTACAATGTCTCAGTAGATAGTCTTTAAATTTCTTCCAGTCTTCTTCCACTGACTCTTCTCCCTGGTCTCGGATCCTACCAGTCATTTCCGCCAATTCCATGTAATCCATCACCTTCATCTGCCATTCCTCCAGAGTGGGTAAATCCTGTGTCTTCCAATACTTTGCGATAAATATATGTTATTTAAGACTGTCAGCTTCCTCCATCCCTGTCATTTTTAAAGACCACTCTCTTCTTGCTTTAATTTCACAGCCACTGCTGTTGTGCAACCTGTTTTCACTTTTGGTCTCCCATCGCACCCAGGCTTCATGGAAACCCAGGATTGTAATAAGGCAATGGAAGTGCTCCAATGGGGGCAGTGTGATGACAGCCTTACCTTTTTATTATATATAAAGAAACACTTTGTTTATTTTCACGATTCAAGCTGGGGTTTACCTGGTTTATAGTTCATTTTATTGGCTACTGTTTTTACACCACTGATGTATATGTGAAATGTAAAAAAACTCACAGCCAATGAGATGCTTAATTTTGTGGTTTTGTTTGAATTTCAGACATGCATGTATCCACAAGCAGCTTTAGAAACACCCTCGTGTTTTGAATAAATAATGTTATGGGGCATTTGGTTGGGACTACCGTTTCAAGAAGGGAAGTGGGTGGCACTGTGAGCTAAACCACAGAGCCTAGGGCTTGCCGATCAGAAGGTCGGCGTTTGAATCCCCACGACAGGGTGAGAGCCCGTTGCTTGGTCCCTGCTCCTGCCAACCTAGCAGTTCGAAAGCATGAAGTGCAAGTAGATAAATAGGTACTGCTCTGGCAGGAAGGTAAACAGTGTTTCTGTGTGCTGCTCTGGTACTCCAGAAGCGGATTAGTCATGCTAGCCACATGAACTCAAAGCTGTACGCCGGCTCCGGCGGCCAGTAAAGCAAGATGAGCGCCGCAACCCCAGAGTCTTCCGCAACTGGACCTAAAGGTCAGGGGTCCCTTTACCTTTACCATTTGAAGAAACACACACAGCTCTCTCGTGGGCACATGAAACTAGTTTGGTTCAAGACCAAAAAAACCCAACCAACACAGTCCAGCTCTGAATGGCCACAGTTTTCCCTAATTACTGCTAATCCCCCCAAAACAAAAGAACCTCAAGGCCCATGGTTTTCCTTCTCTAAATCTACAAATTTTGTCTTTCACAGCTCCCTTGAACACCTGATGGTTGTACAGCAGTTGCAGAAAAACATCAGGTATATCTCATTTCTTTACAGATAATGTTAGTAGTTCAACAGCTACAAAACATCTACAAAAAGAGTAGAAGATGAAGTAATTGAGACCCGGCAATGACTACATTTTGATCCTTATTTCTTGATTTCCTGTATCATGCTGATGTTTTCAGCATCTCCAGTGATGAACACAGAGATATGGAATTTTGGGAATGACGTTTGCTTCTTTAAGCAACAGTGACATGCATTGCTGGGAAAGTTGTCATTTCCACTCGTAATCGATTTGCATGGCTGCCACAGAATAACATGTAAAATAATGACAGCAGGAAAATAGGGAAGTAGACAAGTCATCGCTGGGCTTAGCCTAGGATTATTCATTCATCATATTTTAAACATAAAGTTGCTTTTGTGAATGCAGATCATGGGAAATATATTAATCTTCTTGCCGTGCTCTTTGTTGAGTTTTTTAAAAAAGGTTTTGCAATATGTCTGCGGCTAGAGATGTTTACCCTGTTTGTGAATGCTATGGGGGAATGCAAAGATCTCCATCTTTACTGAGAGGAAAGCTGATAATGGTGAAGGTGGAACACACAGTCACTTTCCCCGTACATACAAGTTGTCTCACTCCATGATCATTCACACTCTTATAAGAAAACATAGAGTCACAGAGATTCCTGCAATTACTGAGAAGCGGGAAGTGTTTTTGCATATCTGGGTTTCTTACTGTCTTTCCCAGTTATTCCTAGTGAATTAATTGCTATTCCCACATTATATCTCTCTCTTTCTCCCTCTCCCTTTGCTTCTGTCAAAAGTTTATGGGTCACACAAGATGTCTGAAAGGTTAAAAAAAAATCCATGTCTACTGAAGCAAGTACGGAGCCATAGTTAAAGCTTTCTCATAGAAATTTTCTTTCATCAAGATCCTTCTGTCTCTCTTTGAACAAAGCAGCACTATACTACTAAGGCAGGGAAGAATGGGGAAGAGGTTTTTCTAGCCAATTCTCTAATGATATAAGGCTTTGGAATTTGAATCTAAACTCTAAATTCAACTGTCGATTGCCAAGATTTGAAATTCTGTGCTGATACATAACTGAACCAAATTTGTTCCCAATAATTCTCCTTAAAAAAAATCACCTTTTCAAATTTTGGTGTAGAATACTCTCCAGATATTCACTGGATGTTTGAATATCTGCTGAAGAGTCTCCAAATGTTTGGCATCCATTTGGCATCCAATATTATATGATCTCCTCAGCATGTGATATCTGACAGTCTCAATATTTTACACGTAATGGTATTTAATACATGACAGTATTGATGGCTGGTATAAAATTGAGTACTAGTATGGGTTTCCTTGCTTTTGAATTATGGTGCTGGAGGAGACTCTTGAGAGTCCCATGGACTGCAAGAAGATCAAACCTATCCATTCTGAAGGAAATCAGCCCTGAGTGCTCACTGGAAGGACAGATCCTGAAGCTGAGGCTCCAATACTTTGGCCACCTCATGAGAAGAGAAGACTCCCTGGAAAAGACCCTGATGTTGGGAAAGATGGAGGGCACAAGGAGAAGGGGACGACAGAGGACGAGATGGTTGGATAGTGTTCTCGAAGCTACCAGCATGAGTTGGACCAAACTGCGGTAGGCAGTGGAAGACAGAAGTGCCTGGTGTGCTCTGGTCCATGGGGTCACGAAGAGTCGGACACGACTAAACGACTAAACAACAACACATGGGTTTCCTGTTTCTACTTTGAGAGAACACTTTCTACGCCATATTGTCTTCCAGGAACCACAGTATATGGCCAGGAATCCTAGAGATGGTTCAAGGCACTGCCGAGTCCCATCATTGTGCATTCAGACAAAAAGTATGCTTTAGGTCACAGCCAACATTTGCCTGTGGGAACACATTGCGAAGGAAGATTAGTAGTGCTGGGCCAGCTATTTTTGGGTGAAACTTGTTGGCCATTAATGAACCTTCCAAATAAACCACTGCTATATCAAAAGTGGCCATATTTCATGACTAATATGCAATAGTGCCCATTATTACTCAATGTCTGATCATTGACAACTCCTACAATTCTGTGATTCTATGACGCATGACCGCTGGGAGCACATATTGCCTGCTGAGTCTGAGGAACAAAATAGAAAACTTAACATAACAGGGACTGCCTTCCGTAGGTAAACTACGTTGTCTTCTACTTATCTATGAATGTTTCAGTGAAAGAGACAGTAGGAACCATTTGTCCTGAAAGGAACATATGCATTTTCAGTGTCAGACAGTTTCACGCTATTTTAAAATATGTTTTTTTGTGTGCAGGGTAACATTACCATTTGATTCATTTGACATGTTTGGATTTTGCTCCACGCAGTACAAACTCCTCTCCCCAAAGTTGTTTAATAATTCTGGGGACCTTACCAAAAATTAAGAGTGCGTCCTAGCCAAATGCTTATGGTATTTCTGTCTCTTTATTGTAGCCCAATTAAAAATAACGATAAACATATGGAATTAACATTTTTATGCTGTATACAAGAACAGCAACTTAACCACTGGAATTTTGAAAATATCTCTATTCTGGGCCTCTACGTGGTACTCATTCAAATCCCATTAAGAATTTCTATTAATTATTAAAAACATGCTAGTGCGTGTGATTCAGCTATCTGATCTAATTAAAACATGAATTATAGGAGGCAGCCTTTACCAATAGTGACTCTGAACAAATGAAAAGAAAACCAATATTAAATTCCAATTATAAGATTTGTTCTCTTTTCCGCCAGGCTATCATTCTTCATAAGTGTCAAATTGTGAAAATGAAGGTGTGGAAATGCATGTGGAGGAGACTGAGCATGGGGGTGGAAATTAGTAGTTCAAATGTCTTTGAATGCCCTGCTGGATGTGGTCCATGTATTCTGGGTTACAAAGCCTTTCTGACACTGAAGATTCTCACCTTACCACTTCAGGAATGACCTAGGGAGAGGAACCATGTAATGTTGCCAGGAAGACCTGCTCCCTGCCTTGAAGTCCTTTTTTTCCACGTAGCCTGGGAGGGAGGGGGCCTGACTGACTCCAGCTACAAAAGCTGAGGCTGCTGAAGAGGCCAGTGTCAGAGACTGGGCAGAAGAGGAATGGTGGAGACTGCTTCTCCATCCTGACCTCCCCAGGGAGGAGGAAGAGGAAGACAGTATAGATTTACAACAGGGGTTTGAGGGAGGTCACAGCTCAGAGGCAGATGAGGGGGAAAGTTGGGAAATCATGGGAGAGCCAGAGCAACACCTGACAGACACGTCATTAGAAAGTCTTCCAGACCCTCCATCTCCCAGAACCCGGTGAGCCTTAAAAGTAGGAGAGCAAAGAGCTCAAAGACAGAGGGCAGGTAGCAGCACCTGTAGAGGAGGTGATGAGAATGATGGAGAAGGATTGGAAAAACATCTGTGCATTAAAAGACTTGAAGGATTGTATGTCTTAATTGTAATTAAACAAAGAAAAGCTGAAAGACTGCCTAGAGTCCTGGAAGATAAGATGGTGGAATGAAAAAGGGCTCTCTGAGGGGGACTGCGCTGAAAAGAATTGACAGACAAAAACAGGAAGAACAAAATTCCTCTTGCTTGCTAACATATATATAGATTTGCTAAATACGATAGAAAGTATCTAAACATTGACTGTTAAGATAAGATAAAGGGTTAAGATTGCAACTATGATATTGGGAATAAACAAGAGAAAAAAGGCAGGAACTAGAAACAAAAAAATTTCTCCAACTAGCCAGAACATGGGAAGTCTTTTGAAATTATATAATTTGGAATGTATAATTGGCTATATTATTTGTATTATGATGTGGCATGATTTGGCATTGTATTAATTGGAGTATTATTAATTAAAAATATTTATATATATATATAAAAGAATATCCGCCTGAAAAAGAAGAAGAAAAAAAGAATGAGGAATAAGGAAGTGGGAGTGATGGGGGTGGAGTTTCACTCAGGACAACGCCATTATCCAAGAGGCTGAATTCTATAGCCTCTCCCAGTAATATTGAAATAAAAAAGGACGGTAAGAAACTTTTCATTGTCTTTATACTTTCCTGGGCAACCAGCCAGGAGCCACTGATAGCATCCTGACAGCCAGAGACCATCTGGGCTGTGAGTCCTGGAAGACCTTCTCCCTTGTCTTGCAGGCCTTTCCCCATCTGTGGTGGGACTAGGGACATATATAAGGTTTGGCCAGTTTGGCCCTCACCGAAGTGCAGGTCCAGGGAGACACAAAAACCACACCTCTCCATTGTGGCTCAGAGTGGCTAGGAGCCTACCCACCCATCCATGGGCCCTCTGGGACACTCCCCTGCTGCTTTGGGGGCTGGGCAAGGTGCTCAGACTCCTCTGGGTGCTTTGGCGGAGGAATCTGGATGTGCTGGTCCCGGGGGGAGTTACCGTGCTGTGGCATCTGAATATAGACTGCATTTTTAATCAAGGCATATATTGGCTTATATTTGATCAGGTTCCTAAATTAAATGGGCTTAGATTTTCAAATGTTTCATGCCAGGCAAGAAGGCCAACTGTTTATAGAGAAAACCTTGGCCATTCTCCTAAGACAAGGGGCCCCCCTTTGATTTATAGCAGAAAACAATTCTCAAAGTCATAAAAGCTGGAATTACAGGTTAAAGAGCAAGGTTACGGAAAATAAAACCATGTGCCTTAAACTTGAGCCAGATCTTCTTTCTAAGGTTAAAAGGCCAAGACCAAATGGAGAAGCATCTAGCTGGCAGAAAGAGAGGCTTTTTGGGAAGTCTTTTTAAAGCATTTTTGGGAAGTCTTTTAAAACTGTTTCTTTCTTAAACTGAGAGAGTTAAAAAGAGCAATAAATGTTGGGAAAGGCAACTGGCTTGGCTGGGGAAGAAGAAGCTTCTTCCTATTTTATTTTGAGGCTGGAAAGGAGGGTGAAAGGGGGGGGTGAACTGAAGAGGTTCCTTTTAAAAGCTGTTTTTTACTGAGTTCCTTCCTTTTTACTTTGAGAAGCTTTATTCTTTTAAAAGGTTACCTATGATAATGTATGAAATATATTGGTTTAAATGTAATTATGCAAAGGATCTAGAAAGAAAGAAATGTTAAATTCTTATTTCATAGAGTCATATTGCTGTAGGAGACCAGGGGGGCAGATGAGCCTAGCTCCCTGCCAGAAATGAGACGCCATCCGAGCAGTTCTGATATATATGGTTGTCAGACATTTGTTTAAAGACCTCCAAAAGGAGATATTTCATTGATGATGCATGAGAATATGAACCCAAGGTCTCTGACATCTGTTCAAGATAAAAATTTAAGATTAACCATTTGTTTTAGAAGGCAATAGGGCAAGGAGGGCAAAGAGGTGAGCTGGTAATTAAGATTCCTTGTTGAGACACATGTAAAGATATATTAATACTTGTTTGTCAATTATAAATGGAAGGAAATATAGCTCTTTGTCTCCCATAAAAGGCAATAGGAAATGAGTGTATTTTTGTGATTGGTCATACCAATCAGCCAATAGGAATTCCAACCAGGCTGGTTGGACAGATGCAGCCAGAGGAGAAGCAAAGGGGGCTGGATTAAGGAAATATAAGTGCTGGCCATAATGGCAGGAGGCCAGGCCAGAGCTTGGTAATCATATACCACTGTGCCTCACATTTATTTGTCTGACAAATAAATTATTATTTTAATTTCTCTGTTGCTGCGTTGAATATTTCATTCCAGCTAAGCGTTAACCACAAGCAGGGTGCTACATTTTATGGTGCCGTGACTCGGATAAGTGGTCTGCTGGAACGCAGCCCCTTCGCCTACTGAGCAGGGTACAAGACAGAGGATCACTCACTGCCTACTCAGCGCGCAATGGAAAATTTTTTTCCAGGGGAACGCAGCAGTCTCGTCTGTCTGATACCCTGCCCACCGACGGCGACGGACCGGGGGGAAACGGAACCAGCTAAGGGTAAGTGCACTAAAGGGTTTTGGCCCTCCAATTAATTGGGAGGAAGAGAAGTCCTGATCAAACTTCTGCGTCTCAGTAAAGGGGAACTGAGTACGCTAGGTGGCTGGGTACATCAGATGGTGATCTGGTGTAGGGAAAAGGGAAGATTGGGAGGTAGAGTGTGGTTGAAGTATCTTGCGCATTGCATGTGTGAGAAAGTACAATGTGTAGCTGACCTAAGTGTGGAGTGAGTGCTACTTCGTTTCCCAGTAAGGTGTGTGTGTGAGTGACTGAGTGGATACTTCACAGGGCCATACAATGGGAATTGGGGGTTCAAAGGGGGAAATACACCTCTTGAATGTATGTTAAATAATTTTAAGAAAGCCTTCTCAGGGGCATATGGAGTCAAAATGACGCCAGGGCGCTTGAGAACGTTATGTGAACTAGAATGGCCAAAACAAAATACTGAATGGCCATTTCAAGGAACCTTTGATATAAATTTAGTAAGCAAACTTTGGTCTAACATCACCAAAGAAACTGGAGGGTGCCCAGAACAATTTTCATATATAGATTCCTGGCTGAGCACATTAAATAAAAATCCTCCATGGATAAGGGAATGCAAAGTCCAACGATGCAAATTATTGGCTGTAAAAGCCAAAGCTAGGAAAGGAATCTTGCCAAACAAATTCAAACCCTCCACCAGTTGTAACCCCAAGGCAAGAAAGTGGAATGAATAATGGGGGTGGAGTCATAGAACTTGATTCCTTGATAGATTATGATAAATATCTTCAGGAGGCATTGGAGTCCTATAATGAAGCCCAAGCAGAAGTGGTTATTCCACCTGTGAGTCCCAGTAGAACTCCATCTACAGTCTCCTTTAGTGGAACAACTGATTGCCTACCCTAAACCCCTGTACATCTATTATTACAGAAGTTACAGGGAGACCTTAATCGGTCAGCAAGCAATACAGCTAGGCGTATAGAGCTGCCAAAAGAACGCCTTGGGACAGATACCATCCCCTATGATTTGAGGCCCCTAGAGCAAAGTGAAGAAAAAGGTCACGTAGTAGCCCCTCTTAGAAGAGTATTTGATGCACTTGAGGAGCCTGTGCTGGTTAATGGGCAACCTGGACCACGGCCACCTCGAACTTCGACCCTGCAATGTATTCCATTCACAACTACAGTCTGATGAATTGGAAAACGCCCCATCTTTCGCAGAAAAACCTCAGGCTATGATGGACTTGGTGACTTCAATAGTAAAATACTCATAGTCCTACTTGGACAGATTGTCGCCAGCTCCTGAATACTCTCTTCACCACTGAGGAAAGGAGAGACGTAATTAAAAAGGTACAGATATATTTGCGTGAGCAGGCCAGAGTGGGAAATATTTATAATATTGACCGTCATCTCCAGGACAACTATCCCTTGGAAGATCCTAATTGGGATCCAAACAATGCGATTCACCTGGCCAGACTTACCACCTACCGCCAGACGCTTGTGCAAGGTATTTGCAGGGCATGCCAGAAGCCCACTAATATGTCTAAAGTCTCAGGAGGGTAGATGTGTTACCCATAACACTGTTTCGTGTTCGGTGCGCACCCACAAAAAGACTTAAGTTGTCACCTTTTGAGCTCCTGTATGGGAGGCCGCCCTCCTTTGTTCAGGATATTCCAACTGACCTCAAACAAATAGGAGACCATGTGACACAGGGATAAGTGCAATCTCTCTCCCGTGTTTTTGTCTCTCTCCCGTGTTTGTTTGTTTGTTGTTGTTTTTTTCTTAACAGGTGGGCCCTCAAGCACACGCCGTGCAGCATTGCCAAGCCGATTCATCAGCTCCAGGCTGGCATAGCATATGGGTGAAAGAGTGGAAAACGTGATCCACTTGCACCTAAGTGGCGTAGACCTTACACCGTCTTGCTTTCTACTCCAACAGCGGTGAAGGTAGCTGAGGTGACCCCCTGGATTCATCACTCTCGTTTGAAGAAGTCTGAAGGCAGTTGGACGTGCAAAGGTGACCCCTCTAATCCTTTAAAACTGACTCTCTCCAAAAACCCCTGTACCTAGCCCTACGGGGAACGGGCTAGGTCACGGGCAACATTAGACGACCGGCCTGCTGCAGCCACAACTTGGAAGCTGGCTGACCTGCGCACGCCTGAAGCTTGAGGAGCATCTGAACCAGCGATTGTGAAAGGGAAGATTCTCTTATACAATTGATTGACTGCCCCCTTGTGGAACAATTATCAGAGATATTACACATTGGGGATCCTTGGGATATATGTTTTGGTCTTGGTGGTTCCCCATTTCTGTCACTGGGGGAATTATATTGGGACTAATAGTTTTATGCTATCACAATAAGGTAATCTTTTGTGGAAGGAATGCATATGCTAGACATCAACATGATTTTATTATTAATCCTGATCCCTTGGTAAGGGGAAGGGTCCTTGAATCTGACCAGATTTGCTAAATATGGATTCAGCTATGACCACAATATGTGGGTAGGTTTAGCTGAAATGGTAGGCAATGTGGCAAATAGGACCAATTGCCTTGTTTGCTCTCTTGGGCCAGATGATTCAGAGGGAGGTATGCCCTTATTACTGATACCATTAAATGCCATTGGTATGGTAAGCGAAATGCCACACCAAACAGAAGTACAGAATTTCCCCGGATGGAACTCAACTATACCTGTACAAGGGGAATTCTGTGTACATAAATCATCAGATGCAGCTGATTCTACCATGATAGGCTCTTCTCATTGTCACTATACTTGGGATTATATTAAGAATAGTCATACCTGGGCACACGGTACTACCTATCGAACTCGGAATACCTTGCCCTGTGCACCTCCTTTTATTCATGCATGGAAAGTGGTATGGAACATAACTGTGACAGAGAAAGGCAATCTAACATACTGCACTGTGAACTCTATACCCCTTTTGATATTTCGCCTTATACACTCCACATACCAAAAAAAACCTCAGACCCGATGGTTGTGGTGGATATGTGGAGAATGGGCATACAAGAAACTCCCTTCCAAATGGAGTGGGACTTGTTTCCTGGGATGGGTATTACCACCAATGTGGATTTGCCCACTAGTTCAGCTAAGCGAACACGAAGGAATGCTGATATTTCTCGTATAGCAGGAGGAAGTACCCAAAGTTGGAGCGGTACTAATGATTGGCCACCAGAGCGCATTATAGCCTATTATGATCCTGCCTCCTGGAATCCTGGTGAGCTCATACAAGGGGCATGGGATCCTATTTATAATCTAAACAGAATAATTCAATTACAAGCAGTAGTGGAACTTGTAACCAATGCAACGGCCCAGAGTTTGAGATTTATTGCACGACAGTTGGATGACTTGCCAAGCAGGGAGGCCTATGTGGAGTCTTGAACTTGACAGGGAATGCCTGTTGCTTTAACATTTCTGATAATGGTGAGGCAATCCGTGTGTTGGCTACAAAGATGGAGAATATAGCACATGTCCCAGTATAAACATGGGAAGGATGGGATATGGGATGGCTCACCAATTGGTTACTTAATGTCACAGGACTCAAAGGGATACTATTGTCTTGCTTGTTTTTCTTGACGGTAGTAATAATGGTTTTATGTATGATGCCATGTATCATCTCATGTTTTAGACGTACAATTAGCAAGATGATTTCGAATGAAACTCTACCTCATATCATGGCCCTATACAGAGCTTTAACTTAGGAAGATCAAGCTATCAAGGACGCTTTGTAGCCAGGTCCTTGAGCTTGAAAGGGGGGAATGTGGCATCTGAATATAGACTGCATTTTTAATCAAGGCATATATTGGCTTATATTTGATCAGGTTCCTAAATTAAATGGGCTTAGATTTTCAAATGTTTCATGCCAGGCAAGAAGGCCAACTGTTTATAGAGAAAACCTTGGCCATTCTCCTAAGACAAGGGGCCCCCCTTTGATTTATAGCAGAAAACAATTCTCAAAGTCATAAAAGCTGGAATTACAGGTTAAAGAGCAAGGTTACGGAAAATAAAACCATGTGCCTTAAACTTGAGCCAGATCTTCTTTCTAAGGTTAAAAGGCCAAGACCAAATGGAGAAGCATCTAGCTGGCAGAAAGAGAGGCTTTTTGGGAAGTCTTTTTAAAGCATTTTTGGGAAGTCTTTTAAAACTGTTTCTTTCTTAAACTGAGAGAGTTAAAAAGAGCAATAAATGTTGGGAAAGGCAACTGGCTTGGCTGGGGAAGAAGAAGCTTCTTCCTATTTTATTTTGAGGCTGGAAAGGAGGGTGAAAGGGGGGGGTGAACTGAAGAGGTTCCTTTTAAAAGCTGTTTTTTACTGAGTTCCTTCCTTTTTACTTTGAGAAGCTTTATTCTTTTAAAAGGTTACCTATGATAATGTATGAAATATATTGGTTTAAATGTAATTATGCAAAGGATCTAGAAAGAAAGAAATGTTAAATTCTTATTTCATAGAGTCATATTGCTGTAGGAGACCAGGGGGGCAGATGAGCCTAGCTCCCTGCCAGAAATGAGACGCCATCCGAGCAGTTCTGATATATATGGTTGTCAGACATTTGTTTAAAGACCTCCAAAAGGAGATATTTCATTGATGATGCATGAGAATATGAACCCAAGGTCTCTGACATCTGTTCAAGATAAAAATTTAAGATTAACCATTTGTTTTAGAAGGCAATAGGGCAAGGAGGGCAAAGAGGTGAGCTGGTAATTAAGATTCCTTGTTGAGACACATGTAAAGATATATTAATACTTGTTTGTCAATTATAAATGGAAGGAAATATAGCTCTTTGTCTCCCATAAAAGGCAATAGGAAATGAGTGTATTTTTGTGATTGGTCATACCAATCAGCCAATAGGAATTCCAACCAGGCTGGTTGGACAGATGCAGCCAGAGGAGAAGCAAAGGGGGCTGGATTAAGGAAATATAAGTGCTGGCCATAATGGCAGGAGGCCAGGCCAGAGCTTGGTAATCATATACCACTGTGCCTCACATTTATTTGTCTGACAAATAAATTATTATTTTAATTTCTCTGTTGCTGCGTTGAATATTTCATTCCAGCTAAGCGTTAACCACAAGCAGGGTGCTACAGTGCGGCGTGGTCTGAGTCCGGTCCTGGGTCGAGGGTCTGGAGGCTGTCCATCAAGGGTGAAGCGGGGTCCAAGGCAAGGAGCCAGGCGTGGTCAGGAACTCAGGGGAGCAGGTCAGCATGCTGGCAGGAACAGGTTTCCAGTGATATTGCTCCCGCAACCTGGGACTGGGCTGACTGGCATTTATCTCCTCTGGGGCTTAGGGTGGTCCCGGCCCACAGGTGACTCGCCTCTCCTGGCCTGGAGGCGAGCACTCCTCCTGAGAGAACTTAGTTCCCTCCGCCTCTCTGCCCTGAGCCTCTGCAGCTCAGGAGAGGCTGGAGGGTTACTGGACCCAGAGGCAACCTCACCTTCCCCTGACAGGGCCGGGAGAGGAGCACCTGCAGGCAATGGGACCTCAATCACCTCCGGAGCCAGCGCGGATTCATCTGGTGTCTGCTCCTGATGATCCAGCACAGGTGAGGGCCCTTCAGATTCAATCCCCTGCCCTGGCTCAGCCGGCCCTGGAGGTGAGGACTCCTGTGCAGGCTTGGATTCCTCAGGTTCAGCCTCTGAATCAGATTCCCAGGCCATCACACTGGAAGGGTGGGGAAACTGTATGTCTTAATTGGCAAGGACGCCTGGGTACACCTCTGCCCGGGATGGTGGGGCCCTGACTGACTCCAGCTACAAAAGCTGTGGCTGCTGAACAGACTCTTGGCTGGAGTGTTGTTTAGGGTTGTTTTTTTGAGGGGAGGGGTTGTTGCTGTTATTTATATTAATTTTTTGTACCTTTATGTTTAGAACTTATAATTCATGTGGAAATTGTTCAGTTTGCTTGTGCACTTTTTTTTTGCATTTTTGCAATTTTTTGCATTTTATTTACATGCTACAAAAACATGGTGTTTAGGAGCATAGTGTTTTTAATTGCCTGAATAAATTAATAACTTAAAAGTGAAACTTGGCAATGAGCTGAGAAACCTCAAACCAACATTCATACTGTACTGAAGCCTCAGCTTCACCATGTTTGCGGAAGACAATTTTAAGAACAATTACACTTGGAAAAGCAGCAAATTGTGTTGAAGTAGTACTGCGTCCCAGTTTGCTTATTGAACTAGATGTTCTTGCCTTCCTGCCAAATCTGTTTTTCATGAAAGCCAATTAATTTGTTCATTATGCGACATTTGAAACCATTTAAGCAATTGCGAGGTGGGCTCCGTGTCTCCATCGCAGCGTTTGGCTGCTTGGAAAGGCCTGGCTGGCCCTTTTGGAATCCACTTCACGGGTTGCGAAATGGTGTAAAAAAAACAGGATGAAAAAACTGAAGCTTCTCTACTGACAGCCCTATAATTTCCCAGCGTTGATGGCTTCCTTTTTCGCTTCAGTATTTGAGCAGCAACCACTTCACACTTATTTAGAAACTCTGGGTCGAAAAGACTAAAATTTAAGCTGATTTCAAAAGAAAATTATCTGATAACATCGTCTCTGTTCCCTTGCCAAACAAAATTCCATTAACCAGCTGAAATGGGATTTAATAACAATCACGTAAACCAATTACTCTCAATTTATAACTCCATTAGGAGCCTCTGTTCATCACCCCACTGCTTTATAGGTCTATGCTTCCTCCTGACTTTAGGCAGATTAAATAACAGACACAACCCGGGGGTGAGAAACATGAAATGCTAATGCAAACGCCTCACAGAAGATTTATTTCTTGAACGCAGGATCATTTAGAAATCCTATTTCTAACACAAGCAATTAAAGCATTAGGAGTAAAGCAGTACAGAAGAATAATGTGGGGCGCAGGCTGCAGGCTCTGACTCCGAATGCTGCTATTTATTGCCGTTGCATCCTACCCTTCGTTTAGACAGCTCATAGCAGCTTGCTTGAAGTTCCCAATAGTGTCCTATCCAGGCATTGATCCACCCTGTGCCTGTTTAGCTTCACTGATGACAGCATCAAGCGCTCTCAGAGTCTTTCACAGGGTGAAGTCACTTTCAAAGCTTAAAAGCAATGAGAAGAGATTAGTGCATGATACAATAGGCCGGAGACAAATCGATGAGCGAGGGCAGGGCTGGCCCAAGACATTCTGGCACCTGAGGCAAATCACAAAACGGTGCCAACCCCCCTCCCCCGAAGAAGAAATAAATGAAGATCTGAATCAGTGATAGGGGCTGGGCGAGGTGGAGTGAATATGTGAACATGGTGGGGGGGGGATACAATCAAGCTTATCCAATGGTTGATGTCAGGGCTGGTTCACCTGTGGGTCAGCACAGAGACTCAGGACTCAGCTGTTGTTGTTTAGTCGTTTAGTCATGTCCGACTCTTCATGACCCCATGGACCAGAGCATGCCAGGCACTCCTGTCTTCCACTGCCTCCTGCAGTTTGGTCAAACTCATGCTAGTAGCTTCGAGAACACTTTCCAACCATCTCATCCTTTGTCGTCCCCTTCTCCTTGTGCCCTTCATCTTTCCCAACATCAGGGTCTTTTCCAGGGAGTCTTCTCTTCTCATGAGGTGGCCAAAGTATTGGAACCTCAGCTTCAGGATCTGTCCTTCCAGTCAGCACTCAGCGCTGATTTCCTTAAGAATGGACAGGTTTGATCTTCTTGCAGTCCATGGGACTCTCAAGAGTCTCCTCCAGCACCATAATTCAATTAAGGATCCCAATTAAGTGAATCTATGTCACTTCTATGTCTTGTAATCTGCCCCTGTACCCTCTGTGCTTTCTGTTCTGCCACTTTCTGAGCTCTCTGTGACTTTGGAGAAGGGGGGCGAATGCTGTGCAGAGACTGTGAATCTGTTAACCCTCTCTCTTCCAGTGTTTCTTCTCCTAGCTGTTCCCCATCCAGTATTTCCCAGCTTCTGCCTTCTGAACTATGTCCCTCTGCAAACCAACGTTCCAAATCTATACTGTCCTCCTGCTCCTGGGAACCAATCAGGATCTGGTTCAGGAGCAGGGGGAGGGGCAGGTTTCCACCATTCCTCATCAGTGGAGCCCACCTCAACACGGTCCCTGACATCCACCAATATTTAAGTATTTAAATATGCATTAAATGCTCCTCTACTTGACCAATTCATTTGGAAAGATGTCTACACATAGGCAAGGTGAGCCAGAGAAAGTGAGACTGGCGAAACAGAATCAATTTGAATTATGCTCATTTTGAAATATAAATGTGATAGTGTGTCTCAGGCCCAAGGCTACAACAACAGTGATATAATTACTAGAAGCCTCTTACATTCCTAATATTTGTCCCAAAGGAACAATATGTCTGTTTTGTAGTGCTTTTGACTTTCTGTTTTCATGTTAGTTATATTCCCTTCGTTTTTCTTATTCTGTATCGTTGTAGATGATTAAAAATCTGAATAATTTATTTATTAAGAATAAATAGCTGACTCACTTATGAAATAGCTGATTCTCAGAAGGCAATTATGACTTCTCCAAATAAGTGTTGTAAATTTGGAAAAGAAATAATTGAACTCCTGTATCATTGGATTTCTCCATGCAACCTTGGCAGTAGATTTTCTGGGTGAGAACATCCAGTGCTTAATTGGAGCCAAGATTCATCAGGGCTTAACCCTGAAACATGTTTTCAGTAATTGGACAAAGTCCTGGGGCAGAAGAAGACCTAACAAGAGTGCTTGAGTAGCATACTGCCCTAATCACACAGATGCTTTCCTGCCCTATAGTCTTAGGTTTGGCCTTGGAAATCTATGGAAACTCAATGGAGTGTCTTGAATGCTCCAGCATTTAGGAACTGGATGATTTCTACTTCAGGAACCCCTTGTTTTAAGGATTTTTATTGCATTTTGTATTTCATTCTCTACGTAAACTGCCCAGGGTGCTTGGTTTGACGGATGGTGCTTAAATAAATACAAATAATGTGCATCTAAACAATGCACAGAGTGCACAGAGAGTATACAGCAAAAACTGGTAAATGGTTACAATGAAGCGGATTTGCGCATGTTTGTTCACGAATAATTTGCTTCACGGTTTACACACAACTTTCCTCTCCTTTCTGGATGAAGGTATTGTGGGGCTGTTGGGAATCACACTTTGAAATATGGAGGAGAAAGGACTTCTGCAAATGTGTTCTTTCATGGTTTTGAGTTGTAATGGGGGGGGGGGGAATCAACCCACCAAAGTAGCCAGGAGACCACAACTTCTTGTGTTTGCAACTCATGCCCATTGCTAGGGACATTGATGTGCTCTTATGCCCAGCCTGTGGGTGGGTTGACTAGATTATATTTACTGTAGGCATAGTTCTCAATGAGATGACAAATGCGCTTGAGCTATACCCATACAGACAGCAGGGAAAGATCTATGCAACTTGAAAGGTCTCCTATTGCATTGTGATGCTGCCTGATGTTGTAACCCACCCTGCAACCTTCAGAATGAAGGGAAGGATTTAAAATGGATGGATGGATGCATGCATGGGTGTATGAATGGATAAGGGACCAGGGGCTCAGACAGGCAGACAAGGAGACATGTGTGCTTTTCAAAGCCTAAAACTGTTACCCCACCTCAACCCTATGGTGTATTACAAGGAACCATCCTGGCAAGAGACCTGTGTTGCACTGAAATACCTGTGTGGCTAACAGGAAATAGCGGGTGGCGCTGTGGGTTAAACCACAGACTTGTCAATCAGAAGGTCGGCGGTTCGATCTTGAATAGATTCAAGATTGGATCCAAAAGCTGACAGAATATGCTGAATTAGATGGTTTATCAGAAAAAATAAAAAATAAATCAAAACAGGAATTTGTTTCTAAATGGGAGGTTTTTAAAGAATATCTGAAAAATAAATACAGTAGTTTAAATTCTGTTGCAGCATTCGAGGAACTTCAGTAATAGTTGCAAGGTAGATATAAGAAATTAGATTTAATGAGAATAAGCTTAATTATGAAAAAAAAGTGTATTGGCAATAAGTAATATGAATTTGAAGTATGGAATAGACGGGAGGTTGGGTCTTTAGTGTTAAGACCAATAGATGTTTTATTGTTTGCTAAGAATATTAAGTGTCGATGGTTATTTTTGTAATTTGTGTGTAATTTGGTATTTGTGTTTTTTGTTTGTTTGTTTTTCTTGTTGTATAAATAAAAAACTTTTTAAAAAAAGAAGGTCGGTGGTTCGAATCCCTGCGACGGGGTGAGCTCCCGTTGCTCAGTCCCAGCTCCTGCCAACCTAGTAGTTCGAAAGCACGTCAAAGTGCAAGTAGATAAATAGGTACCGCTCCAGCGGGAAGGTAAACGGCATTTCCATGCACTACTCTGGTTGGCCAGAAGTGGCTTAGCCATGCTGGTCGCATGACCCGGAAGCTGTACACCGGTTCCCTTGGCCAATAAAGTGAGATGAGCTCCGCAACCCCAGAGTTGGCTACGACTGGACCTAATGGTCAGGGGTCCCTTTACCTTTACCTTTAACCATTTAAAAAATATTCAAAGTTGCTAAAACATGAGATCTTGTGGACTTATTCACTGAACCCCAGTAGGTCAAAACTTCCAGGCCCTTGTTTTCCAATTCCATCAGGTTTTAGTGATGGCAAACATACTGATGCACATCCACCTTGTTGTTGTTTAGTCGTTTAGTCGTGTTTGACTCTTCGTGACCCCATGGACCAGAGCACGTCAGGCACTCCTGTCTTCCACTGCCTCCCGCAGTTTGGTCAAACTCATGCTGGTAGCTTCAAGAACACTGTCCAACCATCTCATCCTCTGTCGTCCCCTTCTCCTTGTGCCCTCCATCTTTCCCAGCACCAGGGACTTTTCCAGGGAGTCTTCTCTTCTCATGAGGTGGCCAAAGTATTGGAGCCTCAGCTTCACGATCTGTCCTTCCAGTGAGCACTCAGGGCTGATTTCCTTAAGAATGGATACGTTTGATATTCTTGCAGTCCATGGGACTCTCAAGAGTCTCCTCCAGCACCATAATTCAGATCCACCTACTAAAGAACTAACCATCATATTTGACCAAATTCACCAGATTTACCAGCATGTAAGGCCACATCTCTTAGTTTTTTGCATGACACCTAGTATAGTGATAGGTGTGGAATATGTAATAAAAGGTGATGGTGAAACATGATAGCCACTCTACTGAAATTTTATCTGCTGGTAGACAGTAATAATGATTTCTTCAGTTGTGTACATTCTTTTTTCAGGTGCAAATGGAAAATGCAACCGCATTGCCCCACTTAATTGAAACGTGTGAGGGAACCTCTCGCACAGTGCAGTCACAAATTGCACTTTACAATGGGGAATCGATATCTGGTGACAGGCCGAAGAGATATTTTTCCTCTTTCTGAAGAAGTCAGTACATATGAAGGAGAGCAAGGCATTTTGAAAGTTAGTTCTCTACTTTAGTACATGTAAGATCCAGCGACCCCTTCATGTGGAGGGAACTATGGTACCTACCTTTGAACAAATGGAATGGATGAAGGGGAAGAATGGCAGGTTGACCTCCAGTCCACCAGTCTCACTTTGCCTCAGAGGATGTAGGGGGGGGGGGGACTAGGGAGCAACATGATAGAACAAGAGCGAGGGTGAGGGGGGTGTCACATGATCAAGAATATCTTAATCAGGTATGGTGGAAATGGAAGGAAGCAAGAGGAACCACTCAGGCAGGTATGGAATTTCATGCCCGCCAACATTTCTCTGATGAAAATAGGGACATCCTATTCTACATCAAGGGATGTGGGTGGCACTGTGGTCTAAACCACTGAGCCTAGGACTTGCCAATCAGAAGGTCGGTGGTTCGAATCCCTGCAACGGGGTGAGCTCCCGTTGCTCGGTCCCATCTCCTGCCCACCTAGCAGTTCGAAAGCATGTAAAAGTGCAAGTAGATAAATAGGTACCACTCCGGCGGGAAGGTAAACGGCGTTTCCGTGCGCTGCTTTGGTTTTGCCAGAAGCGGCTTAGTCATGCTGGCCACATGACCCGGAAAAACTGTCTGCGGGTCCTTTGGCCAGTAAAGCGAGATGAGTGCCGCAACCCCAGAGTCGTTCGTGACGGGACTTAACTGTCGGGGGTCCTTTACCTTTACCTATTCTACATCAGGAAGCTTTTCCCACACACATAGACATCATATGCACATATACATCTGCCACCTTGAGACAATTGCAACCTCTTAGCCTAACTTACTTCACAAGATTGTTGTGAAGAAAAAATGTGCAGGGGAAGAGATCATGTACAACTCCTCCCACAGCTAAATGGAATAAAAAAATTTTTTGAACAGGAATATACCAGAGTAAATCCTATTGAACTCAGTGGGACATAGTTCTGTATAGAAGTGTTTAGAATTGCAGGGTAAGGCTGCACAGTCTTTACCCAGTTACCTGGGAGTAAGCTCTATTGAATATAGTGGGATTTACTTCTCAGTGTATAGTGTGAGGCCATTTACAATAAAGGGGGGAAAACACTCCATGTGTTTCCTAAGAAATGGTTGGCTGCTGAAGCATTGCAATTAAGGAATTTAAAGTGGATAGGTGACATTTTCCTTCAAAATTTTAGGAAGCACTTTGTTTGCCAGCTTCAACATTTCCTTCATTTGGTGCAGGAACTTTGTTTTCAGGATAAACAGGACTCCAATTTTGCACCTACACATCTCTTCTTTTCTTCTTCTTTGGCAACCACTCGTAGCCAAGTAAGATTGTCTTCCATAAATACGGTTTTAACAATGAGTCCGTAAGTGACTGTGGAGGCCAATTCTGGATCCACATGTCCTTCCACAGTGGGGACATTGGTTTTGGGTCTGAGTTGATCACGGTGTGGATTTGTCAAGCGTGCCTACACCCACCCACACACCCACACCCCACATTTAATTGTTCTCCGAGTCACAGAAGGGAGGAAAAGGGGAAATCGGGATGTTCCAGGATCAAATCAGAAACCGGGACGGCTTCTGTAATTCTGGAACTGTCCCTAGAAAATAGGGATAATTGGAGGGTATGAAATTTAAAATCAGGTTCCAAACAAAGCAGAATGAGATAGGATAGAGTGTTTGAAGACCTGTCTCTGGCTACACAGATGTGGGCCTCGAGGGGGGAAACGAAAAGGACTCTGTTCCAGACATCCCACGGGGGACTATATAATGTTTCGATTAAGTGGTTTGTTTTGGCATATCAGTGTAGGTGGTGAAACACAGGAGTGATCATCCTACTATGCATAAGTGTGTGTGTGTGTGTGTGTGTGTGTGTGTGTGTGTAGACCTGCCACCTTTTTCTGGAAGCACCACTAGCTAGTTTTTTCTATGGCAACAATCACCTACTTGACCAGCTCTTTGGATATGTAAAAAGGATGTTTAGCAGGATTGCTGGGATCATTAATGAACTTAACAAAGCGAGTGGTTTCACCAGTAATTCCTTCTACTACAGAATCCCAGAGATACAAAATCAAAATATCATCTAAAGCTATAACAACACATTTGCTGTAGCTTTAAAAGTGTCATTGGACTTTTATTTTTATTTTTTTCCCCTTTTCTGCTGTAAGCAATGGGTAGTTGACTTTCCCTTTGAAAGCGAGCCAACTGAACATGTGGTCACTGTCTCCCACTGATTCCTATCCAAGTCTTGTTGCCTTTTTTGCATATGTCGGGGATTTGAGATAGCTGCCAAGCTAAAAGATCCCGACCCAAGTTCTCAGAATCAAGCACAACTGCCCAGAATAACTCTTAGGCTCTACTTTAAGATGCATGATGGTCTATCGATTTGTTTGTTTGCTTTGCTCTTGGTTTCCCTCTCTCGTTAATAATTAAACACATCTATTGGTTGACTATAAATTCATTTTCTCACGCCACTTAGGTTTGTAAACTGATGGGAACACATTATAATGCACCATTAAAGACATGTACAGGTTATATTTAGGTGTGTTTAAAAAGAAAAGCCAACAGGGCTGTAAGCTCAAAGTCATTCTGTGAAATCTAAAAATACGTTGGCAGTGGCGGGCAAGCCAGTGAGCTCCAAATGTGATGAGGTTTGGGCTAAAGAGCCAAGAAATCTAAAAGAGTCCTGTGGGTAAATAGGAATAAAGAAGAGAGGTAGATCCAAAGGCCAAGACTTAGGCATGAGACTTGTATTCACCCTGTCGTCTAATAATACAGTGGTACCTCGGTTTTCAAACGTCTCGGAAGTCGAACATTTCTGTTTTCGAATGCCGAAAACCCGGAAGTAATGAACGCTCCCCACATCAAATGGGGGGCGCCTTTTGCATGGTTGTGCGCAGCCCCCCGGATCCCAATGCGGCTCCTGGTAGTACGGGCTGGCTTTGCCCTCTTCAGGCTGGATACCTGGAGGTCTCTGCCTACTTCAGCCAATCGTCCAATTCTGCTTGGGGAGGCGTTGCCAGGGGATCGGCCAGGTAGGGGGAGGGACCGCCCTGCCCACACAACAGAAGGTGAATCTTACCTGCGAAGCATCAGTTGGCTCCAGAGCTTCTCCCCACCTGCCCTCCCTCAGTTAAGCCTTCTTTTGCAGGTTAACCTATTCTTCACAGGTACGCAGGCGCTGCTACGTCATGGTTGCTGTTGAAAGGCCGGAAAGGAATTTTCCTGCATTGGCAGGTTTTGCCTTCCCCGTAGCAAAATGTCACAACTTTGGCGGTTTCAGGCCTTGGGCGGAATCCTTTAGTCTATCTTCCTTAAATGGGGGGAGGGCGTGAAGCAGTGACCCATGCCCCCCTTGCAGCAGTGATCTCAGGGCTCCCTGTTAAAGGGGTCTTGAGGGGAGGCATTTGCCATATGCCGAGAGGTTATCATTGCTCCCCCCTGCGATGGTGGCAAAACAGGGGGAGGGCTCTCTGCTTGAACATATGTTCTCAATATGTTTATTTCCTCAGACTTTTAAAGAAGAACAATCTGAGTGAGAGACTGCTGGTGTCCTTCTACCGAGGCTCCATAGAGAGCATTCTTACATACTGTATTTGTGCTTGGTTCTCCAGTTGTACAGCTAGGGAGAGGAAGGTGCTCCAGAAGGTCATAACCACAGCCCAAAGGATTATTGGTCATCCTCTCCCATCTTTGGAAGAACTGTACGGTTCCCGTTGTCTTAGGAAAGCAAACAACATCCTGCAGGATTCATCTCACCCGGGACACAGTCTGTTTGCACTACTGCCTTCTGGCAGGAGATATAGAAACATCAAGTCAAGGACAAATAGACTGAAAAACAGTTTCTATCCAAGAGCTGTGGCCTTTTTGAATGCTGTAACTCGATAGTGTGACCTGGGAGTTTGATGGGTGTTGGTGTGGGTGTGGCTGGAATGTGGTTTGTTTGGTTGTTGTTGTTGTTTTGCTTTTGTTGTTTTTAAGGGATGGCATCCAATTTCGTTGCACTTGTGCAATGTTGCACTTGTGTAATGACAATAAAGAATCTATTCTATTCTATTCTATTCTATTCTATTCTATTCTATTCTATTCTATTCTATTCTATTCCAGAGCCAGCTCAATCCCCACACATTCTGGATAACCCTGATGTCCCCCAGATCCCCAGCTGGGGACTGGGAGGGATAAATACCTAATGCCTGAGCCAAGGTCTTCCTATATCTGAAACTTAATAAAATTGTGGCCTATTTTAATCCCATAGCACGTTGTCTTGTGTCGTTATTCCACACGGGGGTCTCCTGGGGTTGGGGGGACTCCTCCTGTCCATGCAAATGTTTTGGTTTTCGGAAGTCGAACATGCCATGTGGCTTCTGTATTGAGTTTTCCGTAAGTATGGTAAATGCTTCTGGAAATGCCTGCTTCGGTTTTTGAACATTTCGAAAGTCGAACAGTCTTCCGGAACAGATTATGTTAGAAAACAGATTACTACCGTACTCAGTTCCATTCTGTATGATTGACTTACAATGCAACCTTACATATGTCTACTAAGAAATGCTACATTGTTTTTAATGGAATTTACTTGTGCAGCATACATGGGGGTTACATTTGGGGACAGCGCATAAAGCTGAAATCGCGTATGGTCAAAATACATGGGCTGCAATGGCAAGTGGGATTGCTAGAGTTTTTCTTCCCCAGATACCTGCCCACTTTCTGCCCCCTTTTTAAATTTTGTTTATTTTTTGTTGCCAAACGAGCAAAGCTGAATGTTTTTTTTTAAAAAAGATATTTATTAAAGTTTTCAAAATATTACAAAAAGAAAGAAAAAAAATACAAAGTAAAAACAGTTAAAAACAATTCAATCTTTCCGTATCTTATCTTTCATTTGCTTGTTCCCCAGACCTCCTCACACCTCCCTTTTTTGTATTCCAGTTCAGTTAGTTGGTTCAGCAAATCCTTTCCCTCTTTGTTTTTATCCTAATCTTTAATCTTAATATATTATAACTTTAGATTATCACCTGTTAACAATCCATTTTTGCACATCTTTATAACATTACTGCTGAAAACCACTTAACTTCAATCAAACATCATTCTAACATTCATTAATTTTGCAGTATTTCTGTAGATAGTCTTTAAATTTCTTCCAATCTTCTTCCACCGACTCTTCTCCCTGGTCTCGGATTCTGCCGGTCATTTCCGCCAGTTCCATATGGTTCATCACCTTCATCTGCCATTCTTCCAGGGTGGGTAGATCTTGTGTCTTCTCTTCCAATACTTTGCAATAAGTATTCTTGCTGCCGTTGTGGCATGAGCAAAGCTGAATGTTAACAAGTTAAATGTGCATAAGTTGCAGGTCTACTGTACTTCCTTTGGTAAAAGAAATATGTACACATACTAGGTATGTTCCAAGTTGTAGATGAGCTTTAATGCTTACGGAGATGATTAGCAGTTCATAATTATGTATTGGTTTGTTGTGCTTTATTTTTCTTTTGTGTCAAGTTGTCTGAATCTATTGGTGCAGTAATTCTTTTGTTTTGTAATCTCTAAATTAATATGACACATTTTGTGTAATTTTGTGTCCTGTTTTTGTGTTATTTATTACACTATTTTCATATGATATAACTGCATTAGGCCCCAAATCTTAAAAGCTGATTACAATGAACTTTATTTTTTCACTACATTTTATATGTCTTTGGTTAGTAGTATTGCCCTCTGATCCCTCTGAGTTGTAGGCTTGTAATACTTAACAATGAAAACTGTTTTTTTATTTCCTAATTATTACTCCAGTACCTGATGACATTCAAAACAAATAGTCCTTAAAACATGTTCCATCTCAAGTCAAAATATCTTTGTATATTAGTCAAATTAAAATGACATCTTTTTCACTCCATCTGCATTATGGCATTCATTTAGCTTCCTTAGTTCCTACAACTGGTTTTCAAGCCTGATGCACATAGGACTATAATGCCATTAAAGAGCCAGGATCAGTGGCATAGCGTGGGGGGTGCAGGGGGGCCGGCTGCACCGGGCGCAACATCTGGGGTTAGGGCAAATCCACAGGTTGGGGGGCGCAAATCCACGGGTTAGGGGGCGCAAATTACTTGCCTTGCCCCGGGTGCTGACAACCCACGCTACGCCACTGGCCAGGATACAACCTCAAGACAACCCTGTACCATTTGTTGTTATTGTTGTTTAGTCGTTTAGTCGTGTCCGATTCTTCGTGACCCCATGGACCAGAGCACGCCAGGCACTTCTGTCTTCCACTTCCTCCCTCAGTTTGGTCAAACTCATGCTGGTAGCTTCGAGAACACTGTCCAGCCATCTCGTCCTCTGTCGCCCCCTTCTCCTTGTGCCCTCCATCTTTCCCAACAGGGTAAGACTCCATCTTTTACAGGGAGTCTTTTCTTCTCATGAGGTGACCAAAGTATTGGAGCCTCAGCTTCATGATCTGTCCTTCCAGTGAGCACTCAGGGCTGATTTCCTTAAGAATGGATAGGTTTGATCTTTTTGCAGTCCGTGGGACTCTCAAGAGTCTCCTCCAGCACCATAATTCAAAAGAATCAATTATTCGGCAATCAGCCTTCTTTATGGTCCAGCTCTCACTTCCATACATCACTACTGGGAAAACCATAGCTTTAACTATACGGACCTTTGTTGGCAAGGTGATTTCTCTACTTTTTAAGATGCTGTCTAGGTTTGTCACTGCTTTTCTCCCAAGAAGCAGGTGTCTTTTAATTTTGTGACTGCTGTCAGCATCTGCAGTGATCATAGAGCCCAAGAAAGTAAAATCTCTCACTGCCTCCATTTCTTCCCCTTCTATTTGCCAGGTACCATAAGAAATATCATTGATTTGTCTAGCCTTGCTGGAAATACGAGCCCACCTACAAACTTTTACAGACAAATGCAAGGCCTTTGAGATGCTCTCAGTTTTCTTTTTCTGCATCATGACCATCTGCTGAATCTCAGAGGCATACAAAAAAAGATGTCATGACAATAGCATTCAACAACTTTAGTGCTGCTCCTAGATGCATTCTGCCAAATGTCCAAATACTGTTCTCATTTTTTAAAATAAATAAATGCTGCAGTTCTTTCCCCGAATAGCAATAAGTTCAGGCACCATAAAGCTTGGTAAATGCTGAGAAGCTAGCAGCACAATCCTTTACGTGTTTGCTCAGAAGTAAGTCTTTGCTGTCAATTGGGATTCCTCACAGGCAAGTGGGTATAGAATTGCTGCCCTCAATCACTTGCCAAGTTGCTTTCCTAGAGTGCAGTTTTGAAATGGAATAGCCGGGTGCATCTGCTGTTTTCAGCAGTCTTAAATCCCAGTTTTATTATTCATGTAAATAAATTGCCTGTGACTTATTAAGAAATAAATAATCAGTTAAATTCATGGGCTTGTGTCCAACGCAGGGGTAAGTAGCCGTCCCATAGTTCTACGCAGGGCTGCCCTTGAAGCTGTCCCAGAAACTCCAGCGGATGCAGAATGCTGCAGCGAGGCTCCTCACGGGGTCTCTGCCATGAGAGCATATTCACCCAGTGCTTTTCCAGCTGCACTGGTTCCTGGTGGAGTTCCAGATTTAAGGTGCTGCTTTTGACCTTTAAAGCCCTTCACGGCCTAGGACCCTCGTATCTACGGGACCGCCTCTCCCGGTATGCCCCACGGAGAGCCTCAAGGTCCATAAATAGCAACACCCTAGAGGTCCCAGGCCCTAAGGAACTTAGATTAGCCTCAACCAGAGCCAGGGCCTTTTCAACTCTGGCTCCGGCCTGGTGGAACGCTCTGCCTCGTGAGACCAGGGCCCTGCAGGATCTGATTTCTTTCCACAGGGCCTGTAAGACAGAGTTGTTCCGCCTGGCCTTTGGCTTGGAGCCAATTTGATTCCCTCCCTCTCTTTCTTTTTTCCTTTCCTTCTCCTCCTGCGATGAGGCTACATTTTAATATTTCAATATTTCAATATTTTAATGTTGTATTTTAATCTTGTTTTTAAGTTGTAATCATTCTTCTTGTTTTTATTATTGCTTGTTAGCCGCCCTGAGCCCGGCCTTGGCTGGGGAGGGTGGGGTATAAATTTATTATTATTATTATTATTATTATTATTATTATTATTATTATTATTATTAGTGCAATGATTTACACATCGGCAATGGGCCTTTCCCTCTTCCCCATGCATTTTCTGGCACCTACAGGGCAGGGGGGAAGAGAAGGGGAGAAAGTCCCATTCCACAAGTGGGAATCCTCACATTGACAGGAGGGTTTCTTAGTGTTTCATTGGATACAAGCCCAGTAGCTTAACTCTGTTACAAACATGCAAGAACTAAAATGCATGTTGCATATTAAGGGAAGGGGGATTCTAATTCAGAGAACACATGACAATTAACAGTGAGGACTCAGCTACACAGCTGCAGTTGTAATGTTATAAGTGTGTTGCAGCTCTACAGATGGTGCTGTAGAACTCAAGGGCAAATTGCATATATATTTTTATAGTGTTTTTCCCCATAGCATTTTTTATAGCTTTTTTAAACATCTGTGTAGATCCAGCCTAAGACTTCAGTGCTATAAATACTCTCTCTCACCTTGAAAATTACTGTTTTTTTGTATTAATATTTTTTTCATTTTTTCCATATAGAAAGTTGCATTTGTTACTCAACAATTTGTTACTTATCAACCATTCTTCTTTTAAGGTTGTTCTCTCCTCCTTCCATTTCTGAGCATAGAGAATCCTTGCTGCTGTAGTCACATACATAAATACCATTGAGACTTTATTTGGGATTACAGTTGTACCTCTAGTTGCAGACACGATCTGTTCTGGGGTGCCGTTCGCACTCCAAAAAGTCCGCAACTAGAGCTGCACTTCTGCGCAAGTTCGGAGCACGATAGAGTGCTTCTGCGCATGTGCAAAGCACACAGAACGCTTCTGTGCATGCGCAGCGAAACCCGGAAGTATGTACTTCCAGGTTTGCTGCCTTCGCAAGCCAAAAATACATAACATGAACCTAACGCTACACGAGGTATGACTGTACTTTTGAATAGATATGCAAGACTTTGGGTAGCACTGTGAATTGGCTAAGAAAGCTTGGAGCCTTCTTGTTTGAGGGAAATGGTGCTGAGAAGTTCTAGATACCAAACTTCTGAGTGATGGCTTAGGTATAAAGAACCCTTTGTCATGGCTCAGATTTAACCTACATAGTATTGGCATCAGGATCTTGAGAAGTAGAGACGTCACCTTGCCAACAAAGGTCTGTATAGTTAAAGCCATGGTTTTCCCAGTAGTGATGTATGGAAGTGAGAGCTGGACCATAAAGAAGGCTGATCGCTGAAGAATTGATGCTTTTGAATTATGGTGCTGGAGGAGACTCTTGAGAGTCCCATGGACTGCAAAAAGATCAAACCTATCCATTCTTAAGGAAATCAGCCCTGAGTGCTCACTGGAAGGACAGATCGTGAAGCTGAGGTTCCTGTACTTTGGCCACCTCATGAGAAGAGAAGACTCCCTGGAAAAGACCCTGATGCTGGGAAAGATGGAGGGCACAAGGAGAAGGGGGCGACAGAGGACGAGGTGGTTGGACAGTGTTTTTGAGGTTACCAGCATGAGTTTGACCAAACTGCGGGAAGTAGTGGAGGACAGAGGTGCCTGGCGTGCTCTGGTCCATGGGGTCACGAAGAGTCGGACACGACTAAACGACTAAACAACAACAACAACAAAAGTATTCGCATTTGAAATATTGCTTTCCTTAAATACTTACAATGACTTTCTAACTGTTTCCATATCCAGCAGAAATGCCTCATCTTCCTTACCATAAAAGCTTCCCTAGCCATGCCATTCCAATTCCTCTCATACTGAAATATATCCCTGCTCCATGTTATGGCATCTGGATGCCAAGATCCAAATTTGGATCCCCAACAGAAATTTAAAGTCGCAAAATATATTGCAAAGTAAATCTCAGAAATATAGGCTGTAAGACCTTTAAAATATGCCCTTCCAAGTGTGTTCCAAATTTTCCCCCATCCCCCAGCATAGCAAAAGACCATAAACTTGATAAGTTGAAAACTGATTTCCTTACAAACTCTTCAAAGGTCTGGTTCATGTGCTTTTCCATATATCAATCAGTCAGAAAAGTTGCCCAGGCAGCACAACTTAGCTTAGTTACAAAGTTGTAAAAGTTCTTAGATTGGCTTAGGAACTGAACAGTGGCTGGTGAAAGTCATGCAGCTGAGCTGGAGCAACCGGCTCAGACCTCTTCACACGCCGAGTTTCTCTGGTAGAGTGGGAAGGGGGGAAAAAGGATTGCTTACCAATTTCCTCCCAAGATGGGGGGAAGGGATCTCGCTAAGCCTGGCAGAACAGCTTACTCTATGGTATTAACCCCTTCATGCATTAATTAGACATAAAAGGTTGCTTATATGACGCTGGTTATCCCACACTGGGCACCTTCACTTTTTCAACTCTACCCCCTTTAGCAACTCAAATCTCTCCTATCTTTAAAACGTTCTGTCTGTTACCCCTTGGTATGTGCTCTGCCTGGAACTTCCTCACAGAACTACTATGTAGTATCACCTATCCCCACTTTAGGCAGGGTGTGTGTGTGTGTATTCTGAGCCTTTAAATCCATATCAGAATTTATACACTTAACCAGGCATAGGCAAACTCCGTCCCTCCAGATGTTTGGGACTACAATTCCAGTCATCCCTAGCTAACAGGAACAGTGGTCAGGGATGATGGGAATTGTAGTCTCAAACATCTGGAAGGTCAGAGTTTGCCTATGCCTGCGCTTAACAGTGCAATCCTATTAGGGTTGCCATATTCCTAAAAGTGAAAATTCAGACAGAGTTGTTGAGCTTTTTTGCCGATTCAGCAACAATCCCCCTGGATGCCATTTTTCTAAGCGATTCCTGTGAAAAACCAGTAAGTTGGTATAGAATACCAACATAAAGGAGATGATCCAACTATTCCATTAACTATAATGGTATCAATGAATATTTGCAAAACAGTAGGCCATCTCATGTAAAATGCTGAGATTGCAAATATTCAAGTAGTTTGCTTCTTATGTTTTCTGCCCAAATTTATAACTGTGACATTATTATTTTTTAAAAAATTATCATATATGTCCCAAAGACTTAAAGCTTATATCAATACTACTAATTCAGAATGAGTGTGCTGTCTATTTCACCCTTTCATTCATTCTTCCCTTCATACATTTTTTTTTTAAAAAAACTGAATTAAAAAGTATGAGCACAAAGGAAAATGTACTAAAATAATTACAACAAATGTGCATTGACCCCATTGCCATTTGTGTCTCATTGCTAGGTTAGCTACTTGTAATAAGACTGCCGGTCTTGCTGTTAAAGTCCTTGATGATAATGATCAAAGAGTTCCACAACAAGGATACTCCTCTAACAATTATTGTTTCAAAATAATGCACATTCGGAGCAGTTCAAAGACAAGATGGAGCATTTCAAGAGTGCTTCATTGTATTTTCACTAGGATTCTCCATCCCTCTCCGGCACTCAGGCTCCATAGACTATGGTTGTTAGAGCAGCTAGTTGTTTTGGGAAGAATGCATGCCTTTGAAACATTTGCTGCATATACAATGAATGTGTGTGGGAGGAGCAGAAACCCTGGGTGCGCGGAGAAAACCCACCACACATACTGTTGCATTTGGGGAAGTCTTTTCAGATCTTACAAAAATCCACATAGGTCAGGGAGGGGCAGCACATGCTGCTGCTGCGTTGCCTGCCCACGTGTGTCCACTGCAAACGAAAAATCCATCTTTATTTATAGATATACTAACAGTGAATTCTTGCCAACAAAGGTCCATATAGTTAAAGCTATAGTTTTTCCAGTAGTGATGTATGGAAGTGAGAGCTGGACCATAAAGAAGGCTGATCACCGAAGAATTGATGCTTTTGAATTATGGTGCTGGAGGAGACTCTTGGGAGTCCCATGGACTGCAAGAAGATCATACCTATCCATTCTGAAGGAAATCAGCCCTGAGGGCTCACTGGAAGGACAGATCCTGAAGCTGAGGCTCCAATACTTTGGCCACCTCGTGAGAAGAGAAGACTCCCTGGAAAAGACCCTCATGCTGGGAAAGATGGAGGGCACAAGGAGAAGGGGACGACAGAGGACGAGATGGTTGGACAGTGTTCTCGAAGCTACAAACATGAGTTTGACCAAACTGCGGGAGGCAGTGGAAGACAGGAGTGCCTGGCATGCTCTGGTCCATGGGGTCACAAAGAGTCGGACACGACTAAACGACTAAACAACAACAGCAACAGTGAATTAAGGTGCTCAGTTACAATGGCTGGAAAGCGAAAACAGGGCTTCTGAGAAGCGAGAGGGTGGTATCAACATGCTCATTCAGGAAAACCCCAGGGTTTGTAGAAATAGAAGACTGAACATGCTCAATGGCCACCAAATGCCAAGACAGTCGTACTTTGGTTGTCAAACGGAATCCATTCTGGAAGTCCATTCAGCTTCCGAAAACATTTGACAACCAAGGCGCAGCTTCTGATTGGCTGCAGGAGCTTCCTGCATGCAATCGGAATTCGTGGAAGCTGTGCTGGACGTTCAGCTTCCAAAGGACATTCACAAACTGGAACACTCACTTCCGGATTTGCGGTGTTCGGGAGCCAAAATGTTCGACTCCCAACGACTGTATATGTTGCAGGGAGGGTATGAAAAATGGGGGCAGGGAAGACGGAGTGGACATACCCAAAGGAGGAAAATATAATTGACTGTCTCTTGCTGGGAGTAGAGATGGAACGAAGTATTCGCCTTTCTTTCTTTGTTCATCAATCACTGTTAGGGCTATTGGGTGGTTGCTCGAGAGCAACCAGGCAAGGTGCCTCACTTGTCTGTTCTAAAGCTTTATTATTGGTCCTAAAAACCTTTACAATGCAGAGCACCTCTATTCCATGTCTTGCTCATTCACTAGCAGAATCTGAGAGTGGGCGGTCCTTAAATCTTCCCCAGCAGAGTAGTCTCTTGACCCCCAGCCTACGCCTCCCCTCTCTGCGCGAAAGCCTACTGTGCAAGGAAGGCTTGGGTGTCCTGGCACCGCCTTGCATCCTCCAAGCTCAGCATCTCCTCCCCACTAGAGGTGTGGCTTCCTTTCTCCTCTGAGGAAGTGCTGCTTCCCACGATCTTTGGGGGCTCTCTGTAATCCATCCGCCTTTTCCTCCCTCGCCCCTGAGCCGATGGCAGTTCCCTGACAATCACCCTGTACAGTCATACCTTGGGTTGAAGTAGCTTCAGGTTAAGTATTTTCAGGTTGCGCTCCGCGGCGACCCAGAAGTAACGGAGCACGTTACTTCTGGGTTTCGCCGCTCGTGCATCCGCAGATGCTCAAAATGACATCGCACACATGCACAGAAGCGGCGAATCGCGACCCGCGCATGCACAGATGTGCAGTCACGGGTTATGCTCTACTCAGGATGTGAACGGGGCTCTGGAATGGATCCCATTCGCATCCAGAGGTACCACTGTATTTCCACTCCCCCATCATCCACAAGATGACTAGCTACTGCCCATGTTTTGGGATGGATTGTGGTTGTTAGCTATTTCTCTGTCTTATTCCCACATATATAAAACAGAATAATAGTAGTTGATTTTGAACCCTACTGTGAACTAGGGACAGTTTTTGCAATGGTCTGCCAGTTGTTGGGCTCTTGGTTCAGTTTGCTTTGGCTGTATAGTTGTAAACATTTCATCATCATCACCATAATCACCATCATCATCATTGTACCCCACCCATCTGACTGGAATGCCCCAGCCACTAGAAGTTTAAGTGCTCTCTCATGCAAGCATAATTAAATATTGTAGGGTTGTCCCAGGAACCTGGGTGTGAGGAGGAATTTATAACAATAGTGACCCCCCCCCCACACACAATTTGTTTGCCATATACTTATTGTTCACCTTTTTATTTCCAAGTCTGGTAGGCCAGAAGGCCCCCAAATGACAACCGCCTTAAAGCTGTGCAGCTTTTAAAATGCTTTTTAAGAAAAAGAAAAACAGTTTTAAGTGGTATCATCGATATGGAAAGCAACAATTAGACAAGTAAAAGAAAATATGATGTTTCAAATAGTCCTGCAAATAGAAATGCATTCACCGGTCTTCTAAAAGCAAGAATACATTTAGCCAGATGGGAAACATCATTGGCAGAAGACAATGTTTTACCAAGAAGGTTTTACCACAGGAAAGATTCTGCTCCTGTCCTAGGTGACGCCAGTAAGACCTCAGATAGAGAGGATATCCACAGCAGATACTTGCCAAATGACCTAGGAATGTGAAGGAGATTATATGGACTAAAGATCTCCCAGAGGTTGGCCCAGCTCCAATCATTAGGGCTTCAAAGTGATGAACCAGCAATTTTAACATGAAAATGTTACCTTCTGAAAAGTTGATCTCCAAAAGCAGAGATGCAGAACGACACCCCCTCTTTTGTCTAGGTCTGAGCTTTTCCTAGGTGAACAATGGGGGAGAATTTCACTCAGTCAAGCACCTGGCATAATTTGCATCCTCCAGATTAATATACAGATCAGAATGTACGTAATCCTCCTTTGGATTTTGCATTTCTCCAAATTTTACAACACAGCTCTCTGCTCAAAAAGGGTACTGAAGTGTGTTTTACAAGGGTGTATTTTACATTAAAGGGACGCGGTTGGCGCTGTGGGTAAAAGCCTCAGCGCCTAGGGCTTGCCGATTGAAAGGTCGGCGGTTCGAATCCCCGCGGCGGGGTGCGCTCCCGTTGTTCGGTCCCAGCGCCTGCCAACCTAGCAGTTTGAAAGCACTCCCGGGTGCAAGTAGATAAATAGGGACCGCTTACTAGCGGGAAGGTAAACGGCGTTTCCGTGTGCGGCTCTGGCTCGCCAGAGCAGCGATGTGTCTCCGGACAGCGCTGGCCCCCGGCCTCTTGAGTGAGATGGGCGCACAACCCTAGAGTCTGTCAAGACTGGCCTGTACGGGCAGGGGTACCTTTACCTTTTATTTTACATTAAAGTCCTCCTGGAATGCATGGATTGAGATCAGATGCTATTTAAACATCTATTTTGTGATAAAGTATGTATTTAAGTATTAGTTTTCATATGGATTTATAGAAACTCGTGTTTTAAGGTAGAAACAAGGTGGAAGAAACTTAGGACTTAACACGTGTGAAATTGACATAGACTTGATAAAGACTTATCCATTCATTTGTATGCTAACCTAGGGAATCTGAAGCCAGTTTCATGGTGTAGGTTGAAAATCAGTTTTTCATCTTCAGCTGAATAATCTGGGTGGGGTGCGAGGGGGAGGCCAAAATGAAAATTTCAGAGGAAGAAAAATGAATCAGGTTTGGGAGAAACTGATATTTTGAGGTGGGAAAACATGGCAAATCTTTGAAGCTGCCCGAAGCTTTAGCGTACTGAGGAAACAGATGACCGAACAAAGTGCAGGTGACATAGTCAAAATTGCATGATTAATGAGATCCTTTTGCCTGGTTCTGTTCTTGCTCAAACATGTATCGCTGCCATATGTGTGAAATCTACCCAGATAAAACAATCTGGAATGCCTAAGTTGCAGCACGTGAAGTACTGATAATGCAAGAGACTTACCTTATGAAGCAAATTACACTTGAAAGACTTTGTAATGGAGAACACTTTATAATGTCGTATGTGTTTGATTTACTACTGAGCTTTATTCCCTGGTGCAATCTTTTGAGCTAGGTATTCATTTCTAACTAAAGGTGTTTTTTAAAAAATAATAATAATGCTGGTTGCATAAATGGATGCTATTTTTACAGCCCAGTCTGAATAATGTACACATGGAAATAAGTCCTGTGGTGTTGACCAAGCTCATATCACACAGGGGGTAAGAGTTTTAACTGTGAGCTGGGAAGTCAGTGTTCAGTGCTCACTTTGGCCAAAAACTCACTAGATAACTGGAGGCAAACCACGGTGTTCACTGAGAATAATAACACTGCCTCACCTTAACTGTGAAGGTGTCAATGCAGATCAGGTCAGTGGTCTAGCAGGCCTCCTATTGGCTACCCTGATTGGCAGCAGTTCTATAGAATCTCAAGCACATTTCACTTGGTCTGCTGTTTGGGACCCTTTTAAGTGGATATGCCAAGGATTGAATCTGGGGTTCTTGTTCATTCATTACAGAGATGTCATAACACCTAAGAGATAATACAAATAAGAATAAAATTAATAATAATAATAATAATAATATATTTATACCCCACACATCTGGATGGGTTTCCCTGGCTCCCAAAAGAATATTAAATATAAGATAAAACATCAAACATTAAAACTTCCCTGAACAGGGCTGCCTTCAGATGTCTTCTAAAAGTCAGATAGTTGTTTATTTCCTTAACATCTGATGGGAGGGTGTTCCACAGGGCGGGCACCACTACCGAGAAGGCCCTCTGCCTGGTTCCCTGTAACTTGGCTTCTCGCAGTGAGGGAACCGCCAGAAGGCCCTCAGCGCTGGACCTCAGTGTGCGGGCAGAACGACGGAGGTGGAGACACTCCTTCAGGTATACTGGACCGAGGCCGTTTAGGGCTTTAAATTGTGCTCGGAAACGTACTGGGAGCCAATGTAGGTCTTTCAAGACCGGTGTTACATGGTCTCGGTGGCCGCTCCCAGTCACCAGTCTAGCTGCCGCTTTCTGGATTAGTTGTAGTTTCTGGGTCACCTTCAAAGGTAGCCCCACGTAGAGTGCATTGCGGTAGTCCAAGCGGGAGATAACTAGAGCATGCACCACTTTGGTGAGACAGTCTGCGGGCAGGTAGGGTCTCAGCCTGCGTACCAGATGGAGCTGGTTGTCAGCTGCCCTGGACACAGAATTAGCTTGCACCTCTATGGACAGCTGTGAGTCCAAAATGACTCCCAGGCTGCACACCTGGTCCTTCAGGGGCACAGTTACCCCACTTAAAATGCTTTGAACAATCACATGCACCTTGTCTTCTTTCTCTTCTGTTTTTTATGTGCCTGCAAGTGATTACAGGTTTGCGCTAGAACAAAATTTGTTGCCTCGGGTTTTTCTTTCTGTGAGTAGTTGATGTACCACAATTGTCATTCTATATGTTCTCTGCAATTGAGACTGAGGTTTGAAATACTAAAAATTGAGGTTTTGAATTTCACAAAGTATTTCACAAAATTATCTATTCTTTTGTTGCTGCTGCAACATATTCCGGGGTGCTCAAACTGATTTGTTAGACTGGACTTCAAACTATGAGCTTCTGACTGGGTTTGAGCAGCTGCTCTCCTTCAATTAATCTCATGAATGGTTAACTGATAATATTTATTTATTTAAAAGCATTTCTAAACCACTTAATATTTAAAAATTTCAAATTAAAGTACAAGAATACAACATAAAACAACAAAACTTTATAATAAAGCCCCTTAAAAAAATCAGTAAAACAGATTTATAAAAATGGAACAGGAATTCAGTAATTATGGGGTCCAATATTACTAGTCCAGGAAAGCCTAGGCAAAAAGATATGTCTTTACCAGACGTCTGCAAAATGGTGAGAAAGGCAATTGATTTAAATGAAGCAATAGGTGACAACAGTAGCTAGGGAGTGAAGAAGTGCATACTATTTATATTTACTGATTATAATAAATTGGGTTAATTTGAATTGGAATGTGGTGGTCTATGTATGTAGCCAATTTCAGTTACTTCTTCAAACATAATATTCTGATTTGGGCCAAGTTAACAAACTCAGAACACCAAAGACGTCAGCTTACGGTGGTTAGGAATAAGAAGAAAAGTATGGCATCTTTCCCTTGCTTTTCAGACTTTAGCAGAAAAGATAACATCAATGTCCTCTTTGGTGCAATAGCTAGCATACCACAGAAGAAACAGCACATAATACAACAAACAATTCCTTTGATGTCATAAGAAAGTTATAAAAATTCCTGGGAACTGGGGGGACGGGACTATTTAGTGCAAGGCATTGCTCAAGCATTCGAAACTTTTATAAGCCAGAAGGTAACCATAATATTTTTTTTAAAAAAAACATATTGTTGCGGTAGCTGAACAAGTTTCTCTCCATTTCTCTCTACCGAGACCCAAATTTTGCAGGTGGTTGCCACATGTTTGGCTTCTGTGCAAAGGATATGCAATTTCATGACTTACCTCTTCAGTATGCTAGCTACGTTACAATGGTATACCTAATGCAAAATGGAATAAATGTAAAATGGTGCACGTTTAAATAATAATAGCTGAAAATGGTGGATGGAGAAAATATAATGGTGGAAGGGAGTCAGATAAAGGTTGCCATTCCCAATCATTCGCTGTAGTATCATATGCAGAAATTGTTTACCATATTGCTATGTGTTCTCTTGCATGATTCACCATTGCAGCCCACGTTTTTGCTGATTGGAGTGCTGTGCAAACAGATTTCCACAGTTCTTCTGTTAATAAACTAGGGAAATGCAAGATTGACTTTGTATTTGTATCTGTAGCACTGGGGAACAATGCTATTTGCTTTGCATGCATCCTGTGGTTTTCTGATTGGACTTGTTATCTGGCTCTAAACACAAAACTGTTTTCCTCCTGCTGGCCGAAATGGGGAATCTAAAAGAACTGCTATAACATTTCCCCCATTTTTACAAAAGTGGGTGAAATTTGCAGGCAAGACAGCCCACCCAAGGTAAATTAAGCCTGCAAACTGCAGTCACATTCTAGGGGCATATGTGCAGGGAAACTTTAAAGGTAGGTAGATAGGTAGGTAGATAGGTAGGTAGATGATAGATAGATAGATAGATGATAGATAGATTATTATTATTATTATTATTATTATTATTATTATTATTATTAATAATACCCCGCCCTCCCCAGCTCAGGGCGGCTAAGAAGCAATAATAAAAACAAGTTGAATGATTACAACTTAAAAACAAAATTAAAATACAACATTAAATACAACATTAAAATATTGAAACATAAAAATATTAAAATGTAGCCTCATTGCAGGAGGAGAAAGGAAAAGAAAAAAGAAAGAGAGGGAGGGAAATTGGCTCCAAGCCAAAGGCCAGGCAGAACAGCTCTGTCTTACAGGCCCTGCGGAAAGAAATCAGATCCTGCAGGGCCCTGGTCTCATGAGGCAGAGCATTCCACCAAGCTGGAGCCAGAGTTGAAAAGGCCCTGGCTCTGGTTGAAGCCAATCTAACTTCCTTTGGGCCCGGGACCACTAGGGTGTTGCTATTTATGGACCTTGAGGCTCTCCATGGGGCATACCGGGTGAGGCGGTCCCGTAGGTACAAGGGTCCTAGGCCGTGAAGGGCTTTAAAGGTCAAAAGCAGACCTTAAATCTGACCCTGTACTCCACCGGGAGCCAGTGCAGCTGGAAAAGCACTGGGTGAATATGCTCCCATGGCAAAGACCCCGTGAGGAGCCTCGCTGCAGCATTCTGCACCCGCTGGAGTTTCTGGGACAGCTTCAAGGGCAGCCCTGCGTAGAGCGAATTACAGTAGTGAAGCCTGGAGGTGACCGTCGCATGGATCACTGTGGTCAGGTCGGGGCGGGAAAGGTAAGGGATGATGATAGATAATAATAATAATAATAATAATAATAATAATAATAATAATAATAATAATAATAATAATAATTTATATCCCGCCCTTCCCAGCCGAAGCCGGGCTCAGGGCGGCTAACAACAATAAAACAGTACAAAAGTCTAGATGATAGATAGATATAGATAGATGATAGATAGATGAAAAATTCTTCACTTTTAAAATTTTCTGCCAGAATTTTCACAAAATTTGTAGGCTTGGTTGCCCTTCTGAAGAGATGAAGCATTCCAAATTTCAGAACAATAGGTGCAGTAGTTCTGCTCTGAGGGCAGACTTTATACCATTTTGGTGTCAATCAGTATGGAAACTGGTGACATAAGCTAAGTGCTTCTGGATAAGTGAGAACTAATAGACTGGAATAACCAACCTAAGAGGAGCTTACTTAAGTTACAAGAAAACTTAGCTGAGTGTGGGGGAAAATATCAGATCCAGAGGAAAAAACTTTTTTAAAAAATTAATAATTTTGAACAGTGAGAATTCAATGTAGTGAAATCACAGGTAAAAAGGTAAAGGGACCCCTGACCATTAGGTCCAGTCGTGACGGACTCTAGGGTTGCGGCGCTCATCTCGCTTTATTGGTCGAGGGAGCCGGCGTACAAGCTTCTAAGCCACTTCTGACGAACCAGAACAGTGCACGGAAACGGCATTAACCTTCCCGCCGGAGCGGTGCCTATTTATCTACTTGCACTTTCAGGTGCTTTCAAACTGCTAGGTTGGCAGGAGCAGGGACCGAGCAATGGGAGCTCACCCCATCGCGGGGATTCGAACCGCCAACCTTCTGATCGGCAAGTCCTAGGCTCTGTGGTTTAACCCACAGCGCCACCCGCGTCCCAACACAGGTACCCAAACACTAAAGAGAAGAGAAACTTGAAACAGCAACATAAACCTTGCAGAAGAAACAATTGGAAATGAATAAAAGCAACTCTCAAACAAGGAGCAGCAGCAGGAGGCACGTAAGAAGTTTCCACAAACATGAGTAAAAATAAGAGAAAACAAATGGTATGAAAAGCAAATAATTAAAGTAGGCGTTTTTTGTTCAAAACCAGGAAAGGTTAAGAATAAAAAGGAACAGAGATGAAAAAGCATGCAACTGAACTATGGGAGATGAAAAAGTGGAATGACCCTATACAGTGGTACCTCGGGTTAAGAACTTAATTTGTTCTGGAGGTCCGTTCTTAACCTGAAACTGTTCTTAACCTGAAGCACCACTTTAGCTAATGGGGCCTCCCACTGCCACTGCACCACCGCCGCGCAATTTCTGTTCTCATCCTGAAGCAAAGTTCTTAACCTGAGGTACTTTTTCTGGGTTAGCGGAGTCTGTAACCTGAAGCGTCTGTAACGTGAAGCATCTGTAACCCGAGGTACCACTGTACTGAGCTCTCCTAAACACAACCTGGAAAAACAAAAAAGGAACAGCCCCTAGCAGAATGAAAACCAATCTGTTGAAGTATTGATATTTAATTGTTTTCTAGGAAACAGAAAGTAAATGGGAAGGAAGCCAGCCTCTTTCCCTGAAGTCACTGTGATTGGAGTGCCCTGGGAAAATAACCACTTTGATGAAAACTTGTCTATAAAGATAGAACGATCTCGCCACCTCTCCACCTACTCCCCACTCCAGTGCAGGCTCTTTCCCTAGACACCTTGGTTTAACTTAAGTTGTGGCCCTGAAAGCTGCAACGCATGTGGTGATATATACACATGTAACAAAAGAAAGGTGCTAGAATGGATTTTATTTATTTTTTAATTTAAAACAATTCGGTACCACTTTTCAGGCACAATTGCCTCTTAAAGTGATTTGCAGACAAATAAACGCATAAGAACAAAACATTTCAAAGACATAAGGTGTCTGATTAAATTCAAAACATATAAAGCCAGCATAAGACAAAACATCCCTTTTAAAAGTATAGGCAGGTTATGCATGGCCATTTATACATGCATCACACCAAACCCAGAAGTGACCTGGAAATGTCATGAAGATGCCACTGAAATATCACTAAATGGGCCGAACGGAGCTGGAACAGGATGTTTGCAGGCTTTTTCATTGGGTTTCAATTCTACGCAATTTCACTGACATGCGTGGTGCCTTGGAACATAATCCTCATGTAAAAGGGGGGGCTGCCTGTACAACCCAACATTCAGCATCCTGGATTAAGCCCCTCAGTAAAGAGATGAGTCCTTAACGCCTATTTAAGAGGGAACAATGGGTGGTGCTGTGGTCTAAACCACTGAGCCTTGTTGTGGTTGGTGAGGACAGCTGGGGCCTGAAGCACACCAAACCAGGGCAAACTGAGGGCAATGATGTGTGTGTGGGGGGAGAATGGGGAGGGCCAGCAAACCTGGTGCAGCAGCTGACTATGTGCAGCAGCACTGCAGGAATCCTGCACCAAGATTGTAGTCCTGAGTGGAATCTATACACATATAAAAAGCACTGTGAAAATTGTTTTTTTTAAAAAAAAAAAAAAGTTTTGAAAAATACATTGAATCTGGCATAGCTCACTGTCGCCATCTAGTGTCCCATTTGTATATTGCACTTTACAACACATTTCAAACGTTTTATTTGCCGCTGTATAGCTGAGTCTCTGCTTTGCTAGCATGTTTCCCACAGGGAATGTGTTGGCAAAGCAGCACCCAGCAGAACTGAACTTTCCTACTCTCCCAGTTCTTGAATTGATTTGCAGCCAGATTCAGGTCAGGTGTTCTGGGTCACAGAGGCAGCAGGAAAGCTGTGCAGAAATTTAACAAATTACACTATGCATGAAAAATATATATCCAAAATGAAGGTTTCTTAGACTTCCCAGGTAACACTAGGACTTTCAGTATGTATGGATGTGTAAATGAAAACTGGATGGTCAAAGCGGTGGACATTTAAAACACTGGGGTTATATTTCCGACAGTGAAACATGCCATGTCCACAGCTCAAACCATCTCTTCACTACTTAGGTGTCTCAAGAGGAAATGTCTCTGTGCTGTGATCAGAACAACCTCATGACCACAGCATTGAGGCTCATCTGAACATGATTGTTTTTCCTGGCTCAGTTTGCTGTCCTGACTCAGCTTCAATCTTCAGGCTGATAATTTGGCACTTAGCTGCTGGGGTTCTGCTTAAACTCTAGCCGCCACACACCCCTCGCTATTAATATGTTTTCAATTATGCCCTGATTGACTGTGAGGCTTCTTCAATTCCACGTAGACCACCACCGGGTAATGATGGCAATGATCTTGAGAGATTGTTCACCCCTGGAGGAATGCAATAAAGATGTAATGCATGTCTAATTCTTAGCCTTGTAAGAAACATATCAGAAGCCCTTGACACAAATATCGTGGATTATTTCCCATATGAGGACAATGCGTGTTATCCTTGTACTTGTGGCAAAATCGCAGCACACTTTGTGAGTCTGAATATATTGATTTCCTAGACGGAGATTAACCTCATTTAGTGAATCAAGTAATATGAAAACTTACGCTATAAGTCCTCCAGCTCTTTCTAAAGTTCCTTCCTAAAACCTTTTTTTGCAGTGTATAAAGGCTATGCAAAATGGGATCTGAACGCATGTTTGAAAATGAAACCTGAAAATTAGCCTGTTCAACTCGTTTCCCTCTTCCCACCTTGGCAATCGCATTACATGAGGTTTTCTCATAGAGTGATAGATTTGTAGAGCGGGGGCGGAAAGAAAGAGAATTTGTACTTGTGATGGAAATCCTTCAAGAATTCCAAATGGGTTTCTGATAGAATCAACATAACATTAGACTCTATTTTTAAACCCATTACTCTAAACTATGTGAAAATATATATTACCTGAAGAGTACTATGATCCTCTATAATATTTATTGGTTGCAACCAGATTTCCTTATGCTGAGTTTGGGGACCAACTCCACAAAGAATAAGTGTTTACTAAAGAATTCTGAGACAATGGCCGGGCCCAAGGGTGACACATAACCATGGCTTGTGCTAAAGATGATAACAAACCCATGCAATAGCTGGATCTTCCAAAAGTACAACAGATGAACTATGGATTTGAAATGCTTTATCTGCTTTTGTTGCTCATCTGCACAAACTGTGGTCCCAAAGAAACAAGGCAGTGGGCAAGCTTTAGACCATACATTTAAACAAACCATGTTTTCACATGAACCTTGCCAATGGAATTGAGTAAATGAATTCTGATGGATTTTTTCTTCATAAATTTTAAACAGTGCATGAACTGTTGCAACTGATTTTTCAATTTATAATCCTAGAGATGTAAACCAGTCATAGTTAAGTGGTTTCTTGTTGATATATTTAGAGTACCACTTTTCTTGAAAGTTGTTGTTTAGTCGTTTAGTCGTGTCCGACTCTTCGTGACCCCATGGACCAGAGAACGCCAGGCACTCCTGTCTTCCACTGCCTCCTGCAGTTTAGTCAAACTCATGCCGGTAGCTTCGAGAACACTGTCCAACCATCTCGTCCTCTGTCGTCCCCTTCTCCTTGTGCCCTCAATCTTTCCCAACATCAGGGTCTTTTCCAGGGAACCTTCTCTTCTCATGAGGTGGCCAAAGTATTGGAGCCTCAGCTTCAGGATCTGTCCTTCCAGTGAGCACTCAGGGCTGATTTCCTTCAGAATGGATAGGTTTGATCTTCTTGCAGGCCATGGGATTATCAAGAGTCTCCTCCAGCACCATAATTCAAAAGCATCAATTCTTCGGCAATCAGCCTTCTTTATGGTCCAGCTCTCACTTCCATACATCACTACTGGGAAATCTTGAAAGTTAAGTTGGTTTAAAATGGAAAAGTAAAAAAATAAAATATCAAAACATATTGATACTCAGTTCAACAGCTTAGTTTGTTTGGCAATCTCTCCCAAATTTGAAATTACAATGGGTTAGACGTTCCTAACACTGGCTGGATTGTGCCATTTTACATGAAATACAATAACTAAAATCACAAGCATCAAAACCGGTTTAGAATATTCCTTGCACGTGATTTTCCAGAAACTAAGAATGACAAATTGCCAGCTTTCATGACCTTTCCCAATGAAACAGGGATTTTGTGCTTGAAATTAGCAGCAAATCCTTCATGTACTTTGCTGCCTCTGTGAATAATGCATACATTAGAGGTAGCATGAGACAGGTAAACCTTGCAGGTTGACTCGCTTTAGGGATTAAAGACTAAGGTAAAAAAAAAAGGCCTAACCCTTTTTTGTATGACAGTCTGTTAAATATTCAAGGAATTCCTGTCTTTATACAGCTGATAATAAATTCACTTTTCTATTCAGTGTATTCACTTGAGATTTACATTATTCTCATAAACCTTGTAATAATTTTTTTACCTCTGATTTCCACTGCCGTGATACTTTTTATAATAATAGATTTTATCCCAGTGAGACTGCGAATAAATTGATCACAACCCCAACCCCCCACTCTTGGGAGCTTCCCTAATGGTGAAATAGTGACCTCTCACTTTAACACACAGAGAGAGAACATTTCTCCAGAATTTTCAGGCCTTCTTTTAGTTTAGTGTAAGATATTGCATTTTTAGTTAGCTACGAACTTATTTTTTTCTGTAATATAGATCAGATTTCTATATACACACACAAACTGTATATATAAATAGGAAAATTGCATTGACTAGAGCCTTCCTTTGAGGAGTATTAATCCCACAATAAACACCCATCTGAAAGTGTCCACCGGCACGAACACCAAGGTTGCTGCTGTACTGCATGAGAAGCAATGCAGGCATAGTGGTTAGAGCATGGGACTAGGACTTGGGGAGACCAGGGTTCAAATCCCACTCAGACATGAAGCTCACTGGGTGACCTTGGGCCAGTCACTTTCTCTAAGCTTAACTTACCTCACATGGTTGTTGTGATGATAAAACGGGATTAGAATCACGTACATCACACTGAGTTCCTTGAAGGAAAGGTGAAGAATAAACGTAATAAGGAAATAAAGTGGCCGCCACTGTGAAATGTGACCTGCCAGGCATCAGGGAATTGGTCCCGCCCCATCCCCCATCCCCCGCTGTGGCAGTAGATAAGCAGAACAAAGGAAAAGGAGTCTTCTTACCAGTTATAACCTATAATGATCACAACGAGAGAACAACGAATCCATTTCCTAGGAATGACGGTGCTCCCAATTAAGGGTTCCACCCACTTCCTTCCTAGTCACCCCTGTCACTACCACGTCTTGCAACCTGATCTTGTAACCGCTGTGCTTTCTGTGCTGCCGCCTTATCTGCTCTCCTTGATCTTGGGCTGAGTGGATGGTCACTTTCCAGAGACAGTAAGTTCCACATTGATACTGTCCTCCTGCTCCTGGGAAGATTCAGGATCCTGATCAGGAGCGGGGGGGGGGGGAGGCTCCCACCATGATGATGCTGCTGCTGCTGTTTTTTGTGTTGAATATGTAAAGGTAAAGGGACCCCTGACATTAGGTCCAGTCGTGACCGACTCTGGGGTTGCGGCGCTCATCTCGCTTTATTGGCCAAGGGTGAGCTCCTGTTGCTCGGTCCCTGCTCCTGCCAACCTAGCAGTTCGAAAGCACGTCAAAGTGCAAGTAGATAAATAGGTACTGCTCCGGTGGGAAGGTAAACGGTGTTTCCGTGCGCTGCTCTGGTTTGCCAGAAGTGGCTTAGTCATGCTTGCCACATGACCCGGAAGCTGTACACCAGCTCCCTCGACCAATAAAGCGAGATGAGCACCGCAACCCCAGAGTTGGTCACGACTGGACCTAATGGTCAGGGGTCCCTTTACCTTTACTTTAACTCCAGTTCCAATTCTTGTTCAGCCATGAAGCTCAATGAGATGATCTGGGCCAGCTACCATTTCTCAGTTTAACTTTCCTTGGTGGATGGAATAAAAGATAAAATGAGAGAAGAACAAGAACTATATACCTGAGTTCCTCTGAAGATAGACAGATAGACAGTAGAAGAAAACACAGGCTTTTGTTTTAACCAAACATATGAGATCTTTGCCTTTCAATCCATCAAAAATTAATAAAAGGATTTATGAGCTGATTATCATTTATTTTCAAATCCCCAAACTATCTAATTATTACATTTGCTCTAGTAATATCCCAAGATTGCTATCAGAAGAAATTAAAATTATTTTAATTAAACAACAATTTTGGCAGTTCAGCATATGGAAGCTTAATTCTGCAACACTGTTTAACTCAGTTAAATGTTCCATGGAAAAGAATAGCTTAGGAGTTAGCCTTGTCCCCAAATGCTCATTTGGTATTGCATGCCTATTCCATGGAAATTATGACAAATTAAACTAACACTTCCCAATTAGATTCCTAGGAAACAGTCACTGGAGAAATTTGAAATATTGCTAGCTATGTAGGAAAGTATATTACATATTCCCTTTGTTTCCTTTCCTTGTCTCTTTCATTTGCTTTAAAACCATCTCCTGCCTTCAGCAGTTTCCTGACTTTCCCATCATTATTGGCAGATAATGAGGAGAGTGCCATTGGAAACAACATGTTGTTGATATTCTCATCCAAGAATGTCCTAAAGTTGGATATTGATTCATTATGATGGGTGGAGAGGAAATCCATTGTTACTTTCCCAGTGTTCACATTTATTGCTATCTGACTGTTAAAAGAAAAAATATAGCAAGCAAAATATAATATAGTAAACTAAAAGAAGAGAAGACTAAAAGGATATTATTCAACAATGAGTTGCAACAATTGTTACATATAAATATATGTTTTATTTAAAGTAAGATACTGATTGGTTCAAAATTGGGAAAGGAGTACGACAAGGCTGTATATTGTCCCCCTGCTTATTTAACTTATATGGAGAATTCATCATGCGAAAGGCTGGGCTGGATGAATCCCTAGCCGGAATTAAGATTGCCGGAAGAAATATCAACAACCTCAGATATGCAGATGACACAACCTTGATGGCAGAAAGTGAGGAGGAATTAAAGAACCTTTTAATGAGGGTGAAAGAGGAGAGCACAAAATATGGTTTGAGGCTCAACATCCAAAAAACAAAGATCATGGCCACTGGTCCCATCACCTCCTGGCAAATAGAAGGGGAAGAAATGGAGGCAGTGAGAGATTTTACTTTCTTGGGCTCCATGATCACTGCAGATGGTGACAGCAGCCACGAAATTAAAAGACGCCTGCTTCTTGGGAGAAAAGCAATGACAAACCTAGACAGTATCTTAAAAAGCAGAGACATCACCTTGCCAACAAAGGTCCGTATAGTAAAAGCTATGGTTTTCCCAGTAGTGATGTATGGAAGTGAGAGCTGGACCATAAAGAAGGCTGATCGCTGAAGAATTGATGCTTTTGAATTATGGTGCTGGAGGAGACTCTTGAAAGTCCCATGGACTGCAAGAAGATCCAGCCTATCCATTCTGAAGGAAATCAGCCCTGAGTGCTCACTGGAAGGACAGATCATGAACCTGAGGCTCCAATACTTTGGCCACCTCATGAGAAGAGAAGATTCCCTGGAAAAAACCCTGATGCTGGGAAAGATGGAGGGCACAAGGAGAAGGGGATGACAGAGGACGAGGTGGTTGGACAGTGTTCTCGAAGCTACTAACATGAGTTTGACCAAACTGTGGGAGGCAGTGGAAGACAGGAGTGCCTGGCGTGCTCAGGTCCATGGGGTCACAAAGCGTGTTCTCATAAAAGAAAGAGCACGTGTTGCGGATGGGGCCGAACAAAACCCCATTTAGTTGCCAGGCCATTGATGGCAATGGGCCTGGAGCAGATTGGTTGAAGTTGTTACTGGGGTAAATTTGATGTTGCCAATTTAGGGGTGGGATTAACGACTATATATAAACAGGGTCCACAGCTTTCTCTTTCTCTTTCGCTGTGGACATCGGATCTCCCGCCCTCCCTCCCTTGATTGGGCTTCCGATTTGACCTTGCTCTGCCTGTCATGGGGTCGTTCGCATTGGTGCGGGGGCCCAGTAGGAATTTTTCCAATTGGCTGATTAGTGCGTGCCTTTTGGGTTTTGCCTACTGCTTAGCAAATCATCACAACTTGTAAGGTTGGCGGTTAGGCATTGGTTAAAATTGGTTGGTGGAGGGGTATGGATTGGCTGTGCCTGCCCCTCCAATGCTGCTGCTGACGGGTATTCCGTTAAAGGAATTCTGAAGCTTACCATCCCCTTCGTCCAAACCCTGACGGCAGGGTGCGGGCCGCGTAAGCTTCAAGGAACATGCGCGGAGTAGCTGAGGGCCTGTATCGCAGCTCCAGCTGACTCTGACCTTGTTCCTCCGGGACTGACTAAGGAGTCAGTGCTGTCCCCCCAAGGCGGGGGGGGGGGGGGGACAGCTAGTCATAACCAATGCCTAAGCAACCACTCTCAATTTGTATGAAAATAAAGTTGTGGCCAAAATTCTGCCAAAAACCTTAAACAAAAATTATGTGTGATGTCTGAGTTATTGGGGAGGGGTTTTGGGGGACCTCAGCACGCAGAGTCAGACACAACTAAACGGCTAAACGACAAGTGTTGCTCAAATTACTAGCGAGCGGGCAACCTCTCTCTTTATTCTGCCTTGTTTCCTTACCTACTGCTTTTAGACTAAGCCTCCGCCATGCACTTTGTATGGGAAAATGTGCCAACTCTGGGTAGCTGAATTCAAGAGCTGAGTTGAAGCTGACTAAAGCCACTGCAGAGTGCAGGAGGGAGGAAGCAAGAAACAGCTGGAGCTGGGCCGGATTCCAAGACAAAACATTCATGATTGATGACTAAAAGCAAGTCCGTATAGGGCCCTTTATTTCAGGGTTTTATTAACTCTTTAGCTGTTTTCCTATTTCAATATGGGAAAAGACATTGGCAGGAATGCAATTTATTGCTAACCAGGCAGATTACAGCTCTCTCTCTCTTCTTTTTTCTAAATAATATTTTATTGATTTTCCAAAAACAAAAGCAACAATATAAAAACAAAACAAAACAAATTGACTTCCCTCTAATCCCTTCCCTGGTTCCATTATTTGTTAACACGCTGCATGTCCATTGTTAAATTTATAACATATTTAAATCCATTCATTGTAAAATTAAAATTACAAGTAAACTTAAACCCCTGCTAATGTAATTAATCTGTGTACATTGATTCTGTATATATGCAATAAACATCTTCCACTCTTCCTTAAATTCATTGTCGTCTCTTCCTCTTAATTTCATCGTCAATTTTGCCATTTCAGCATAGTCCATTAGTCCATTTCACTGGAGTTAAGTACCAGCAGATTGAAACTCTCAAACAGCTAATGAATCCTGTATATGCTGAATCCCAGTCTCAGAATCAAAGCCCATGGTATTGTTCATGCACTGTCTACTGTGAGGGAAGAGACTCCATCAGGCAAGGCCTCTTTCCACCTGCCTTGCCCCACCCTCCGGCCCTGGGACTCCTCATAAGGCAGCTGTTCCTGGAGGAAGAACTGTGAGGAGATATTCCATCAGGCAAGGCCTCTTTCCACCTGCCTTGCCCCACCCTCTAGTGTCTGCTTCTCAATTTGTATTGTATTATTTTATGTACTGTGGCTTGCCGTTGTTTTATTGATTATAGTTTAGAAATTATTTATTGTAACTGTTGAGTGGATTTCTGTTTAACTTTTATACTTTATTATTATTGAATACTATTCTAATGATTGTTGAATGTTACTTTTTTGATGTAGGTTGCCTATTTTAAAGTTATGTTTTATTATCACATTTTTCTAGTGCATTGGATTGTTATAAGATGTACATTTTTTTGTTTCTTCAGCTTGTAAACTGCTTTGACTATTGCAAGATAGAAAGATGGTACAGTGGTACCTCGGGATGCGAACGGGATCCATTCCGGAGCCCCGTTCGCATCCTGGAGCAAACGCAACCCACATCTGTGCGGGGTCACGATTTGCCGCTTCTGCGCATGTGCACAGAGTCATTTTGAGCGTCTGCGCATGCACAAGCGGTGAAACCCGGAAGTAACGCATTCTGTTACTTCCAGGTCACCGCGGAGCACAACCTGAAAACACTCAACCTGAAGCTACTTCAACCCAAGGTATGACTGTATACAAATTAAAAACGATGATGATGATACTGTACTTGATTCTGTACCTTGTGTACCCAGGTTTGTAGGAAGGGGGGCGGGGGGAGTGGACTGCCCCAGGTGCCCTCACTGAGGGGGGTGACATTTGGCGTGCCGTTCGCCCACAACTGCCAAACCTACCCCGAGCTGTCAGAGGAAGGGGGGAGCTGCGTTGCTTTGCCGACGGCATTCCCCCCTTCATTTTGACAGCTTGGGAGTCATGGGTAGGCAGCGCACCAAATGTCCACTATGGGTGGCTTGCTCACTCCGGCCCCGGCTGCAGTGTACTCACCACTCCAGGCACCATCGCAGCTATCCCGCGCCTGGGAGGGCACCCTCCGCGCCCCTCCCCTCTTGGGAGCACGCCCGTCCTGGGCAGTGTAGGTATATGCTCCGCCATTGTGCTTATCTTACTCTTGCGCAACACTTCAAAAGGCCTTACACAGATCATCATAGCAGGTTGCGCCAATGCCTGTTATCTATGTCCACTCTGTAGTAATCTAACCTCAACATAATGGCGCAAAATTACTGGTTAGCCGTCAAAGTTAGTGGCGTCACATGTAAATAACATGCAGTGTGGGCAGAAAATGTCTTTGATTTCCAGAAAATAAAAGCAAAAACCTTAAGTCCTCTGATGACAAAATAATGATTAAACAGATTTACAGAAGTTTGCTGTAAATAGTAGATTTCTCTTTCATATTATTTCCCCTACATAGGGAAATCCCATCCACCAATCCCAGTTCCTGCTCAGTCAAGAGGGAGGAAGACCCATAGCTAGCAAAGAAGGGAGACCCATAGCTAGCAAATGAAGAATAATGAAGAAATCTGACCCAGAAGCCTTTATAATGTCAGTATGTGATCTGTGGCTGTTATGTAATGAAACTTTTTTGCTGACATGGTGGTCTCCCTGACTGCAGTTCCCTTCTTTGGCTAAAACCAAGTGGTAATCACAGGATGAATCTCCACTTGACATTCTTTAGGGCTGTGTACATATTAGCATCTTAAAATGCAGCTAGGTTATTCTCTTTCTCAATTTGGAAGCTGTTTGGGAGAGAAATGTAGTTTTTCAGAACAAATGACAGGACTGTGCACATTGCCACAGTCACTTCTACACACAAAACAAAAAAAATTCCTTCCAGTAGCACCTTAAAGACCAACTAAGTTAGTTCTTGGTATGAGCTTTCGTGTGCATGCACACTTCTTCAGATACACTGAAACAGAAGTTGCCAGATCCTTCTATATAGTGAGAAGGTGGGGAGGGGTATTACTCAGAAGGGTGGTGGGAATGGGTGATTGGCAGATAGCTGTGATGAGCCTGTTGACGACTCTTAACGACTGCAATAGGTCTTACAGGAAAAGCAAGGGGTGAGAAGGTGAAAAGGTGAAAAATGGCTTTGTCATGTATATATTGCAGTCATTAAGAGCTACCTATCTGTAACTTCTACACAAAAATATAGCAGTCTTAGTTTAAAGGGATTACAAGTCAGGCTTTGATTTTTCAGAGATGGGAACAAGCACCCAATACCCTAGATGTGTAACATGATACACACAATACCTTAGAAGCATACCCCCAACGTTTCTCTGATGAAAACAGGGACACCCTATTCCATAACAACAACAACAACAACAACAACAACAACAACAACAACAACCAATCTGACTGGGTTGCTCCAGTCACTCTAGGTGGCTTCCAACATATATTTAAAAAATAATAAAACATTAAACATTACAAAACTTCCCTTCAGATGTCTTCTAAAGCTGCCTTCAGATGTCTCCTTGGCCCAGGGGTCTCATAACTCCATCCCCTCCTAACTTTCTCCAATGAAAATAGGGACGTCCTACCATACCCCTCCAACATTTCTTAGGGATGTCCTAAAGAAAAGTGGGGCATTCTGGGATAAACTGTAGCAGCTTCTGAAAATCCAGGACTGTCCCTGCATAAAAGGGGGCACTTGGAGGATCTGCAGAAGGACTTATTCAGGCAGCAGTCTCCTTCTTGGCAATGAGTCTACAAGCTGACCTCATGGCTACAAAATCAGCTCAATTTTTGCATATACACACACACACACACACACACACACACACACACAGTGGTACCTTGGGTTAAGTACTTAATTCGTTCCGGGGGTCCGTTCTTAACCTGAAACTGTTCTTAACCTGAAGCACCACTTTAGCTAATGGGGCCTCCTGCTGCCACTGTGCCGCTGGAGCACGAGTTCTGTTCTCATCGTGAAGCAAAGTTCTTAACCCGAGGTACTATTTCTGGGTTGGCAGAGTCTGTAACGTGAAGCGTATGTAACCTGAAGCCTATGTAACCCGAGGTACCACTGTATATATATTGCATTCCCCCCATTCATCTCACCTTCTGCTTTGTGTAACATTGCGCCTGATTAAGAGTTCTGAAGGAGGACCAAAGCTCAGCAAAACAACATTTCCTTTCCCATACAGAAGATTTAATCCCTGGTATCTCAAAGTAGGTCCAGAAAAGTCTCCCTTTCTGAAACCCTGAGGAGTCACTGCCAGTCAGTGTAGACAATATTGAGATAGATTGATGGTCTGACTCAGTGTAAGGCAGCTCCCTTGTTTTCCTATGCAAACTAAATGCAATTGCCTTTTTTTCAGGACCAGCATGACTACCTCTTCTTTTTATGAACCTTTATTCAAGTAAATGAGTGTTCTGGGATAAAAAGTAGGCTAGCAAGACCTTGCCCAGAGCCAGTATCTCTCAGTGCAGATTTATTTTGAAAAGAATGACATGGAGATTGACAGCAATCACTTTGCTACAGCCATTTCATGCAAAACTCTTTTGTCTCTGGGTACAGTCTGCTGGCAAATCCTTCCTGATCAAAGCACCTTGAAAGAAATAGGACCTCTGTAAGAATATCAACTGATGGCAGGAAGATATCTGGTGAAGTGGGCTGGTCCTATTTCAAATGGGTAACTTCAGAGCTTCTTTTTAAACCTTCAAGTGAATGAGACCTTTACAGCTGTCTTTGTTGTTGTTGTTGTTGTTTAGTCGTTTAGTCATGTCTGACTCTTCGTGACCCCGTGGACCAGAGCACGCCAGGCACTCCTGTCTTCCACTGCCTCCCGCAGTTTGGTCAAACTCATGTTCGTAGCCTCGAGAACACTGTCCAACCATCTCATCCTCCGTTGTCCCCTTCTCCTTGTGCCCTCCATCTTTCCCAACATCAGGGTCTTTTCCAGGGAGTCTTCTCTTCTCATGAGATGGCCAAAGTATTGGAGCCTCAGCTTCAGCATCTGTCCTTCCAGTGAGCACTCAGGGCTGATTTCCTTCAGAATGGAGAGGTTTGATCTTCTTGCAGTCCATGGGACTCTCAAGAGTGTCTTCCAGCACCATAATTCAAAAGCATCAATTCTTCGGCGATCAGCCTTCTTTATGGTCCAGATCTCACTTCCATACATCACTACTGGGAAAACCATAGCTTTAACTATATGGGCCTTTGTTGGCAAGGTGATGTCTCTGCTTTTTAAGATGCTGTCTTTAGTAATTTTATTTAAAAGGACTTGGGATATGCAAGTTGATATGTTTACATTTTCTTAAATATATCTCCCAAATACTAATTTCAAATGCCTCATTTGATCATGTCCTCAACTCTGATAGTCAACTCTAAGGATGTGCAAATCTTTTCCTGTTACAGTGGTACCTCGGGTTACATACGCTTCAGGTTACATACGCTTCAGGTTACAGACTCCGCTAACCCAGAAATAGTACCTTGGGTTAAGAACTTTGCTTCAGGATGAGAACAGAAATCTTGCTCCGGCAGCGGGAGGCCCCATTAGCTAAACTGGTGCTTCAGGTTAAGAACAGTTTCAGGTTAAGAACGGAGCTCCGGAACAAATTAAGTACTTAACCCGAGGTACCACTGTATTTCCACAAATTCTCACTTTAATGAAAGTTACATAAAACGTGCAGGACCCTGGGCCACAGAAACAAACATGTAATTATTATAGAGGTATGTTTCCCTCTCCCCCAATGTATTCATTCATTGAGGTATTCTGAGACCACTTTTCAGTTCTGTAATTTTAAAGGAAGCTCACAAGAATCATAAGCAAGTTGCAACAGTGCCCTAGAAGTACAAAAATACACATCAAATAAAAACAAAATCAAACACGAACAGCAAGTTATTCAACATTTAAGCTCAGTAGCCAGCATTGTTGCACATTCCATCTCCTTTAAGGACACAGGAATCTGGCCTAACCACCTGATTCACCTCCTTTGTTTACATGGGGGCACATAGGCAGAATATCCATCACGTCTGAAAAATTATTTTCAAACTAACTGCAAAGGAATTTGAAGGAGGATGGAGGGAAAAGAGACACTTCTGGGGCTCTGACAGGGGCATGATTGTTAGAGAGCAAGAAAAATACATATGGACTGGATAACTGAGTAATGGTAGGGCTAAGGTGGTAGGGCAGAAATAACTGCGAGATCTACAGTATTCAGCAATATTATGGGTTCAACAGACAAATATCATTCAGGATCTAGTATACGAATAATGAGCTCAAATAAATAAACCGGGTACCAGTAAAAATATCTTAACAAGGCAGCAAGAGTTCTGACCGCGGCAAAATGGAAGAGTAATGCAATCCCCTCTATACAAGATTGGATCCAAAAGCTAACAGAATATGCCAAATTAGATGGTCTATCAGAAAAAATAAAGAACAAATCAAAACAGGAATTTGTTTCAGAATGGGAGGTTTTCAAAGAATATCTGAAAAATAAATATAGTAGTTTAAATTATGTTGCAGCATTCGAGGAACTTCAGTAATAGTTGCAAGGTAGATGTATGAAATTAGATATATTAAGAATAAGTTTAATTATGATAAAAGTGTGTATTGGCAAAAAGTATTATGAAATCGAAATATGGAGTAGACGGGAGATTGGGTCTTTAGTGTTAAAACCAATTTATGTTATATTGTTTGTTAAGATTATGTGTCTATAGTTATGTGTCTATAGTTATTCCCATGTGTAATTTGGTATTTGTGTTTTTTTCTTTTTTCTTGTTGTATCAATAAAAAAATCTTTTTTAAAAAAAAAGAAAAAGAAAATATCTTAACAAGGAACTTCAGTTGCTTCTACCCAAAATGGCAAAATAAGGAGCAGAGCGCTCATAATTAGGGATATTCCAGGGTGATCTAACAATAATTCTATTGTGTTCAGTTAATTTGCCATGAGGGATAACTTGCACCATCCAAAGGCCTATTGTTTTTGTTGACTGTTTACTAGCTATTCTGTAATGGGCTAGAAGTCTCTCAGGACAGACAGACCTCTGCTCTGTACATCCTAGGAACTGAATTAAGTCGTTGGGTGGGGGCCAAAGTTTCGAGGAACTCTTGGCTCTCTCCAGTTCTTTTGACCAAAACAGCTTGCACTGCTAACAGCTCTCTGTTCTCCACCACAATCAGCATGTTGTCTAAACAGGCTATTATTTTGAGCCCTAGCTCACAGAAGGCTGGTACCATGGAGCCGACAAATGGTAGTCTGGAGCTCTGCCAAACGATCGCCTTCCCAGCAAAGCTCAGAGGAACCTTTGACATTCTTTCCCTTGTAGGACACAGAGACACCCCTCTGGCCTAATCTCAATGACCAATCGCCTTGCACCGAAATGTCTCTTAGGAGATAGAGACTGTCAATTTACAATGTCTGTTATTGGTATAGCGCTCAAAGCATTCAGCCCGCTGATTTATTCTCTTGTTATTTCGGACATTGCTTACAAAATGTTGCTTTCCTCGGGGAGTTTTTATCGTTGCTTTTCTTTTCAAAAAAAGGCCAGAAACGTCTGTTGAGCCAGAGTCTTATTTGCATCTGTGGGTTGGTTTGCACACAAACGTAAGAAAGACCCAAAGACCCACCTAGTCCAGAAGCCAGTTCTCACACTGGTCTGCAAGTGGGACGTGAATGTAACATACCATCCCCTCTTATGATTTCCATTAACACTGGTATCCCAAGACACAGTGTCTCCAACGTGGGGGATATGCATGGACAGCCGTACCTTGGAAGTCAAACAAAATACATTCTGGAAGTCCCTTCGACTTCCAAAATGTTCGAAAATCAAAGCACAGCTTCTGATTCGCTGCAGGAAGCTCCTGCAGCCAATCAAAAGCTGAGGAAACCCCATCAGACATTCAGCTTCTAAAAATACGGTGGTACCTCTGGGTTACATACTTAATTCGTTCCAGAGGTCCGTTCTTAACCTGAAACTCTTCTTAACCCGAAGCACCACTTTTAGATAATGGGTACTCCCACTGCTTCCGCGCCGCGGCTGCGCAATTTCTGTTCTCATCCTGAAGCAAAGTTCTTAACCAGAGGTACTATTTCTGGGTTAGCGGAGTCTGTAACCTGAAGCGTATGTAACCTGAAGCGTATGTAACCCGAGGTACCAGTGTAGTTCGGAAACCAGAACACTCACTTCCGGGTTTCGATCGTTCGGGAAGTTTCATCCCACTTCTAACAACGGTTCATGGTTCTTTGAGTCCTTCTATTCTATTAGTACTAGATCCTTCTATTCTATCAGTCTTTTATAATTATTATTATTTCATTAGTTCCTAGTGGGGGTTTGTCTCTCTTTTCCTTTCTCCCTTGCCTGCTGCATTTTTCTTCTTATCATTTATTTGTTTTTTAGACTGCAAAGAAAGCGTGCATGGTTAAAAACCGAGGCGAGCCCTGCCGTTAGCTCACAATGTGTTTAATCGCACAACAAGCTGTGATAAAATGGGCAGGCTGGGGATTTCACCGCAGTTCTGTAACATAATGATTTTCACAGAAGCGCAGGCTGCGGTTCATAAGGCTCAGCTGAATGGAATTCATATCAGATGGCTTTAAAGAATAAAAGGATCAATCAGCATTTGCGATAAGCTCCATGTGAAGTGACCTTTAAAACATAACACAAGACTATGCAACACTCGGGGATAATTGCAAGGGATTCAGACACTGAGAGAAAACTCACCTTGGCACAGATGTTTGGGTACAGTCGAAATAGTGGCATCACTGTGAACAAACGTTTGCAAAAAATTAGTACTGTGCCGAAATTTTGCCTCCAGTTTCTCAACCATTCCCCCACGAAAGAGCCTCCTGATTTCTGCCTCGTTCGCAGCGTGCTTTAGAGTTCCTGTATAATGTAAGCGAGTGCAGGCTTGAGCTATGTTTATCATCGCAAAGTGTCTGAGGATGAGGCTTGTGTTTCTTTCCATTAAACAAACTCCCCTGCTCTTCTTCCTGAGCTGCAAAGGTCCCACAGGGGAGATACTTAATGACTATTCAAATATGGGAAGCTGTGGAGGATGACAGGTATGCTGGCTGATAGCAGTTTTAAGGGAAATCCTTCTTTTTACCTTTTTTTTTTTTAAGTCGGTAGACTTAACATCAGGGGTGGCATGCCCTGTTTCGCCACTTGAGGCCAAATGAGAAGTGGTGCACCAACCTGCTGCTATCTTGCTACTCCCGCTAAAGATTCAGAGATGAAAACGGGGTGGATTTTAAAGCCTGGGGGAAGAAAGAAGCTCTTCACCTGGTACTGAGGTTATATTGAAGTAAGTCCAAGCAAGCCTGCCAGGGCTGAACATTCCACAGTCATGGTGCCACCACTGAGAAGGCCATCCTCTGGTGGCCATACAATGCACCGCAGATGACAGAGGACTCAGCTACACAGCTGCAACTAAAACGTTTTAAATGTGCTGCAAAGAGCAATACACAAATGTGACACTAGATGGCAACACTGAGCTATGTCAAATTCAATGTATTTTTCAAAACTTTTTTTAAAAGCATTTTCACAGTGGTGTGTGTGTGTGTGTGTGTGTGTGTGTGTGTGTGTGTAGATTCCACCAGAAGCACCTAAAGAAGTGCTTCTGTTGTATGGGATTCCTGTGAGAAGGCAGACAGTCTTTTAGGCACCTGGGTCCAAGCTGTGACATGTTTATCATATGTCAGCCTTTGCCCTACTGACTGATGTTCCATTAATCTTGTCAAAATTCAGTGTTCACAAAACCAAGTCATTGCTTGGCAGTAGCTGTATAAGAGAACTGGAGTCAGCTGAATCGACCTCAAGTTAGCAAAGCAAGCATAGCTCATTCAACACACATCACATTAGTTTTTGCTATTATGGTAGATTAGTTTTTGCCATCATGGAAGATAGTATTTTACAGAGTAATCTAACCTAACTTAAAAAGAAAAGAAAAGACAGGAACCTTCTCTACAATTGAAATGTTCAATTGGATTTCTCTACAGATCTTCACTGTATAATTTCCATCGCCTGCTGAAGAAATTCTTAGTTAGACAGGCCTATCCAGATGTTTAGAAAATTTGCATCCATTTTAACTTGCTTTAGTAGTTTTAACTTTTAGTATGTTTTAAATTATGACGGTAATTTTTTGAGTAGTAATTCATTTTTTTTATTTTTTTGTAAACTGCTTTGAGGTTTTCTACAGTCAAGAGGTGGGACGTGGGTGGTGCTGTGGTCTAAACCACAGCAGTTCAGTGGTTTGAATCCCCATGACAGGGTGAGCTCCCGTTGCTCTGTCCTAGCTCCTGTCCACATAGCAGTTCAAAAGCACATCAAAGTGCAAGTAGATAAATAGGTACCACTCTGGTGGGAAGGTAAATGGCGTTTCTGTGCGCTGCTCTGGTTCACCAGAAGCTGCCTAGTCCTGCTGGCCACATGACCTGGAAGCTGTCTGCAGACAAACGCTGGCTCCCTCAGCCTATAGAGCGAGATGAGTGCCGCAACCCCAGAGTCGTCCGCGACTGGACCTAACTGTCAGGGGTACCTTTACCTTTACATTTACAGTAAAGAGGTATATAAATTTTATGAAATAAATAATAATTAAAACAAATTCTCTAGATCACAAAAATGTGCTCTGTTCCCCTCCATTCTTGTAACCCACCAACTAATAACCTAACATTTATAATGTCACAACCAGGAAATATTCTTTTTAATTTGAAGTGTTTACCTGTGTGTTTCTACATGGCCAGCATAGGGCTGTAGGATAACTCACTTCTTGTCAAGCTCAGCAAATATTTAGATTTTGCTTAAACTGTACTTATAGAGATATAAACAGGAATTATCTTGATGCCAAACAAAATCAGACCAAAAAGTCACCCTATGAAAAATCACACTGCCCCTACGAAGAACAGTTTCTACATGTGCGGAACTGACAAGGTACTGAAAGAGAGTTGCATCCGTTGTTGCTGTTGTCAAACTTTCAGAGAAGACAAGAAAGTGCAGCTGTGTTTAAGAAAGCAGGACTCTCCGAGACAAGTAATTCTGTTAGGTAAACTTTGCACATTCAACCCATTTCTTCTAAGCTCTCTTTGTTGTTAAATGTTGAGGAATGAATGTTGTGTCCAAGAAAATCAGAGCTGGAGGGACGGCTGGTGCTGGAGATTTATTGAATGGAAACTGTCTGATAAAAATGATGGTTCAAACAATGGAGCAGAGAGCTGAGTTATGGAGCAGGTCCAAGCCTACCATGTTTTCTCCAGATCTGCACAAAAAAAGAAGAAGGGAGGGGGATATATCCAGATGTACTTGTAAAACAACAGACAGATACAAAATACAAAACCAGGAATCCCATAAATCATGGGAGAGCATCTTGATTATTTCTCTCAGGATGTTACAGATACCAAAGAGAGGTCATAAAGAAGACCAGGAGGGAAAGTAACACGACCAGGCACTAAAAGCAGCAGAAGGTAACAAAAGAGAAAACGTCCTGTCTGATCACCATCATATACATATCATAGCCTAATAATGTAGAATCAGGCATCGTGGGGCTCTTCACAAAACAGCTTCTCAGGCAGTCTCAGATGCAAAACCCATCAACAACGAATCTAATAACAGAGCAGTGTGCACATTTATACTTAATCCGTATATACAGTAATGACACTCTTCCCCTGTTTTATGAAGGATGCAGAGGTGAAATTGTATCCAGCCCTGTGTGGGGGGTGGGGCATGCAGGCATTGGTGAAGATGCATTGCATGTATTCAGCCAAGAAAGCACATTACTTCATTTCCTATATGGGGGGATAGCAGGACGTCTGTTGTGCATGCAGAAGTCCCAGGTTTATCTCCTAGCACCTCTATGCAGGGCTACAGTAGATCCCTGTTGGGAATCCCAGAGAGCCACTGCGAGTCACTGCAGATAATACTGAGCTAGATTGTGTGGCAAGAAGGCTGATCACCGAATAATTGATGCTTTTGAATTATGGTGCTGGAGGAGACTCTTGAGAGTCCCATGGACTGCACAAGATAAAACCTATCCGGTCTGAAGGAAATCAGCCCTGAGAGCTCACTGGAAGGACAGATCGTGAAGCTGAGGCTCCAATACTTTGGCCACCTCATGAGAAGAGAAGACTCCCTGGAAAAGACCCTGATGTTGGGAAAGATGGAGGGCACAAGGAGAAGGGGACGACAGAGGATGAGATGGTTGGACAGTGTTCTCGAAGCCGCCAGCATGTGTTTGACCAAACTGTGGGAGGAGTGGAAGACAGGAGTGCCTGGTGTGCTTTGGTCCATAGGGTCATGAAGAGTCGGACATGACTAAACGATTAAACAACAAACCACAAAAATGGGTGTGTGGTTCAACCTATAGGGAAACTATAAAGGTAAAGGTAAAGGGACCCCTGACCATTAGGTCCAGTCGTGGCCGACTCTGGGGTTGCGGCGATCATCTCGCTTTATTGGCCAAGGGAGCTGGCGTACAGCTTCCGGGTCATGTGGCTAAGCCGGGTCATGACTAAGCCACTTCTGGCAAACCAGAGCAGCACATGGAAATACCGCTTACCTTCCCATCGGAGCGGTACCTATTTATCTACTTGCACTTTGACATGCTTTCGAACTGCTAGGTTGGCAGGAGCTGGGACCAAGCAATGGGAGCTCACCCCATCGCGGGGATTCGAACCACCGACCTTCTGATCGGAAGTCCTAGGCTCTGTGGTTTAACCCACAGCGCCACCCACATCCCATTAGGGAAACTATAAAGGGGGCCTATTTAACTATGACAGAGGACTCTGGCATTCAGAGGTGACACCTTCCCCCTTCACACCTCTGCATTCCCCACATTATCTTTCCTACTCTTACCTGAATTGTTTCAACAAATTTTTGCTTGAATTCAGCTATTACCTCCAGGTGGTTTCCTCTATAATTGTCATTAATTGTAATGTTCAAATTACTTGTTAACTACTTCAGTGTATATGTCAATGAGATGAACTTTGGCTGGTCCATTACTAACATTTCTATTTACAAACACTGAGTGACGGATAAATAACTGTACAAGGGTACAGAGTATTTAAAGAGAATCATTCAAAGCACTTAAGCACATACTTTACTTTATAAGTTCAGTATGTTGCAAATGTTTTTGCAGGATCAGATTTAAAAGAAACAAAAGTCATTTGGGCCAAGCCGTACACACCTCCCCAATGACGCATTCCTCCTAATCTTGAGCCCAAGCAATTCTATGCTTGCCATCAAAAAAGGGATATTAAGTCTCCTCCAATTTCATGTCTTTGTGAGATATATACACAAACTCTCACCAGCCTGCATGTTTATCCATGCTTTGAACAAGAATGTGGCAGGCATTTCCTCATCTGAAACTAACAAATGAATGAAAGGAGGCAAATGGCAAAGGAGCAAAGGGAATGATCCCAGACATTTCCTGGCAAGAGACCTGCTTTCAAATTCCAGTAAAAAGTGGCAGCCATGACAGATTAAAACCGTCACGACAACATTTTTTTTAAGAAGAGAAATTTAAAAGATGCCGAGTAATAGAACTGTTTGACATGGTAGGCAGCCTACTGAGATTTTTTGCTTCTGATGCTTGTGGTTCTGAAGAGCTGAAAACATTCCTTGTGGATCGGCTTTTCCTGGGATGTATCCAGAAGAAGAGGAGGAGGAGGAGGTGGAAGAAAAAGAAGAAGAAGAAGAAGAAGAAGAAGAAGAAGAAGAAGAAGAAGAAGAAGAAATAGATCTGTACTGCATACTGATTTTATGTGTAATCTTTCCCTCTTGTGAGAGGAGAAACACAATTAAGCAAGCATTTATTCTCAGGGTTTGTGCTACTGCAGAAAGACATTCAAAAAGCATTTTATATGCTTCTAGATTCAGCAATTTGCCCCCACCCAGTGAAACAAGGGTCTATGGCATTCCAGTTAAGTTACTGGGGGAGGGGCACCCACTTTGATTTACTCAGAGAGGGATAATCCCTTGCGTTGCATCAGTTTTGTGTTTTGTTTTTTAAGCAAATGGCTGAAATCAAATACACAGATGCATTTGCCATGTGGCTAATACGGTCACTGCCAAAAAAGCCAGATACGCATTTGGCTAGCAGCTAGAACTTTGGAAAATCAGCTTGTAATTTCAGTGGTCAACCACCAATCCCAAATTTGGATCCAATTTTGTCTGGTAGTTTGAGCTGAATGGCATGATTAAATGAATGTCAGATGTGTCTCCTGTTTAATTCAAAATAGGGCAAGGCAAAGGCAGAGCAGGAGCAAGGTGAAGACAGTCTTTAGCCAACAAGGAGCAGCAAAACAAAACTGTCCAGTTGTCAGTGGCATAGCGTGGGTTGTCAGCACCCGGGGCAAGGCAAGTAATTTGTGCCCCCTAACCCATGGATTTTAGCACTTTTAGGTAGAGGCAGAAAGCTGCGAGTGCGAGTGCGGCCCCCCCAGATGTTGCGCCCGGTGCAGCCGGGCCCCCCCCTGCACCCCCCACGCTACGCCACTGCCAGTTGTTCAGACTAGCAAGGCAGCAGAAGCCTTTATGTCAAAGGTGGGGGCCATTTTCCAGCCTTTGAACTACACTTCCTTTTTAAAAAAATTAAAAAATATTTTTTTTATTATAAAATACACACATATTGTGAATACGCAAGCATACAAACATACATTTCATACAATCCTTAAATATATACAAACATACCTACATTCAGTCCCACAGATAATTCCTTTCCCCATCACCATCCACCACCCCTCACCCCACCTTTGTCTTAGACTTCCAACCTACTCAATTGCAATTTCTTTCCACTTCTACTACTTTCTTTCACACACCTTTAACCTAATTTCATGCTTCTTTTTCTATTACACATTATTATCCATCTTATGTAATATTTCAGTATTTAAAACGGAACTTGTTTATTCTAATAGGAGTTCTGATTTTTCAATATGGTTTTGTAGGTATCCTTTAAACACCTTCCAATCCTTGTCTGTCTTCTCTTTTGAGATCCTTCCAATTTCTCCCATTGTTTTGGATATATTGTAGTACTCCAATAATTTGGTGAGCCATTCTATTTTTGTCGGTATAATACCACTTATCCAAGTGTTGGAAAAGTGAACTACACTTCCTTCTGAGCAACCTTTTCCTTTGGCCATATGCCAAGGCTGGGTGGGGCCAGAGGGAAAAGTGGGTGGGGCAACTGAGGCAGAGTTTCCTTTTTTTAAAAAAAACAGTAGGCTAGTTTCTACATGTGCACACATACATACCTCTCTAATCAGGCAAACAAGAGGCATTATCCAAATTTTATTTACTGTATCAGACACCATTCTTATTTTCTGCTGATGAGTGTACCATTCACAACTGACAAGAGACATTATATTTTTCATGCAAGTACCTGTATCCAAATTCTTTGATTAGTGTAAGAGGAGTGCTCCAGCTGTCCCTCACACTACTATTACAGTCCTTAGCACCTTGCATGAAGATACATTAATACAGTGACCCTAATCTTGCACTCTGTTAGTGGATGCTTGTATTCAGTAAGATAATCAGTCTTAATTCTGTGCTGGATTGCAGCCAGTTTCTTTAGAACTGGGATGCCAGTGAATCGTAGGAATAATTAAAGGATATCAAATTCAAAATTGCACTTGGCAATGCCTGAGAGTCAAAACTCTAGGAAACAGAGTAGACTTCATGAAGCACTTTGTGAAATCCTATGAAAACTGACATTCAAGGCTAATAAATCAGGCTTTATCTAGAGATCTGTCACGGAAATAAAGCCTAATACAAATTTTGAAACACATTTTGGGGTTCCTCTCCAGAGAGAACATTTCAAGGCCAAAAGAGTTTTCCTAAGACAACCAGCTATCCCCTGCTCTTACTAATAAAATTAAATTGTCCTCTGGTTAAAGCAAGTAACAAAATAGAGAAGTGCTGAGTATATTACACACACATGCATGTTAACACAACCTTGGCCACACAGACCAACCACAATTTCATCTATCTCTTTTTCGTAATCACTTCACTCCTCCATCTCAAAATGTCTATTTTGGTTTTGACATAAACTCCTTGTAAATCTGCCATTTCTTTTCAGCTGCTGATTTATCGCTTCTTGCCAGTCTCGTTTTCTGAGATCTGTTTTTCCAGGAAATGCCCATTTATCATGGCACATTATCATTTCATGGGCGGCATCTGCAGTTATTCTGGCCCTCTACCTGTTTTCGGCAGAGGCCAATTATTATTATTTTTTAATGGAAATTGAGAAACGCAGCTTTGTTACAGAATATAATGATAGGATGCCCTCAAGTGGCAAAATGCAAACTCCACCCAGAAAACTTCAAGTGATTAATCATACGGCCATATGAACAAGACACCTGGTACAACTGCTGATTTCTTTGATGCACTCTGGCTTCCAGTTTGTTCAGGAATGAAAGCAGCAATGCACAGAGTGCAAAGTGCATTGGGTGGAAATCCAAAGAATTAGGTCACCCACTCTTGACACACTATTCTGACATTTTCTTCTGTCAATAAACTGAACTGGTACAAATACATTTTGTCAGCTGTGATGGGATTTTTTTCTAACTAGCAGCCTGCATGCCTCGCTGTTTGTTGTAGACATTTTATCATCTGATATGAGTGTCAACACAATATTAACTGATCTGTGCAGACTGCCCATTCTCCGAATGGGCCAGCATCAGAGCTGTGGCTGTAATAGAGGAAAGTCACAAATGTTGCTATTACTGCTTTAATTAATAATAATAATAATAATAATAATAATAATACCCCCTCCCCAGCCAAGGCCAGGCTCAGGGCAGCTAATAAGCAATAATAAAAACAAGTTGAATGAATACAACTTAAAAACAAGATTAAAATACAATTAAAATATTGAAACATTAAAAAATTAAAATGCGGCCTCATCACAGGAGGATAAAGGAAAAGGAAAAAGGAAAGAGGGGGAGGGAATATAAAGGATAAATATATTTGTATTTATCACACATGACAGATTTACACACTTTTATCAACACATAAATGATATCAATATAGGAAAACTAACATGCATAAAAGTGCTCTGAAATACAGCAAGTGTTGTCCATGGTGCGCAGGACAGGGGAATACGTATGATTACTGTTTCCCTTCACAGGAAAAGTGGATAAGAGCCCTGTGCATACAGCAAAGATATGGATCCACAGAAACAAACCTTTGGCACCCTGCCTTCTTGGGAAAGAAGGCATATTCTGAGCCACAATAGTATATGAAAGCAATGCTTAAAACAGCACATCAAAACAAAGGTAGAAGATTCATCTTGCCAAAGGCTGGCTGAACAATTGGATCAAACGTTTTATAAGAGAGTCCCATTCTTCACACATGCTAGACCAGCTTTCCACAATGTGATACTCTCCAGATGTTTTAGACTATAATATCCATCAGCCCCAGCCAGTGCTGATGGGACTTGTAGTCCAAAACATCTAGAGGGCAGCAACCAGCGAAGCTGTGCTAGACCAGGGGTAGGCAACCTAAGGCCCAGGGGCTGGATGCGGCCCAATCGCCTTCTCAATCCGGCCCGTGGATGGTCCAGGAATCAGCGTGTTTTTACATGAGTAGAATGTGTCCTTTTATTTAAAATGCATCTCAGGGTTATTTGTGGGGTCTGCCTGGTGTTTTTCCATGAGTAGAATGTGTGCTTTTATTTAAAATGCATCTCTGGGTTATTTGTGGGGCATAGGAATTGGTTAGAGACATCACCTTGCCGACAAAGGTCCATATAGTTAAAGCTATGGTTTTCCCAGTAGTGATGTATGGAAGTGAGAGCTGGACCTTAAAGAAGGCTTTGATGCTTTTGAATTATGGTGCTGGAGGAGACTCTTGAGAGTCCCATGGACAGCAAGAAGATCAAACCGATCCATTCTGAAGGAAATCAGCCCTGAGTGCTCACTGGAAGGACAAATCCTGAAGCTGAGACTCCAATACTTTGGCCACCTCATGAGAAGAGAAGACTCCCTGGAAAAGACCCTGATGTTGGGAAAGATGGAGGGCACAAGGAGAAGGGGACGACAGAGGATGAGATGGTTGGAAAGTGTTCTCGAAGCTACCAGCATGAGTTTGACCAAACTGTGGGAGGCAGTGGAAGACAGGAGTGCCTGGCATGCTCTGGTCCAGGGGGTCACGAAGAGTCGGACACGACTAAACAACTAAACAACAACAAGGAATTTATTCATTTCCACCAAAAAAATATAGTCTGGCCCCCCACAAGGTCTGAGGGACAGTGGACTGGCCCCCTGCTGAAAAAGGTTGCTGACCCCTGTGCTAGACTAAGGAGGAAACAGTAAGAAAATACAACACAATGTTGCAGTGAATCCCCATTGGCTTTGCTGTGAGATCCAGCCAGCCACCTCTCCCTTCAGGGAACCATGAACTGTAAAGGCAGTGGGGTTTTTTTCTAGAAAAAAATAGGTGCCGGTACTCACCATGAAGTTGTTACAGTAAGTGCCACACTTTTTAACAACAAGGAAAAAGGGGGTGTTAGTACTGTGTGTCCTTGAGTACCCCATGAAAAAAGCACTGTGTAAAGGGTTCAGTCAGGTCACACCCACCCCATTTTTAATTAACCCTCAATATTCCAAAAGTATATATTTGTTAGTCCTAATTGGGGTGGAGGTTTTGAGTGTGTGTGTCCCTCCTTTTGGTTTTTGAAGATATTTCACAGTCCTCCATAGGTTGAAGTTCATCTGAGCATAGAATCATAGAATCATAGAATCATAGAGTTGGAAGAGACCACAAGGGCCATCGAGTCCAACCCCCTGCCAAGCAGGAAACACCATCAGAGCACTCCTGACATATGGTTGTCAAGCCTCTGCTTAAAGACCTCCAAAGAAGGAGACTCCACCACACTCCTTGGCAGCAAATTCCACTGTCGAACAGCTCTTACTGTCAGGAAGTTCTTCCTAATGTTTAGGTGTTTAGCATGCTCATACCTACCCCATATTTTCCACTGCTCGTGTTTTAAAAGATTCTGGTACTAGCAAAAGGGTCGCCACTAAAGAATGGGGCAAGGCTGTGCCTTAGTGTTTTTGCACTAGACCCCAACCCCAATCCTACACTTGACTCTACCCCCTGCCCACCAAGTCTCCAGGATTTTGGGTTTCAAGACTTGGCAACTCTAATATTAGGAATGCAGGTTTAGCCTTTTCCTCAGGAGAAATAAGAGTATAGCAGAGATGAAGTTCAGCAAATGGTTACAGCTGCAAACTTTTCATTAGCCATTCAACGACACCAAGTTTTTAAAGTGAGCAAGTGTCCATCAAGCACGCTGCCATAACTCAATTGGAACAGAGCTATATCTCCATTTAATAATCCCAAACTGCCCTTAATTTAGCAAATCAGATCTCTCTCCATACTGTTTGGAGATACAGCATTCCCTTTGTACAGTGGTACCTCGGGTTAAGAACTTATGTAATTCGTTCTGGAGGTCCGTTCTTAACCTGAAACTGTCCTTAACCTGAGCTACCACTTTAGCTAATGGGGCTTCCTGCTGCTGCCTTGCCTCCAGAGCACAATTTCTGTTCTCATCCTGAAGCAAAGTCCTTAACCAGAGGTACTATTTCTGGGTTAGCGGAGTCTGTAACCTGAAGTGTTTGTAACCTGAAGCCTATGTAACCCAAGGTACCACAGTAATTCTTTAATTACAGAGCTGAAAAGGGAGTTTTATTAGGTCCTTATTTGGATGGGTATTTGCTGCACTGGATCTATGTTGATGATGACCAGATGGTGATGGTCTCTTGAGATCTAAAATTTTAAACTGTCAGTTGTTGACTCTTCCTTTTCTACTGTAAAAACTGCACAATCATGCTTCCTCTTCGACGGGTGTGCCTTGCTTTTAGAGTGGCAAGTATCATTTTTGTCTCTCATGCCCATCCAAATGGGATCACTGCAGATTTCAGGTGACCAATAAAAATTTAGCATGGTTTGAAATTGGAAGCAAGGATGGCATTCCTCCTCAAGTAAAAACATCTAAGGAATTTCAAAGGAAGCCAAAGGCATTTCTATCTGTCCAACTAAATTCCCAGGGGTGGTTTTGCACATCTCTAACTAAAACGACTTTACAATCCATACCAGAGAAGTTAAGCAATACCTTATGACAACGGTTTTCTGGTTTTCTAACAACAGAGAACACTTTCAACATTGATTTGTCTGCAGAAGAACTCCTGAGTAGCTGCCAAGTAACTCCTTCATGTTTCAGACAATTCAGAGGGTACTAGCCACACCTTTTGAGTGTCCCCCGTGATTTCATTTGGACAGAAGTCATGGGGTAGAATATGTCTTGATGTGTGCAGATTTCTCAACAGAGGGGAACTGAAGGTAAAAGGGTTGGTGGTGAGGGAAAGACAATTTACAAAGTCTGCAGCTCCTGGGATGAAAAGCAATATACAAACATACAATACAAGAGAGCAGCAAATTCTCTATGCATATGCAAGTTCACCTCCAGTTGCCAACTGTGATTTAAAAAGATATCATTGAAAAGGAATTGTAACTTACTATAGTGGTAAAGTGTTTGGTGATGTTGCGGTTGTGTCTGCTGATTCATTTTATATTTTTGATTTCTGGTCACTGTATATTAATAAGTAAGAGCCCAGTGACAACAAGCAGACCAGTTGTTGCTGTCTTGTGGGACATAGAATTCAGGTGGAGGCGGGTAGCAATACCACATTTTTTTATCAGTAGGAAGAAAACCTCATTTATTTCAAGAGAAGTGCTTCTGAGCAAAAGATACCAAAGCCAGACAATTGTGTTTTATATTGTGGAGGTAGCATGCTTGGGGAGCGAATAAAATAATGTAGGCCCTGCGGGAAATAATGACGCAGCCAAAATAAAATTTCATGTTTTCCCAGATAAGCAAAGGGTTAAGACACACGGAGTTCCCTCTGCAAATTCCTAGAGAGGGGGCTCTGTGAGGTCACATCCCTTTGCTTGCCCTGGCAGGAAAAGTAACAACAGGAAAAAAATATTCACTACTTCCTTCCTGCTCAGAGCTCAATCTCCCCCCCCCCTTTTTTTCCTGGTTCCCTTAGAACAGGGGTCTGCAACCTTTAAGACAAAAAGAGCCACTTGAACCCTTTTTCCGAAGGAAAAAAAACTGGGAGCCGCAAAACCGGGAAGGTGACGTCGGGACAGTGCGTGACTAATGCACGCGCCGCCCCCATGCGACGTCACAGCCAGTACAGCGCCCGCCACAGTGGGGAGTTTCGGGGCGCACAATGCACCTCCTCCCCTCGCTAGTATCCTCCCCGGAGCCGCGGCAAAGGTGTAAAAGAGCCACATGCGGCTCCGGAGCCGCGGGTTGCAGACCCCTGCCTTAGAAGAATACTGAAAAGGCACAGTGCTCCCCCCCCCATTGCAAAAACTGATTTTGTTGTTGTTGTTGTTTAGCCGTTTAGTCGTGTCCGACTCTTCGTGACCCCATGGACCAGAGCACGCCAGGCACCTCTGTCCTCCACTACTTCCCGCAGTTTGGTCAGACTCATGCTGGTAACCTCGAAAACACTATCCAACCATCTCGTCCTCTGTCGCCCCCTTCTCCTTGTGCCCTCCATCTTTCCCAGCATCAGTGTCTTCTCCAGGGAGTCTTCTCTTCTCATGAGGTGGCCAAAGTACTGGAGCCTCAGCTTCACGATCTGTCCTTCCAGTGAGCACTCAGGGCTGATTTCCTTAAGAATGGATGCATTTGATCTTCTTGCAGTCCATGGGACTCTCAAGAGTCTTCTCCAGCACCATAATTCAAAAGCATCAATTCTTCGGCGATCAGCCTTCTTGATGGTTCAGCTCCCCCCCAGTTGTAATTTCCAAGAGTGATTATGACTCTGTGCAGAAACATCCCCATAGGTACCATTTCAGTCTCCAATAAGTATATATAGGACCTTTCACTTTAGCCATTCATGCTTTAAACATTTGTCCTGCGGCTCACCCGTTGTCTAAGTAAGCAAGAAGCAAAGGCAGACCTCTTTGTACTTTTCCCTCTGAGGAAGGGCTCAAAGTACATGAAACACGGTGCACTCAGCAATTCAAATCAGCAACTGTGTTCTTTTTGGTGCCTTTGCTGTCAGCGAGATAAACTTGTGAACTACAGAGCTTTTCAGACGGCATTCTTCAAAGAGGCTCTCCTTAAGAAAGCAATTGATTTTCTCCCTATCGGACCACACAGTGAATGCCTCTCCACCATACAAATTAGAGGTGGCCCATTTCTCCCTTCCTGGGGTCCTTCTTTTATTTATACAGTATGAAGCCTTGAGCGAGAATAGTTTTATAGCAAAGAGTAAAAGGGGGAAGAAAAAAAAAAAAAAACCTTCAATGTTCTCATTGTTACTGAAGCTCAGAACCTTTCAGCAAAAGGAAAATGGGAAAATCCAGCCACTGGCATTTTGAAAGTTACTTTTTATTTCCGTTTCTTATATTTTATCTAGCCTCGGAGCTGAGACTGGAAGTGGAGCATGGGCCCTGATAAGAAACTGTGATACAATTGTGGGGGCTGGGGCACTTTCACCGAGAATGTCTACTAGTGGAAGAATGGGGATATCTTGCTGTACATAGTACATGTTCATATTAAGAGGTTGACCCTGACTAGCAGCAGTGGTGGAGCAAGCCAATCAGGCGCCTGGGGCGGCGCACGTGCCCTGCACCCGGGGGGGTGGGGGCAGCTGTCGGAATCTCCGCTCGACTGAGCTCCTTTGAGCTCCTCCGGAATCGCCCTCCAAAACAGAGTCTTGTGACTCCAAAACAGAGTCTTGTGACTCCAAAACAGAGTCTTGTGACTCCAAAGCACTGCACAGTGGCAAACAGAAACTAACAGCAGCCCCCCATGAGGGCCTCCCTCCTCCCACTCAGCCACTCTATGGCTGAGGGGGAGACAGTGGGCGGACCGTTTGGGAGAGCGTGGAGCCTGCGGGCACCCAAGCCACCACTAGCAGGAGAGATGCATGGCTCGGGCACACTGCGGGCCCCGCGGTGAATGCTGCCCAGCATTTTGTCACCCCCCTCAGTGGTGACATCCAGGGCGGCCCGCCCTCATCGCAACCCGCTTCCTCTGCCCCTGACTAGCAGACAGAAAGGAGAAGTTGTGTGGATTGGGGAGGCTCACCAGGAGAGGACAGGCAAGACTACCCAAAGTTGTGATTCCTCAGTAGGTCACACCATGACTACACTTGATCAGAGCATCTCCAATGAAAAAGAATGATTGCAGTGATTGTATGTTTCTTTTGGCCCTGGTTTCATGATGAAGCTGCCAGGTTTTGAAACACTCCAGAGGACAGGATCACACTTCAAAACGACCTTGACAGATTAGAGAACTGGGCCAAAACAAGCAAGATGAACTTTAACAGGGAGAAATGTAAAGTATTGCACTTGGGCAAAAAAAATGAGAGGCACAAATACAAGATGGAGGACACCTGGCTTGAGAGCAGTACATGTGAAAAGGATCTAGGAGTCTTGGTTGACCACAAACTTGACATGAGCCAACAGTGTGACGCGGCAGCTAAAAAAGCCAATGCAATTCTGGGCTGCATCAATAGGAGTATAGCATCTAGATCAAGGGAAGTAATAGTGCCACTGTATTCTGCTCTGGTCAGACCTCACCTGGAGTACTGTGTCCAGTTCTGGGCACCACAGTTCAAGAAGGACAATGACAAACTGGAACGTGTCCAGAGGAGGGCAACCAAAATGGTCAAAGGCCTGGAAACGATGCCTTATGAGGAACGGCTAAGGGAGCTGGGCATGTTTAGCCTGGAGAAGAGGAGGTTAAGGGGGGATATGATAGCCATGTTCAAATATATAAAAGGATGTCATATAGAGGAGGGAGAAAGGTTGTTTTCTGCTGCTCCAGAGAAGCGGACACGGAGCAATGGATCCAAACTACAAGAAAGAAGATTCCACCTAAACATTAGGAAGAACTTCCTGACAGTAAGAGCTGTTTGACAGTGGAATTTGCTGCCAAGGAGTGTGGTGGAGTCTCCTTCTTTGTCTTTAAGCAGAGGCTTGACAACCATATGTCAGGAGTGCTCTGATGGTGTTTCCTGCTTGGCAGGGGGTTGGACTCGATGGCCCTTGTGGTCTATTCCAACTCTATGATTCTATGATTCTATGATTGTTCTCAGTGCCAGCTTGTGGCTCTGTGGGATCCCAGGAAGGCACCCTCAGTCTACCTTTGCTTCATTTCAAAAATATCACTGGGGAACAAAAATTTTGTTGCATTGACACCTGCAGTTGTTTTAACCTAATTTTGACGTGCTGATTTCATATCTGAAGTTGGTTTTGTTCTGTAAGCTATAGGGGGTTTAATGCAATTCATGTTTTTCACTTTTCACCACAATCTTTGTTTTTCACAAGGCAAGAATTCAATATTTTATTAAACACATAGCCAAAGTAGTATAATAGGAGTATAAATGTTAAGTGACTTATATAGCATTGAACATGACATGTATAGCATTGAAAATGACATGTATATCTATGTACAGTTGGAGGTATGGAAAAAAATGTATTCCCTTGGGATACGCAGTATACTTGAAGAAGCCATGATCTAATCTGAAAAATACAAATATTTGGGTTACAAAACTATAAAAATAAAGAAAAATTAAGTTTGCAAAACAATAATTACCATGTGGTTAGGGTAGATCAACGTGTCAGTGTCCACTTATCCCCAGTGTAAGTATGACATATAGGCAAAAGTCCGAAATTGCAAGATAGCTATAGCATGTACACGAAAATTGATTTCAGATTTGAAATCAGCATTGAAAGAACATATAAGAACAGTTGAAAAATCTCTTGCAACAGAAAATGGGGGGGAAATTGTTCCTCAGTGATATATTCATTTCAGTGTCTGGTCACAGGCAATGTTTGGCCCCTGCCCCAGAGTCTGGTATAGGATTGTCGTATCTTGAAGAGCAAAAAAGAAGAGCAAAAAAGCCGCTGACAGCCCGAGCCAGGGAAAGAGGCGTGCAGGGCTGCCACACCCACACAACTCTTTCCCCAACTTAGGCTGGCAGCAGCCATGGTGTGCAGAGCACCAGCACGTGTGCTCCTCTTTCTCTGGCTCAAGCTGGCAGTGGCGTGCAGAGCAGCCCAAGTCCAAGTCCACCCAGGCCCAAACCGCCCAAGCCCAAGCCCCCAAACCATCCAAAACCTGGACATTTCCTTTAAAATGTAAAAATCCACCAGGTTGGGCATGTTGGCCCACAAAAAGAGGACATGTCCAGGTTTTCCTGGACGTATGGCAACCCTACCCCAGACAATTTACATCCATTGGTTTCTGTTGATATCTACGATCTATGCAATTCCATGTTTTCTTTTATTTTCTTTATTCCTTACATGTATCAAGCCAATCAGGAAACACAGATGATGACAATGGCAACACGCTGTCCCAAGGAAAGATCCAGGTTTTGCTCCTGATACACCAGGACCCATCTTTTATATCCCATTTGCACAATGCACCCCTGAAATGAATTCCCCCCTGCTTCTCAGTGCCTTATTTTGTTTTTATATGTTGTCATTTTTTTATGGCTAGGGGTCTCAGAAAGTGGTCTGCACCCCCACCCCTGGAAATTTTAGAGGGCTGGAATTTGGGTGTCATTGTTGTTGTTGTTGTTTAGTTGTTTAGTCGTGTCCGACTCTTCGTGACCCCATGGACCAGAGCACGCCAGGCACTCCTGTCTTCCACTGCCTCCTGCAGTTTGGTCAAACTCATGCTGGTAGCTTCGGGAACACTGTCCAACCATCTCATCCTCTGTCGTCCACTTCTCCTTGTGCCCTCCATCTTTCCCAGCACCAGGGTCTTTTCCAGGGAGTCTTCTCTTCTCATGAGGTGGCCAAAGTATTGGAGCCTCAGCTTCAGGATCTGTCCTTCCAGTGAGCACTCAGGGCTGATTTCCTTCAGAATGGATCGGTTTGATCTTCTTGCAGTCCATGGGACTCTCAAGAGTCTCCTCCAGCACCATAATTCAAAAGCATCAATTCTTCGGTGATCAGCCTTCTTTATGGTCCAGCTTTCACTTCCATACATCACTACTGGGAAAACCATAGCTTTTACTATATGGACCTTTGTTGGCAAGGTGATGTCTCTACTTTTTGGGTGTCATTAAAAGGTAAAGGTACCCCTGCCCGTACGGGCCAGTCTTGCCAGACTCTAGGGTTGTGCGCTCGTCTCACTCTATAGGCCGGGAGCCAGCGCTGTCCGCAGACACTTCCGGGTCACGTGGCCAGCGTGACAAGCTGCATCTGACGAGCCAGCACAGCACACGGAATGCCGTTTACCTTCCCGCTAGTAAGCGGTCCCTATTTATCTACTTGCACCTGGGGGTGCTTTCGAACTGCTAGGTTGGCAGGCGCTGGGACCGAGCGACGGGAGCGCACCCCGCCACGGGGTTTCGAACCGCCGACCTTTTGATCGGCAAGTCCTAGGCGCTGAGGCTTTTACCCAAAAGCAATTTACACCAAATTGCTTTCAACTGGATGGACACCATCATAATTGGGTGCCAAGGTACAATGGCATGTGACTTGTCTTGGAATAATGTGGAAGAATTTGGCTTTTTCTAAGCCCTTTCATTGCTGAAAATAATTGCCACGTCTGAGTGTTCACCGGATTTTGCTTCAGGTGTGGATTTGCTCTGTTTCCTGCTGTTTATTTGCACTGAGGGTTAGGGAAAAACATAGCGATATGGTCCCAACTCACAGAATGAGTTCTTTTCCACAAGACAAAAGCAGGAATGCCAAACCCTGCGACAAAAGTGATGCCTAGACTGTCTTTCTAGAATTTACCTGGGACCCTTTGAAGATACAGCAGCTTCTCTCCTAATTGCTGTAATTGTTCATTTGCATGGAATTATAAATATTTTTTATTACGTATAATAATAAGATACATAGCTACACTGTCATCAGAGCTTGAACAGGAGACACAATTAATTTAATCAGCTATTACTAGACAGCAAAATTTGATTGAACTGCCATTTCACCCATTTTGTGTAGATGCACTGAAATTTTAAATTGAGATAAATAGCTATTTTAAGTGGAGAAAATGGTCCATATCCAGAGGAGGCACCTGTAATATTCTCACCCTAAGATGTACAGATAAATCACTTTGCAAAGAACTAAGCAACAGTGGCTTTTTTGTGCATCTAGTGACGAAACTCCGATTAGGCTATGCAAATTGGATGCAAGGCAGAAAATTAGGCAAAGCTCTTCACCATTTAGAGTGCAGAAATGGCAGCTAATTCACAATTATACATTATACCACAGTCATTTTTGATGCACTAGGCATTTCTAGATGCTTATGGGATGACCCAGGCCATTTCTGATAGGAGAAAGGGAAGTTGTGAGAGGAGCAGGATGTGCCAGTAAAAAAAACAGGGATGGGGAGATTTCTGCACTTGCAGGCTGAGAGAAGAGAGTATTAGAGGGAGAGCGGCAGATTATGCCTGAAATATACTCAGAGTCGCGTAGTGATTTCATGCTCTTTATTGCAGCTTGTAAAACAGTGAATGAATCCTGCCCCCAAACCTCTGGCTTTATATACATTATTTACACAATGGGTCCCATCTGATTGGCTGACCCTGCTTCCCTCCTGCAGCCTGATTGGGCTGCTCCAGCAGGCCAATCAGGTTGTTTCATTCTAGGCTCCTGAAGTAAAGGTAAAGGGACCCCTGACCATTAGGTCCAGTCGTGGCCAACTCTAGGGTTGTGGCACTAATCTCACTTTATTGGCCGAGGGAGCCAGCGTACATCTTCCGGGTCATGTGGCCATCATGACTAAGCCGTTTCTGGCGAACCAGAGCAGCGTGCAGAAACGCCGTTTACCTTCCCGCCAGAGCGGTACCTTTTATCTACTTGCACTTTGATGTGCTTTCGAACTGCTAGGTTGACAGGAGCAGGGACCAAGCAACAGGAGCTCACCCCGTCACAGGGATTCGAACCACCGACCTTCTGATTGGCAAGCCCTAGGCGCTGTGGTTTAACCCACAGCGCTACCCACGTCCCTCTAGGCTCCTACCTGCCTATTGTTTTAGGATCCAAGCTTAGTACATAACAATGGCTTAAATGTTTTGGTGATAAAAATGTACATTTCAGTGATATGGATTCAGTCAGGGATGACAGAATTCTGATCAGAGGGAAAAGTGGGAGAATAAACTAAGAATTCTTCTTTCCCCCACCCCGACTCCTAACATGTTCCAATTGTCCCTATAGCCCTGGTGCCTCATCCTGAGGAAAGCAGCAAATCATACGAACCATCTGGAAGTTCAACTGAACACAATGGGGATGACTTCTGAGCATAGGGTTTTTTTCCCTTAAAAAGGAAGAAAGAAATCTGCCAGTTCCCTTCTTACTATATTATAAAATAGTGTAAATGCAAATGTAACATGAGAAAGAACATCATACAAGTATGTGCCCACTTAGAATCGTAAATTGACTCCTAAGGTCCCATAACTTTTAAAAACACATAATATTGTGTAAGCTTAACACACACACACACACACACACACACACACACACACACACCACAACACAACAAGGTTTGTGAGGCATATTCTGAACTCTTTTGAAACTGTAAGATATCTTGAAAGAACTAACATTTGAGTTCTGCAGAGCCATCCAGGATAAACCTTTTGAATATCACGAAAGTGAATCAGCTGTTTTATCTGAAAATAAAACCTGCTGGAGCACTTTCTTTTTGCGAATTCCACGGCAATATAATCCGTTTCATTTAGATTTGGAGGGGGGGTTTCTGCACTTGCTTTACTTAATCTCTCCAAGCTTCTAAACCTTTGCAGAAGATTTCAAATTCATTCTTTTTAATTGAGCTGTGTGTCTAAATGCTGCAACCTGCTCAGCAATGTGGTGGATGGTCAGAGGGAAAGCTAAGAGTTTCCTAATTAAAAGAGTTGCATATACGTCATAGTGTAACTTCCAAAATAATATAAATAGAGGTATATCTAGAACTGGAAAAAGCTAATAAAAAGCTGATAAAACTAGTAAAAACTAATAAAAGCCGCACAACTAACATGGAGCTCAAATTGATGCCTTCCTCTAACGACGCCATCTTGGGCCAGCCCCCCAACATTATCCCAACCAAAATCCTTTAAATCTAAGTATGTCTGTATCCTCCAGCTCTGAATGTTGCTATACTTACTGAAACTCTTTTGGCTTCTCTTGAAGTTCCTTCTACATTTTGCCTGAGAGGGAATCTTCAAATCTCCTTCAGATTTCACTTTGGGAGAAAAATGATAACAGTTATGGATGCATAGCACTCCCAAAGAGAAGTCTTTGTAGTCTTATTCGGGACAACGCAAAATGATTGCCACAAAAACCAAACGTAGTACCGTGGCATAGTTAAGCTTTCATGAACTAGTACCTGGTACTCAAATGCACAACCATCTTCCTGGTTGTACCCTTCATATGGAGCTCCCAGCTGTGCAAGACTGTGCTTGAATTGGTGGGGCGGGGCAGGGGGAGGGTAAAGAGCCTTTAATTAAAAAACCCAGTCCCACCTCAGCCAAATTGTGGTCCTCAGTGAACATCTAAAAATCATAGATAGTGAGGATGTGATCACAAAGGCTGAGGGTCTCGGGAAGTTATTGCGTATGAGGTTCTTTAGCTGTTAATTGGCAAGAAGAATAGACAAGAAGACAATATACAAGAAGAATATACAAGAAGACAATATACAAGAAGAATATACAATTTCAACTTTCAGTGTTCCTCCTTCTCTTCATTATGGCTAGCCATCATCTTGATTTCCACATGATACCAGCGGAGATTATAATTTTCTTCAGAACGCCCTTTGGGCAGAGAAATAGCAAGGTCAGGTAGAACCTGGTGCAGGATTTTTTTTGTCACCCCCCCCCCCACATCGACAGCTCGGAGTAGACTTGGGAATGTCCCCCCTGGGTGTGCCACCCGCCCGCGACTCCCAAACCTCCCTCGAGCTGTCAAAATGAAGGCCAAGTGGTACAGCTCCCCCCTTCCACAGACGGCTTTGGGGAGGCTTGGGAGTTGTGGGCAGACGGCGCCCCTCCCCCCCCCTCAGTGATGACACCCAGGGCGGTCCTCACCCTCCGCAAACCCCTTCCCATGCCTCTGCCTTTGGGATGATGCTACAACATAACTTGGCATGGGCTCAGGGAGAGTTCTGTTGCACTCAGGTTTTCTTTGAGGGCTTCTCACAGGCATCTGCTTGGCCACTGTGAGAACAGGATGCCAAACTAGAAGTTCTTGTGTTCTTATTAGGGGGCAATAAAAGACGGTACGCGGTGGCACTGTCGGTTAAACCACAGAGCCTAGGACTTGCTGATCAGAAGGTTGGCAGTTCGAATCCCCGTGGCGGGGTGAGCTTCCATTGCTCGGTCCCTGCTCCTGCCAACCCAGCAGTTCGAAAGCCCGTCAAAGTGCAAGTAGATAAATAGGTACCACTCTGGCGGGAAGGTAAACAGTGTTTTCATGCGCTGCTCTGGTTCGCCAGAGGAGGCTTAGTCATGCTGGCCACATGACCCGGAAGCTGTACACCAGTTCCCTCAGCCAGTAAAGCAAGATGAGCGCCGCAACCCCAGAGTCGGTCACGACTGGACCAAATGGTCAGGGGTCCCTTTGTTGTTGTTGTTTAGTCATTTAGTTGTGTCCGACTCTTCATGACCCCATGGACCACAGCACGCCAGGCACTCCTGTCTTCCACTGCCTCCCGCAGTTTGGTCAGACTCATGCTGGTAGCTTCGAGAACACTGTCTAACCATCTCGTCCTCTGTCGTCCCCTTCTCCTTGTGCCCTCCATCTTTCCCAACATCAGGGTCTTTTCCAGGGAGTCTTCTCTTCTCATGAGGTGGCCAAAGTATTGGAGCCTCAGCTTCACGGGGTCCCTCTACCTTTACCTTTAACTGGCAGCAGCAAGGAGACACAGGAATGCAGGTGAATGTTGCGTCTCCATCCTTGACAGTTGCCACCATCCCTTGAAATAGTTCTTTCCTCCTCTTTCTGGACACTTTTGGGAGCCAAAAGTGTGACCCGGCCCTAGAATAAGCTACGTGTCTCTTTGTGATCATGGCTATGAAAGGATGGCTGGAGAATGAATGGCTCAGAGAAATGAGAGATGGAGGAGAAATTTGGAGGGAGAAGCAAGAGAGAAGAGGCAAACAGGGAACGTGAATGCATAATAAGAAGAGGTAAACATGGCCTGCAGCTGCACAGCTGACAGAGTCTGAATAGCCAGCCAAATCATAGGCTACAGGCTTGCAATTGCAAATCACTTTCCCTATGGCAATTCTACAGGAGATATCCAAGCAAAACAAATGTAGCTTATTGATTAATTTCGTTTTTCACTTCCTTTCTCTGTGCTCAGCAAATTCCTTAATTCCTTTTGTGGAGTTCTTTTTTGTATTATTGTGTGTGTGCTTTGCTGTTTTCCTGCATTTTTAACTTTATTTCAGAGTAAAATCCCATGATATAATATCCAGAGCAGCTTAGCAGAGAATACTACCGAACAGCTAAATGCCAGCTCATTGGAGGCCAGCATTGTTTGTCCTTGGCTAACTGGAATCTTTTTATTCACAACCCTGCCTGAGGTCAGAAAAGAATGGTTTTTTGGTAGGCTTGGTTTTCTGCCTTTGTCTTCCTGCCGATATGGAACATTGAACATGATTAATTGTGTTTCAGTTGCCACATTGGATTATTAGTGTTGCTTTTACCTCATGGGTTGTCAGACAAAGGAAATGTTGGGTTGCTAACAACTCAAAAGTTGATGAATTTGTTTTGCTGTTGCTCTCTGGGAATTAAAACTATGTTGAGAAATGACTATTGCTGGATAAATCAGCTAAACCCTTGATTACAACACTGCATTTTGGATTTCAGTACAGATTGTACATGTTCAGAAAAGAAATATAGTGTATATGAGTGGGGGGTGGGGATTATTTCCAGCGTGATTTTGTCTTTAAGATGACTGAGCACTGGTTCACACACAAATCTAGGGGTTGCGCTGCCAACCCAACACACTTAGAATATTTGTATATGCCAGGCCTTACAAACAAAATCTGCCTTGAAACCTTTCAGAATAAGATTGGGTTGGCAGAGCCTACTTATTTTGAGCCCAAAGCATGTGGTTTTAGTCTTGCCACTGCCATCCTCTGATCTCATTGCCACAAGTGTACCAAGCTTCACCCCTGGGCTGTCAGGAAAAACCTTCAGGCACCCAAATTTCCCTGAGTCTTGGCCCTCCATTTGTAGTCAGAAAAGTTTAAATGAATGCCCTGTGTCCAAGGCAGCTGTTTACCAGCTCCATCTGGTACACAGGATGAGACCCTACCTGCCCGCAGACTGTCTCGCCAGAGTGGTGCATGCTCTGGTTATCTCCCGCTTGGACTACTGCAATGCACTCTACGTGGGGCTACCTTTGAAGGTGACCTGGAAACTACAACTAATCCAGAAAGCGGCAGCTAGACTGGTGACTGGGAGCGACCACCGAGACCATATAACACCGGTCTTGAAAGACCTACACTGGCTCCCAGTACGTTTCCAAGCACAATTCAAAGTGTTGGTGCTGACCTTTAAAGCCCTAAATGGCCTCAGTCCAGTATACCTGAAGGAGTGTCTCCACCTCCGTTGTTCTGCCCGCACACTGAGGTCTAGCGCCGAGGGCATTCTGGCGGTTCCCTCGCTGCGAGAAGCCAAGTTACAGGGAACCAGGCAGAGGGCCTTCTCGGTAGTGGTGCCCGCCCTGTGGAACGCCCTCCCACCAGATGTCAAAGACAAAAATTACTACCAAACATTTAGAAGACATCTAAAGGCAGCCCTGTTTAGGGAAGCTTTTAATGTTTAATAGGTTATTGTATTTTAGTGTTTTGTTGGAAGCCGCCCAGAGTGGCTGGGGAAACCCAGCCAGATGGGTTGGGTATAAATAAATTATTATTATTATTATTATTATTATTATTATTATTATTATTATTACCCCGAAAAAGAGTTCACAGAAAATTTGGCCCATATTCTCAGGGTGTATGGCAAAGAGGGCACTGGAACAGCTTTAAGAAAATGTTCATGTGTAGAATGAATAGGCGCATACATTAGCCGTACATAAAACTAAGGTAAACTCACCTAAAATGACACTCAAAATGCAAATGAACTGGCGCCCTCACCCCCGTATTCTTTTGTGTCATGTATTTTTGAAATGCAGGCCTGTGGGCAGGAGTTGTTTATGTTGTTGTGGACCTTACATAAGCCATTCTGGAAGCCTTTTGGTCTAAACTGTGCTTAACCCCAGAACTTTACGTTAGGACCAGTTATTGTATGCAGTATAGCAGTCTGAAAGATTATTTTTTCAATTTATACTGCATTTTTATTCATTTATTTCAGCGTACGTATCCCAGGTTTCTAAGGGAAATATTCAAGGTGGCCAATGGTACAATGCAAACACAGCAAGCACATACACTTTATATTCTGTAGTCAAAGAAACTGTCACTGGACCTCGGAGGATTTTGAAAGGGTGTGGAGGATGAATGTTCTGCACTCTCCATTATGTTGCATATGTGACTTGGTCTCCTTTTCATTTTCCTGACCAATATCTCCCCCCCCCCCACTCCCGCATTTGAGGATGACTGAACTGTGTGAAAGGAGTACTCATATGTACCTCCTGAGTCTATTGTGCATCTGCTGGGATGTTGGCCGCTATTATCAATTAGGTCTATGTGGCATGATGTGGGTGACTGATGGAGGGGGCCACAGATCATGCACCCTCATGGCTGGCAGCTAGACTAGGTGGCCCAGTATTATAGCTCTGTGATTACACTGAAATGTATAGATCTCCGTTTGCAATTGCTTTGCCCTCCCTTAATATCATAATAAAAGCTTCATCCTCACAGACTCTGTTTCATCAAATATGGGCACCTGCATCACCCGCCAACTCCGTCTTTGAAGATTTCTGATTCCTGTCATTTCAGCTTGTATAAGAGAGAGTTTTGGAGGGGAAAGGCTCATTTCTTAAGATGCTTCCCGTCATTGTAGCTACAACGTTCAGCTGAATTACCCAGCAACTTACTGAAAAGCCTCCTCCGGTGATGTGAGCAGCATAATCAAATTGCCTGCCTAGATCAGTACATGAATCTTAGCATTTCCTATTTGACTCCTTAGGAACCACAAACTGCTCTTCTTAATGGGAAATGCGCTACAAACCTGATTTGAATTTAAATATGAATGAACTGTGAAAGAGCCAGACAACAGCTTTTGTACTTTTTGGAAAAGTGGTTGCAATATAAATCCTTGGTTCTTCTTGCGCGGTGCTATTTTTCATGTACAGTTTATTTGCTTGGGGGAAAAAAACCATTAAAAGCTCCACTAAATAATTGATGTGTGCAGAGTTGTTTTTGGTGGGGTTTTTTAAAAAAAGAAAAAAATAAGCAATTCCTACAGATAGTGATGGCACTGAAGTTTTTGAATTCCTGGTTTGTTATAAAAGTTTGCCGAGCTCGTAATGGTCAGCTGGACCTTGGAGGAACTTTTCGCAGAACTTCTCCAGCTTGGAGACCTATGCGAGTGTTCAGCAGACCAGCTGCTCAAAGCCATCTGCTTTGCGGGTACATGCACAGACATTTTCCAAAATATTAACCCTCCCTCTAAATGAAATAGCCACTGATCACTGAGAAACTACATGGGCATTTTAAATGGTAATAGAATTTTCAAGGCAATACCAGACCAGCTGCCCAAGGCCATCTGTTTTGTAGGTACACGCACAGACATTCTTTAATAGTAACCCTGACTTCCAATGAAACACTCTTCGGTTGCTGTGAAGGTACACAGACATTTTAAATGGGCATGGGATTTTCAAAGGAATACCATGTTGCACAAACACACACACACACTAGTGACACACACTTCCAAATTAAATGATCTCACATACAAGGCATGCATGTGATGTACTGCAACCAAGCAACCACATGTTAGAGCAAGACATAAAATCATGTATTGTGCTCTGTGTAGATTTTAAAATAGTTGCCAAGCGACAATTCACAGAAGGCAACACTGTAGCACAGAGGTTTTCAACCTTCTGGAGTCCATGACGCCCTTGGCCAGCTGTATTTAAAGCCCTAAACGGCCTCGTCCCAGTATACCTGAAGGAGCGTCTCTACCCCCATTGTTCTGCCCGGACGCTGAGGTCCAGCGCCGGGGGCCTTCTGGCAGTTCCCTCATTGCGAGAAACAAAGCTACAAGGAACCAGGCAGAGGGCCTTCTCGGTAGTGGCACCCGCTCTGCGGAACGCCCTCCTACCAGATGTCAAAGAGATAAACAACTACTTGACATTCAGAAGACATCTGAAGGCAGCCCTGTTCAGGGAAGTTTTTAATGTGTGATATTTTAATGTATTTTTAATCTTTGTTGGAAGCCGCCCAGAGTGGCTGGGGAAACCCAGCCAGATGGGTGGGGTACAAATAATAAATTATGATTATGATTATGATTATGATTATGATTATGATTATGATTATGATTATTTCTGCTGCACCCCTGTGGGGCTCAGGAGCCCAGTTATGTCACCCCTTGCCTGCAGAGCTGGCAGCCCCTCACCCCTTTTTGAACACCATCCCTTGTGGAGTGTTCCCTCAGCCTCCTCTCCCATCTCTTTGGGAATCCTCTGGGCAGCCACTGCTGCTTTCCCTGGTCTCTGAGCTGCCGCCCCTTGCTCCAAAGAGTGGTGCCTTCTCACACTGCCCCACAGAGGCCTGGGGTTTGTCTGTCCATTCGCAACAGCAAGGGCTGGCAGACTAGCTGGCCTTCCTCACCCAGTTGCTTGCTTACTCCGAGGCCACCTCAGCTCCTGGCAACCAGCACCCCCTGACCAGCCCCAGAGGCACCATTCACCTGCAGAGCTTGTAGCCAGGACTGCTGCAACAAACAGCTCTGCAAGTCTTTGGGACGCAGAGATGCGAAAGGGCATCAGAGGAGAGAGAGAAGGAAAGAGGGACAGAGGCCAATGTTGCCCATCGCACCCTGACCATCATTCAATGCACACTGGTTGAAAACCACTGCTGTAACTTCCATATGTGCAGCACCACCAGGACTCAAGTGCCAACATTATTATTTCGGATAAACCTTCAGAAATTAGATGAGTGTTGTTTTTTCAACACTCACTGAGAAAACTTGTAATTAGCCTGTTTCAGAATAGACCCAATTGGAACCTGTCCATCACTAGTTATTTTCTTTCAAAGAAACTGCGGTAGGTGAGCAAACAAGGTACAAAGCCAGCTGTAAACAATGACTGCAAAAATGTCATATTGAAGTGAATTCAAGCAACCAGTTCCTTTCCCCAACCCCAGTAAGGGATGATTTTTGCAGAGATGGGCTCCATGATCGGGGGGGGGGGGGGGATTCAGAGAAAATGTTTTGAAATTTTTTATTTTTTATCCTGACCTCAAGAAAGCCACTTTGCTAATTCCCCCATATTCCAATCTCTCTCTCTCTCTCTCTCTCTCTCTCTCTCTCTCTCTCTCTCCCCCCCCCCTTCACACATGCATCAACACATCATAATCTCCCCTCATAACCCCCTGGAAGAATGCTAATTGTGGGTCATAATTGTTTTTATCAGCTATAATGTGGTACCTCAGGTTACATAGGCTTCAGGTTACATACGCTTCAGGTTACAGACTCCGCTAAGCCAGAAATAGTGCTTCAGGTTAATAACTTTGCTTCAGGATGAGATCAGAAATCGTGCTCCGGTGGCGAGGTGGCAGCAGGAGGCCCCATTAGCTAAAGTGGTGCTTCAGGTTAAGAACAGTTCCAGGTTAATAACGGACCTCCAGAACGAATTAAGTACTTAACCCGAGGGACCACTGTAGTCTAAAGCAGAACTGAGCAGAAAATTCTCACCTTTGGCTCAAATATCAGGAGGAGTAAAAGTGGGAGGGCTTAAATGTCCTTGCAATTTTAGGGAGGATTCTTCACAACTTTTGGAGCAGTGAACTTTTTCCTTTCTTTCTTTCTTTCTTTCTTTGCACCATTGTTTTGCTGGAGTTCCTCTTGGCATCTGTCTTCTGATGGCAGCCATTCCTCATCCGTACCCCAATGTCTGCCTTGGAGAAACTATCACAAAGCACCTGGAATGTCAAAAAGTCATGAAATAGCATTGTTCCAAGATGGAGATTGTTAGAAAGAAATGTCACCATCCACAGTGCTGACAATGGGAGATCTGCCATGACACCTGGCAGCAGCAGGACAAGTAAAGAATAAATTTAAAGACAATAAAGGGTTCCAGTTTTAATTAAATATGCTATTCTGTTTCTGCTCCTCAACACAAACATAATTAGCTATATTTTATATTGCTGTATATTCTCACATTTTATTCAACCATTCCTTCATTGTAAAAAATAAATTAAAAAATCATCTAAACTTTTGAAAAACCTTATGTTTGAGCTTCCATCTTTGCTTAAAAAGCCCAGAAAAACTCTGGCTTCATCTGACTAACCTACATTTGTTTATTTGTATCTGTGTTTCTAAATATTTGATCAAAGCTCAGAGTTTATAGCAATCTAACACAGTGGCGTGAATGGAAAATATTGCTCAAAAATGAGAAAAATCTCCACATGAAACACATTTCCCAGCAGCAATAGACACACCATAAGAAGTGGATTAAAGTCCACCGCATAAATCTGAGAAATTTTCTGAAGCGATAAATCAACCTGAGAAAACTGAATGTGGATGAATAGAAACAGGAGGAGGGCCCGGCTTGGTAGGGGATGGCGGAGGTGTAAAGAGTAGACGAGTACAACTAGGTTTAGCTGAATCAATGTTATAAACACAAAACACAGTCAAGGGAATCATAAGGAAGTAGCTTAAATACTTCAAAGAAAGCCTTCCTTTCATGAAAAACAATACCCTGATTAGTCTCAGTTTTCTAGCCTAAAGGTATTTTCTTTAAAATTCTTTTGTACATTATTCATATTCTTAGCAGAAATAGTCTTGCTGGCTCCGCTCTGATTGGTAGTAGTGTAGCAACGAGGGAAAGGTGTTCGGATTTCTGTTTTACATTCTTTCGGTGAAGTGGCAAAGTTGTAATGGGACTTGGCATTCTTTCAACCTTCATTCCTATAGCTGAAATCTCTTCCCAGCATCTGAAAGAAAAGGGTGCTTTGGCAGGGCTTCCGCACAACATAATGGCCTCGGTTACACAGGTGACGGACGGAGAGGTAAAACATGTCCTTGGGGCTCGGCGAGAGACTTAGACAAGCTGTGGGAGCTCAGGTGTATTGTGGAAAGGGATAAAAAGTGTAGCAGAATAGTGGAGGTGACGTGTAAGGTTCAAATCTCACCTCAGCCATAAGCTGACATCCTATTCTCCATCAGGAAACTTTGCCCACGTTGGATCATGCTGCATGCATAGACCTCAGATACACATCTACATCTGTCACTTTGTGTCAGGGGCTGGACTGAGGAGAAATGGGGGAGGCCACACATATCCCGCACTTCCGATAGAAGAGGGAGACAGTATAGATTTAGAACAGTGGTTTGCAGAAGGTCATAGTTCAGAGGCTGCAGAGGGAAGAAGCTGGGAGAAGAACAAGAGGAGTTTGGATTTGATATCTTTCACTCCCCTTCAGGAGTCTCCAAGCGGCTAACATTCTCCTTTCCCTTCCTCCACCACAACAAACACTCTGTGAGGTGAGTGGGGCTGAGAGACTTCAGAGAAGTGTGACTGGCCCAAGGTCACCCAGCAGCTGCATGTGGAGGAGCGGAGACGCGAACCCAGTTCACCAGATTACGAGACTACCGCTCTTAACCACTACACCACACTGGCTCTCAAATATTGGGAAATATTGAGAGAGCAGCAAGAAGACAGACTCAATGTCCTTGGAAAGCATGCCAGACAGGCATTGAGAGTAGTAGAACGGAAAGCTCAGAGGCCGAAAGCAAAGTTCAGCTGGTGCAGGGATGACATAGAATAGGAGAGATGAAGGGGTGGGACTTTACTCAGAGCAATGTCATTATTGGATGGGAGAGGCACTTTTCAAAGCTGCTCTCTGTGAATATTGGTAAGAACTCTTCTTGTTATCTGCTTCTTGGCTGCCCACTGTGGGAGGGATCAGATTCCCTGAAGCTTGGCACCTTGAGCCAATGACAACCTCTCTGTCTCACCTACCTCACAAAGAAAAGAGGTGTGAGGGAAGGGGTCGTGTACAACACCTTTGGTTTCCCCCATAGATATTTATTGAAATTTTCAAAATATTACAAAATGCAAAAAAGAAAAAAAAATACAAATACAAATTAAAAAATAGTTAAAAACAATTCCATCTTCCTTTACTTAACTTTCATTTGCTTATTTCCCGGACTTCCTCACCCCTCCCTTTCCTGTATACCAATTCAGTTTGTTAATTCAGCAAATCCTTCCCCACTTTATTTATTCTAATCTTTCATTACATTACCTTACTCTATTTTCCTCATTGTCTTATAAAAAACCTTATAATTCAAAACCTAGATCTTATTTTTAATAACTTCTCTTAACCATTATATTCTTTCCTAATCCCTTAAACTTTTATACTAAAGCCAAGCAATTTCATTTCAAACATCCTTCTAACATTCATCAGTTATGTAAGACAGTCCTAGTAACAAAATGAAAAAGAAAAAAATCTTCATCCAGCATCCCTTCCTCCAGGTCCCGGGTTTGTCAGTCCATTTATCCCATTAAACTGGCACATTAACCTGGTGATCTTATATCTGAGGCTCTTAAGTCTCTTCCATGTCCCTTCCACGATTTTTCTTCATATTTTCTTTTCACTCGTGTGATCTCCAATTTAGTAATGCTTTTGCCCCTTTTCAACCAATCAGTCCCTTTTCCACAGTCCAGACTGAGCTCCATGTAGTACTTAAAAGCATATTTCAAAATCCCTCCAAACTTTGGAACCCCCATATCTCCAAGCCTCTCACAGCCCATGTGTACAACACCTTTGACAGATAAAGGAAATGAAATGAAATTGAAGCCATAAGCTGCCTTGAGTCCCTGCCAGGGAATAAGGAGGAATATAATAATAATAAGCAATAATAACATCAATAACATGTAGGTTGAACGAGGTAACTGTTAGTTGGATTTGTAGCTGGTTGACTGACCAAACCCAAACAGTACTCATTAATGGTTCCTTGTCACCCTGGGAAAAAGTGACAAGTGGGGTGTCGCAGGGTTCTGTCCTTGGCCTATTGTTGTTTTATGTCTTTATAAAGGATTTGGATGAATGAATTGAGGGGATGCTCATCACATTCGCAGATGACATCATCATGCCTTGCTTTGGCCATCCTGTCTGAGGCTGTTGAGAGTTGAAATCCAACACTATCGCCACAGGTTCTCCACCCCTTCACCAGATGTTAGACAAGCTACTATACTCACAGCATCAGCAATAAGCTCTCCCCTGATGTAACCGAGGGTCGTGCCATGGCCCCCCACCACACAGGCATCGGACAGGATCCACGACCGCCGGATTCCTTTAACGGAATACCCAAATTTGAAGGGGTAGGCGATGGCCACACCTTGCCCTTCCACACACCAACAACACAGGCTCGAGAAGGTGACCAAATGGGCTGAATGGCTGGTGCAGCTGCGTCTTGAGCAGCAAACCACACCCCCACCAAGCCGCCCGATTGGGTGCTCAACTGGGAGGCGTGGCGCACCAGCCATGTGGATGGGGCAGGGGGTGTAACGCCCCCTGCGTGACGCGGGAGTCATCTCCCGCCCACAACACCTCCCCTCCAGAAGGAGGAGAGGCCAAAAGCAGACAGGAAAGGAGAGTTTCGGGAGATGGCTTTTGTAAGGTTCAGGAGTGGGGAAAGTGGATTAGAAAACTTAGTAGAAACTTGAGAACTGGTGGGAGAAGAGAGGTTGGCACAGATGGGGAGGAATACAAATGAAGAAATACAATGAGTATAAGGCACTGAGAGATAGGAAATACAAAGAAAATTACAGTGGTGCCCCGCAAGACGAATGCCTCGCAAGACGAAAAACCCGCTAGACGAAAGGGTTTTCCGTTTTGGAGGCGCTTCGCAAAACGAATTTCCCTATGGGCTTGCTTCGCAAGACGACAGCCCATAGGGAAATCTCCGGGACAGCGGGGAAGCGCAGCGCGTCTTCCCCACTGTCCTCGGACCTCCTCCGAAGCCTGGCGGGGGGGGCGGAGAGATCTCCTCCCGCCGCCAGGCTTCGGAAGGCTGCTCCGAAGCCTGGCGGGGGGGGGCGGAGGGAAATAAAGGGAAAAAAAATTATTCCCCCACCGCCAGGCGTGGGGCTGGGTCCCAGAACGGGACCCAGAGCCATGCCGAAGCTGCGCGCAGCTTTGGCATCGCTCTGGGAGCTTGCGGGGCTGGGGGAGGAGGAAGCCCTCCGCCAGCCTCCAAACCATGTCGGGAGACAGCGGGATGGCGCGCTGCGCCTCTCCCGTTGTCCCCCGAGTTTGCGGGGCTGGCGACGGGGAGGAGCAGGCTTCTCCCCCCCACAGCCTTCTAGCCAAGTCGGGGGACAGCGGGAAGGGCGCGCTGCGCCTCTCCCACTGTCTCCCGAGTTTGCAGGGCTGGCGACAGGGAGGAGCAGGCTTCTCCCCCCCACAGCCTTCTAGCCAAGTCGGGGGACAACGGGAATGGCGCGCTGCGTTTCTCCGCTCTCCCGGGAAGGCAGGCAGGGGGGAGCAAAGACTTTTGCCCCCCGCCGGCCTTCAGAAGAGGTCCAGGACCTCTTCTGAAGGCTGGTGGGGGGTAAAAGTCTTTGTCCCCCCTGCCTGCCTTCCCAGGGGCTTTTAAATCGCCCCGGACAGGGAGAAGTCCTCCGCTGTCCCGGGCGATTTTAAAATGCCGCCCGCCAGCATTTTAAGATCGCCCCGGACAGTGGAGAAGTCCTCCGCTGTCCCGGGGTTTTTTAAAATGCTGGGGGTGGGAAGAAAAGCCCTTGTCCCCCCCCCCCCCCCTAGCCTTCAGAAGAGGTCGGGGGACAGACTGTCCCCGGACCTGGTCTGAAGGCGGTTTCCATAGGAACGCATTAATTGATTTTCAATGCATTCCTATGGGAAACTGTGCATCGCAAGACGAAAAACTCGCAAGACGAAGAGACTTGCGGAACGAATTAATTTCGTCTTGTGAGGCACCACTGTAAATAGATAGGGGAAACAATGTTCGAATCAAGAAAAGATAAAAGTCTGAAATGTGGAATAAAAGGTAGATATAATGGTGATAAGGGAAAAGTTTGGATTGGAGGCCATATGCTCAGGATAATAAATTCATTTCCATGGAACATTCCTGAAAGTAAACAGAATCCATCAGCTGTTAAGGAGCCATCACTGCCCAGTCTGCAAATCTTGGTTCGCCACTTATTGGGTTAACAGATTGCTGCTAACCTGTCGCTATTTTGTGTTAACCTCACAACAAGCTATGAACATGTTTTCCATTTGGTACTGAAAAATACTGCTCCATATGTTATGTAAAGGTAAAGGTAAAGGGACCCCTGAATGTTAAGTCCAGTCGTGGCCAACTCTGGGGTTGCGGCACTCATCTCGCTTTATTGGCCGAGGGAGCCAGCGTACAGCTTCCAGGTCATGTGGCCAGCATGACTAAGCCACTTCTGGCGAACCAGAGCAGCGCACGGAAACACCATTTACCTTCCCGCCGGAGCGGTAACTATTTATCTACTTGCACTTTGACGTGCTTTCGAACTGCTAGGTTGGCAGGAGCAGGGACCGAGCAACGGAAGCGCACCCAGTCGTGGGGATTCGAACCGCCGACCTTCTGATCGGCAAGTCCTAGGCTCTGTGGTTTAACCCACAGCGCCACCCGCATCCCTTATATGTTATGTAGAAGGTCATATTTTAGAACCCAGGTGTACAGGGGTGTTGTTTATAATGTGGGGGGCTTTGTGTGCCACCAGGCGTAGTTAACCTATGATAATTTTTCTGAGGAAAAATTGGAGGCATGTCAACATCTCAGTAATAAAACGGATCAGAAAGGTTTCACTCAGGGCCGTCTTTAGCATATGCGCCGCCGGGGTGCAAAGATTCGCCCAGTGCCCCTAAATTTAGTTTAGCCCCCAAATTAACTTTTATTATGCTTATGTCACTGTTCTCATTTGATAAATAGCATGTAGGCCTGCACAGCTCCAAAAGGAGGGTTTTTTTGTGTTTTTTTGTTTAAAACCAGCTTTTCTAAAGAAGACAAAGAAGACATTGGGAGTCGGTATAAAGACTCTACACATGTGCTTACGGTCATAGGGAGGTGTCTGAAAGATGAGATGGGCGGGCATTGTGCGCATGCGTGGTAGAGCCATCTTGGGCAGCCTTTGATTGTGGGAGCAACCTTATTTCTAGAGGAGCTGGGAGTGCATATACAAGTTCTTCTTCCGGAGCCTGTGCACACTCCCATTGCTAGATAGATGTGTTCTCTTTCCGTCTGCCTCGCCCTCTTTCCTGCCACTCCTCCTCTTCCCGGCTTGGTGAGCGAGACTTTCCAGTGAGCTCTCCCTGCAGCAGCCTTAGCTTAGGCGGCAGCTTCAGCAGTGGGCACCTGGCGCCCCCCCCCCCCCGAATTTGGAACCCGGGTGCCCCGCACCCCTTGCACCTCCAGGTAAAGACGGCCCTGGCTTCACTGCTGTGCCTGCAGCAGGTCAAACTTTCCACCGCTTTGCCCCCGTTGCCTCTTGGTAACTGGCAGCAACATGTGGTTTTGAGAAGATGGGAGAGAGAGAGCAACATAGTCCTATCTGCAGCATCCCACCAGCTGCTACTGGCAATTTCCTCTTTTAGGTTAATGCCACTACCCACATAGTACTGGCATAAAGAGGGAGGATAAATGTTGCATTTGGAAAGGAAAGTAGTAAATCTATCCAATAAATTCAAGACACTGCGGTGGATCCCATCCCAAAGTTAGAGAGCCATGGCAGTAGATCTTCCATAAAGCTGCCTTGCTCCTGCCACCATGTATCTCAGTCGCTCAGTGCGCCATGCATGTTACTCTTTAACGGCAGTGTTAAATTGCCTAGGGGCCATGTTCTAACAAATAAATTTAAAACCCATTTGAAATGCATTCGTTTCTGAGGTCGCAGTGTAAGATTGACTCCATTTGGATATATCCTTGAGCTAAACAAGAAAGCTTGAAATTCCAGATTCCTTAAAAGCAGTTTGGTGTCCATTCTTAGGAATGTATAGATAAGCCAATGCCAGCATTTGTTATGGATAGAACCTCGTTTCCCTTGGATTTTGTTCAGTTTTTAAAAGGTTGTTTTGACAGTCCAGATTTCTCGAATGGTAAATATCTGAAGAGGCAGCAAAATGGAAGTTATTGTTTCAAACCAATCCAAGGGGTTTTGAAAGAAACAGACTTTTTAAAAGGGACCTTCTTGTCAGCTGATGTACATCAGAATGGTTCAGCGTTAGAGCATTTTGTTTATTCCCCAGACAGAGGCAGATTTAGGGACGCACAACCAGGTACCTGCATTGGGCAATGAGCCAAGAGAACGCCACAGGGAGTGCCACAGGAATGACTTAGAACAGAAGGCAAAAGTCGGAGGGTGTGTCAATTTTTGGGTGTAACTGGCATGTTCTCTCCCTCCTAGTTGGTCGCTCGGGAACTTCAAAAGCTTTCTCTAGCCCGAACATCACAGCGACCGATCATCAGCACACTTAGGGATCTGCAGAGTATTTGTAGTTTGCATAATAGAACTCAGTAGCACAGCATTTTGGCTAATCTACTTTATTTACATATAATACACTTGGAGCATTCTGACTTAGCTCCTTCCTCTTTCTCACCAGACAGCAGAGAGAGAGAGAAAGGACAATTGTCCCACCTCACAGAACACAGTAATACCAAAACATCCTGTCTCTGTCACTTCCCACACTGTGGAATGAAAACATACACCGTCTTGTGATAGACAACAATCTCATAACTGCAAGCACGGAGCAAGAATCCTAACAGAAGCTGCCCAGAGTGGCTGGGACAACCCAGTAATGTGGGTTCATTATGGAATGGGACGTTCCTATTTTCACTGAAGAAATGTTGGAGGGTATGCCATTAGGCAAAGTAAGGAAGTTGCCTCAGGTGGCAGATTCTGAGGGCAGGGAGCAAAAAGACCTGCCTGTGTCATGCAGCCTGCCCTACCCTCTGGTGCAGTGGATGCTATTCCATTGCCTTTGATGAAATAATGTTCAGCGGCCAGACAAGTTGGCTTTTTTGGCAGGGTGGGGCAGAGGTGCACCATCTTTTCTTTGGTCTCAGACAGCAAAATGTCTTGGACTAGCTCCAACCTGAGCTTCCCATTTCCATCAGTGTCCAGTCAAGAAAGCCTATTTTGAAAGTTATGTCAAAACTTGCAATAAATTCCCATCTAGAGCCCTGGTTTAATGATCAGAGCATGCGTAATGGCTGATGTGTGTGCCAAGTTGTGGTGGGGAGGCCTCCCCTGAGCTTGGATAGCATCCTGAGCCATTGACATCCATGCTCAGGTTGTGGATGTTTTGTGTATGTGAGTGTGTTTTGATCTCAAACACGATTCTCATGCAGTTACTGTAGCTGAGATGATAATTTTATTCTCTTTATTAATTCCTCATGAATCTTAAGAAGCTGGGAGACAAGGGGGAAACCTACCATTTGAATCAAACTGTCCCCAAACATCTGGCAAAAATATGGAGGTGAATAGCACATTACCTATGTAACTATGGCCTGTATTCTGCAAGCTTTGTAGGGAAGATTCACCCACAAATACATGTGCTGTCGAGAACTGTTCTCAAGCTCTTCCTCTCTCCCAAAGTCCCTGCATATTGCATTATATATTTAAATGCTACAGAATTGTAATAGACCCCCCCCCCAAAAAAAAAGTTAAAGAGGTACATAAAACTTTATTACGTGTTGCCAAGCATGCTATTATTTTCCGAGAATTTAAGTAACTTATTAAAATGCTTTTGGGATGATGTCACGGTGTATATAATTAAAATATGCATATTTTGCTTTTTTTAGAAGTTTGAAAAATGCTTTTCAGGCCAGACTCTTTTCAGCAGTTCCACACACGAAGTATGCATTATCTGACATACACTGCCAGTGTAATCTGTATGTCTCCCAACCAGCAGCTCCTGTAACATTTAGTTTGACCTACCTAATGTTCCAATATCACAATATTGTATATTTTACCCTGTCTCCAAAACTGGAATCCAAAGCCTCTCCTCCTCTCAGAGGGGAGGTGTTGTGAGCGGGAGCCATTCCGGATTCAAGCAGCTGTGGCAGCCCCTGCACCTAATTCTGCTTCCTTGGAGTCTTCGGATCACCTACCCTCCCTCCCTTTAGGTCATATTTATGCTTTGACCTTGCTATGGACTTTGGTTGGTTGCCCTGGTTGGCCAGGGGGCCTGGTAGGAATTTTTATCCATTTGGCAGATTGGCACCAGCCTCTTGGTTTTTCACCTAAAGGTAAAGGGGCCCCTGACCATTAGGTCCAGTTGTGGCCGACTCTGGGGTTGCAGTGCTCATCTCGCTTTATTGGCCGAGGGAGCCAGCATACAGCTTCTGGGTCATGCGGCCAGTATGACTAAGCCGCTTCTGGCGAACCAGAGCAGCACACGGAAATGCCATTACCTTCCCGCTGGAGCGGCACCTATTTATCTACTTGCACTTTGACTTGCTTTCAAACTGCTAGGTTGGCAGGAGCAGGGACCGAGCAACGGGAGCTCACCCCGTCGCGGGGATTCGAACCGCCGACTTTCTGATTGGCAAGTCGTAGGCTCTGTGGTTTAGACCACAGCGCCACCCGCGTCCTCGTAGCAAATCATCACAACTTCTCTAGTATTGGCGATTAGGCATTGGAATATATGTTGTGTGTTGATGGGCAGGGTGTGGCCCCTCCCCTTGTTGGGTATTCTGTTAAAGGAATCCGGCCGTCGTGGATCCTGTCCGATGCCCTGCTGGTGACTAGGGCCATGGCATGACCCCCAGTGACATCAACAAGCTCCTCCCACTGGTTGTTAAGCTTCTAATGACACCCCCCCCCCCGCTGCGTGGGGTGGGGACATACATAGGTCGTTTGATCCAATGCCTAAGTCAATATCACTCACAAACTGTAACCAATAAAGTTATGGCCTTCTTTAGCCCATTAACCTAAAATACATGTGTCCTTGTGTCTTATTTTACCACTACACGGGTGGAGGGTCCTCAACTCACAACAAAGCAGAGCAGAGACGAGGAACCACACTGAGATCACAACATTAAGTACTCAAAGGCACAGAGGAGAAGTGGAGAGCAAGGCATGCACTTCTGCTTTGACGGCAGCCACGTATTTGACGTCACATAATTCTGACCTACGAGCCTATTTTCGAATGTCCAATTATGTATGTCATGATTGACACTACATCCAGAGCAGTGCTGGGTTTCAACCAACATTCAAGCCCTCACTCAGCTCCCACTGCACTTAATTTTTATTAACTGCAAGAGGCTGCTGCATATATTTAGATACTAGCAATTCTGTAGATGGGAGACTCTTCTTCTATTGTGTACAAATGATGGAGCAGCAACACACTTGTTGGCTTCTATTTCAGCATGCATGCATCATAAAAAACCAAACGTAAATTTGCGAGATCTTAAAAGAAAGGGAGCGCTGATGTTTCAATCAAGTGATTAGCTAGAGAAAAGTGAAGAGAGAAATCTATGGGTTGCTGTGTCAAATTTAATTAAGTATCTAATACATTATGGTGTCCCTTTCCCCCAAGATGAAACAATGTTGAAATAATGTACCTTCAATCATGCAATAAGGCGTGAGAGTCAGGAATATAAACTTGCAATTATGTTTGACCTTAACAAACAGGCCATGTCTCTCTCTCTCTCTTAGTGGAGTAGAGGGATCTTATTAAAAGGGGATTTATAGAAAAGGGGCACTAGAAAAATGCAAATGGCCCTCTATCCCAACCCATTTATCGAGACAGTAACGTATATATACAAGTATATGATATGCCTACCACGCCAAATCCTAAGATCAAATGTGCTTTGACGATAAACTAATTCTAGGATAGCTTACCTATCTTTATAAGAGAAAATTCACTCATGAACCAAAGCTAAGCAGTTGGCTGCTTACCTCTCTTGCCCTGACCTAGACACTGTGATCCGTGTGACAGTCACCTCCAGGCTTGATTATTGTAACTCACTCTACGTAGGGCCGCCCTTGAGACTGACCCAGAAACTCCAGCGGGTGCAGAACGGGGTCTTCGCCATGGGATCACATTCACCCGCTGCTATACCAGCTGCGCTGGCTCCCGGTGGAGTACAGGATCAGGTTTAAGGTGCTGGTTTTAACCTTTAAAGCCCTATATGGCCTAGTACCCTCGTACCTATGGGACTGCCTCTCCTGGTATGTCCCACGGAGGACCTTACGGTCTTCAAATAAAAACATCTTAGAGATCCCAGGCCACAGGGAGGATAGGCTGGCCTCAACCAGAGCCAGGGCTTTTTCAGCCATGGCCCCAATCTGGTGGAACACTCTGTCACAAGAGACTAGGGCCCTGCAGGACCTGACATCTTTCCGCAGGGCCTGCAAGATGGAGCTGTTCCACCAGGCCTTTGGCCAAGGCACAGTCTGACCCCCCTCTCTCCTTCTGTAATCCTCATAGAACTCTAGCCCAATGGTTACCATTAATTTGATTCTGAATTGATTTTAGAATGTATTTTAATTAATTGACTATGTGATTTTATGTATACTATGCTATTTTTACCTGTTGTTAGCCGCTCTGAGCTTTGGCTGGGGGAGGGTGGGATATTATTATTATTATTATTATTATTATTATTATTAAGCATGGGAATTTTAAATTTCAAACCTTAAGCATGGAAACTGTAACTTCTACATCATGGGTTGGGTCCATGCTTAGTCATGCATATCTTAACTGCCACTGATTCCAATGGGTCTCTCTCTTCTAAGCATGGCTAACTGTGGACCCATAGAAAGAATAAATATAATCTGAAGTTTCACAGATGGCTTTCAAAATAGTTTCCAATAGTTACATTCAGACTTTTCTTTGATCTTGCAACTCCAGTCCTCTTGTCTATAGAGTAGGTGAAGCTCAGGATACTATGACGACAGTGCTTTCATTGGAATTAGAGTGAACTGCACGCTTTGGTTGTGTGAGTGACAGATTGTAAAGTTTGATAATTGGACAACCAGAGAGTGGGGCAAATGGGCAGGTTTCCATTTCATTATGAGACAACAGCATACAAGTCATATAAAGGAGGAATTAAGGAAATCCTGCCTTTGGAAGTAAACATGCAGATAGAATTGGCCTTTGCAACTGACTAGCATTGCTTAAAGTGAATTAATTAGATCTTCAGAAGATGGCAATAATGCTTGAAGAATCCAGTCTTTATGAATTCTTATATAACCTGGGCTTTTTTCCAGCCGGAACTCACCGGAACTCAGTTCCAGCACCTCTCAGGTGGACGCCGTTGCCATTTTAAGAAAATAAGGAAGGTGTTTATGGCGAGTTCTGGAACCTATTTATCTAGAAAAATAGGACTGCATATAACATAAATTGATCTGCACCTCCCAGACTAATGTGCAGTCTCAGAAACGTTTTTGAACATAAATACATACACTTAAAATTACGTATTTTAATAAGAATGCTTATGTGGTCCAGAAACTTATTTTGCTGGAGGTGGTGGCTGTGGGCACTCCCAGACCCTGCCAGGGACTGAACAAGGGTGACAAAAACTCCCAGCATTTGGGAAATTATATTCTGTTGGGTAATATATACTCTGCATGCCATTTGGAGGTGATCACCTCAGTGGGAACTCCACATAAAGCATCATTTTCCCAACAGACTGGAGCAAGATGTAATCTTAGTCCAGTCCCAGTGAGAAGATATTCCCCTCATCAGAGATTCTTCACCAGAGCCTGGAAATAATCAAAGCTGCATCTGATGCTCTGGACATCACCTCTGCTTCCCCTGCCCCAAGGTAAGTTTGGGGGGGAGGGGCTGGTGAAAGAAATGGCTGGCAGAATTGGGACAAGAGGACTGGAGTTGCAAGATCAACTGACCCTGATCCTGCTTGCAAGGGGATGTTAGGATTGTCCTACTTTCGTGTAGGACCCTGGCAGAGACACATGCCCGACTGGCATGTTCTCTCCCTCCTGGTTGATCGTTCGGGAGCTTCAAAAGCTTTCTCCAACCTGAACATCACAGCAACTGATACCAAGAAGCATCAGCACACTTAGGGATCTGCAGAGTATTCGCAGTTTGCGTAACAGAACTCAGTAGCACAGCATTTTGGCTAATCTACTTTATTTACATATAATACACTCGGAGCATTCTGCCTTAGTTCCTTCCTCTTTCTCATCAGACAGCAAAAGAGAAAGAACAAAGGACAACAGTCCCACTTCACGGAACACAGTAGCCCAAGCATCCTGTCTCCAACACTTCCCACACTGTGGAATGTAAACATGCACCACCATGTGATAGACAACAATCTCATGACTGCAAACACGGAGCAGGAATCCTAACAGGGGAATCTACCTTTGCGAGCACCCTGATCAAAACTTGTGGGCTCCTTCATTGACGCCTTGTGATTTTTTGAAAGGTTTTGTGTCGGCCACTTCTGGAAAGTTGGAGTAATTCAGTTCTGCGGTTTCATTCAGTTCAGCTCTTATGTCTCATGAAATGCAACGTTAGAATTGCGTGGTGCTGAGAAGGCAGAGTCAGCTGTAAATACTGCTCTGTACTGAAGTGACATTGCTAAGATCCAGTTTTATCAAGCATATCATAACACAAACAGGGATAATGAGTCTAAGGCCAATTTCATACTATGCAGATGTGATTAAATCAGGTGGAACAGCCAGTAATGAGGAATAATAAAGGACTTTGGTTTCTGAAAAGCTGTTCCTCAGCTCACTTATAGGAAATCCATCTTGACAAAGATAGATGTGAGAGGCCGAAATACTGAAAATGGAGCGCATTTTTATATCAGACCTTGCCAATTCAATCCTAGTGGATCAGACTGCTGTGCAGGTGTAGTATTGGGTTCAGAATGAAAATTGGAGAAGAGTTGATGTGCCACCTTATACCAGAGTTTTTTGCTGCAATGATACTGCACTGCTGAGTAGGTGGGATAGAAGAATAATAAGAAGAAGAGTAGAAGAAGAGTTTGGATTTGATATCCCGCCTTTCACTCCCCTTCAGGAGTCTCAAAGCGGCTAACATTCTCCTTTCCCTTCCTCCCCACAACAAACACTCTGTGAGGTGAGTGGGGCTGAGAGACTTCAGAGAAGTGTGACTGACCCAAGGTCACCCAGCAGCTGCATGTGGAGGAGCAGGGAAGCGAACCCGGTTCACCAGATTACGAGTCCACCGCTCTTAACCACTACACCACACTGGCTCATAATATACATATGGAGACTTCTTTGATGTGACATTGGTACAATGTTGATGAGCCAGTTTAGGATGTGTTTGGTGGGAAATAAGAGAAGCAGAAAATTCCTGAAGAGCCACTGAATTTAGAAAATTAGACTGATAGGATGTATTAGTACCCTTGAAGGGGAAGAAACACTCCCAATTTTTGGAATTGCGGTTTAATTTAAAGTTGAATATCACTGATCATCTGTGTTTCCTCACTGGTCCATGCGACTTGTTTAGCCAACATTGTCCTCATTCTAAATAAGTTTCATTTAATCAAATATCCAATCTAAATGCTTATTTTAATTAATTAATTAATTAAATTTGTACACTGCCCTTCACCCACCAATCTCAGTGCAGTTCACAACATAAAATTACACCACACAAAAAAACGCAAAATACAGAATAAAAGCAAGAACAAAAACAAACAAAAAATCCCCTCTCCCATAACACATTTAAAAGGGCATCAGATGTCAATCAGCCAAAGGGAATGTTGGAGGGTATGCAAGAGGTTCAGAGGGCGGCTCAAAAGGAATGTTTTCGCCTGGCACCTAAAAGTGTGTAAGAGTTTGGATTTGATATCCCACTTTATCACTACCCGAAGGAGTCTCCAAGTGGCTAACATTCTCCTTTCCCTTCCTCCCCCACAACAAACACTCTGTGAGGTGAGTGGGGCTGAGAGACTTCAGAGAAGTGTGATTAGCCCAAGGTCACCCAGCAGCTGCATGTGGAGGATCAGGGAAGCGAACCCAGTTCCCCAGATTACGAATCTACCGCTCTTAACCACTACACCACACTGGCTGTGAAGGCGCCAGCCGAATCTCCCTGGAGAGAGAATTCCACAAACGGGGAGCCACTGCAGAAAAGGCTCTTTCTCAAGTTGCCACCCTCTGAAACTCTTGCATACCCTCCAACATTCCTCAGACAATAAGATAGGTTCCAGGATAAGGTCCTTTTTTCGAAGATAACACCTCAAAAATGTTGCCGTTTTCATAACTGGGAGGACTTGGGGAATGTTTATCTTCCCAGATAAAACAAAAAAAAAAAATCCTTCCAGTAGCACCTTAAAGACCAACTAAGTTAGTTCTTGGTATGAGCTTTTGTGTACATGCACACTTCTTCAGATACACAATCTGAAGTATCTGAAGAAGTGTGCATGCACACAAAAGCTCATACCAAGAACTAACTTAGTTGGTCTTTAAGGTGCTACTGGAAGGAATTTTTTTTGTTTTGACTATGGCAGACCAACACGGCTACCTATCTGTTCCCAGATAAGTTATCCGAGAAGATAATATCACTGCAAGGATCCAAAATTATAGGACTGGAACTCTTGCTGCCTGTGGGTAAGGGCCAGACACCCTATCTCACCCTGTGCCACAGCCCCGATCCAATTCAGGGGCCCACAGCATCTTTCTGAAAAAGATTAGGTTACTTGCCAAACACGTGGTTTCAGTGGCAACTCCTCCTAAGCACCACAATGGACAGTCTCGGCCTTCTCTCGACGATGCGATGTTGCAGGAACACTGAGCATGGCATCACACACATAACACACACCGGGCTCTCTCAATCTTGGGTGCAAGTCGGCACCTCTGTATTCACACACATTGTGCAACATAATGGTTCTCTTTCCACTCTCCCTGACCCAGACAACTGGCTTATTGAGTAGTAGACAAGCACATTTTGGTCAATTATCACCTGATAACTGGTGTTCTGTGTTTATTATCTCCTGATCTTGAATCACTGTCAAATCCATGTGCCGTTGATGATGAATAATTCATGGAAGAACATTAAGCTGCCCATAATTTAGTTCAGGTCAAATCAAGTCAAGCAGTAAAAGCTTGCAAATAAAATGGTTTTCTTCCATGCAGTGGCTTTCCTCTCCTCTTCCCATTTATTATCAGTTTCGCATTAGCTAGTGGATGCTAATGCCATTTGAATATGAGAGCGACAGCAACATGATTGTCTGTGATCCAGCTGTGAATACTACAGACAGGCATCCATTTCCCCACTTAAGTAAATGAGAGAGTAGCAACTCCAGCACTCTCTTTTTTAATTAGGTAGGTCAGTGCTTCCCAGACATCTGATCTGAGGCACACTCCCCCCCCCCCCCCGAATTAAAAGCAAATCGACACTTCACCCTTGCAATCCCAAAAGGATTCATTTCACAAGTGCACTTGCCTTCAGGGGATTCCTCCTCCTAGATTTCTGCACGAGTAGACATGGTGACTCATAATAGCCCATGTGTCAAAGGAGATGCAAGGTCTTCATGCTCCTCAATTCTTCAGAGCCAGCGTGGTGTAGTGGTTAAGAGTGGTGGACTCGTAAACTGGCGAACTGGGTTTGCTTCCCCGCTTCTCCACATGCAGCTGCTGGGTGACCTTGGGCTAGTCACACTTCTTCCATGCTTAAGGTTTGAAACTTAAAATTCCCATGCTTAATAATAATAATAATAATAATAATAATAATAATAATAATAATATTTTTTTATTTATATCCCACCCTCCCCGGTCAAAGCCGGGCTCAGAGCGGCTAACAAGTAAAAATAGCACAGTATACATAAAATCACACAGTCAATTAATTCTAAAATCAATTCAGAATTAAATTAATGGCAACCATTGGACTAGAGTTCTACGAGGATTACAGAAGGAGAGAGGAGGTCAGACTGTGCCTTGGCCAAAGGCCTGGTGGAACAGCTCTGTCTTGCAGGCCCTGCGGAAAGATGTGAAGTCCCACAGGGCCCTAAACTCTTGTGACAGCATTCCACAAATCGGAACCACAGCCGAAAAATCCCTGGCTCTGGTTGAGGCCAGCCTAACCTCTCTGTGGCCTGGGACCTCCAAGTTGTTTTTGTTTGAAGATCGTAAGTTCCTCTGTGGGACATACCAGGAGAGGCGGTACCATAGGTACGTCATCCCCAGATGGCATGAGTTCAACAAGGACGAGTCCTTTCTGATCTCAGCCAGGAGGGAGTTCCACAGAACTGGGGGGCCACACTATTGAATTCCCAGCTCCTGTGAATAAGAAGCCATGAATCTGAGCCATGGTGGACCACTGAAGACCTTAGTCCAGGATATAAGGAATAAGATGGTCCTCAAGGTGTCTTGGAACCAAGTTATTAAGGACCTTGTAAATTAATACAAGAACATACCAGCAGCATATGAGCAGCTAGTCCAAGCTCTTAAGCACTGGAGTTATGCGCTGGCAGCACTCTGTCTCCTTCAACAGTCTAGACACAGCATTTAGCACCAGCTGAAGCTTCTGAACCAGACCAAAGGGTAGCCCCACATAGAACACATTGCAATAATTTAGTACTGAGGAGTGATAAAGTGATCTCAGCACACTGAATGCCATCTCCTGTCCCAACAAGAGTCATGGCTAGAGCAGTGTCGCATGCAGACACAATAGATCCAGCCTTCTCTCAGTGCTGGGACTAGCAGGGATCTGAAATTGTTTAATTTCTTGTGGCACACTGTCACGTCCTAGCACTCTGTTTGGAAATTAAGGAGCTTGGGAAAAATACATGTCATGGGACTGCGGTCTCCCCTGGGACCACTTATGGTGTTATGTTTGGGTGGTAAACAATGCTAAATTGTTTGCAGACTCTTTTCTTTTTCTCTGAAAAAATCTTTTTTGGGGGGGCAGAGCACAAATTCTAGTCTTGGGTTCATGCATATCCCCTGAGAAGAATGCTGCTTTATGTCTCTCACACCTTAAAACTTTCAAAGGATGGAGAAATTTTCTTTTGAAAAGCTCACTGTCCGCCAAACCACACTGAAACCTTCGTGTCATTTCCACACCCCACCCTCAGCTAACAGTGTGACTGGAGACATCTGAACCACGGAGACAAACAATTAGGCCTTTGATGGAGGATGCTTCAGATTCTTTTCTGCCTTCAGGCACATATGCATGATAGCAAACAAAGCCACTTGAAATATCAGGGTAGAAGAAGAAGAGAAGAAGAGTTTGGATTTGATATCCTGCTTTATCACTACCCTAAGGAGTCTCAAAGCGGCTAACATTCTCCTTTCCCTTCCTCCCCCACAACAAACACTCTGTGAGGTGAGTGAGGCTGAGAGACTTCAAAGAAGTGTGACTAGCCCAAGGTCACCCAGCAGCTGCATGTGGTGGAGCGGAGAAGCAAACCCACTTCACCAGATTACGAGTCCACCGCTCTTAACCACTACACCACACTGGCTCTAATATTGGTTTAATAAATACAGTGGTACCTTGGGTTAGGGACGCGGGTGGCGCTGTGGGTTAATCCACAGAGCCTAGGACTTGCTGATCAGAAGGTTGGCGGTTCGAATCCCTGCGACCGGGTGTGCTCCCGTTGCTCGGTCCCTGCTCCTGCCAACCTAGCAGTTTGAAAGCACGGCAAGTGCAAGTAGATAAATAGGTACCGCTCCGGCTGGAAGGTAAACGGCGTTTCCGTGTGCTGCTCTGGTTCGCCAGAAGCGGCTTAGTCATGCTGGCCACATGACCCGGAAGCTGTATGCCGGCTCCCTCGGCCAATAAAGCGAGATGAGCGCCGCAACCCCAGAGTCGGCCACGACTGGACCTAATGGTCAGGAGTCCCTTTACCTTTACCTACCTCGGGTTAAGTACTTAATTCGTTCCGGAGGTCCGTTCTTAACCTAAAACTGTTCTTAACCTGAAGCACCACTTTAGCTAATGGAGCCTCCCGCTGCCGCCGCGCCACATCCTGTTCTCATCCTGAAGCAAAGTTCTTAACCCGAGGTAATATTTCTGGGTTAGCGGAGTCTGTAACCTGAAGTGTATGTAACCTGAAGCATATGTAATCCGAGGTACCAATGTATTGCGTAATAAATATTCGTTTGTTTTAAGTGTCCTTCAAGCAAAGATGTATAGTATAATATGGATATCTGGTTGGTATCTGGTTTTAAAGGACAAAAGCAGATACCTACCAGTAAAAATGTTGGGTTTGGTGAGAAAAGAATTCACAATTGGCCACAATAACAAAATATGTTCATTTGGACGAAATAAACTGGGCAGATCACTCCCCCCATTTTTAATAGTAGCACCAGCTATGCCAGATGAGGACAGATGAAGTCCTTCTCTCAATTCTTACCACACAGAGCTATTGAGATTGCAGGTGGTTAAATGTAATCTGTGGGGCACTTCATACACACCATGGTGGTACAGAAACTATCATCTGTCATGGTCAGTTCAGAAATGGATACGCAAGATCAACTGTGTGGATCATTTTCTATGCCAGTATTGGCCTCCCAAGTTCATGGCTGGTCAACAGCTAGATTCGAAGGACCTACCTGACTGATATCACCCACATGATACTGGCATGTTAAATATTGCCACAAGACACAGAAAGGCAGTTCCCTCAACCACAGTGTGGCGATCACACACAGGGCCCCCGGACATTTGACGGTCTATTGACCCTGTGCCGCCACTGCGATTGCTTTTTCCGCTGCCACCACCCTGTATCTCACGGGGACACACGGAGTCCAGTCAGTTGTTAACATAAACAAATAATCAAGTTTATTTTTAAATGCAGGAACAAGCTTATGTTTTCAGTTAATTTTTCTCTTGTCAGTTTCTTATTCTTAGTTCCTAAAACTCCAAACTGATTATTCCCACTATCTATCTGACTCCACCTAACAATTCCTCTCACTCTCTCACAATACAACTCTACCAACCCACACCTAAACCTCCCTCTTCCTTCTTCAACTCCCAAACCTCAACCCTCAACTCCCAAATCTCAACTGACTTTCAAAACCTCCCACTCTAACTTTTATTCCCCCCCTTGCATTCTCACTGGCCAATCGCATCACACCTATTTTAACCCTTTCTTTATGACCCATCCTAGGAGGCAAACGCCACACACAGTAACACATGAAGGAACCCCGGTTAACTAGGTTTTAAAAGGGCTTTCATTTAATACCACCACCTCCAAAATCAGTCCTTGGTGAACTTCAAAAAAGAATGCCTCCGGCCACTTGGCCACCGTGTTTCTTTAAATCAATTTATCATTTTATGAAAAGGGCCGTGAAAATACATTGGCCATCCTTTAAAAACTTACCTACAAAAGCCTCCAGCACCCACTGCAATTTGACAAATCATTTGCTAACACAGCAGAACTACTGCTTCAGCTGAATCCCAGCTGTTCTGGGTGGAATTGGCCTTGATGTGCCTATACGAAGGCACTCCAAAGATGAAAATACCTTCAGCCAGCTGTGACTATCTTGCTCATTCATTTGTTGATAAAACAACTCAAATTCAAGCTGACATCCCTGTTTGGGCAGCGTCTGCGCTGGAGTGGTCCAAGGCACCCACTTGTTACTTTTGCATGGATCACTTTGACATTGGGACCTCCAAGGATATCGACGGGAAGCTGAGTGTTATGAATGCCACAACATGTGGCATGGACTCCTGACCTATCATAGTTAGTGAAGGACTGGTCAGGGTGAAAGCTGGAAGATTTGGTATGAAAACGCCTCCCGTAGATCATTGGGGTGGGGGTCAGTTTTCCCATTTATTAAAACAAGTGATCTCTTACTTCCACCGTGACAATTTTTCTGGCTATAGGCAAGTGTCCAAATTCTTCTGCTTTTGGAAGAAACTGATGGAATGTATGGTGACAGAGCAACTCCAGGGCCTTATGCATGACTCACCTCTCCTCAGGCCTTTCAATCTGGTTATGGAACCAAGACAGCTTTCGCTGCATTGGCAGACAATCTTTGTTTGAAGGTAGATAGATGATAGATAGATTTTTTAAAAAAATCTGTTTTCTTCTTCCTTGACCTTTTAGCAACATTTTACATGGTTTTTTTATTGTACAGTTTTATGTGCAATTTTGTAAACAATCTGAAGCTCAATCCAGACAAAACAGATGAGGCTAGTTGGGAGATCTGAATATCAGGAAATACGCAGTCTACCTACTGTCACCAGTGTACATGCTTCTCAGATGAATCTAAGACATCTTGCTTAGATTTACTGTTGTTGGATAAGTGGGTGGCAAGAGCATGTAGGAATCTCTTTCCCCCCCAGCTACATTCGATACACTGATTGCATCCTTTTGTTAAAAAGGAAGATCAAACAACAACATCATGCTTCCATAACCTGAAAAATTGGACAGTTATAATGCATTTTATGTGAATCTATATATAAGTTCATTGTTCTAAGTTGCTTTTAGGATATATAGGCTTAGGAAAGCAAGCAAGAAGCATAGGCTTTCTGGGTCTGCGACTAACATATCTCAGAGAGAGGACCTCAACCCATATTAAACCATTCATATTTGATAGACCTGCTGTGAGTCCCTTCCACCTTGGCAGATCATGTTGCCAACAATATGGAGAAGGGCTTTGTGCCAGATGGGAAGAAGTGTCATTCCACACAGTCAGATGTTTGATCAGTGTTCTTCACTTTAGTAGCCTTCCAAATGCTACCTACTTATCTAAATCCTTGGTAACATGGAGGGAAGATATGGTTTAGTTTGTGCAGTGTTTCTGTGTTAGATCTTAATACTCCCCGTGACAGGGTTTAGTTTTGTCTGATTACTTCTGTAAGGTACCCCACCTTTCTTGACAGCCTCAATGCGGATAACAGTAATTACAATAATATACTGTCAAGGTTGCTTCAAGATCCTAGCTCACAGAGGATCACGCTAGCCAACGGTCATTAAGTAAAAGTCTTTATTGAGTTACAGTTTCCATTCTCAAGCTGCTGCGTGCAACCCTACGTCTAGTAGCTAGATCGGCGAAGCTCCGTCTGAATCTCCGCCCCTCGTACACCAACTTAATATCCTAGCCCTGCTCCACCTTTTCCGCCTGACTGTTCTTCTCTGGGTCCCTCTGCCCCCCTGGGTCTCTTCCTTCCGGGATTCTTCGGACGCTGACCCCCCGGACTCTCCTGTCTCCTTGCGCCGGGCTTTAGGACCCGGCTCTCTTTCCGGGCTGCCTACTGCGCTTCCTTCCTGTGCATTTGAACTTGGCGCGCGCGCCCAACCTTCCACCTTCCGTCTAACCGTTTCTTCGCTCCCAGATGGAGGTGTGGCCACCCCTGACTCGTGCCCTCCCTCCTGCTGTGAGCTGCCAGCGCTTGCCCCCTGGCTCTTTTCCTCTTCCCTGTTCTCTGGCGGTGACGCTGGACCCGATCTCCAACTGCTCTCCTCTGATTCCCCTCTGGCTCTATCTCCCTGGGGTGCCCCCCTAAACTCCCCCCTTGCCTTGGCCACTGGTGCTCCTTTCTGTGAATCCTCCGACTCACTGGAGAGACTCGGAGATCTCGGGTCGTCGTCATCGCTCATCCTTTCTTCTGCCTCCTCCCCTTCGCTCTCTGTTTCCTTCCTTGCCCTTGCCTCTGCTCCTGAACCCCTGACATCCATCCCCCCCTCGAAGCCCCCCACTCCCCCTTCCCCTCCTTCCGGTGCTGGAGCTGGGTGCTGCTGCGTCAAGGAGACGAATGTCGGGTACCGTTCGGTTCCCGTAGCGGGCCTCCCTCCGAAGTCTTCCGGTTCTTCCTCCCTTCTCTCGTCGACGACGGTCACCTCTGCTTCCATCTCTGTGCCGCCGTGCTCGAAACCTGGATCGTCCCCGAAAATGTCCATGTCCGTCTCTCCCTCGCTTCCTCCAGGCGGCGTTGCTCGGCCTGGACCTTCTTGCCACTTCCTGCGCCACTGTTCCTCTGGTTTGTCGTCCCACCAATACGAGGGTTCTGAGGCAGATCCCGAGGGCGACCCCTCCGGGGAACGAACGTCTCGTATCGGGTCCTCGTCCGAGTCGAACCCCCGGAACGTGCTGCCCGAAAGCGTGGGTGTGAAAAGCCAGTCGTCGAAAAAGTCTGCTGGCATCGGTCTATGTGGGAAGAGGGCATGAAACTCGTCTTTGAGCAGAGGTTCGTCCAAGGCGTAGTCCGGCACCCAACTGTTCGCACTGGCCGGGGTGCCCTCCCTGGCGAGAAAGTATTCTACCCCTTCTTCCCCCCATCTGGAATCCAAAATCTCTGTGACTTCGTTGATGCGCTCCTTCTGTGCCACTCCTGCGTGCCCTGGTCTGTCTCTGGCCGGACTCTGCGCCGTTCCGGGTTCCTGAAACCTGTGCGGTGCCTTGTAGGGAGTGAGCACCGATCTGTGGAATACCGGATGCATTCTGGAACCCTCCGGAAGCGCCAGCCTGAAGGCCACCGGGTTGACCTGCTCTTCGATTTGATAGGGCCCCAGTTGCTTATGCCCTAGTTTCTTCTTGGCCAACGACCTGGCCGGCACTGCGTGGGCTGCTAACCAGACCCAGTCCCCCACGTGTAGCTCTTCGCCAACCCTTCTGCGTTTGTCCGCTTGTACCTTGTATGCGTGCTTGGCCAGTTCTAGGTGGCGCCTCAGCTGATCGTGGACTTCCTGCAGTTCCGACGCGAACGCATCTGCCGTCTGCGGCTCCCCTTCCCCCAGCCTTTCCAGTCCCGGGAAGGTTCTGGGGTGCCTCCCGTTGTTGGCGAAGAACGGTGTGACCCCCGTGGACACGTGCTTCGTGTTGTTGTAAGCGAACTCGGCGAGCGGCAGGTAATCCACCCATGTCGCTGGCTGTTGATTTGCATAACACCTCAAGTACTGCTGCATGATGGCATTGACCCGCTCTGCTTGCCCGTTGGTTTGCGGGTGTCTCGCCGACGCCAGGTTGATCTTGACGTTCAGGAAGCCCATCAGCCGCTGCCAGAAATTTGAGATGAACTGCCGCCCCCGGTCGGACAGAATAGACCGTGGCAGACCGTGAACCTTGAACACGTGGTCTATGAACAGTTTGGCGGTTTGTTCCGCCGTGGCCACCTTCGCACACGGAATGAAATGTGCCATCTTGGAGAACAAGTCCACCACCACCAGCACTGCCGTCTTGCCCCTCGAGCTGGGCAGATCCGTGACAAAGTCCAGGGCCACCCTCTCCCAAGGTTCGGCCGGAGTTTGCAGCGGTTCCAACAGTCCGGCCGGCGGTCTAAGCACTGGCTTCGCCCTCTGGCAGGTGTCACACCTCGCCACGTAGTCCGCGACCTCCCTTCTCATTCCAGGCCACCAGAAATCCCTGGCTACTAGTTCCACCGTCTTCTCCTTGCCGAAGTGCCCTGCAGTGGGCGCGTCGTGCATCTGCTGCAGCACCTTGGCGCGAAGTTCGTCTCCCGGCACGTAGATGGCCCCTTTACGGATGAGCAATCCATCTCTCAGCTGGAAACCGTCGGCCGCTGCTTTGCCCCTTTGCACCTCTGAGATCTTTGCTTGCGCGAAGGAGTCCCCCTGCAACGCTCGTCGCACCGCCTCCAGATCCACGGTTGCCGCGGCGCACGCCCACACTGTTGGTGCGAAGATGTGCATGGCGGCCGCTGGCGTTGCTTCCTCCAGATACTGTGGCTTGCGGGAGAGAGCGTCCGCCATGATGTTGGTGTCCCCCGGGACATACTCTATTCGGAAGTCGAAGTTCGCAAAGAACTCAGCCCAACGTATCTGCCTTTGGTTCAGGAACTGTGCCGTGCGCCAGTGCTCTAGGTTCTTGTGGTCCGTGCAAACCTGCACCGTGTGCTTGGCGCCGATCAGAAAGTGCCTCCACGCCTTGAACGCTGCATGAATGGCCAGCAACTCCCTGTCCCATATGGTGTAGTTCTGCTCGGACTTGCTGAGCTTCCTGGAGTAAAACGCTCCCGGTCGCCACACCCCCTGCGGGTCTTTCTGCAGCAGGACCGCCCCCACGGCTCTGTCCGAGGCGTCAGTCTCCACCCTCATCGGCTTGCTGGGGTTGACATGAAGCAGCTGCTCTTCCGACGCGAAGAGACGCTTGAGTGCCTGAAAGGACTGTTCCGCCTGCTCTGTCCAAATGAACTTCTTTTTCTTGGAGCTAAGCGTGTCAGTGATGGCCGCCGTCTGCATAGCGAAGCCCTTGATAAACTTGCGATAGAAGTTCGCAAAGCCGACAAACCGTTGGACCTCCTTCCGGTTGCGCGGGCTCTTCCAATCCAACACCGCTCGAACCTTGGCGCTGTCCATGGCGAGCCCCTTGTCGGACAGCTTGTAGCCCAGAAAATCCACCTCCGTCACGTCAAATTGGCACTTCTCCAGCTTGGCGTAGAGCCTATGGTGCTTCAGCCTGTTCAGTACTTCCTTGACGTGTTTGTCATGCTCCTGTTGCGACTCCGAAAAGATCAGGATGTCATCTAAGAAACAGACGCACGTCTTGTAGAGAAGTCCCGCCAACACGTGATGCATGAATGCTTGAAAAACGTGGGAGCCATTTTGCAATCCAAAAGGCATAACTCTATATTCGTAGGTCCCCAGTGGCGTGAACATGGCTGTTTTCCACTCGTCTCCCTCCCGCATGCGAATGAGGTTGTACGCACCTCGCAGATCCAATTTGGTGAACACTCTGCCCTTCCGCACCTTTGCGAGGAGGTCGTCAATTCGGGGCATGGGGAAGTCCGACGGCTTAGTCACACTGTTCAAGGTCCTGTAATCCACTACGAGCCTCTTTTGGGGCGTATCCCGCTTCTTAACGAAGAACACCGGGCTGCCTCCCACCGCCTTGGACTCTCGGATGAAACCGCGCTCCAAATTATGATCTATGAACTCCTTGAGTTCTTGCAGCTCGTCCTCTGACATGGAATACAGTCTCCCCTTAGGCAGCGCCGCCCCTGGCAGCAGGTCAATCTTGCAGTCATATGGCCTGTGAGGGGGTAGCCTGTCTGCCTCCTTCTCGCAGAAAACTTCCAAAAATTCTGCGTACTTGTGGGGAATCGCTTGCAGTGTGCCTAGCAGTAGCTGTGACTCCTCTTCCTCTCCTTCCTGCCTGGGCACGATGCAGTGTTCAGCACAAAAGGAAGAGCCGAAGGTCAGCTGCCTCTGGTACCAAGCCAGCGTTGGGCTGTGTTTGTCCAGCCAACTCATGCCCAACACAATGGGCGTGTCCGACAATTGAGTGACGTTGAAGCTGATGACTTCTTGGTGATTCCCAAGTCGCATCACCATCGGTGGCGTCTGCTGCACCACTTGCCCTCCTAGCAGCTCCCTGCCATCCACCGTGACCACCTGCAGGGGCAGTGTGGCCGGCAGCAACTGTATAGCATGCTGGTTGACAAAGTCCTGCCCCATAAAGTCCGCATTGCTGCCTGAGTCAATGGTGATTGGCACGTCCATGGTGATGCCATTGGGCAGCTGGAGCGACGCGGTGAGCCTCACCACTGGTTTGGGCGGGAGGGGGTTCACGGGCTGTAAAATCTCTGGGGACTGCATCATTAATACGTCTGGCTGGGCCCCAGTGCCTCTTCCTCCAGCCAGACAGCGTCGTTTCCCTGCTGTGGTTCTCCTTGCTGCGTTGCTGCAGTCGCCATTGCTGAGGCTGCAGTGAGCTTGTGGAGCCTCTGGGGACACTCTTTCGCCATATGCCCTGGCTCCTCACAGACGTAACACTTCCTGTTCCCTCTAGGAGGCTTCGCTTTCACTGCTGCTGGTGCTAGGGCTCTGGTTGCTGACTGAGCCCTGGCACCTCCAACCTCCATCGGTTCAGCTCCTCCCCCTGGCGGAGGCGTGGATTGCGTACGTGCTGCTTCTCTGGGAAAGAAGGAGGAGCCCCTGGCTGGTTCGCGCCCTCCACGCCCTTCGTCCCTGCTCCACGGACGTCCTTCCAGCCGTACCCCCACTGCCAGCGCCCTCTGCACGACCTCCTGGGTGGTCCGGGGTCTCTCCCCCCTCGCAATCTCATCTTTTACAGAGCTGTTTAGTCCCTCCCAGAAAAGGTCTCTTACAGGAGTCGCATCTCTGTCCCATTCTAGGGCACTGGCCAAGGCGAAAAAGCGGGCATGGTACTGCCGTACGCTGGCCCTTCCCTGCTTCAGTCCATGAATCTGTTGCCGAGCAAGATCCACGTCAATGCTTGATAAAAAACACGCATCCATCGCTTTAATAAAGGCATTCGCATTTTGGAGCGCCGGATCGTTATCCCTCCATAAATTGCGCAGCCATGCTCTGGCATCCCCATGCAAATAAGACATGATGAACCCCACTTTCTCTTGCTCATCTCTAAAATCTTTACTCAGCAGTTGCAGTGCACACAGTACGTCTGCTTTAAAATTGGGATACTGTTGCAGGTTCCCATCGAAGTGAGAGACCAGACCGCCTGTGCGTCTCCCCAACCCAATCCCCTCTGGTTTGGGTGTCTGTTGCCCTTGCTTCGTAAGCACTTCCAACCTGACCTGGAGATCCCTGTAGGCGGCAGCTGCGTCCTCCTCTCTCTTCCTGGATGCGAGAGCCTCGGCATTCAGCTGTGACACTGCTTCTCTGAGTTCCGCTATCTGCTGTTCAGCCGTCATGTCGGCTGCCGTTCGTGAGCTCACTCGTAGGCACCTGCTTCTCTCCTCTCCTCGAGGCTGTAGATGCCCACAATACGTGAGACGGAGCTTACTGTCAAGGTTGCTTCAAGATCCTAGCTCACAGAGGATCACGCTAGCCAACGGTCATTAAGTAAAAGTCTTTATTGAGTTACAGTTTCCATTCTCAAGCTGCTGCGTGCAACCCTACGTCTAGTAGCTAGATCGGCGAAGCTCCGTCTGAATCTCCGCCCCTCGTACACCAACTTAATATCCTAGCCCTGCTCCACCTTTTCCGCCTGACTGTTCTTCTCTGGGTCCCTCTGCCCCCCTGGGTCTCTTCCTTCCGGGATTCTTCGGACGCTGACCCCCCGGACTCTCCTGTCTCCTTGCGCCGGGCTTTAGGACCCGGCTCTCTTTCCGGGCTGCCTACTGCGCTTCCTTCCTGTGCATTTGAACTTGGCGCGCGCGCCCAACCTTCCACCTTCCGTCTAACCGTTTCTTCGCTCCCAGATGGAGGTGTGGCCACCCCTGACTCGTGCCCTCCCTCCTGCTGTGAGCTGCCAGCGCTTGCCCCCTGGCTCTTTTCCTCTTCCCTGTTCTCTGGCGGTGACGCTGGACCCGATCTCCAACTGCTCTCCTCTGATTCCCCTCTGGCTCTATCTCCCTGGGGTGCCCCCCTAAACTCCCCCCTTGCCTTGGCCACTGGTGCTCCTTTCTGTGAATCCTCCGACTCACTGGAGAGACTCGGAGATCTCGGGTCGTCGTCATCGCTCATCCTTTCTTCTGCCTCCTCCCCTTCGCTCTCTGTTTCCTTCCTTGCCCTTGCCTCTGCTCCTGAACCCCTGACATATACGAACAAAGAAAACAGCAGGTTAAAAAGGCACAATACGTAAAATGCTAACAGCACAAATGAATCAGCTATCTGGCAATTTAGAGGGGACAGATGTCATAAAGTCCAGGGAGAATAGTGCAATCTTCACTTAGCACCTAAAATACATTAAAGAAGGAACCAGGCAATAACATTTGAAATGGGATATGCAAAGTATTGAAGCCAATACTTTGAATTGAGTCTGGATACAAGCTGGCAGGGAAGTCCTTTTAGTATTTGTATAATACTAAGAAAGCCCCAAATAATAAATGGAGAGAGCCCCAAATAATAAACCAGAGAACCCCGAATAATAAACTGAACACTAGACTTGGCACCAGTTGTATTTTCCAGATGCATTTCAAAGGTAGTCCTACCTGCCATGAAGTATAGGAACAAAGTCTGGAAGTTATCAGAGCATGGATAACTGTGGCAAGAACATCTCTCTCAAAACCTGATGAAAGGTGCTGATGAACTACACAACATCCAGCTGCAATGGCTGATACCGAAAAGGGAAAGTGTGATCCTGCTTGGAATAGGTTGAATGACACTTCCCAGGAGTTATAAACCATTAACCAGCAACATCTTTCTCTTGTTAGGTTGGGCTTTCTTGCAGTTTGTTCCATTATACAAAAACATTTTAAATGGATGTGAGCTATTTTGAGTGATTGCGGAAAGTGGGGAATATAAATATTGTAAGTGAATGAGCAAACATATTCAGAATTAAGCAACAGCAGTGGCTAAGAGTGCTTTGAACATTCCCCAAAGCTATATAAATGCTGTTGATGATTTTAACATTTTGCTTTGTCCCTTCCTAAGTCCCTAAATAACAACAACAACAAAAACACTCTGCATTTAACATTTCTAAATCACTTCAGTCAAAAATCTCCCTCCTGTCTGCTAAAGACAACTCCCCCAAGCAGCTGTGAATAATATTTTAAGGAATGATCAATGTTTTCTTGTCAGTAATGTATCCTTTGTGGAAGAATGTTTCTCTTTCTTCCTAAGGCTAACAGTTGAATTTATACAGCCAAAGATTTGATGAATGTAAGCTAATAAAACTATGGTGTGGTCATTCTTGATTCATTATCTTAATCTTATCATTAAGTGTATGAAGACTTTTAGGAAAAGATAAGCTTCCTTCCTTCCTTCCTTCCTTCCTTCCTTCCTTCCTTCCTTCCTTCCTTCCTTGCAGGCTTATTCATGTTATGTTTCCAAGTTCTTTTCTTAATATCCAATTTCTATGTTAGAGCCCATCTACTGAAATCCCTTAAACAAAAATTTGTATCAGTAACATCTGGCTATTAAGAAAAGAACATGGAAACATAACCTTGGAACTATAGAAACATTTTGCAGTTTAAAATGTGTATGTGTGTGTCCACACACTCATGGATAATTGTGGGCAGAAGACTTGAAGGGTCTTATATTGGATATGGACCTGAACACCTTGGCAGATAATAAACATTTGATAAACCAGCCAGATGTGCTGTTGGACAGCTCATCCTTATCAAGGCATCCTTATGAATGCAAAACTTCCAATCTTTCCCAGAGGGCAGAAAGGGGGGAGGGGACTGCAGCACTCTGAATGTTATTACTGCAGGATAACCAGCCTCTTATAACCAACCTGCTTAAGTCTAATTGATGCATGGAGGAGTCAATACCACAGAATAAGCTGTCCTGCTAGGCTTTGCTAGGTCATCTCCCCTCACCTTGGGAGGAAATAGGTAAACAAACCTATTGTTTTCCCCTCCTCTACCTGAGAAGCTGAGCATGTGAAGAGGTTTGAGATGTTTGTTCCAGCTCAAGCCACATGGCTCTCACCAGTCACTCTTGATTTCCTATACCAATAATTTAGGAACCTGCATTAGGTTTTACTGTCTGTGCAACTTTTGGGGAGTTTGTAAGAAAACTTTTTTTTAACTTGCCAAATGTGGGGTCTTTTTCCTGTGCTGGGGGATGAGGGAAACTTTGGAAATAAACTTTTAAAGAGGACATTTTGGAACTCACTTGTAGAGGCATATTTTGCTGATTTAACAGCCTATATTTCCGTTTTACTTTGTTGCGTACTTTGTCACTTTCATTCTCTACAAAGTTTCTCTCATCAAATACAGTGGTACCTCAGTTTTTGAATGCTGAAAACCCGGAAGTAAATGCTTCGGTTTTCAAACAAGTCTCAGAAGTCGAACATGCTACGCGGCTTCCACTGAGTGCAAGATCTGGAAGCCTAGCTGTCGGCTATTAAGGTTTCGGTTTTTGAACATTTTGGAACTTGAACGGTCTTCCAGAATGGATTAAGTTCAAAAACCGAGGTGCCACTGTAGTACTTGCCCAAACTTGGATCTTGTGTCATGACTGGTTAGATGCAGGGGAATGGATTGGGGGAATCAGCTGGAGAACCACCAAGGAAGAAGGCTCAGAGCCAAGGGAGCGGTGGTGGGACAATGATAAGTGCTCAGAGGGAGAAGAAGGAGAAGATTGGGAAGAGGAGGTATCAGAAGCTGAAGAGGTAACAGGGCCTAGTGAGCTGGGAGAGTCCAGAACTTGAAGCAGGAGAGTGGGATGAGGGAGACCAGGAGTCAGAGATGAGTCAGGAAGGTGGACAGTCATGGCTGTTTCCCCATCCTGCTGTGATAAGCGCCACTCCCCACTTGTTGGTCAGAACCAGAAGAGGCATGAAAAGGATGGAGGATAGGTTGGCTGCATGCAGACATGGTGTCTGATAGCTTGGGAAGGCCCTGGGAAGGAGGGGATTGGCGGGCAGTCTCAACAACTGAGTTTCAAGAAGACCACAGGAATGAGCTGCTATGCTCATTAGGCCTGACACTCAACCAAGTCTGTGGAAATCATGTTTTTGCTAGTAAAAGAGTTAACTCCAACTTTGAACTGTGTGATTACTGACCAGGACGCTCCTATAATATCTTGGCATACAGGAATTCTCCTTTTATACCTTCCCTCACCCCTTGAACCAACAATTACTGATCTCTAGCGTTTTGCTCAGTAAATGGTACCTTACTGGATTTTATTTTCAGTTGACATAATTCTAATTTCCCTCATCAAGGCACTTGATAATATTAGACTAATTCAGAAACACCTGATACAATGGTTGCTTCACGTTGTTCTTACTGAAGCAAATCAATCAGCAAAGTCCTGGAAACTATAAATATATTCATAAAAATATCATCATGATTTATCTTTGCAGCAGCATTCACAACAGACACCATCTGTGGGCTTGAGTAGGTCAACTTCTCTAAGTAAACAGAGTGTTTCAGAATGAACTTTTGTGCAAGAAAATGCAGAAATCTGAAGTCACCACACTACTTACAAGGAAAACTGTGATTGTTTGTTTAGAATATAATGCCTCTCCCTAATATTTTATTAAACACATTCTTGGATTTGCTGTGAAAATTTTGCATAAGGAAAACCTGAGGTGAATTGGGAAGTTCCATCCTGCTTAGATGAAATATCTGAGTGATTTTGGAGAAAACCCAGATATAGTTTCCGATAAGATCAGAAAGAATTCTCAGGGATGCTTCACATATGGGACGTAATGAATTTTCTCTGCCTGGCAGCGAATTTTGGGAGAAAGGTATATGCAACTGTAATTGATTCTGGTGTTTTACACACTCTCTCGCTCTCTGTGTGTAATGTGCTATGTGTTCTAATATTGTTCAATAAACCACCTTGGCATTTCTTTGAAATGAATGGCAATAGACAAATAATTTGAATGAATGAATGAATGAATGAATGAATGAAGGCTGAGCTGACCTTCCTCCATTTTTTGTCTTGCTAATGGGCAGTGAAATGGGAGGTAATTTTGGCAATTTTCAGCTAGGAGAGGGCAAAATCCAGCAGCCAGGTGGTAGCCATCCGTTCCCCAAGTCCTTTCAGAATAATGTCATGCTGAGAAAAGTTCCAAAGGAAAGATCAGTGGCATCAGCCACTTAGAAGAATGGCAACAAATAAAGTTGAGTGAAGGGAGGTGATTTGGTGGCATCTCTCACTGTCCTGACACACATACATAGACACATTTTGAAAGTTTGCTCTCAGCCTAATGTGTACTTTGTTGCTCTTGATTATTTCTAATTGGACTCCTGCTGTGGCGAAGCTGACAAGGATCCCTTTCAGACTTTGCCTTTAGAGTTATTCAGTTTCACTACACTGGAAGAGCACTCGGGTATCTCACCATGTTTATCTGATAGCCAAGATGCGCACAAGAGGACTTATTTCTAAATTAAAGCACATAAGTTGGCCCTTGGTGTCACTTGTGGAGTGCCATAAAACTATTTAAATATCCTCAGGAGAGCCACATCATAAATAGTTTCTAATAATAATAATAATAATAATAATAATAATAATAATAATAATATATCATTTATTTCCCCAGCCACTCTGGGTGGCTTTCAACAGAATATTAAAATACAATAGTCTATTAAACATTAAAAGCTTCCCTAAACAGGGCTGCCTTCAGATGTCTTCTAAAAGTCTGGTACAGTGGTGCCTCGCAAGACGAAAAGAATCCGTTCCGCGATTCTTTTCTTATAGTGGTTTTTTCGTCTTGCGAAGCAACCCCATTGGCGGCTAAGAGGATTAGCGCTATTAGCGATTTAGCGCTATTAGCGGCTTAGCGGGCTTAGCGGCTAAGCTGTTAAAAGGCTATTAACAGCTTAGCCGCTTTGAAAAAGGGGGAGGGGAAGCGGGGGGGGGAATGGCGAGACTCGCAAGACGTTTTCGTCTTGCGAAGCAAGCCCATAGGGAACTTTGTCTTGCAAAGCGCCTCCGCGACGGAAAACCCTTTCGTCTAGCGGGTTTTCCGTCTTGCGAGGCATTCGTCTTGCGGGGCACCACTGTAGTTGTTTTTCTCTTTGACATCTGGTGGGAGGGCGTTCCACAGGGTGGGCGCCACTTCCAAGAAGGCCCTCTGCCTGGTTCCCTGTAACTTGGCTTCTCACAGCGAGGAAACCACCAGAAGGCCCTCGGCACTGGACCTCATAGAGCTCATTATATATCCAAACATCCTGGTTATGGTTTTATATGCTAGCCATCTGTAGCTGGTGAAAATCCTGGAGGTTATGGTCAGTTTCATCCAATGTTGGACCTTACAGCCTTACGAAAGGAGGCAGGAGGCATGCCTCCCTGTAGCTGGGTAGGCATTAAAGCAAATCTGCACAGATCCCTGAGCCAAGAAAACACAGTCACACCCGTGTTTATTGTCGAGGCAAAATCTCAGCTTGACCTGGCAGCTCAAGGTCAAGAGAAACTAGTAGTTCTTGAATGTATAGGGCATATCCTGAGATATTTCAGGCACACGGCGTAACCTGGGTTGCTCAGCACAGCTCAGATCCAACAGTCCCCACTTCTAACCCTAGTGGCTGCTAATGGTTTTAGGTTTCAAGGAGAAGGAGTTTGCTTGCTCATCACTCTATGTCAGGCTTCCTCAACCTCGGCCCTCCAGATGTTTTGAGACTACAATTCCCATCATCCCTGACCACTGGTCCTGCTAGCTAGGGATCACGGGAGTTGTAGGCAGAAAACATCTGGAGGGCCGAGGTTGAGGAAGCCTGCTCTATGTGATACCCAACTAAGTTTTACTCAGAGTGAACCCACTGAAATTAATGAACCCAGCTTTGGCATGTTTCTTAAGACCAATGGGTGAATTCTGAGTAAAGCATAACTGAATGAGAATATAAGATGAGACTCCTGGATCAAGTCTATGCTCCATCTAGCTCAACATCCTGTGGCCACCCATATGCCCATTGGAAGCCTACTACTAAGACAACAGCAGTCTACCTGTTGTGATTATCACAGTCTACTGTGATTATCAGCAGCTAGCATTGGGATGCATAACGCCTCTGACTGTGGAGACTGGTAACCTCCATCTACTGTCAGGGGGCTACATAAAGCCACTTCCGACCTAGGGAGGAGGTGGGGTTGTGGGCTTCACGCACCTTCCCACACTCGCGGGGGCTGGCTTCAGCCATTGGTCGCCATCAAGGGGCCTGGTAGGAATTTTCCCAACTGGCAGATTGGCACCAGCCACTTGGTTTTCGCCTACCTCATTGCAAACCGTCACAACTCCACGGTATTGGTGGTTAGGCATTGGTGGGGGGTTGTTATGCAGATGAGGGGGGAAGGAGCACCATCACCTCCCCCCAAATCAAAGGGTAGGATTCCGGGGGGCGTGGCCTTGTCCTAAGCCTATGGATGTGTGGGCCCACGGCACGCCCCCATGTGGTGACCCCGGGGGAGGTCCTAGTTGACGTGCATCAGCAGGACTCCCCCTACTGGTGGTTAACCCTCACCGGCCTTCAAGCATGCAGGCTGAAGCCGGTTAGTTGTTAGGACCAATGCCTAAGCCAATACCGCTCAATTCCTGTAATCAATAAAGTTGTGGCCTAATTTGACCCATTAACTTGAATTCTTATGTCTCGTGTCTTTATTTCTGAGGGGGGAGGCGGGAACTCGCCACACAACACTAGTGGAGATGGCCAGTATATATACATAATACACATGCATGACAAACACGTGCACTTGGCACTCTCAGTGCCATAGCACTGAGATCAGAGGTAAGTCCTTTAGGTCAAAAGAGATCCCTCCTGATGCCCATTAGAAAGGATCTCCAAAGAGCAGGCCAACGGATTTATCTCTCAATCTTAGTGCTAAGCACTATTGTGCTAAGATCAGAGATAAAGCTGTCTGTTCTTTAAGACTAAAAGGCACTCTCATGCTAATGCTGGAGGATCTTAAAAGAGCAGACAAACAGCCTTATCTCTGATCTTAGCACTGTGGAGCTTAGCGCTAAGATCAGAGGGGGGAAAACATTCCTGTGGTTGCTCTTTAGAGAAGGGGCTGGTTTACATATGCTTTTTCGTCACCTAATTACTTTAACATCAAGTGGCGACTTACGTGTGTGCCTGAGTCAGCACAGATCAAACACCACGGAAATAAGTTTCTTATTAGTGCACATAACTTCACACATAGTGCTTGTCAGTGGTCTATTTACATGCACTGAGATGCAATTGTTGACTGATCAACTGATGTACATGCATATATGGGCCTGCCCACACCATACCTAGGTAAACAGGGGAGGGGAGCTGCTTCTGTCTCTCAACACATTGGTGGTGTGCTATTTATTGCATAGGGAGCAATTTTTAGATACAATACGATACGATAATCTTTATTGTCATTGTCCCATACGGAACAACGAAACTGAAAAATCTACATCAGACATTCAAAAACCAACAAGCCTGCTATCCCAGCTATCCCAACCTGGTTAGCCCCCTAAAAACTCTGATACCCCATTTTTAAATACAATATACCCCCATAGAGACACCTTATACTGCAGTTTAAACCAAAATCGCATTTGGGTAGAAACTGTTTCTCAGGCAGCTAGTCCTAGTCTTTATAACCCTGTACCTTCTTCCAGAAGGCAGAAGCTGAAAGAGATCATTTCCGGGGTGCGCACTATCCTGCGCTATCTCTGCAGCTTTCTTATGGCACCTGGAAGCATAAATTTGATCTAAGGTGGGAAGACTGCACCCAATTATTCTCTCTGTAGTCTTTACAACCCTGGACAGCACTGTTTTTTCCCTGACCGTGCAGCTCCCAAACCACACACACACACACACAGATACTGCTGCAACCAAATGCCCTTTGGAGCATTAATGCAAATAAGTCGCCAGTGGTATCCAATAACAACCAAATTATTTGCATATATATGAGAGTTGATCGCCCTTGTAGTTTTTGTTTTAATGTACAGCTTAAACCTAAACTACATTAGTTGGACTTGGAGCCCAATCAATCCCATCCTCCTTTCCATATTGACGGCTGCTCCACAAAGGAGTGTTTGTTGTGACGTTCTTACATGACACATGGGACGTGGGTGGTGCTGTGGTCTAAACCACTGAGCCTTTTGGGCTTGGAGATCAGAAGGTCAGCGATTCGAATCCCTGCGATAGGGTGAGCTCCCTTTGCTCGGTCCCAGCTCCTGCCAACCTAGCAGTTCAAAAGCACACCAGTGCAAGTAGATTATGGGAAGGTAAACAGTGTTTCCATGTGCTGCTCTGGTTTCCATCACGGTGTTTTGTTGCTCCAAAAGTGGTTTAGTCATGCTGGCCACATGACCTGGAAAGCTGTCTGTGGACAAATGCCGGCTCCCTCAGCCTGAAAGAGAGATGAGCACTGTAACCCCATAATCACCTTTGACTGGTTAAATACAGGGGTCCTTTACCTTTTTTACCTTATGTGACAGATATCCCACACTACACCTAGGTGGAGAGTCAACTGCTGTGTTAGAGCACAAAATAGGGTGTTGCAGGATTAGGGACAGAATGCCTGAAACTTCCATTCCACTGGGTCAAAACACCTATGGATCCCTTGAGGGATCCCTCATCTAGGCCACCCTGAAGTTGGCATGACAAAAAGATACCCAAAAGTGCCCCTACCTCCTACCCTGGAATTTGGGCATGGTGCTGAATCCACTCTTCCACTCCTTTCCAGTCCTATTTATGATTGCCCTGTTCCCCCCCCCCCATTAAAATAAATGAATCAGCTTAGTCATGACTTGGGAAAGAAGCAAAGCTACCTCACTCTGGATCTGACCCTCTACATGCTGGGGCTAAAGTACATATGACCTCCTTTCTTATCCTCCCTCTTCTTTTGCCACCTTTTGGACTTTCTGCAGATTTCAAGAAAAATGCATTTTTCTTCAATGACTGCCTTGGCGTTTCCCAGTGGACAGTTAACTATCTAGGGTCTCCGAAATTTACACTGGCTTCTTTCAATTCAGAATTTTATTTGGGGGTTTTTTAATCACCAGCTCTCTGGATTGATCTAAGGAAACAAGGCAGATGAAAGGTTAAAGTTTCATTTGAAATGTAGTGTGGTAGATCCCTTGAAATTCTGGCAAAACCCCTGGGAGTCAGATGTTGTTAATTACTACTGCCAAGTGAGGCTGCTTTTCTAGTTCTGCAAGATAATTGCATAAATAATGAAGGGGTCTAATTTGACAGAGGTCTCATTATTAATGTATCTCCATGGGATGAATAGTTCATTCATCATTTTGCAGTAGTCAGATTATCTGCTATTATTTCTCACTTTCACTAGAATCTACAATCTACATCTCTTCACTGCCAAACCCACCCATTTACATGCATCTTCTCCATCAAAATCTCCTTTCACAGGGGCATAAGTTGTAAACATTTCTTAGGGGGATTGCCAAAGTCAGTCGTAGAAATGACCCATTGAAATCAATGGACTTACACTCATGAGTGTGACTGATGTTGGATATCACTTCTAAGATATAAGGTATATAGATTTTGGGGTCTCATTCAAAGTTTCATAGTTTTGCCTACTTTTTAGGCTGTGTACACACTGACCCATTGTAGCACAAAAAATGTAGTTTTTCTCAGTCCGGAACTGTCCATGCTCATCCTCAACATGCTGCTTTCAATCTATGTAGATTGATGCTAGAAGAAGAAGAAGAAGAGTTTGGATTTGATATCCCGCTTTATCACTACCCAAAGGAGTCTCAAAGCAGCTAACATTCTCCTTTCCCTTCCTCCCCCACAACAAACACTCTGTGAGGTAAGTGGGCCTGAGAGACTTCAGAGAAGTGTGACTAGCCCAAGGTCACCCAGCAGCTGCATGTGGAGGAGCGGAGACGTGAACCCGGTTCCCCAGATTACGAATCTACCGCTCTTAACCACTACACCACACTGGCTCTCTAGACCAGGCATAGGCAAAGTCCGGCCCTCCAGATGTTTGGGACTACAATTCCCATCATCCCTAGCTAACAGGACCAGTGGTCAGGGATAATGGGAATTGTAGTCCCAAACATCTGGAGGGCCAGATTTTGCCCATGCCTGTTCTAGACCCTACTGTCTCAAGGGTGGGTGTGCTTACTTGATGCATATTTGAAAACATTCCCCTTGATTAGATTCTTGCAGTCCTGCTATACCCATAACATCATTGGGCAGGTGTGGATATACCTACCATTGCCAGGACTGCCTACAACTGTTTTCAAATTGACACACTGTGAGGCAAGGCAGAATCGATCTGCAACCAGAAAAGAAAGCTTTTCCAGGGCAAAAAACATGCAAGAAATCTAGATGGTTTGTGGACTATGAAGAAGCAAGTACAGTGGTACCTCTGGATGCGAACATGCTACATGACCCGGAAGCTGTACACCGGCTCCCTTGGCCAATAAAGCGAGATGAGCGCCGCAACCGCAGTTGATCACGACTGGACCTAATGGTCAGGGGTCCCTTTACCTTTTCCTTACCACCACCCATTCATTTAAATCAGCCCCCTCCCCATCTTACAGTCTCTCCATAGTTCTTGATTTCTTTCTGCTGAAGAGAGTAACAGAGGGGTGGGCATCTATAAATGCATATCAATGTCAGGGACCATGCTGAGGAGAGGTGCACTGAGGAAGCCACCCCCTCTTCTTGACCCTGATCCTGCATCTTCTCAGGAGCAGGAGAACAGTATAGATTTGGAACAGTGGTTTGCAGAAGGGCATAGTTCAGAAGGCAGAAGCTGGGAAATACTGGTTGGGGAACAGCTAGCAAAAGAAACACTGGAAGAGAGAGGGTTAAGAGATTCACAGTCTCTGGACAGCATTCCCACCCTATCCCCAAGGACAACAAGAGCTCAGAGACTGTTAGAACAGAAAGCACAGAGGGTACAAACTCAGATGACAAGATGTACGTATGACGTAGATTAATAGGGACGGAGGTGGGTGTTAGCCTTAATTGGGAGCACCACCATTCTAGGTTTGTGTGTCACTGTGTTTACCAAAGAAACTAACTGATAAGAATTTCCTTTTGTTCGATCTGTTTATTACTGCCACGGGGGAGGAAGCTGATTCCCTGCAGCCTGACAATCAATTTTAAAACCTTTGTGATAGAAAATAGTAGTCTTGTACTGGAGATAAGTTAGAAGAGTCTCTTGAGATCGCTCTCTGCAGTGGCGGACCTTGAGGTCTCAAAATTTCAGCAGTGCCCTGTGCAATGCCAAAATATGACACCCCCTGCCTTTCACGCTCCATTCTAAATAATAGTTGTCAACCCCTGCGGCTCCACACCCAGTGCAGCTGAATCGATTGCACTCTCCTAAATCTGCCTCTGATCTCTGGACTGGTTTGCATACGGTCTGAAACTGAACTATGGCTTTCTTTGTGCAAATGTGCAAACATGCAGGGTTCCAGAGAGGAGATTACGGCTGCTTTGCTCCTGCTCTAGTCATCCTGCTGCTATGTGGCTGGAGCTAAGCCTTGGTGTGGCTGACTGAAGTCAGGTTTCTGAACCCAGGCTTGTGATTTGTCTTGTTTCACAGCTCATAGTTAGCCTGGAGAAGAGAAACCTCAAGTCCAAGTGTGGATGACATGCTGAAGCAAACCATATCTTAGCTCACAGCAGCAGGTGGGCTGATAGAGAAGTCAAGTGGCCACAATATTCTTCTGATAAAGCTCATGCAGTCACACTAAGCTGTGATCTGGCTTAGTGTCATGTGCAAACCAGACCTCTCTATTCCACCAGGAATAGCCATTGGGTTCTGCCCTGATTTAAAGCTGCTGTTCACAAATCAAGGCACCTAATTTGCACATTATACAAAATCTATTTAATTATGCAAATCAAGTGCACTGACTGTTGGTTGCAAGGTCTGCCACTGGCTTTGTGTCTGCTCCTGGCAACTGCCTCAGGAACTTGGGGAAGAATCGGCAAATGCATCGTTTCACCTGTTTGCTTGTGCTTTCTTTTCAGACAACAACAAAGCCCGAGGGAGAGCTCTCTGTGGTGGACTTGCATTCTCATTAGGCATAAAATTTGGGTCAGCTCATCACACATGATTGCTAGGAGGATGCTGGTATTACCTCACTGCTTCCTGCAGCAAAAAGCAGGGGGGTTTTCAGCCACAACTCACCGGAACTCAGTTCCGGCACCTCTCAAGTGGGTGCCATCACCATTATAAGAGAACAAGGGAGGCGTTCATGGTGAGTTCTGGCATCTCTTTTTCTAGAAAAATAGCACTGGCAAACACAGAATGCATGCATGTAACACATAATAATAATAATAATAATAATAATAATAATAATAATAATACCCCAACAGAATATTAAAAACACGATAAAACATCAACCCTTGAAAACTTTCCTAAACAGGGCTGCCTTCAGATGCCTTCTAAAAGTCAGATAGTTATTTATTTCCTTGACATCTGATGGGAGGGTGTTCCACAGGGTGGGCACCACTACCAAGAAGGCCCTCTGCCTGGTTCCCTGTAACCTCGCTTCTAGCAGTGAGGGAATTGTCAGAAGGCCCTTGGAGTGGGACCTCAGTGTCCGGGCTGAAGGGTGGAGATGCTCCTGCAGGTATACTGAAGGAGAACACATCAATGTACACATATTAAAGGAAGCTGGTCACACTGTGTTTCGCAGATGTGTGTGAAACTATTGTTTAAAGATGCAGGTATATGATGCATGTGTGATTTCCTCTGTGGTAATGCCAGACTTTCCAACAGAAATCATAATTGTGATGGTTTTCCAATCCACATTTTCCTGTTCATCACTACTCACTTACACACACAAACACACACACACAATCTACTACACGTACAACAAAAGATTTGTTACTTTAAGTGGTGGAAACAAAGTCCTGTGAAATGGCATCATCCTCATTAGAGTTTTTGTTAACAATTAATATCTCTGGCAATCTTACACTTGTCTTCATTAGAGCCCCTTTCAGGAATTATCTTGCTGGAGTAGCTTGCAGGCAGTCCTGACAAAAAGAATATTGTTAATCTAAGTTAGTTTCAATCATGAGGAAAACAAAGCAATGGTCTGAATCTGTCACATCATGACAATTTCAATCTGTAAGCTTCGCGATGCAATGATGTGGAAAAATTAGACCAAACAAGCTGCGGAGGCACTGGCTGTAAGCTTCAAAGGAAAGGTTAATGTAAGTTAAATATTGATGTGTCAGCAATAAGGATTATAACAATTACACATTCACACAAATGCCAGCTGGAGTTTATTCATCTTTTCTGACCCTGACATGTCTTCACAACTGAAGGTTCACAACTGAAGACATTTCCCTTAAGTCAGCAACCCACACATAGATGGAGGACACTCAGAAATATTTGTAACAGGATGGTGGAGAGTTCATCCCAAAGAGAAAATAAATTCAGAGCTTCTTTTGAGAGCCATGGGGTTCCACACCCCAAAATACAGCAATTTCTTAGGTTAGCACCCAATTTTCCTCTAGTGGAAGGCCTCTGAAGAAGATGCCAACATTGGACAAGGCTCCCATACTATGAAAGGAGTAAGGGCTGATCCAGAACAGGGGTAGACAACCTAAGGCCCGGGGGCTGGATGCGGCCCAGTTGCCTTCTCAATTCAGCCCACGTACGGTCCGGGAATCAGCATGTTTTTACATGAAAAGAATGTGTCCTTTTATTGAAAATGCATCTCTGGGTTATTTGTGGGGCATAGGAATTCGTTCTTCTTCTTTTTTCAAAATATAGTCTGGCTCACCACATGGTCTGAGGGACAGTGGACCCGCCCATGGCTGTAAAAGGTTGCTGACCCCTGATCCAAAACAATGACTCTTGGCTCCCTATCAGATGTAACTTCCACCCATAGTATTCCTTCTCCCCTGGATTATGAGTTTGTTTATTAGCTTGCATCCAGTCCATTGCAAACCCCAGCCACAAGTCTTAGCACTTCCACGACTTTGTCTGAATCTGATGAAGTGAAGACATTGACCTGTGTGCCATCAGGGAACTGTGATCATACTACACCCCAGAGAGCCAGTGTGGTTTGGTGGTTAAGAGCGGTAGACTCGTAATCTGGTGAACTGGGTTCGCTTCCCTGCTCCTCCACATGCAGCCGCTGGGTGACCTTGGGATAGTCACACTTCTCTGAAGTCTCTCAGCCCCACTCACCTCACAGAGTGTTTGCTGTGGGGGAGGAAGGGAAAGGAGAATGTTAGCCACTTTGAGACACCTTCGGGTAGTGATAAAGCGGGATATCAAATCCAAACTCCTCTTCTTCTTCTCTGCAGTACAGTATAAGTGGACAGGAGAGAGCCCTGTGGCAACCTATGGTTAATTGCCAATTGTCAAAGCAATGGACTCCCAACACCACCTTCTAGAACTGTGTGTGTGTCCAGGTTGGAATAAAAGCTCTGAAACAGTGTCCCCTAATCCTCATCTCGGATAGCTGACCTCCAGCTTCCAAGTGAGAATATCAAAAGACCCCGATGACAATACTTACAATATTGATACTTACAAGCAAACTGTAAAAAGGGAAGGGAGGAGAATGACATGCTACCAGCCAGGACCAAAAATATTACTCTTCTCAGGGATGGTACCTTCCTTCTTTTGGTATGTTCAATTTTAATTTTCATTCAATTGCATTACTTTTTCTTTCAATTCACCTATTACTTACATGCTATTGAATTACATTTTTTATCAAAATAAATAAATTAAATGATGACTATTTAAAAAATGCTAATGACTTTGAGAATTTAGTCCTCACATCTCCCTTCCCTTCCCTTTTTGTTCTTTCTAAAATCTTTTTAAATTCTTCATTTTATTCCTCTCATATCCATCCTAAAGATGATCCCTCGCCATGAACAAAAGACCTCGGATTCACTATCTAAAAAGCGTCAATGGAAATTATCTAGATTCTAGATTATTTCCATTGACTCTTCTAGAACAAATGGTTTGAGGATAGCAGCCTTGATTACCAGCATAGCTGTCAACTTTTCCCTTTTCTTGCGAGGAATCCTATTCGGAATAAGGGAATTTCCCTTAAAAAGGGGGAAACGTTGACAGCTATGATTACCAGTCTTTCTAATATGTTCTGTTTGAAACTGGCAGATGTAACGTTTCCTTTCCCTTTCCTTTTTTAAAAAAAGCCATTTCCTTTGGATAAATCTCAATCAGTTCCCTGGTCTCAGGTAGAAAATTAGTTCTTAAAAAATATTTGACCCCGAAGGCTGAAACCGTTGTATTAAAACTGCTGACTCTGCATTCCTCCCTCTCCTCCGCCTTTTGGGAGGGCAGGAGAATGGAAAGTCCCATATTTTCCAAAGACATTTAAACAATAATAATGCAGCAATTTTATAGACCTATAAACATTTCTTATGAGAATGTTTCTATGATGAGGGTTTTAAATTAATGAAAGTAATATTTCTTTTTTAAAAAAAACCACACAAAACAACAACGCCCCAGCAGGAACTATAAATGCAAAAGAATCTGGATCTCTATTAAATACGTCTTTCATGCAAGCGTTCTAATACCAGACAGAAACCAAGGACCTGATTTGGGTAGAAATAGCAAATCTGTTTTAATATGTAGAGCCTGAGATGGTTCTCAAACCCTCAGTGAGTTAAGGATTTCCCTTGCTTGTGAAGAAAGGTTCTGGCAGCTTGAGCGGAGAAGCCCCATAGTGGGTCCAACAGTGAATAAAGGGGTTACTCTATGTGCTGTACAGTGGTACCTCAGGTTACATACGCTTCAGGTTACATACACTTCAGGTTACAGACTCCACTAACCCAGAAATATTACCTCAGGTTAAGAACTTTGCTTCAGGATGAGAACAGAAATTGTGCAGCAGCAGCACAGCAGGAGTGGGAGGCCCCATTAGCTAAAGTGGTGCTTCAGTTTAAGAACAGTTTCAGGTTAAGAACAGACCTCCAGAATGAATTAAGTTCTTAACCTGAGGTACCACTGTAGAAGGAAGTGAGAGGCAGGTGGGGCTCTTCAAACTGGGAAGGTGGTCCATCTAGGAGCAGGAAGAATCTGGCCCTAAACCTCTGCTTCCTCATGGCTATACTCATTAATGTGAAAGGCTCTACCTGCCCCAGAAAAGCCTCCTAGGTAATGGGATTCTGGATTCCAGACCACAAGAAAAGGTCCTTTTCACAAGTTACATTAAGAATACATTTTTTGGTAGGATTGTCACCCAGTGAAAGAAATTCCCATCAGTAAACCAGGTGAGTTTTAGTCAGTTCATTGGAAGTTGGTGGGCTCTCCTTCACTGGAGGTTTTAAAGCAGAATTTGGGTGGCCATCTGTCATGGATGCTTTGGCTGAGATTCCTGCATTGGACTAGATGACCCTTGTGGTCCCTTCCAACTCTACAATTCTATGATTCTAAATCTGCACACAGATTTGTGTGACTAATGCAATAAGGTAAAGATAAGGGAACCCTTACCATTAGGTCCAGTCATGACCGACTCTGGGGTTGCAGCACTCATCTCACTTTATTGCCCAAGGGAACTGGCGTACAGCTTCCAGGTCATGTGGCCAGCATGACTAAGCTGCTTCTGGCAAACCAGAGCAGCGCATGGAAACGCCGCTTACCTTTCCGCCAGAGCGGTACCTATTTATCTACTTGCACTTTGATGTGCTTTCAAACTGCTAGGTTGGCAGGAGCAGGGACCGAACAACGGGAGCTCACCCCGTCACGGGGATTCGAACCGCTGACCTTCTGATCAGCAAGTCCTAGGCTCTGTGATTTAACCTGCAGTGCCACCCGCGTCCCGACTAATGCAATACTGCTTAATAAAAGAGCAAGCTTTACTAGATTTTTAGATGACTCACAAAGAAGGAGCATCTCACTTCTGTTTCTCCCTTGATTTCTAGGCACAGGTTTGAGAGGGGGTTTTTGTTCCACCACTTTCCCCTGGAAAAACCAATGTTTACCACTGAGGGCTTCTTCACACTGCTCTTTTGCCCTGCTCTTTCCACGCACAGGTCCATGCTTTAAAGCTCTGTGTCCGAGAGCTTTTTCTTTTGCCAAGAAGCCTTCCCCACGAAAACCCACTCTTTAGTGCTTAATCGGAGCAAACAGCAATTCGGGTTTTATGAAAAATTGCTGTTTGTTCCCATTCAGCTTTAAAGAGCAGGCTTGCCCCAGGACTGTGAAAGAGTCCCTAGTGTTCAATTCAGTGTAGCCACTGAACCCTGAGTTACAACATAGATTTGTACAATAATAAGTGATACTTGAAAAACATCTTAGAGAGGTCTTTTCTAATCAGAACAAAATGTTTAATCAGCCTCAGTTATATGCTGCAACCAGCTCACCCATTTGATTTAATATAAACGGATGGAAAAACCTATTATGAGTTAAATGAAGAGAGCTACATTTTAATTATTATTTTTCTCTCAGTTCAAGTGGGCAAATCTAATTTCTGTGGAGAAACAGTAAAGCACTTTCTATAGCTGGAGGGGAGCAGTTGTAAACAAATTGATGGCACATTTTTCAAGGACAAGAATGCTTGAAACTGTTTGACCGATTATATTGCTAATTCTCGAGTCTTCCAATAAGAAGCAACAACAATCTCATTAGTCTTATAAGAGGATCTAAGAAACCTAGCAAATGTGATGGTTATTCTGAACATGGCATCACTTGTGACTCATATGATAAAGAAGCAGTTCACTTCTCTTTCTTGGCCACTGAAGCCCAGAGGAACCAAACTTCAAATGGAAAAAGTAGGTTGCTACTGCAATCCATTAAAAGGGGGCAATTTGTGGGATAACCAGTCTCATGTAACCAAGGTGCTTAAGTCTAATTAACACATGAAGGGGTTAATGCCATAGAGTAAGCTGTCCTGCCAGGCTTAGCTAGGTCACTCCCCCACAACCTTAGGAGGAAAGTAATCAATCCTTTGCTCCCCTTTCAGACTACCTGAAAAGTTCAGTGTGTAAAGAGGGCTGAGCTGGTTCCTCCAAGCTCAGGCCACATGGCTCTAACAAGCCTTTCTTGAGTTCCTATTGTAACTAAGCCAAGTTTTACTTCCTCCATTTTCTGACTGATGTGTAGAAAAGCGCATGAACCTGACCTTTGAAGACTTAGTAAATAGTTTTTAACCTACTAAATGTGTGGTCTTTTTACATGCTAGGGGAAGAGGGAAATTTTGGAAGGGTGTATTTTATAGGTCTAACAGCCTATATTTCCACACTTTACTTTGCTGAATATATTGTGATTCTGATTCTGCACTGGGGTTCTCTCACCAAAGGGTACTTGCCTTAAACCTAAATCTTGGCATCTAGGAATTGTTTTTTTAATACCTATTTTTCTTTTCTTTTGACAACCTCCACAACTGACAGCAGATTTTGGGGGTCTGTTTGAGTGATTGGGGTAGGGCAAACTCCCCAATATCCTGGTCCACTATGGGTGACTACATCATAAATGAAGAAGGGCACACGTGATGAGACCATACTGAAAAGGGTGTTATAGAGAGCAGTTTGCCTGCTCTTCCTATACCTGTTGTGATAAATCATCACAAATTGCAAGCAGGGTTTTGAGCTTCTCCTATTGTTGTGAGGTGGCCATGTGTGAGTGTGTGTCTCTGTGTGTAATTTCCTTTCCAGTAAACATTTGAGGACCTCTCTGGCTGCCCATGCTTCCTGACCAGAAAAAGACCCATGGGAAGAGATACCAAGGATTTAGTTGAAGAGCAGGCATGCAGATGGGCTGCAACAGATTATTTGCAGAATGAAAGGGCATTTTGCGAGCACCCTATGGCCACCTCAAAGGTACAGTAAGTGCAACAAAAACCTTGCACCTGCCCACAAGAATTTCACCATTTTTTAATCTCCCCTTTAATAATACTGGAATGCAATTTCCTTTCTCATTAATTGAGAATGGGTTTTTTAAAATAAAAAATGATGATGATGATGCAGGAGACACTTTTAGCAGAGTACTGCCTTACCTCTTGAAGTCTCAATTCCAACACTGTGTAAAACAACAAAGACGAAATAGGATGAAGAGCATAATGGGATGAAGATGCATGTCTATAGGATTAGGCTTCAATTAGGATGAAGATAAGGCTTAGGGGGACAATCCAAAGGTTTCACAGAAAATGTGGGTTATGGTCTTTTCACTGGCCCCAAATTACTTCATAAAGATCTGTTTGTTCTTTTGTTAGTAGCTGCCAGGAGGACTGTGGCCCTGGGCTGGAATATGTCTTCTGAATTTTCTATATGTAATTGGCATTGCCACATTTGGCAAAAAGCTTTGATAGAAAAGCTTAGCAATGCTGAGGGGTTGGCAAAAAGCCAGGCCAAGCCTATTGCATTCACAGATGTATGGTTCCTATTTCTCACATCTACTCACTCTTCATCTGTTAGACCAAAACCACCAGTTTTGCATGCAGATTTCTTGACAGGTTTGATAAACTAATGTGGTTATAGATTTGGTTTCATTTGCTGTTACCTCCTAAATATGTGGTGTTTGGTGGAACAAATTACATTTGTTTTTCTCTGACTGCAACTTTTTTATTGTACCACTTGGATTGCGCAAAATGAAAACCAATGAAATACTTTTCTTTTAAAAAAGTTATCACAAGAGAAATTCGACAAAACAACAAGAGAATTTGGGAGCAGCTATAGACTTGGCTGAATACCATCTTAAGGGTGAGACGACATGTATCCCAAATACATGTATTTGGGAATGTTGCATTCTTTCTTTTCTCTCCCATAATCCCCTATCTTGACATGGTCACTCTGCACATTTCTCCACTCCTTCACCACATTACTTGTTCAATAATATGAGTACCCAAGGTAAGATCTACCACCCAGCCTGGGGATGCCTTTTTCAATAATAGACCCATATTTCTCAGAACATGCAGTTCCTGAACCTAACGTATGGTGTTTAATTGATCATATTTACTATACAGGCCAGAAGGAAATTTTAAAGAGAGACCTATTCAAGCATATTGAATAGACCTATTTTGTCTAGTGGGGAAGAATCAACTGGAAAATTCCCCTGTGGAAGTCCAATCGAAATACATGAAAGCTAAGCAAAAGTGAAAGGCTTTTGCAGGAGACCTCTGTGGTACAATGATTTTCAAACTGAGTTCTGTAATACCAGGGAGTAACATGGAAGCTTATCCGGCCTTCCTCAATGGGAAGATCAGCAATGGAAGGCTGGAGTCCCTGAAAGATAGATTGTCCACTGCTACTGATCATCTCCTGCAGTGTACAGGGCTGGCATGTATTTCAGGTGGAAAGATAAGAAGAGCTCTCTTGCACATCAGATCAAAGGTCCATCTAAGCCAGCTTCATGCTTTCAGCAATGACCAGCCTGACCATTTGGGAAGCTCACAGCAGAGGATGAAGGCAAGAGCCTTTCCCTCAAATGCTTGCATTGTGAAAACGTAGTTGAACTCATCTAAACTTCTGGCGACTGCCATATCTTGTGTCAGTGAATCTGTCAATTTCTTATACGTTGTGTAAAGAATTCTCTTTGTCTGTGTCCAAGAGGATTGCGCTTTAAGTTTTGTAGATGACACTTTGAATTTTTTTGTTGTTGGGTCTTGTAAAGGGATTTAAGGGATTAAATGTATTTCTTAGCATTTACTACACAGGACAGAATCGCGTCTCGCAAAAGGCATACCAAACATGGAGAAGCTTCTGTATTCTCCAATAAAGGCTTCTTTTTATGAGGACGCACCGATTCTTTCATTTCTCTGGTGGGAATGAAACTGGTTGAGCAAAGTGTAGTTTACCCACAACACCTGCAAGCTGCACCTGTGTAGTTTTGTTGTTGTTTTTAAAGGCCATTAAGATCAACACACTCCTTTTTCATTTCTGTTTGCTAAGGGAAAGAAAAGGGAAAGAAAATGTTCACCAGAGCCTGATGAATAAGGAATAAGGAAAGACTATTGAAGGGCAGTCAATAGGAGGGGATCCTAGGTGGGAGTTAATGTCAATAACAAAAAAGAATAATACTATACTTCTTCTGCTATGAAAATTTAGTAGCCATAGCTATGGTCCTCAAAGTTTCATTAACCATTAAATACTCTGCAGCACTAGGACCCAGCTCAGTTATATCCTCTGTTGCACCAATGGTGCCTAGATATAACAAGAGTGCCATTTCTGCAGGAAGAAAAAGATCATTCTGAAACAGGTTCAAAATTAAATGGCCCCAAAGTTAGTATCTCAAGGGGGGGGAGTGTTTGCTTTTCTTTTTTATACAGTGGTACCTCGGGTTAAGAACTTAGTTCGTTCCGGAGGTCCATTCTTAACCTGAAACTGCTCCTAACCTGAGGTACCACTTTAGCTAGTGGGGCCTCCCGCTGCTGCCACGAGATTTCTGTTCTCATCCTGAAGCAAAGTTCTTAACCCGAGGTACTATTTCTGGGTTAGCGGAGTCTGTCACCTGAAGCGTCTGTAACCCGAGGTACCACTGTACTTCATAATAGGCAGGCAATGTTAACACAGCCAAAGAGCCCCACCTGTTTTTTTAAGCAAAGAGAATTTGTGCACTGGGCATGCCTAACTAGGACATAGATCCATTTATGAGTTACATCAATAGTCATTTACTGTGCAGAGCCAGAGTATGACCACAGTTGCACCTGACCCTAAGAACTAATCACATCTGGTCTGAAAGACAATGGGATTATCTCCCCACCCATCTCCTCCTCTAACTAAATGGTTGCCAGCTCCTTAACCCAAAACACCTGGTGATATGGCCTCAAGTGGAGCTTTCTCAGTCAGAAAGTGGAACAAGTCTAGTGATAGAAACAAGAGGTGGAAAACAGTGGCTGGATGCTCTTCTGGGCTGGAGGGGGGCAGCCCAGCAGTTTCGTGGAGGGCCAGTGGACAGTCTTGTTGTACCCAGATCTAGGATGAAGCCAAACCCAAAAGCTGTCACATTGCATATGATGAACAGATAAAAAAAGTGGTAGAGGAGGAAACAAATACAGGCTTAGAATCACATAATCCTCGAATTGCAGAGTTGGGACCCCCAAGGTCCAACACCCTACAATTCAGGAATCTCCACTAAGGTGTCCATGACAGATGGCTCTCTAACCTTTATTTAAAAGCTTCAAGGGAGTCTGTTCCACTGTCGAACAGCTCATACTGTCAGAAGGTTCTTCATGATGTTTAGTCAGAATCTCCTTTCTTGTAACATGACGCCATTGTTTTGAGTCGTACCCTCCAGAGCAGGAGACAACAAGCTTGCTCCATGTGACAGCCATTGAAATATTTGAAGATATCTATCGTATCTCCTCTCAGTCTCCTCTTTTCCAGGCTAAACATACCCAACTCCCTCAACTGTTCTTCATTGTCAAGTAGCTATCAGGCAAGTACAGGTCATCCACAGGGCAGCAGGGACAACCTCTGACTTCTCTTTGTCTGGGTCTGCACTCACACCGAGACTCTCAGCTCCCAGCCCAGTCCTAGAAGGGTCTCCTTCTTCTCACCCCATCACTCAACCCTCCTGCATCTAGCATCTCCCAGCTTGTCCCTTCCACAGAATGATCCCCCATGTCCCACCATCACTGTCCTGGTTCTAAGTCATCAACTTTGATGTCAACCCTGGCTCTTGGGTGAGTGGTGCCCACCAGTCTTCCTCATCCAGCCAGTTCCTGACATTCATAAGGCACTTGGGTTTCCAGACCTTTGATCATCTTGGTTGCCCTCCTCTGCACATGCCCCAGCTTATCAATATCCTTCTTAAATTGCAGTGCTTGGCGCTTGTTTGTTTGTTAACTCTTCCCAAAGCAAGGGGAAATGCTTTTCTCTGGTTGATTGGTAACCTTAACTGCCAGGAAAACCTTTCTGGGCTCAGAACTGCACTGGAAAAGCTGCTCGCAGTATAAATTTCCTTAAGGCACAAGGAGCTGCAGCTGTTAGCTTTCAAAGCCCAATGACTGAACAAACTGGCTTCATTCCTTTTGTTTTTCATAGATTATTTGGTAGTTTTAACTACTTTCCATAATTTTCTGTGCTTTTGGTAGCCTTGGGGAGGAACAAAACTTTCTGACACCTGGTGGCTTTTGAGATATCTCATCATGCACTGCTCACAACTATAAAGGCTAAAAACATTACTTGCAAACTTGAAGCTAGACTTCTCAGAAACTGAATACTACTCCCCAATGGCACACTTTATTATTTTCCCCTCATTGTACTTGCACAAAAGTAGAGCATGTTCGCAAAACTAGGGTTGTTGATGAATTTTTTTACGTTTGCATTTAGGTAAAAATTTGGGGGCTTTCTGGTGTCCTGAACTCCATCCTGGAACGATTCTTGGCCTGTCTTACTGTATATCTTTCATTGGCAAACCCAATGAAAAAGCATTAGCATCTAATTCTAAGAGTAGGAGGAAGGGGGCATAATAATAATAGTAATAATTATTTTTACCCCACCCATCTGGCTAAGTTTCCCCAGCCAATCAAGTGTTAAAAACAATACAGCATTAAATATTAAAAACTTCCCTAAACAGGGCTGCCTTCAGATGTCTTTTAAAAATAAGACAGCTGCTTATTTCCTTGACATCTAATGGGAGGGCGTTCCACAGGGCGGGTTCCACTACCGAGAAGGCCCTCTGTCTGGTTCCCTGTAACCTCACTTCTCACAGGGAGGGAACTGCCAGAAGGCCCTCGGCGCTGGATTTCAGTGTCCGGGCTGAACGATGGGAGTGGAGACGCTCCTTCAGGTATACTAGACCGAGGCTGTTTAGGGCTTTAAAGGTCAGCACCAACACTCTGAATTGTGCTCAGAAACAGACTGGGAGCCAATGCAGATCTCTCAGGACCGGTGTTGTGTTATATGGTCCCGGCGGCCACTCCCAGTCACCAGTCTCGCTACCGCATTCTGGATTAATTGCAGTTTCCGGGTCACCTTCAAAGGTAGCCCCACGTAAAGTGCATTGCAGTAGTCCAAGCGGGAGATAACTAGAGCATGCACCACTCTGGCGAGACAGCCCATGGGCAGGTAGGGTCTCAGGCTGCGTACCAGGTGGAGCTAGTAGACAGCTGCCCTGGACTCAGAATTAACCTGCACCTCCATGGACAGCTGTGAGTCCAAAATGACTCCCAGGCTGTGCACCTGGTCCTTCAGGGGCACAGTTACCCTATTCAGGACCAGGGAGTCCTCCACACCTGCCCGCCTCCTGTCCCCCAAAAACAGTACTTCTGTCTTGTCAGGATTCAACCTCAATCTGTTAGCCACCATCCATCCTTCAACCGCCTCCAGGCACTCACACAGGACCTTCACTGCCTTCACTGGTTCTGATTTAAAAGAGAGGTAGAGCTGGGTGTCATCTGCATACTGATGAACACCTAGCCCAAATAGACAAATAAGGCAAGTCGTGGATGAGGAAAACAAATGGGGAAAATAATAATTAAAGCTACTTCCAGATGAATTCATATGTTTTTCAGGGAGTATTTTGAGGTCACCAAATGCCCGCATAATCCTGAAGCTCTTCCTTCCTCTGTAGCACATGCAGATGATAGCCAGGTTTTTCCATGAGCACATAGCCTTTTGAGCCAGTTATCGTGAAATTTGAAACCCTTTCCATCCCTGGGCTACAAGAAGGTGGGCTGCCACTACAAGATAAAGGACAAGTAGTTTTAATGCTACTAAGGAGTTGTTGCCTTTAAATATAGAGAGGAGGCAGAGTACGCGATCTGGCTGGATTAAGTTACTAATACTGTTGCTAATTTCCTCCGTAACTACAGTCTTAAAAGTATGGACCAATGGACATGTCCTCTATAGATGCCAATAAGTCCCTATGGCTCCACAGGACTTCTTCCCTGACTTTTGAATATGTGCCATTCACACAGGTGTGAGAAACCAACTATGAATAATTTTCATGAAGTTTTCTCTGGAGGCTGGAACTGAATAGAATGGTTTCACAGGCCCAAGTTGGTTCCATTTCACCATATCAATTTCTTCTCCCAGGTCCTGTTCCCAGACTGACTTCAACTGATGAGGGATATCACTGAGAAAGGAGAGCTGTGTATATCTGAGAAACTAGTCTCTTGGTGCATGATGCTGGCACTTCCCCACTTCTGCATGTGAGATGAGACAAGGAAGACTAGGGCTTCACATGGGAGGGTAAAGTAGGGTCTTGAACATCCTTAATCAAAGCCCTATCCTATCCATTCTGAAGGAAATCAGCCCTGAGTGCTCACTGGAAGGACAGATGCTGAAGCTGAGGCTCCAATACTTTGGCCACATAATGAGAAGAAAAGACTCCCTGGAAAAGACCCTGATGCTGGGAAAGATGGAGGGCACAAGGAGAAGGGGACGACAGAAGACGAGATGGTTGGATAGTGTTCTCGAAGCTACCAGCATGAGTTTGACCAAACTGCGGAAGTCAGTGGAAGACAGGAGTGCCTGGCGTGCTCTGGTCCATGGGGTCACGAAGAGTCGGACATGACTAAACGACTAAACAACAACAACAACAAAACAAAGCCCTGCTGAAAATCCCACCCAACAAACAGCCAACATGGCCGAAGATGAATTGCTGTGAGTTCCCACATGCATTTATATTTTAAAATAAGTTACTATTCTGAGTTTTCTGTGCTGCATCAGATTTATAGCATGATGTGACAAGCCCTCAGGATGTGAACCTGAAGAGTATTAAAAATGAAAAATAAACTAATTTCCTTTAAACACTGAAGGCGAGCAGATATGTGTGCAAGAGGGAAATTGTTGTTATGCAAAGATCTTTAAACAAAACACCAACGAAATATAGTCATTAAACCGACACCCCTCAGCACTTACTCGTTGACATCTTCATGCTAGGCAAGCCTTATAAAATCTCTATGAAATACAGCAATAATGTAAATCAAAAGGGTGATATGTGATATCAGATGATCTGAAATAATTGTGCTGAGTATTAAAATGTATTCCCAGCCGACTCTTCATGCACCATTGCACAGTTTTCGAAGTTCAATGTATATCTTATCAAAGCATAATTTGGTGCAGTGTTTTAAGTATCACAGGTAGTCAGGAATAATGGGCAAAATTCATGCATGCCAGGTGAATAGGAAAACGAGGCACACATGAAAATTGTGATTTAATAAAAACTCATGATGCCCCTCTTAGGGACAGGAACCCAGGGGCTGAAGGTCTGCAGTAAGCTTTTCTGCTCATGTAGGCTTTTTTGCATGGTTTAGAACTCCGGCGTTCTGAATCGTGCAGTCAGGTCAGCAACAAAAAAAACAATAAATCACCCGGGGCCAGTGAAGTTAAACCTTTATTCAAGAAAACAAACCACAATTCAGGCCTAGTTGTGATGGCCTGGGATTCGGACTCGGATGCTGAACCTGAGGAATCCCAGCCTGCACAGGATTCCCCACCTCCAGAACCAGCTGAGCCGGGGCTGGGGCTTGAGCCTGAAGGGTCCTCACCTGTGCTGGATCCTAAGGTGCAGGCATCAGATGAGCCTGCTCTGGCTCCTGAAGTGATGGAGGACCCATTGCCTGCAGGTGCTCCACCCTCAGCCCCATCAGAGGAAGCTGAGGTTGCCTCTGGGTCCAGTAACCCTCCAGCCTCTCCTGCCTCTGGGTCCAGTAACCCTCCAGCCTCTCCTGAGCTGAAGAGGCTCAGGGCAGAGAGGCGGAGGGAACTAAGTTCCCGCAGGAGGAGTGCTCGCCTCCAGGCCAGGAGAGGCGAGTCACCTGAGGATCTGGGCCGCCCTGTGCCTCGGGGCAGATAAAAGCCAGCCAGCTCCAGGCCCAGGTTGCGGGAGCAACATTGTTGGTAGCGAGTTCCTGCCTGAACCCTGTCCTGCTTTCCTGCCGGAGCTCCTGACTACACCCGACTCTGCCCTGCACCCAGCTTCAGCTTTGATGGACTGCCTCCATCCTGCACCTTCGACCTCGGACTGGACTCGGACCTCGCCTCACGATTAACCCACGGGACCAGCACACACTAATTGTCTCAGCAACACTTCCTAGGAGGTCTTGTCCTGATGACATAGTTGTGAGGACTGAAGGTCCCCACCTTCCCACCGCTCTCTAAGGTATCCCACCTCTCTCCTGGTTTTTTCCCCACGCAGTGTCAAACTGCGCCTCTGCACAACTAATCTCTGTTCAGCTCTTTTCATTTCTCTGCGCATTCTTGGAGACCGGGGGGAAAGGGAGCTAGTCGCAGCAGGGGGGTGGGGGAACTCCCTGGATTATTTAGCAGCCTCTTGACTCGCCCCCCCCCCCCCATTTCCAGCCTCTGCTACACTTTCTGAGTTTTGACTGCCCTCTGCCACCGACTCTCCCTGCTCACTAAACCCTGTTGCCCCTCCAGCTTCCAACAACTCCTCCCTACAGTCTTCTCCCTTCGACCACTCATTGTCATCCCACCACCAATACCCTGGCTCTGAGCCTTCTTCCCCTGGAGGTTCCCTGGGGATTCCCCAGCTGGTCCCCCCCCCCACTCCTCTGCATCCAGTCAGTACATGACACACAGGGAGAGTACAGCAGGCTCCCCACTGCAGAGGTTCACCCTCCAATGTGCAGAGTGCCCAGTGTTAGGATTCTTGCTCCGTGTTTGCAGTCATGGGATTGTTGTCTATCACAAGACGGTGTATGTTTTCATTCCACATAGTGGGAAGTGACAGAGACAGGATGTTTTGTGCTGCTGTGTTCCGGAATGTAGGACTATTGTCCTTTGTTTCTTTCTCTTTGCTGTCTGATGAGAAAGAGGAGCTAAGTCAGAATGCTCTGAGTGTATTATATGTAAATAAAGTAGATTAGCCAAAATGCTGAGCTATTGAGTCTGTTACGTGAACCACCAATACTCTGCAGGATCCCTAAGCATGCTAATGCCTTTTGGTATCAGTCACTGTAATGTTCAGGCTGGAGAAAGCTTTTGAAGCTCCCAAACAACCGACCAGGAGGGATAGAACATGCCAGTCGGGCATGTGTCTCTGCCAGCGTCCTACACGCAAGTAGCACGATCCTAACAGTGGTTAGTGGTGATGGAGAGTGTGAGGCATAGGTGCCAATTCCCTGGGGCCTTGGGTGCCTGAGCACCCAGAAAATCCCTCAGGAAGACATGGCACCCATGGCCCCAGGCACCCACATCGCAGGGCCAAGTTGGCACTCCTGGTGTGAGGTCAGTGTATGCCCCCTGCCCCTTCCCATCCCATGGCAACTGCATGAGGGGGAAATAGTGTTTATAAGTTTATGCTCTTCAGTGCAGTGGTGACTTTTAAAATTCTAGGTTTAGTACCTGCTTCTTTCAACATACTTAAGAAAGGTGTGCAGTGAATGAAAGGCATACTCAGATGCATGTACATGTGTGAGGTTAAATTAAAACTAGAGACGCATGAAACAAAAGATTTGTTTGAAAACAATATGTGAATTGCAGGCATACACTCCTGTGCGCTAGCACTGCTGCAGCAATCTCCCAATTTTCAGAGAGCAGCTCAGCCAATAGCAGCCCAGGTCTGCTCTGCCTGCCTTGTTTCTCTGCGACATTAAGCCCGTTCATCCAACCATGGCTACAGCCTTCAACACCACCATCGCAACCACCGAGTCCCCAAGGACACTGCAATATTGATTGAAAAACACTTCGCACATAGAAAAGAGATTCCAAAATGTTTGCTAGAACAATAACTGCACCAGGCAGCAAAATTCAAATGGTTTTTTATGGCTACGTTTTTCCATTTTCCATTTTTAAACCCCGGGTTTCCTAGCATTTCAGAACTCAGTTTTGTGTCTCTTTCCCATACACAACAATCTTTGTGGGGTCAGAGGCATTCCAGGAGATAGATAGATAGATAGATAGATAGATAGATAAATTAACTTAACGTAATGACAATTGGCACAGAGAGCTAAGCAAGATTTTCCTCTATAAAGTCATGAGGTGGATTTGACTGGAACATAACACTCCACTAAAATAATAATACTCTCATAATCTGGGCCTCATTAACTTGTCAAGTCTAGTGACAGTCCTTAATAGCATCCGCTCATTTTACGTGTTGTAGTAAGTGACTTTCCGAGCTATTTAAATAACCTAAAATAAGAAGAGTCTGTAACAGCTCTTAATGGAGGGTGTGTTCTCCTCCTCCTCCTCCGCTCCTCCCCCTCCCCCTCTCAGCCTGAAAGAAAACCATGATGCACTTACATTGTTTGTTTTCTGGGCAATCTGCCATTGGCCTTTCAGATGGAAGAGCTTACATTTAATTTATTTCTCCTCTGCTCGATGTACTGCTTGCAGTTTCCAACACACTGATAGAAATTTATGGTAGCTGGTCCAAAGGCTGTTGCCAAATGCGAAAGGGGAGGATAAGGCAGTGATGGATACAAATTCCCTCTCGGTCGGCGTAGTGGCAATGTCGCCACCCTAACACACTAAGGTTAGATGCTGTGAGCTGCAAAGTCATCTCTTGTTGAGGTGTCAAGCATTTACATGCTCATATCTTTCTGTGAGAGCAAATGAATAAGGCAACTTCTAAGACCAGGGCTTGAAGGAAAGCACATAGCTCTGCGAGAATTACTACATCACCAAACAGTATTGCTGAGTCAATTGGAAATGAATTCATGTTCTTTCTTAGCTAGGGTGGCCAGTTATGCATTGCCAAACAGTAGGGCTTCGATTGTACACAAAACCAAAGAGAAAGCACCAAATTGCAAATAAAAAGTGTATATGGTAATGTGCAGGCATGCCAACGCCAGGAGCCCGAGGTGTCTTCAGTCACTTAATGTTGAGGGGGCCTTGACACTGGGATGTCCCTTTGACAATCGCCAGGGCACCTTCCAGGAAGGCGTGTTGGTGATCTCAAAGGAACGCACCCAAGTGCCTTGGCAGGCCACACAGCGGCCTCGCCAAGGTGGCCTCAGCCCTTTAGCATCAAACAAAGGTAAGGTGGCAGGTGGTGGGTGAGTGGGGGATGGCGGGCCAAGTTAGCCTGGGTGGGTTGGGGGGTACTGCAGGCACCGCCCATGTGAAATCATGTACACACGGTGACCACCTCTACCCCCCAATGTTGAGCGCAACTCAGCACCTCTTTGTCAGGGACTGGGTAGACGAGGAAGAATGGTGGAGACCACCACTCCAGGCATTGCCTAGAGAGGAGGAAAGGCTAGATCAGGCATAGGCAACCTCAGCTCTCCAGATGTTTTGGGACTACAACTCCCATGATCCCTAGCTAACAGGACCAGTGGTCAGGGATGATGGGAACTGTAGTCCCAAAACAATCTGGAGGGCCGAGGTTTGCCTATGCCTGGTCTAGATAGCATAGGCCTCCAGGAGTGCATACCTCAGACAGAGATGAGGGCAAATGTTGTGAACTAATGGGAGAGGAGGAGGAGGAAGTGGAGAGCATTCAGCAGGCAGAGGCTGAGCAGCAATTGACGCCTTCGCTGGAGAGTATCCCAGAACCTGTACCCTGCCCCAAACCAGGCGTTTGCTGAGAATAGCAGAACAGAGAGTTCAGAGGCCACTGTCACATACCAGTCACCGTCAGAGGCAGGAGGAGGAGTCTGATAAATAGAGAAGTAACGGAGAAATGGGGGTGGAACTTCACTTGGGACAATGTTAGGCATTACTGTGCATCTTGAACTCGCCTCTGTAAATTGTATTAATAAACAGAACTGAAAAAAGCTTTGTGTTTCTCTATCTCACTGCCTTCCTGGGAGTCGGCCACAGCTGCTGACAGCTCCCTGACACTCTGGTAATGTATATTGCATACATTCAAATTTAGAAATAATCGGTGTATTTAAATAGAAATACATACTTTAAAAGATAGAAACAAGGGCAAATGGTTAAAGTGACTATAAGGGAGGGAGTATGAAGGAGCAGAGGGATGTGGGTGGTGCTGTGGTATAAACCACAGAGCCTAGGACTTGCTGATCAGAAGATCGGCGGTTTGAATCCCCGCGACAGGGTGAGCTCCCATTGCTCGGTCCCTGGTCCTGCCAACCTAGCAGTTCGAAAGCACGAGGTGCAAGTAGATAAATAGGTACTGCTCCAGCGGGAAGGTAAACGGCGCTTCCATGTGCTGCTCTGGTTCACCAGAAGTGGCTTAGTCATGCTGGCCACATGACCTGGAAGCTGTACGCTGGCTCCCTTGGCCAATAAAGCGAGATGAGCTCCACAACCCCAGAGTCGGCCACGACTGGACCTAATGGTCAGGGGTCCCTTTACCCTTTACCTTTATGAAGGAACACAGGTGAAGGATCAGCAGCAGAGGGGCTATCGGGCAATTGCCCTAAAACAACATACTTTTTGTGTCCAGATTTTTACCTCTTGAAATATGGCAACCCTACTTTAAAGCTGTCTTGGACTGGACCGCCCTTCAAACACACATGGCCACCCTAACCTTAGATGATGTTGTGCTTTAGGTCTCAAGTCACTGAAGAATTCAAGAACCACAAGATTCGACTCTTTTGTTCCATATTGCTGGTCTTTTCATCCTTAATGACTTTGATATGCTCTGTTCTGTTATCAGGAAGAGCAAAGCATGAAGTTACGTTATATGCGCTCAACATTTAACCATTGTGTTGTGTTGACTGTATCTGCCAGCCAGATACTGTACCTAGGCAGAGGTTTGTATAGCAGTGCTGGCCGCAGGCTTAAAACAGTCAATTTAAATTTATTATTATCTTTGATCTTGAGACCTATTATATGTTCTCAACTAATGAAGTGGGCAATATACAGAAACAAGCAACTTAACTGTGCTTTCTTGTAACAAACATCTGGAATAGAAAGAGTTCAAGGAGAATATAAGTTGCTGGTTTCTCAGCTGAGCTGATGGAGATGAACTGCAGTCCGTTTTCTCCCACTGCCACACCCTGACAGAATGACAAAATAAATAAGTACCTGTGAGTTCTTGAGCATCTCCAACTGGAGAATCATTTTCTCCCTACAGAATGCAGTTAACTTTTAAGTGCATTATATAAACAGATATCTTAGACAGTATGTTTATATGTACAAGGGCGTAGCCAAAATTTTTGTGGGGGGGGCAGAACCAATGTGATTGGTCAGTTGGTTAAATATTTCTATTGTTTTTCTTGATGGGGGGGGACTGCCTTCCCTGCTCCCCCCTTGGCTATGCCCATGTATATGTATGTATGCAGAATTCATCATGCAAAAGGCTGGGCTGGATGAATCCCAAGCCAGAATTAAGATTGCCAGAAGAAATATCAACAACCTCAGAAATGCAGATGACACAACCTTGATGGCAGAAAGTGAGGAGGAATTAAAGAACCTTTTAATGAGGGTGAAAGAGGAGAGCGCAAAATATGGTCTGAAGCTCAATATCAACAAACAAAACAAAAAAAAAAAAAGATCATGGCCACTGGTCCCATCACCTCCTGGCAAATAGAAGGGGAAGAAATGGAGTCAGTGAAAGATTTTACTTTCTTGGGCTCCATGATCATTGCAGATGGTGACAGCAGTCACGAAATTAAAAGATGCCTGCTTCTTGGGAGAAAAGCAATGACAAACCTAGACAGCATCTTAAAAAGCAGAGACATCACCTTGCCAACAAAGGTCCGTATAGTAAAAGCTATACTTTTCCACGTAGTGATGTATGGAAGTGAGAGCTGGACCATAAAGAAGGCTGATCGCCGAAGAATTGATGCTTTTGAATTATGGTGCTGGAGGAGACTCTTGAGAGTCCCATGGACTGCAAAAAGATCAAACCTATCCATTCTTAAGGAAATCAGCCCTGAGTGCTCACTGGAAGGACAGATCCTGAAGCTGAGGCTCCAATACTTTGGCCACCTCATGAGAAGAGAAGACTCCCTGGAAAAGACCCTGATGTTGGGAAAGATGGAGGGCACAAGGAGAAGGGGACGACGGAGGATGAGATGGTTGGACAGTGTTCTCGAGGCTACGAACGAGGCTTTGACCAAACTGTGGGAGGCAGTGGAAGACAGGAGTGCCTGGCGTGCTCTGGTCCATGGGGTCACAAAGAGTCGTACACGACTAAACAACAAAACTATATTTCAACTTATTTCTCTAATGGTGAGCAAAACATACAGGAGGGCTTCTGCATTTTACTGAAGTCTTGATTTATATTTTACATTGCAGAAATTTTCTGTTGTCCTGGGGGCCTTCTGGGTATTGACAGTAGTAATCGTAAGTGAAGAAAACAAGAATTCCTTTTTTCAGAATATGAATATTGATTAGAGAAAGACTATGTCCTGAGGTGTCTTAGAAAGCTTCAGTAACCACATATCAAACCAGCCCCACCCACTTCCCCCAAAATCATAATTAGTAATTTTAAAAGAATACAGTGAAGATTTATGAATGGAACTATACACTTGACAAAACTAATTTCTCTTGCTTTTGTAAGATAGCTAGGATTTTCAAACTGGGTCTGGGCATTCTGCCATGCCCAGAGGCTTTTCAGATTTTGTTAACAGGCTTGCAGATTAAACAAAAACCTTCACACCCTCGCACACCGAAGTCTAGCAAAGGTGGAAGCCTTGTACAAAATTCCTTCTAATCACAGCCCTGGAAAATTCTTTGCCTCCTTAAAATATTTAGGAACTGCTACAAGAGTCAATGGTGACTTTTCCTGTGTACTGTTAAGACTGCTCAACTTCTCTTTGGCAGCCGACGTTTGTTTGTTCAGCTCGCACTGACATTTTGTGAAAAGGCACTCATACCTTGTTGTCCTGAGAGTTGGGCCTCCCTGGGTTTTGCTCTCCTTTGATCATCACTCAGACATGTCCACACCACCCACATTCTTCCATAAGCGTGTGTGTGTCACAAAAACCTGATGGCATTTAAGCTGACATAGCAGCCCAACCGACAAGCAAATAAAGCCCTACAGCCCAATTGTACTCACAGCCAGTCTCATCTTTGACAGCCTAACCTTGTCCTGCTAATTGTAACTGGCATGCCAACTGGAATTGGAAAAGCAAAAGAAGAGAGAGAGGACGGGCTAAATACAGGAGAGCAAGAGAGGGAAGGAATGTTGATGACCTGCCTTGGCACCTGTGTTTACTTGGGGCAGGGAGGAACGTGTAAAAAATATTCTGTGCTGTCAGGGTGGATGACATAAATATCACATTGCCGACCAGTTGTATGCCTATAGAAAACAAATGGGAAAACGATCAATAATATGTTGCGTGTTGAGTCCCACAAGCCACCCCCCAAAAACTCACACTTCACACATCAATTTTTGTTTAAGGTTTTTGGCATAATTTTTGGCCACAACTTTATTCAAATACAAAACGTGAGTGGTTGCTTAGGCATTGGTTAAGACTATCTGTCCTTGCCCTCAGGGACAGTGCTGGTCTTCCGGACTCCGTCGGAAGCCAGCGCGGGAAACAAGTATTGGGTGAGAATGAAGCTGGGCGATCAGACTAACACTTCTCACCCTCATGTTCCGGTGGGGTCTTGACCGGCCCAAGTCCGACTCCGGGGACAAGGACGAAAGAATGTCAAGCCCCTGGATTTCCTTTAACGGAATTCCCATTCGCCTCATTTGGAGGGGTAGGCACTTACCCCTCCAAGCACCATTTAACCAATGCCTAACCGCCAACCTTACAAGTTGTGACGATTTGCTACGTAGTAGGCAAAAACCAAATGGCACCAGCCAATCAGCCAAATGGCAAAATTCCTACTAGGCCCCCGCTCAAAGGCGGACGACCCCATGACAGGCAATAGCAAGGTCAAGCAAGCAGAACCACCCTAATAAAAGGGCGGGAGGGCGGGTGATCCAGTTCGAAACGGCCAAGAGGGTGATCCCTCCTCTGGCCTCTGTATATATATGACCTCAAACCCCTCCTCCATTGCCAATTTAAATCTTGCCCCAGCAACCCAATTAACCCCTCAAATGCTTGGGTTGCTGACTTTAATTTGCCAAGTCATTGTGGAGTGGCCTGTTCCCCCAACCGCAACACGTGCTCTCTGTTAGTGAGAACACGCTTTGCGTGTTGAGTCCCACAAGCCACCCCCCAAAAACTCACACTTCACACATCAATTTTTGTTTAAGGTTTTTGGCATAATTTTTGGCCACAACTTTATTCAAATACAAAACGTGAGTGGTTGCTTAGGCATTGGTTAAGACTATCTGTCCTTGCCCTCAGGGACAGTGCTGGTCTTCCGGACTCCGTCGGAAGCCAGCGCGGGAAACAAGTATTGGGTGAGAATGAAGCTGGGCGATCAGACTAACACTTCTCACCCTCATGTTCCGGTGGGGTCTTGACCGGCCCAAGTCCGACTCCGGGGACAAGGACGAAAGAATGTCAAGCCCCTGGATTTCCTTTAACGGAATTCCCATTCGCCTCATTTGGAGGGGTAGGCACTTACCCCTCCAAGCACCATTTAACCAATGCCTAACCGCCATGGAGCCCTCAGCTCCCCGCCAACCACTCACAGCCCCAGCCAAGACCTCAGCTTGGCCACCACCGCACTTATCCAAGCCTCATTCCCAGAAGCCGACAGATGCACCCCATCAGCCCTGAAAAGGGCCGCCGCTTGAAAGGTGATGTCAGGGTGAAAAATCACCTCTCCACCTAATTCCACAATCCTTCTGGAAACCGCAGCATTAATGCGCTTCCTGGCCCTTTCGATGGCTGCAGGGGAGCGACTACCCGTCCAAGCACGTCGCTGCAAAAGCTTGGACCAAAACAGCTTTGCTGCAGGCACCATTGCCCGCAGTGTCTCCAAGTCAGCCAGGATTGCAGCACGTAAAGAGAAACAGTCCGTTGACACCAGGTCGTTCTCCCCCAGCTGCACCACGATAGCAGCTGGCGGCTCTTCCAATAGCAGCTGGCTTCGAATCCGTGGGAGAAACTCTGCCCAGCGCATTCCCCGTCTGCATAGCCAGGACAACCGGATGTGCGGAGGAAGACCGAGACCTGGACCCAATCCAGACTGTCGTGCTGCAACACCAGCCCAATGGATGATGCTGTGCCCCACCATCCATATGCGCACAGTGTCAGAACCTGGGACAAAACGAATAAAAGAATAACATCAGACACCACCATTAACGCACATATCCTTTAAACGCATTGGATTTCCAACGGCCCAAATCCTTAATTCTGGCCGCTGACAAGCCCCAGTGAGCTGCCGTCGTGGCAGCCCCTATTCTGAAGGAATGAGGGGCGAAATTGCTAGCCGTGCCCCCACAGGCCGCAATCGCTTTACGTAATACCCCTGCAAATTGGTGTCTGGATAACGGCAACCCATTCTCATGACGAAACAGCGGGCCATCCCCTTGCGCTCTCAACTCCAGGTATTTGCTGACATCCCTGACTGGACAAGGGCCCGCCTCCCCTGTAGCAGGGAGTCGAATCAGGGCACCCCTGCCCCTTTGGTCCGTCTTAGAATGCCGAATCGTGATTCTCAATTCAGCAGGGGACAGCTGAATGTCCTGGAGCAGAAGGCCCCTAGAACGACCATCCCTGTGGTCTTCCACTACTAACTCGCCCACCCTTAATGCGCCAAAGAATGCGACGGAAAAGGCGGCCGAAAACAGGCGAGCCTCATACCCAGACCAACAAACCACCCTGAGCTTCTTGCGTAACCTGCTCAGCAAGTCAAAGGAGATGGGGTGCCGATTTGCCGGCCTGGAGGGGCACAGTCTACCCCATCCCTCGAGCGTCTTACGGACGATAAACTTTGAACAAGGGTCTTTATCGAAGTATGTTTTACAGAAAAAGGCTATGGCAGCCGCTTGCATCCTAAGTGTCCTGGCTGCACGTCCCAATTGAAACAAGTGCGCCAAGTATTGCAACACCTGTGATGAGGTGGGAGGTACCCCAGACGCCACCCCGTCTGATAGGCTGGCAAATGCCAAGAAATCAGCCCAGGCTTTCCCATAAGATCGCAGAGTAGAAGGGGAAACCGATGCCGCTACTCCCTGAAAAACTAATTGCTGCCAAGGTTCCAGAGATGATCCGGGAAATACTCCGGACGTATCCGCGCCTCTGGAACCAGGAACCTGAACCGCTCCATCTGAAAACGGGACAGAGCATCAGCAATATCGTTAGACACCCCTGGGATAAAACGTGCCGAGAAAACTATATTATAACGCAAACAATGCAGCACGAAGTCCCGCAACAGGGCCGAGACCCTGGGGGAGCGCGATGACAATTTGGCTAAGACATTCACCACCGCCTGGTTATCTGTCCAGAAGCAGACACGACGATTCCTGAACTCCTCGACCCATAAATGCACTGCCACTGCAATTGGAAAAAACTCGAGAAAAGTTAGGTCACGCGTGATCTCCTTTCCCTGCCACCCAGGCGGCCAGCGTTGAGCACACCAGCGACCCTTCCAGAAAAGGCCGAACCCTAGAGAACCAGCGGCATCCGAGTGCACCTGGAAGTCATTATGCAAGTTCAAGGTGTCTTGCCACAATGAAACCCCATTGAATTCCTCCAAGAATTCCAACCAGATCCGAAGGTCGGTCTTCACCTCCCTGGAAAGGCGAACCCGATGATGCGGGAACCGTAACCCCGCAGTGAGGCGTGCAAGGCGTGAACAGAAGGGGCGCCCAGGAGCCACTACCCTGCATGCGAAATTCAAGTGTCCCAAAAGCGACTGAAGTTGCCTGAGGGACACTTTTTTCAACGGAAGCAGATCCTCTATAAGCTTCCTCAAAGCTTCCAGCTTGTCCACAGGGAGGCTAGAAGTTTGCTCCACTGTATCCAAAAGGATACCCAGGTAAGTGAGCTGGGTCGAAGGACCCTCCGTCTTGTCGGCGGCCAGCGGGACCCCCAATTCCCGCGTGAGGTCGGCGAATGCTTGTAACAGCGCCAAGCAGTCGCCGGTGTTGTCCTCAGAAGCCAGTAAAAAATCATCCAGATAATGAGTGACTCCGCCCAGACCAGTTTTAAACTTCAAGGCCCACTCCAAAAAGGTGCTAAACGTTTCAAAAGCTGCACAAGCTATTGAACAGCCCATAGGCATAGCCTTGTCAAAGTAATATTTGCCCTCGAACTGGAAACCTAGCAGCCAAAAATCATCTGGATGAATTGGCAAAAGGCGAAACGCAGATTCGATATCGCATTTTGCCAATAAGGCACCACGACCAAACTTCCGAATCATCTTGATCGCTTGATCAAGAGAAGCGTACTTCACGGAGCAAAGCTCCGGTGGAATAACGTCATTCACAGAAGTTCCTAAAGGGTGTGATAGGTTGTGAATTAAACGAAATTCACCCGGTGCCTTTTTTGGCACAATACCTAAGGGGGATATATGCAACCCATGAAGGGGTGGTGCGTCAAAAGGACCGGCCATGCGATGCAAAGCCACTTCCTTTGCTATTTTCTTGCGGGCTACCATAGGTAGCTCACGAATTGATTTTTGGTTAGCAGGATTCCGTGCCACGGGAGTCATGGCTACCGGAATCCGAAAGCCAACGGAGAAGCCATCATTCAAATAGGCCGCAGCCTCCCTGTTGGGGTAAGACTGGAGCCAGAATTGTAGGGCCTGCAATCGAATAGGGGTGTGGGCTAAAGATAACAATACATTACTTTCCTGATGCTGCGGTTGCCGTAGAGGGGGTTGGTCTGGGGTTCTGCTGAGCACCCCCTCTGCCTCCACGAAAGGGCCGCCGCCCACTGAAGCAAGCAGCCGCCGCGTGTGTTCCCCCACATTTCTCGCAACTGTGGGCGTACTTACACCCCTGGCGCTGACAGGACCCCTTATTAAAATCCCAGCATAGCATACGGCGGCTAGTTCTGAAAGCCGCCGATTTGGGCTTCTGCTGTTCCGGCACCCTTTTGTCAATGAGTGGGGCCACGTGGGTGGTCCACACATCGAGATCCCTACGATCCCAGCGGGCCGACGGGATCCTGGCCGCCCGACGCCTAAAGTTCTCATCGTATTTTATTGCCGCTTTTTCACCAGCTTTGGTGAAGGCGGAACGAACGATGGATAAATAAACAAACAAGTGGAGAGATCTCCGAGGATAAGCCGCCACCACCACGCCGGCGAAGACTTGAAAACAATCGAGCCAATGCTCGAAAGTTTTGTCAACCGTGGGGTTGCCGGGGCGCTTTTTGGGGAAATCTGCTTTCTCCTGGTCCTCGGAGGGTGGGGCCAGTTTAAACATGTCTACGTACCGGCCATTAAGTATCCTAGACCGCAGCTTGGTTGCCAAGTGCGAACCCGGAATGATGTCCCTAGCCGAATTGGTAGAGACCTTAACGTCCGGTACGAGCACTCCATCCCTACATTCTTGTACGGCCCCATACTTCGCCCGGTGAGCGTTGGCCCTCCTTTCCCAAGCCCACCTTGGAAGCCCCGAAGCCTCCTCGCCGAAACCCCAGTAAAGTTCGATGGGGCCACCCAGCTCATCGTCAGAACTAGAAGACGTACCCGTATAAGAAGAAGAAGAGTCCTCCCTTCTGCGTTTGGCGTGCTTCCGGGAAGATCTTTTGTGGCGACGCTTTCCACCCAAGGATCTCCTAGCAGGGACTGGAAGGCTGTCCTCCATGGAGGATCCCGAGTCAAGATCTTGCCTTGAAGGACCTGGAGCCACAGAAGAAACAACATGTGAGGTACCTGACCCCGAAGCCACCTCAACCAAAGGCTGGACAGCCCTGTTCCGGCGGGAAGCAGGCGTCGAAGGGGTCTTTCCTCGAGACACCCTCCTGGAAGACCGCCTTGCCCTGCGCGAACTAGCACGAGTAGCAGGTAAGTAGGAGGGTCGGGTAGGCCGGGAAACCAAACCAGCAGTGCTAGTTGATGGCCCTTCTCCTCCCAGCTCGCTAGACAGCGATGACGTCGGCGACGATGGCACCAACGGCTGAGGCGGCCTTGTAGGCGCAGGGGGCCGAGTGGAACAACGTTGGAGGACGCCGTCCATTTCAGCCGCAAAACGAGTCATGGCCGCCGGATCATCAGCTATGCCTGCCATGAATGACTGAACCCGACCAAGCGATTGACTCGGGGCAGGTGAGCGCAGGGCTTGGGAGGGACCCCTGATGGGTCGCTTTGCAGTGGTAGCCCGGTCAGCCCGGGCCGAAGCCTTCTTCGGGGCCATACCTGCTAGATTAAAACAAAGAAAGACCAGGAAAGCCCTGGTTAATAACCCAAGCAAGCTGTCAACTTTGTTGAAGATTGACCAAGACCTTAGCCAATGGCGCTCAACAAGGAATGAGTTACTACTAAACTAATTAAAGGAACACTGAGAGAAAAAAAAAAAAAAAAAAAAAAAAAAAAAAAATTATTAATTATTTATTATTATTAAATTATTATTCGGATATTTATTTATTATTATTATTATTTATTTATTTTATTTTTTATTGTTAGGAAATATAAATTATTTAAGTGCTTCCGGAATCAGCGCACCCAAAGCTGCCTTGCAGGGCAGTGCGGTCTTTGCAGGGGCAGGAGCAGCACCAAGCCAACAGCTAGACCTATAAAATCAATTACAGCAGGCTGCTATACCAGAGTCACCCAGAGGGTGGCACTGTGTACTTGATTAACTGGTATAACAGCTGCAGTGCTGCTCTGAGCCACTAGGGGAGCTCGCGAGGCGACAGCCTGCAGTAACCCCCACGACCACTAGAGGGCCAGCGAGCAGTCAGGTTGCAGACACTGGAAAATGGAGGACCCGGATGAACCAGACGGTCCTTGCAGATAGAAAATGCAGGCCGGGGCCAGGCCTCGGCCTGCGCGCACCTCCTACGCGCTGGCACAGATAGCGGCCAGCACCGTTGCGCCGCCCGCGATCCCTGGGTCGGGCGGGAGGAGGCCGCTCAGCCCGCCGCGCCGATTACCGACTCCCTTTTTCTTTCCCCCCCCACAGGGCCAGAGAGCAAAGCGAGGCCTCCGCGGCAGCCGCGCCAACGGAGCCGGGACCGGGAGCAATCCACCGCCACCCGACCAGGTAGGGGGGAAGGGGGGATGGGTCGGGGACGGGGGAGGCGAGACCGGATCGCCCCGCGGCCGCGAGGCCGCGATCCCTGTAAACGGGAGGGGGGGGGCACCGTCCGCGGCCCGCCGCCGCCGCCGCAAGGCCCACCTCACCCCTTGAAAGCACCAGGGCCCGCTGGCTCGAAAGGGCTGGGCCCTGTGCCGCCGCAAGGCCCTAGAACGAGGGGAAAGCGGATGGGAGGGGGAGAGAGGCAGCCGCGATCTGCCGCCGCGGCGTTAAAACCGGGGGGGGGGGGGATTGCCAAAACGGCCCTGAAAACGGCCGCTAACTTACCCCCGCCTCCCCCAGGCCGGGGGGGGGTCCCCACCCACGGCCTTTTTAACAACCAGGTATTGATAAATAAGATCAAATTAAATTAAAAGACAAAATGAGAAACTAAATAGGACAACCAACAATATGGGGGAGAGAAGGTAAAGGGGAATTAAAGGGAAGAAATATAGAAGGGAGAGGAAAAGACGGCAGGAATAAGGGCAAGAATCAGGGAATCAGTTAGGCTCAATACAACCGTCTCTAGGCTGCTCCGTGATCCAGTTCGAAACGGCCAAGAGGGTGATCCCTCCTCTGGCCTCTGTATATATATGACCTCAAACCCCTCCTCCATTGCCAATTTAAATCTTGCCCCAGCAACCCAATTAACCCCTCAAATGCTTGGGTTGCTGACTTTAATTTGCCAAGTCATTGTGGAGTGGCCTGTTCCCCCAACCGCAACACGTGCTCTCTGTTAGTGAGAACACGCTGATTCCTCCATTTCTAGACAGTATGCTTGAAAAAATCAGAACTTTTAACAAAAGCCATCTAGGAGAATAGAAAATGACTCGACCATTTGTTAGTGCTAAACAGCTGAGTAGAAGGGCAAGAAACAGAGTGATCCTAAGTGGGGGGTCCATGGTAGAGACTAGGGCCCTGCAGGACTTGATCTCCTTCCGCAGCGCCTGTAAGACAGAGCTATTCCGCCTGGCCTTCAATTTGAATTAGCCTGATCCTCTATGCCCTTTTCTCTTCTATGAAGAAACCCTTTCTGGGACCCAACATTAAAATTATTCCCTGGTCTTCTTGCTGGCCCTAGTAGGACCACCTTGGCCAGTTAGCCCTGGTGATCATTTGATGTCTACTGATTGGTTTTTGTTTTGTTTTCTCCCCAAAATGACCCCTGAATTTTTGAATTTTATTGATGCTGCATTTTATGTTGTACTTTATGCTATTTTATGCTGTTTTTAAGTCACATTTTAATCAATGTTTTATATTTGCTGTTAGCCGCCCTGAGCCCGGTTTTTAAACCGGGAAGGGTGGGGCATAAATTATTATTATTATTATTATTATTATTATTATTATTATTATTATTATTAACAACACTGTTGTCCTGCCAGAGGTGGGGGCAACTTGTTATTGTTTATTGAATTTATATTCTGCCCTTTACACATGGGCCTTAACACAGTTCACAGAATAAAATCATGACATAAAACCACAAAATACTTGATAAAAATAAAAGCAGCAACTCAGTACTTAAAAAGGTTAGGGTTAGGGTTTTTATTGTTTGCTCCTGGTGGATCTTTACTGTTTCTCTTACTCTCTCTCATTCACACACACAGTGGTGGAGTGTTCCCCGCTGACGCCTGGGGCAGGACATACATATCAGGGCGCATGCAGTGCACTATGGGAATGGGGCATGCTGTGGGGGCGTGCCATGCCGCCAGAGCGACCCCTGCCCACTGGCCAGCTAGTTTTGAGGGATGCATTCACTGCGGACTGCAAACCCTGCGAGACTCGCAAAAATGGCGCCGTGAGCTGGTGCGTCCTTCTCAGGCGCCCACCATAAGTCACTAGAAATCATTTTGAAGCATAAGATTTTTTAAAAACAAGATTTGAAAATATAAACCACTATAGTAAGGGTAAAGGACCCCTGACAGTTAAGTCCAGTCGCGAACGACTCAGGGGTTGCGGTGCTCATCTCGCCTTACTGGCCAAGGGAGCCGACGTTTGTCCACAGACAGTTTTTCCGGGTCGTGTGGCCAGCATGACTAAGCCGCTTCTGGCAAAACCAGAAGAGCAGCGCACGGAAACACCATTTACCTTCCCGCCGCAGAGGTACCTATTTATCTACTTGCACTGGCATGCTTTCGAACTGCTAGGTTGGCAGGAGCAGGGACCGAGCAACGGGAGCTCACCACATCGCGGGGATTCGAACCACCGACCTTCCGATTGGCAAGCCCTAGTCTCAGTGGTTTAGACCACAGCGCCACCCACGTCCCTAGGGAACCACTATAGTAGCACAAATCAGATTTATTCAATTATGATACAAAACAATTAGAGAAACAAATTCCTATCAGGTCTAAGAAGTCCACAGTGCTGCTTGCTGTTGGGTTGTTGTTATGCTTTTCATCATCATCATCATAATCTTGTTTTAAGAAATGACTCTTGACACTGAAAACTATTTGTAAGTTATATAAGAAGCCTACTGTATGCACATGAAAAGGTGTGAAAGACGACTCAAGAGTCCTTCTTTTCCGTAAAGTAGAACCTTCTTTTTACTCCCATTTTGCCTGGATGGTTTAATTCCCACTGAGGGATTTTAAGTGGGAGGAGCTATTACAGGAAAATTTAGGCAGTCTATAAGCACCGATTAAATACTTGAGAGTAGCTGATGTTCCATCATATCATGTCAATCTATCTAATAGAGCTATTAGAATGTTGAGACAGGCAAAAAGCACATTAGGATTGAGGTTTCAGCTTAATGCGTACCAATTTCATTTCGACACTAAATAAATAAATAAATCACCCTTTTATAAAGGAGGTGGGGAGTTTACTAACAGCGCGGAAGGGCACCCGACATGAAAAGGGGAAAAGAAAATGTGCTACTAAAAACACAATAACCCAAACGCTTCATTTTACTTAATTTATCAACCTTATTTTAAAAGTCTTCAATTTCAACCAAGAATATTTCACCCTGAAAATCGAAAACAACTTTCCCCACATGACTTTGATTAACACAGAAAATACACAAGTTCTTCTAAAACAAAACAAAAAACCAGAAGGACCCAGGTAAAACTTTGAAGCCATTTCTTCTACCTTTCCCCCAATCCCCAAAGTTGAGAAATAGGAATGGAGTTATTCTCTTCCCATCCTGCTGTCCATAAAGTAGAAATTTCTCAGAAAAGAGCTTTCAGATAATATTTTGAAAATTGTATTCTCCTGAATTGTTGAAGAATATTTGGTGAAATGACCTCCCAGGGTTCATCATCCCTTAATTTTGGAAGCAACTATGGTTTTCAACTTCTATACTGCTTACTATTATTTCAATAGAATCAAGCGAAGGAAAGGTCAGTGGGACCTTACCCCATCCAGTCTTCTTCTCTTAGCTCATTGCTCCCTTCATAATCCCCCAATATGAATGGAAGCCCCTTTCTGTGTCCAATAAGCATGGGATGCCTTTGCCCAGAGGCCCTGTGGCTTATGGATTGCAGCAAAATGTGGTGGGTACATGGGGAAAAGCTGTAGTATGAGCCCTTGCTGCAGAGGGGAGGGGAAACCCTATATTTTGATTTGAGAGCTTCCTGCCTGCCCACACCCAGGTTAGAGCCTTCACTGAGCAATTTTGGGTCACTGGTTGACAGAGCCAGAAAGGATTCTTTCTCTCTCAACCTGACTGGCATTTTGGGGTTTTTTCTCTCCTTTCCCTCAGTGAAATTATGGCCTTCCTTTGCTAGGCGGGAGAAGATTGTATGAGGGCGGAAATGGCATTGGTGAGGATCAACATGGTCTAGGAGGGCCCATAAGGAAACCCAAGCTTGGGTTTGGTATCTGCCTGGTTGGAATCTGCACCTGGTCCCCCCAGTGAGACTTTGCTTGTTTGGCTGGAACCACAGAAAGGAGCAGCACTTGTCAACTCCCAGGTTTGGAGCAGTCCAAACCCACTGGATCCATTCCATCAACATAGGGCTTGTGGAATGGTGAACAGATCCTGGGACCCAATTGGCCCTGCCTGCTGCTGCTGTCAATAAAGATTTGGCCTGATTTTAACCCGTCACCATTGTACAGTCTGGTTACATTGCTGTTCTCATGTGTCACATAACGCGCCTGCTTGGACAAAGAGTGTCAATGAATATTTTGTTGTTGTTGTTTAGTCGTTTAGTCGTGTCTGACTCTTCGTGACCCCATGGACCAGAGCACGCCAGGCACTCCTGTCTTCCACTGCCTCCCGCAGTTTGGTCAAACTCATGCTGGTAGCTTCGAGAACACTGTCCAACCATCTTGTCCTCTGTCATCCCCTTCTCCTTGTGCCCTCCATCTTTCCCAACATCAGGGTCTTTCCAGGGAGTCTTCTCTTCTCATGAGGTGACCAAAGTATTGGAACCTCAGCTTCAGGATCTGTCCTTCCAGTGACCACTCAGGGCTGATTTCCTTCAGAATGGATACGTTTGATCTTCTTGCAGTCCATGGGACTCTCAAGAGTCCTCCAGCACCATAATTCAAAAGCATCAATTCTACGGTGATCAGCCTTCTTTATGGTCCAGCTCTCACTTCCATACATCACTAGTGTGATGGGGAAACTCAGCCAGATGGGTGGGGTATAAAGAATAAATTATTATTATTATTATTATTATTATTATTATTATTATTATTATTATTACTATTACTACTACTACTACTACTACTACTACTACTACTACTGGGAAAACCATAGCTTTAACTATACGGGCCTTTGTTGGCAAGGTGATGTTTCTGCTTTTTAAGATGCTGTCTAGGTTTGTCATGAGTTATTCAAGCCCCTTCGCCATGGCAAGGCAGTGATCCGTGAAGGGGCAGTGAATATTTAAGTGAACTGAAATGTCCAAGAATAGAATTTCCTGAGAAAAACTACTGGCAAATTTCAACTCCCCTGAAATGTCACTATGCACATTGCATACAGAATAAAATGGCAGAATGAGATGGTCAAACACTGGGCTCTGCTACTTCAGGATACAGATGGAGAGGGATCATATTATACAAAAGTGATCCTTGAATATTACAAGCTAGAGCAACAGAGAGAGGGCTACGCTCTTTCCTCCCCCTCTCTTATTCCTAGTTTGCTACATGCAGCGAATTGTATACACAGGGAGCTTTCAAAAATGTGTCTCCCTATCTGGCATAGTGCAGTACAGAATTCTACCACATTCATTTACTGCAAATCTGTAGAATCAGGTTTTAGAAAATACTACGCATTCGAAATACTGTGAATAGCCAATGTCTTTGAAGAGCTCAGTAGAGGGAAATTCCAGGCTGCTGAAAGATGCCTTACTTTAATCGTTCAGGGAATTCTAGTTATAAAAAGTTTTATAAGCACCACAAACCCAATAACACTGCGAGCCATGCTTATAATGCTTGCAAAACACAACACAGTGTCAAAAGGTTGAGGCACAACTTTTACAGAGAAGTGAAACCATATGGGCAAGCGATACAGCTGCCAACCTGGACCAGCCAGAAGACTCTTCAAACTATTCCCCTGCATTGTTCTTGCCACCTCATTTTCATCGCTGAGCTTAATACATTTCAAATGTTATCCATTGAAGGGGGATGCTGTCCTCATATCTGAATACTGCTACATTCAACGAGAGCTGCCTAAAGTGAACTTTTGAGGCAAATATGGAGATACCTGCTCAGAAATTTGAGGAAGGCAAGAGAGGTTTGAACAATACGGGCAAAAGTTCAGGGAAGGGGGGATCCACAGAAAATCCATTCTCTGCATACTTTGCTGCCTTTTTACACTGTACTATGCCCAGTGTTGAAGAAGAAGAAGAAGAAGAAGAAGAAGAAGAAGAAGAAGAAGAAGAAGAAGAAGAAGAAGAAGAAGAGGAGGAGGAGGAGGAGGAGGAGGAGGAGGAAGAGGAAGAGTTTGGATTTGATATCCCGCTTTATCACTACCCGAAGGAGTCTCAAAGCGGCTAACATTTTCCTTTCCCTTCCTCCCCCACAACAAACACTCTGTGAGGTGAGTGAGGCTGAGAGACTTCAGAGAAGTGTGACTGGCCCAAGGTCACCCAGCAGCTGCATGTGGAGGAGCGGGTATGCGAACCCGGTTCACCAGATTACGAGTCTACCACTCTTAACCACTACACCACACTGGCTCTCCCATTGTTCTAGGTGCATTTTGCGACAGGGAATTTCATTAGCGTGAGCAGTTTCTGAGCTCCGGGCGCAGTACTGTACCCAATATTTCAGATTAAAACTGCAGAGTGGAAGGAAAGGAGAACCCTTTTCTGCCTCCCCACTTCCAGCTGCTCTCTGAAGACTGGAGAAGAGACCCCCATAAGAATATTAGGAGGGTGGTCAGGGGAAGGACTAGACCATGTGAAAAATGAACAGAATATTTTAGCTGCAGTTCATTCATGTTCAGCATTGTATTCTTGTTATTTAAAAAGTGCACTAGATCTCAGTTTCTAACACAGAACATGCCCATATCCAGGATGAACATCTAGAGAAATGGGATTGGAGAGTTTAACCAAACTGTTTCTGCCCACCTTCCTGGGTGATTGACCTTTAAATTGTGCCAGACAATTAATTAATCCATGTGAGGCAGCTGCTCTAGGAAACCATCTCTGTCTGCCACAGAATCTTGCTTCCTGTTTACATACTCTGTCCAGTGCAATGATAATAACAATCAATATGCAATATGTGTATGATCTTGTGTGTTTCTCCTCCTCCTTAATGATATATCCTTGAAAGCAGATATTTGGTGAAATACTGTTTTTGTAGACTTTTGCATACCATTTATTTGGATATTGAAAAATTTTGGGGTCTGTGGAATTATATTAGTTTTATACAAGGCATTTTTCTGCTTTTCTTGTTTTGCCTCTTAGAATCTTCCTAGGATCTTTAGCTCGCTCAGTAGAGTTTGTGACACTTAATCTCAGGGTTGTGGGTTGAAACCCCACCTTGGGCATTTCAGGGGGTTGGGCTAAATTACCTTTTTTGGTCCTTTCCAACTCTACATTTTTGTGATTTCATGCCTTCCGTCCAGACACAGTTTGGGGTTTCAGAACTAAGTTTCAGAACTTTGAGTGGCTCTTAAAAGTTTTCTGGTTTGTCTTTCAAAAACAAAGCAGCAAAATGTTTCAGATGAAATGCTAAGAATATCTCAATCCCAGGATGCGCACAATGATGTATGGCACAAACTGCTGAAGGGTTTGGTCCATAGCTCACAAACAATAGTTTTGCTTTCTTCTTTGACAAATCTCTAATCCAGCCAAAGTGAATAGCAGCAGTCAGCAGCACATATTTATAACATTACAAAGCATCTAACAGCTTCCCAGGGTATTTGGAGCTTCGGTCCAAAAGGAATCTGAAAGTTGGTATGAAGTATTTGTCTTTAGAGGTACATCAAGATGAAAATCGTGCCGCACCAGCACGTTGTCCTGATGAACCAGGCTTTGCAGTTAGGCATCAACAGTGATGTGATGCATGAAGACTTTTCCATATGCTGTTGATAATGATTGTCATGTGTTTTGACGATGGATCTTCACTCTAGTGTCATAGAATGGGCTCTTGAGAACAACAGGTTTTCATCAACATTTGAAACACTGAAGCATGATGACATAATATAGAATTTTAAGTGGGCTTTGTGGTGACAAAGTGTGAGAGCCATGGACAGTAAAGTCACCTCTACTCAGGCATGTTGGTAGTACAGTGACTACATGTATAGACCAAGATGTCCCCAGCTCACATTTTCCCTAAGGGTTTCACGAACCTTCCAAGGTGTCACGAAACCTCCGTTTTCATGAATCTGTACAGTTTTAAAAGTGGAGGAACTAATAAGACCTGACACCATCCTAAGTCCTCTTCATTCTTCCTCCCACATTGAAAAGCAGCATGTAATTAACTAGTCAGTTTACTGTTGCATTTCAGGCCTTGCTATTCAAAGCCACAATGCCCAGAACTCAACCCGCAGAGGAAAACAAGATTATAACTTCTGTTCAGACAAGTGACATTTTACTACCAAGCTCTTGTGTATTACATTTCACAAACTCAAATTAAAGTCTATTCTATATCATAGGAGGCATCTCAAGACAGAAATCCATTTCTTTTGTGGGAAAAGATTTGGAAAGCTTCAAGACAATGGTACTTTATGCCCAAGAAATACAGATATTGTTTCCTAAACTTTGATGGTATTGCTCTTATTGTATAGCATGCTTTTTACAACTGTGAGCAGGTTCGGGAGCACAGTGGGACACACATTTAAATCAAGTAAATAAACAAACACTGCTATAAAATGGCATCCCATTCAAGGAGGGCTGCACCAGAAATTTCCTGGCTTGGTAAGGGGAGTGGCTAATGAAATAAATGTGGGCTTGTGGCTGATAACATGTTCAGCTTTTGCCTCAACAATTTTCTTTGGGGTTTGTTTGTTTTTTACATAGCCATGTCTGAATCCACCTACAATTCCAAGCCCCTCAAATAAGGTGGTGTTGAGCAGTACTGACCCCGCCCAAACAATTTGTGGAAAGTTACATAATGCGGAGCATGGATAGGCAAACTAAGGCCCGGGGGCCGGATCCGGCCCAATCCCTTCTGAATCTGGCCTGCAGACGGTCCGGGAATCAGCATGTTTTTACATGAGTAGAATGTGTGCTTTTATTTAAAATGCATCTTTCGGTTATTTGTGGGGCATAGGAATTTGTTGATCCCCCCCACCCAAAAAAAAAAAAATATAGTCTGGCCCTCCACAAGGTCTGAGGGGCAGTGATCCGGCCCCCTGCTGAAAAAGTTTGCTGACCCCTGATCCAGAGAGAATGTGAAAGGACATACCAGGACTTGTTGACCCGTCGGCATTATGAGTACAACAGAATTAAAGTATTATCATTGTTGTAAAAGTGCGGTCCCATTCGGAGCCCTATTCAGCTGAGATACAGGATGGAGACAAGTCCAAGATCTAAAAGGCAATGACAACGGAACTATCGAGCAGTTGCCAAAGAACAATTAAAAAGGTAAAAGGACGCCTGACCGTTAGGTCCAGTCGCGGACGACTCTGGGGTTGCAGCACTCATCTCGCTTTACTGGCCGAGGGAGCTGGCGTTTGTCCGCAGACAGCTTCCGGGTCATGTGGCCAGCATGACTAAGCCGCTTCTGTCGAACCAGAGCAGCGCACAGAAACGCCGTTTACCTTCCCTCTGGAGCAGTACCTATTTATCTACTTGCACTTTGACATGCTTTCGAACTGCTAAGTGGGCAGGAGCAGGGACCGAGCAACAGGAGCTCACCCCGTCACGGGGATTCGAACCACCAACCTTCTGATCAGCAAGCCCTAGGCTCAGTGGTTTAACCCACAGCGCCACCTGCTTCCCAAGAACAATTAAGGAGCCTCCATTGTGGGCAAAAATGTATCTGACCCCCCAGCCCATAAATAAACTCCATGTTCTTAGCATCCCAAGAAGACTGATAAGAGATATCAGAAAGAATGGTAAAAGATTTGCTTTTAAAAAAAATCCAGAAAGAGAACCATCTCAGCACTTTAAATATTTAGATGTGTGCTCTAATCTTGCTGCTAAATAAACATGTTAAGTATGATGTGTCACTGGGCGTGTGAGAGGGAGGCTGATAACTTTAAAGGGGATCAAGTCTCCTCTTTCTCCAACCTTTGTGATTATCAGGTGAAGAAATCAGAGAGGGCAGCATTATAAACCCCGATTACATTGGACGGGGTAGGAAAGTTTCTTTTCCTCGAAGCATGGTTATAATCCCTTCGGCTCTTAAAAGGCAGAGAGATTAAACCATTTGGTAAAATGCATCTGTCATCCCCATGATACTATATAAACATAGTGTGACTTGCTATATAGGTCAATGGGCCAGTTACCCAGGTTCAGAGTGAAGATTTAAAAAATGAAAAAAAGCTTGGCACTTGGGCATATGTGGTTTATCTGTTTCATGTGGTTATAAACAAATAGATATGCACATCTACCAGCATGCAGGTGAGACGCGGGTGGCACTGTGGTCTAAACCACAGAGCCGAGGGCTTGACGATCAGAAGGTCGGCGGTTTGAATCCTCGCGACGAGGTGAGCTCCCATTGCTCGGTCCCTGCTCCTGCCAACCTAGCAGTTCAAAAGCACGTCAAAGTGCAAGTAGATAAATAGATACCACTCCAGTGGGAAGGTAAACAGCATTTCTGTGCACTGCTCTGGTTCACCAGAAGCGGCTTAGTCATGCTGGCCACATGACCTGGAAGCTGTACGCCAGCTCCCTCAGCCAATAAAGCGAGATGAGCGCCGCAACCCCAGAGTCGGCCATGACTGGACCTAACGGTCAGGGGTCCCTTTACCTTTTTACCAGCTTGCAGTCTCCCTTATGTTTTTAAAATATGCTCTGAAACTTTATTTGCACAAACCAAATTTAACGTAAAATACCTTCCACACATGAATCCTTTTGCTGTTGCTAACTAATTAGTTATTTTGACACCTTAGTCGCTGGGGAAGCAGCCCCAAGTGGTGCTGCCTTTAAATGGGGAAAGCAGCTGTCTTGTTTGCTCTGTGATATTTTTCCACCAAGAAGGGATGTTGCAGCACTGAATGCCAATGACACGTTTATCTAAAGGACAGATGTGTGGGTTTTGCTGCAGATCCTTTTCAAATTAGGCAGCATCAGAGAGTTTTTAAACAAACTGAATTCCCTCTGAAAGCACAGAAATCAGTCACAGCAAAACAAGGTCTCACTTTAAAATAAGACGTATTGGGAATAAGAAACAGGAGTTTAGATCCAGGAGTTGCAACTGGCCAGCTCTGGAATGGCTTTCTGGAGCAGCATGGGGGGGGAGGATGAATGAAAATACCGTATTTTTTGCTCTATAAGACTCACTTTTCCCCTCCTAAAAAGTAAGGGGAAATGTGCGTGCGTCTTATGGAGCGAATGCAGGCTGCGCAGCTATCCCAGAAGCCAGAACAGCAAGAGGGATCGCTGCTTTCACTGCACAGCGATCCCTCTTGCTGTTCTGGCTTCTGAGATTCAGAATATTTTTTTTCTTGTTTTCCTCCTCCAAAAACTAGGTACGTCTTGTGGTCTGGTGCGTCTTATAGAGCAAAAAATACAGCAGATTCTCAACTTCCTTCCTCCAGTGCAAGTCTCCATTTGATCTTAGTAACATCCAAGAAACACTTATATTTTTGCGGCAGCCACTCTGGGCCCAATCCATTTTAGATGCTGTTTCCTGTTAGCTAAATGCAACCTTCTTAGAACTCTCTTCCACAAAATGACTTTGCAATGTGGAAATTAGCCTATGAATAGGCTCCATAGGTATTCAGTTTCCCTGCCATGGTGCCACCCAACAGAACGTATTTATAACAGCAGATGCATGGTCGGAAGGATACAGGGTAAGCATATCAAAACCCAATATGCACTTACTTGTGAGTAAATCCCATTTAACTTAATAGAACTTTCTTCTGAGTAGATGTGCATATTTTGTGCTGTTAGTGCTATGTCGCTGAATTTCAAACTAATGAAAGATCCTAGGTATAGACATCCCAGAATGACATATGTCTGTCAGGGAAATATTTAACCAAAAGTTCATCATTTACAGATGAGACCAATCATCCACAAAAAGAGCCCAAATAAACTTCTCATGGGCACAAATATGTTTTGTTAACTTATTCATTAACCCCAATAACCATATTTGCTTATTCTTTTGCCATATTTTCTTATTCTTTTGCTTATTCTTTTTGTGCCCGCCAAACAGCCGTGTCATGCTTATGATAATATTTTATTCTCTTGCTTATTGTGCTGTTTTAAATGTGCATTATATATTTTATATTTGACTTCACTTAGCAATGTTTTTTTATAAAAGTTTAAGATTATTTTATGTTAACTTTGTTTGTGTTAAATATGTATTCTGTAGTTGACCTCCTTTGTAATGCTTTATTTTGAAATCTTTAAGATAATATTGCACTTTTCTGTTAATTAAATTGCTTTGACTGTATACTCGATATTTGACTTTCTTCAGATTGTTTTATTGATGTTTTAATACGCTGTAAAACACTTTGGGATTTTTCTTAAAAATATAAAGCGGTATATAAATGAAATTATTATTATTATTATTATTATTATTATTATTATTATTATTAAAGAATGAAGCTAAATTTTTACCTTAAATCCATAATCAGAGGTGATGAGAAAAGTTATCTGAATCACCCTTAAAATTCCTTTGCCAACTAGTGTAGGAACACAAAATGTGTGGGATATTCCTAAAAATAAAAACTATTTCACTCTTCCAAACAGTGTCAATGAAAGTCAACTGGGAAATCAGTTGATACTTCATGCTCTGGTTACATCCAGATTGGATTATTGCAGGGGCTGCCAACCCTTTCGACCACTGGGCGCATTTCAAATTTTGAGAGAGTGCTGGGGGCACCAGTCACAAAATAGCTGCTATGGAGAGTGTGGCGTAACACAAAATTAGAGGCAGCCACCCCAGACAACTTTATGCATTCCATGGGAAGTCAGCTATGTCCTGCTGGTTCCGACTGTGGAAATCGCACATTGATTTCACACACACATGCATACTCACTAAAGCTATAGCAACAGGGAGTATATTTCAGTACTGGGGGGAAATGCAAAATGGCCAGATCACTCTCAGAAAATGGCCAGATCACTCTCAGAAATTGCTTAACAGATACCAACACATTTTGCTCCATAACTTTCTTTTTAAGATGGCCAGAGACTAAATAAAAAATAAAAAATGCTTGAGTTTGAGGCACCTGCCTGAGAGACCAGTAAAAGCCTTTGCAAGTGTCATCGCATCCATGTGCACTGGCTTGGAAATCCCTGAATTATTGCAATGCACTCCACATAGGTCTGCCCTTGAAGATGACTTAGAAACTTCAACTGGTTCAAAATTCAGCAGCCGGGCTGGGTTTCCATTTAGAATAACTGTTGCACAAGTTGCCAATTCATTTCAGGGTTCATTTTGAGGTATTCACATTAGTGTTTAAAGCCCTAAATAGCATAGACCCTAAATATCTAGAAGAAAGACCCTTTCCTTACATGCCTGCAGAGAAGAGTAGTACCATCATTGTACCAGTTTCATTGTATCATAGAACCATTGAATGCTGATTACATATAGCTTTCATGATACATATCGTTTTCATCATACTCTTTACCCTGGCCTTTGACGTTTGAGAGAGATATTTTTAAGACACATCCTCTTATTCTGGTAATTCAGCTCTAGTGTGTTCTCCTTGCAGCATGCTTCCAGTGTTTTCATGGCTCTTTTAAGGCCTGAGAGGATTTTGGTGTCATCTGCGTAAAGCAGCACTGAGATGTGCTTTTCTGCCAATTTTAGAGGGCGGAAATTGCCCCTTGCAACTCAGTTACACCTAAAGGAGGCAACCCACTGATTTCTTCTAGAAGTGGGGAGAGGCCAGATAGCCATAAACCTTAGAAACAGAGAGAGTGAAAAGGGGAACCTTCAGATCCAATCTGCAAGGTCCCAGTTTCGAGGCTTGGTCAGAGAACAGACTCACTCACAACGACATGCCATTTATATTCCTTCCTTCCTACTCAACACCGGCGGATTTCTGGACACGCTGCTGGGTTCTAGATGGGCTTGTCTGTGCCTGGAAAAACCTCTTTATCACCAAGACCACTGAACTACCTGTGGATTTTCAACCACAAAAACTATGTTTTGTGTTGTGCACTGATGAAATCCTTATCCAGGTCCCATTCAGATCATCTCGAGTGACCTGCGTTTTCCCTGTATGGGTGTCAGAAGGGAGTGTGGTTGCTCACGAAGATAAGAGCCAGGACTCCAGCCTGTCTTTTCAGGTTTTATTGAGAGCAAAACTTGTGTACAATGCAGATGTTCCAAAACCATGTCTGCCTCAATCACTAGCAGAATCCAAAAGTGCCTTCTTCCTGTTTCCCCTCCAGCAGGTTTTGGCTCCCCTTTCTCTCATCTTCCGTGTCTCCTGAAAACTCCCCCTCCCCAGACTCTGACGAAGTGCAGCTGCTCAACAGAGGAAGAGGCTCTCTGTACTTTCCTGTCTCTCCCCGCTCCCCTGCAAACAGATCCTTGACAATGGGTCACCAAAGTGGCCTCTACACCACTTTGTTCATTACCCAGGTGAGGAACAACCACCTTTTGAATAAACCACAGAACCAAGTCCAGCCTCCAGATTTAGGGATCCAGCATTTATTATAGCTATTGCAATAGGACAGAGCTCACTCAACTCAATGTGCCAGTTGAGAAGGTCTGCCCCAAGGCATTTCAGAACAAAAGCTTATATTGTAGTTCAAACACAGCAAACAAAGAGTCATAAAACATCCTCACATACATCAGGTTATGAGAAGTAAAACACACATGGCTTTATACTGGTTTCTTCACCCTCACAATCATCTTGGAGTGGCCTCAATGTGCCCAGGCCATTTGACCATTTTAGGTCTTGGGTGTCCAACGTTACCCTGGCAACCTAGCCTTCAGTGGGAGGGAAGAGCATCATAAAATCCTCTTCCTGGGTCTCAGATAGCTCCAGGGATAGTTGATTTGCACTCTGGTGCTACAACATCTTGCCATTCGTACCACTTTCAGGGGTAGATAAGGAGGGAGAAACTCACAAATGCAGAACACACAAAAATCAAGCCTCATACATTCTTAAAGGGTTAAATGCAAATTGAAACATTATTAAAATAATAAAAATATACACTTGGGGTCTCTAATTCTTATATCAATAGCAAATTGTTTCAACTGATCTCCATAATGTATTTTTATACTGTATTGTATGGCTGTAACCCATCCTAGGATATTTTGGTGAAGGGCAGGTAAGAAATCATCAAATCAACTAATCAATGAGAACAGGAGCTTGGAAGCTTAACAAGATACGACCTGGTGGAAAAGGAACCACACAAGAACTGATATCCTTGTTGCTTTCATAGGCAGAAGCTTCCCATGATATGTTGCTAAAGCGCCTTGATGAGACATACATGGTCCAGCTTCCATTTTACGCCACTGGTGGGTGGGTACATTTGCTTGTCTGCAAAGTTCTTCAACTCCTTTGTAACGCAGGAGTTTGCCCTTCATTTTTTTTTATTCAGCCTAAACCACTGATGACAGATTTCTATATGAAACAGGGAAAATATTCATCCGCAGAATAGAACTTTCTATTAACATGGTCGTTTTCCCCTGCCCACAATGACCGCTCCCCGCTTAAAACGGGGGGCGCCCTTTGCATGGACGCGTGCAGCCCCTAGATCTGGAGCGGCTCCAACAGCATAGGCTTGGCTTTGCCTTCCCTCAGGTGGGATACCTGGAGGTCTCCGCCTACCTCAGTCAGTTGTCCAATCCCACCTGGGGGAAGCGTTGCCAAGGAGACCAGGCCAGGTAGGGGAGGGATTACCTGCCCACACAATAGAGGGAGGACCTTACCTGGGAATCCTCACTTGGCTCCAGAGCTTCTCCCACCCTACCCACCCTCAGTTAATGTCTTATTTTGCAGGTTAACTTTTCTTCACAGGTTTTGCAGGTTAACTTTTCTTCACAGGTATGTGGGCGCTGCTACGTTAAGGTCGCTGTTAAAGGGCCGGAAAGGAATTTCCCTGCATTGGCAGGTTTCGCCTTTCCCATAGCAAAACGTCACAACTTTGGCGGTATCAGGCCTTGGGCGGAATCCTTTTGTCCATCTTCCTCTTTGCGGCGGCGATACCAGGGTTCCCCGTTAAAGGGGTTTTCTGAAGGGAGGCTTTGGCCGTACACCGAAAGGTCGTCATTGCTCTCCCCTGTGGCGGCGGCGTTACAGGGGCGGCTATCTCTGCTTGAACATATGTTCTCCAGAGCCGGCCCATCCCCCCCACACACACACTGGATAACCCTGATGCTCCCTAGGTCCCCAGCTGGGGACTGGGGAGGGAGAACGCCCAATGCCTGAGCCAAGGTCTACCCACATTTGAAATTTAATAAAGTTGTGGCCAATTTAATCCCATAGCACGTTGTCTTGAGTCGTTATTCCACATGACGGGGGGACCGTGCAGGATCTGGGGACTCCGCCTGTCCACGCAAAAGAAGCAGATACGGGTTGTTACAACCTGATAGATCACTTTCTCTATTGCCTCCCTTATGACAAACGGAAAAATATAGTCTCCAGTGACCACCTGTCTTTTTGGTGTTGCCCTGTAAAGTGCCATATACAGATGGCATGATGATGCGTTGATGATGGGCTGTTAATATACTGACAGGGTTGGCTCTATCATTAGGCAGGGTGAGGCAGCTGCCACAGGTGGCAGATACTGGAAAGCAGGCCGTGGCAGCAAGATGTTGTTAGCCTGATAGCCTCAGACGGGGTGGAAGATGCCCCATCATCAGTTTTGAATTTAAGACGCAACTGCCAGTCAGATCAAGGTTTTGTACAAGAAATGGAATGTGATGCCATTACATCCTCCGCCTCAGGCAGCGAAATGTCTTGAGCTAGCTCTATTTATTGGCAATGTTTAAAAGTCCGCACACTGGTCCCAGATTCCACAGTCCTGCAGACATTGTGAAAATGCTTGATCTCGAAAGCGCCAAACCACAACAATGATGAAAAATTCAGAATACACGGGATCTCCATTGATAGCTCCATTGATAAATACCAGTCCCAAAAAGGATGTATTTTTGAGATAAATCCAAAGAAGCTATTATTGTTTCTGAAACCTTTTATTCATTTAAAGATAAATGCCTGGTTCTTGGGGTTGCCACCATCTGCTTATCTCGTGGGGCTGGGGGGCTGGGACCAAGTTATTTATTTAGTATTGATCTCAGCAGGGGCACAGACAGAGGGATGTTGATGGCATTCTTTTAGAAACCTAAACGAAAGATGTATTATTAAAGAGCAATCTATAATAATGTTCTTGTTTTACAGGGGAGCTGTCACACTTTTAGCTACATTGTAAAAGGTTTTATATGCCTCATTGGTGTCTGTGAGGTGATCTATTGCGAGGGCGGGGTGGGTTGTGCCGAGACTTCGCCTTGTTCCCCATTTTAGCTTCCACTTGAAATATTTTACTGATAACAGATTCCCTTCAGGCACCTCAGTCTCCTTGACAGCACCATAAACCTATACAATGGGTCACATTTATTAACAATTTATTACCAACTGCTCTAAACACTGCTGGGTGCAGGGTAGAAGTTTTTGATAGCTGGGTTTCCATTTAATAAGAAGGCTATAAAATCTATGATAGGACATGACCTGTCAAGCCAAACTCAAATGAATAGTTAACCAGCAGTTAAGAGCAGAAGAACCCCAGAGGGGAAAGGAGCTGCTAGCCTCTTAATTAACAGTAAATTGGTGATTTTAACTATAACAGGCAAGTTTTGGCATCTATTCATACCGTTGTTTAAGTCAGGAGTCATTTTGAGTCAGGAAAGCTGGATTTCTAGGCAACAAGAATAAATTATTCCAACATATATGGGATATATAAATGGAAATGCCATTGAATTTTGAGGTCCTACAAGTGAAAGAAGGTTTATTAATATATGAACTTGCAATGTCTAACAACAACTTGTCTTAGCTTAGAGCAGCTTTCCTTAACCTCCCATCAGTGCCAGTCAGCATGGCCAATGTTCAGCGATGACGGGACAACAACTTACGGACGACACCAGCTTGGGGAAGGCTGGCCTGGAGGATAATCGGTCAGTAGAGGGAGACCTCTGGTTTAACTTCCTAGTTTGTCAGTCTCTGTTGGATTATGTCACATAATACCTGCCTTGGCAACACCAAAATGTTAGTAGCTTCATGTTATTGATGAAGGCAGAGTATTAAATGTTTAGTTAAGCATGCAATCCTACGCATGTCTACACAGAAGGAAAGCATGCAAATGATCGTAGCCTAAATAATTTTATTATTATTATTAGTTATTTTATTATACTTACCATATTTTTCGCCCCACAAGACACACTTTTTTCCTCCTAAAAAGTAAGGAGAAATGTCTGTGCGTCTTATGGAGCGAATGTGTGGTCGGTCGCTGGCTCCCTTTCCGGCCCTGCCCCCTTGCCCAGGCCTCCATTGTTGAATGTTGTGCAGACGGAGGCTGTTCGTTTCCCCAACGACATGTGACTGGCTGATTAGATTATCTGTCTGGAAACTGTAGAAACGGCTCCCTTTCCTTTCCTAAAGAAGCTACAGAACTGTGAGTTGAACCCCATAAAAACAGGATTTTTTCCCTTTGCAAAGTAAGCTCAACAACTTTGAGTTGATCCTCAAAAACGTGGCTTTTCCCCTTGGCAAAAGAAGCTGTACAACTGTGAGCTGATCCCCCCAAAAATGGGGCTTTCCCCCTTTCCTCCTCTAAAAACTAGGTGCGTCTTATGGTCAGGTGCGTCTTGTGGAGCGAAAAATACGGTATGTACCACTGTTCATCTGAGGATCACACAGCAGTTTACAGTGTAAAAACGCAGAAATGCATAGCATAGTAACAAACAAAACAGTAATGCCAAAAGGCCATAGACTGGCTAATTAAGCAAAGGCTTAATAGAAGAGGAATGCTTTTGCCTGGCACCTAAAGATATGTGATAAAGGCATTAGGTATTCCACAAACAGGGAGCCACTGCAGGAAAGGCCCTTTCTTGTGTTGTCATCCTCCAGACCTCTTGTGGAGAGGGCATACCCAGAACAGCCTCAGATGATGATTGCAGGATCCAAATCGGGTCATATGAACTGCCCTAAGATCTACGGATGAAAAGCAATCTACAAATTTAATCAATCAATCAATCTTTATTATGGTCCAGAGACCCAACAAATCATTACAAAGCAATGCACAATTCATACAGCCTACCTCCAGGTTAAACAAGCATTTTGTTCAAAAGATAGGGATCATTGGTTCTTGCAACCACCGGTAAAAACTTTGCCACTGCTAATGTTCTAGCGTTTGTCCAGTCTTCCAATAGGAAACTGACATAGTGAGCCTCTGATCTTCCCGGGAAAGGTACCAGCAAGGGTAATATCAGTTCAGCCCTGGCTTGCAGCAAAATATGTTTTATGGAATCAATGTCTTGAGCACACGAGCAAAGTCTGTCCTGGTAGGGAACTCCTCTCAACCTGCCATCCAACACTGCAGAAGGAAAGACGTTTAGTCTGGCTTTGGTGAAAAGCCTTTGATAATTTGGTACTGTCAGGTTCTTAATGTAAGATGTTAACTTAAAGACATGTCCATATTGTACTCCTACTGCCAGGGGACTACAGACTGCGTGTGATCGAGATCGCAAGTCACTGTGTGCATTATCACATAATTTAATAAATAATGTTGTTTAGTCGTTTAGTAGTGTCTGACTCTTTGTGACCCCATGGACCAGAGCACGCCAGGCACTCCTGTCTTCCACTGCCTCCCGCAGTTTGGTCAGACTCATGTTTGTAGCTTCGAGAACACTATCCAACCATCTTGTCCTCTGTCATCCCCTTCTCCTTGTGCCCTCCATCTTTCCCAGCATCAGGGTCTTTTCCAGGGAGTCTTCTCTTCTCATGAGATGCCAAAGTCTTGGAGCCTCAGCTTCACGATCTGTCCTTCCAGTATTATTAATAAATAATAAAGGGCAATAATAAATAATATGGGAAAATGTGGTCCTAAGCCATTTAAGACTTTCTAGGCCACCAGCCAGAACTGATGGAAGGCATTCCATCCTTTTATGCTAAGCTTGTTTTTTTTTTCAGTAATGTATTTGCTTGTATACTGTACCTTAAAGATTGCTAATCAAACTGGTACTTTTATGACAGGGGGAAATAAATGACTTGACTATGCTACCACTCAGTGGATTTGTAACTGGCTGACTGACCGAACCCAAAGGGTGCTTATCAATGGTTCCTCTTCATCCTGGAGAAGAGTGACTAGTGGGGTGCCACAGGGTTCTGTCTTGGGCCCGGTCTTATTCAACATCTTTATCAACGACTTGGATGATGGACTCAAGGGCAACCTGATCAAATTTGCAGATGACACCAAACTGGGAGGGGTGACTAACACCCCAGAGGACAGGATCACACTTCAAAACGACCTTGACAGATTAGAGAACTGGGCCAAAACAAACAAGATGAATTTTAACAGGGAGAAATGTAAAGTATTGCACTTGGGCAAAAAAAATGAGAGGCACAAATACAAGATGGGGGACACCTGGCTTGAGAGCAGTACATGTGAAAAGGATCTAGGAGTCTTGGTTGACCACAAACTTGACATGAGCCAACAATGTGACGCGGCAGCTAAAAAAGCCAATGCAATTCTGGGCCTCATCAATAGGAGTATAGCATCTAGATCAAGGGAAGTAATAGTGCCACTGTATTCTGCTCTGGTCAGACCTCACCTGGAGTACTGTGTCCAGTTCTGGGCACCACAGTTCAAGAAGGACACTGACAAACTCGAACGTGTCCAGAGGAGGGCAACCAAAATGGTCAAAGGCCTGGAAACGATGCCTTATGAGGAACGGCTAAGGGAGCTGGGCATGTTTAGCCTGGAGAAGAGGAGGTTACGGGGTGATATGATAGCCATGTACAAATATATAAAAGGATGTCACATAGAGGAGGGAGAAAGGCTGTTTTCTGCTGCTCCAGAGAAGCGGACACGGAGCAATGGATCCAAACTACAAGAAAGAAGATTCCACCTAAACATTAGGAAGAACTTCCTGACAGTAAGAGCTGTTCGACAGTGGAATTTGCTGCCAAGGAGTGTGGTGGAGTCTCCTTCTTTGGAGGTCTTTAAGCAGAGGCTTGACAACCATATGTCAGGAGTGCTCTGATGGTGTTTCCTGCTTGGCAGGGGGTTGGACTCGATGGCCCTTGTGGTCTCTTCCAACTCTATGATTCTATGATTCTATGATTCTATGAAATGCACGTTGGTAATCTGTGTTTCAGTCATCTTCTCAAGTAAGAAAAAATTCTAAAGGAACCAAGCGATCCTTCACTGTCTCATTTTCTCACGTTCAGCAATCTTCAATTATTCAAGGCTCCTCTGGGATAGGAAGCTATAAAACCGAAGAATATTATATTGGTGGAGATTATCGAAAAGGAATGTTCTTTAGCATTATTGCTGCGAATGGGATTTGGAAATGCATAAAAGAAGGATATGAACCTTCAATGACATGTGCAGAATGAAGCAATGCAATCTTTGAACCTTTGTGTGGCCCCATTTGATTTCTCCAGGCAACATGAAAGAGCACTGTTCTTTCCGCACACCCTTTTCACTATGACATTTGAGTTTCAGGGCTAAGATACTATAAGCAAATCCTTGCCGTTCTGTTGCTGGCATTGCAAGCTCAGGTACAGCAATTAGGGGTGCACACCAACCATTTCAGATCCCGGACCAGGACTTTGGAAATCAGCCTCCCTTAGTCCAAAGTGCTTCACAGGCTGCCCAGTTCAGCTCAGGGTCCAAGTCCAAATCTGGTGTGTAAAACCAAGCTCTGTTTACCCCATTCACCATTATGGGGAAATCAAAACACCTATAACTTATTTCTTTAGTGGCAAGTAGGTGAAATAAGTAGCCCCTCTAGACTGACTAAAACCTACAGGCAAATACTTTCAGAGGGATTCTTCTGGGAGCCTTTAAAGATTGTTTGTTTGTTTTGAGGGGGGATGAACTCTATATCCTCTTTTTTAGCAAAATCTGGTAAAATTTGTAGACATAGTAGACCCCCCTGAGGGAACGACGCTTGCCAAATTCCAGGATAGCTGCAGTGGCTTTCAGCAAGGGCAGCCTTTATGGGTTGGGGTGGGTAAAAAAAAGGACTTGTTTCATTTCCCCAAGTGTTTTCTTGACAATTGTTTTGAAAATAGGCACAAGAGAAGTTCCCCTAAGTAAGAAACCTGCCAAATTGTAGATCAGGCATAGTCAAACTCAGACAGGGATGATGGGAATTGTAGTCTCAAAACATCTGGAGGGCCGAGGTTGAGGAAGTCTGAGTTAGGGGAAGAGTAGCTACCAAATCTCTGCAGTTTCATATTGCTGTCCTTTTAACAGAGTATGGACTGCAGGAACGAGTAATCATTCAGCTTGGCTGTCTTGAAGAGGATGCGAATGTGTTGGGGTCCTGTTCCAGCAGGTATCACCTGCTGCTATTTGTCAGGTCCTGAAAGCTGTCTGCCAAACAAGCCCTAGTCATGAATTACCTGGGGAAAAGAGGCAAAAGTGGGGCTCTGGGGCTCGCACTCCCACCCCAAAGTCACACAACTCTCCCGTTCCCTCTCATTATGAGACTGAGCTTCTGTAGCAGGTAACCTTTTGCATCTGCAGAGGCTCCCTGCAAGCTTATGCAAACTTCAATAACAACAATGATTCATTTGTCATTGTTGCATATTCTTAAAGCAGGCCTATTTGTTCTATAGCTAGTCCTAGATCACTCTGATCACTTGAAGATGGCACATATATAGTTGTTGTTGTTGTCGTGTCCAACTCTTTGTGACCCCGTGGACCAGAGCACGCCAGGCACTCCTGTCTTCCACTGCCTCCCACAGTTTAGACAAACTCATGCTGGTAGCTTCAAGAACACTTTCCAACCATCTCGTCCTCTCCTTGTGCCCTCCATCTTTCCCAACATCAGGGCCTTTTCCAGGGAGTCTTCTCTTCTCATGAGGTGGCCAAAGTATTGGAGCCTCAGCTTTAGGATCTGTCCTTCCAGTGAGCACTCCGGGCTGATTTCCTTCAGAATGGATAGGTTTGATCTTTTTGCAGTCTATGAGACTCTCAAGAGTCTCCTCCAGCACCATAATTCAAAAGCATCAAAGCCTTCTTTAAGGTCCAGCTCTCACTTCCATACATCACTACTGGGAAAACCATAACTTTAACTATACTGAGCTTTGTTGGCAAGGTGATGTCTTTGCTTTTAGCCGACTACATTCTCAGAACATGCATATTTAGGCTGCGTAGACTTCCTCTGGTGCCTTCATTTTCCTTTCAGCTTCAACCTGCCTCATCCAATACTTGCCTATTACCCTGTAGGCATCAGCTGTGCCTTATCATCAGGCACGCTGAGCCATTAGTTAAACACAGAGATTTTCCCAGCTTTGACAGCCTTGAGTTTTTAAACCCCGGAGTCTTTAATCATTTATTGGCAACTTCTCTCACCTCCTTACATGTTAAGAATTCTAAAACAGGGAAGAAATGAGTCAGCATGGTTTTCCTCTGTTTGCAGTATCCTAGGACTAGCCCATCCTCACTTTGGAGAAGATTCAGAGAAGTTATGCATCCTTAAGTGGGTACCTGGTTGAAAGGCTTATCATACCTGGGATGTGGTTTTGGGGATGTATGCTAGAGCTGATGGGAGTTATAGTTCAAAACATCTGAAGGGCAACAGGTTGAGAAATACTAGTCATTTTCAGAAAGCCACGTAAACTAGTGGTTATCTCCACTACCAATCATATTGGCCTACCGGTGGCTTTTTAATTAATGTGCTTTAATTGTACATGCCACTGGTTTCTTTCTCAACTTGTTGAACTGTATTGTAAAGTATTTTGGGGGTTGTTGTTTTTTTTTAAAAAAGGTAAGATTTTTAATAAAATGAAATATTAGAATTCCGTGTTAATATTTTTGGTTGTCACCTTAAGAAGAGCTTGTCCAGAAAGGCAAGCATATAAAGATGAGGAGAAAGTTTCCTATTAGTTCTAAACTTAATTGAATCACAGCCTCTGAGACTGAGAGCAGAACTGTGTACCCAAACAGAAAGGTTTCTGTGTCTTTAGCCTGACATCCCCATCTCTGTTCATCTCCATTTTTCTGATGCTGCTACTGAAAAGTACTGGGAGTGGGACAGAGAACTCAAATCTTAGTGCAGAGGTTTTCAACATTTTTGAGTCCATGGTGCCCTTGACATTCTTTCTGAGGCACCCCTGTGGGGCTCAGGAGCCCAGTTATGACACCCCTTCCGTACAGAGCTGGCAGCCTCTCGCCCTTTTTTTAACACCCTTGCTTGTGGAGTGTTCCCTCAGCCTCCTCTTCCATTGGGAGTTCTCTGGTCAGCCACTGATGCTGCCCCTGGTCTCTCAGTAATATCCAAAGCAGCAATACGATGTCAATATAAACTCTTCATATAATCTATACAGAACATTGAACAGTATGAAATATATGAAATGCACTCTCTGCAAAACCAAATAAACAGAAATCTTATAAATCTCTGAAAGTCACAAAATATGCACTCTTGATGGATTCTCTTGAAAACATAGAACCAAATGAAAGTCTTATAAGTCTCTGAAAGTCTTTGTAGACTATGCAAGTCTCTCAGCTGCCCCCCTGCCCTCAGAGAGAGGTGCCTCCTCACTCTGCCCCACAGAGGCCTGGGACTTGTCTGTTCATTCCCAACAGCTAGAGCTGGTGGATGGGCTGGCTGGCCTCTCTCACGCACTTGTGTGCTTGCTCCATGGCCAACTCAGCCCCTGGCAACCAGCACCCCCTGGCCAGCCCCAGCTGCAGCTGGTAGCAGGGGCTGCTGCAACAAACAGTTGTGCAAGCCATTGGGAGGCAGAGGCGTGAGAGGGCATCAGAGGAGGGAGGGAGGGAGGGAGGGAAGGAGGGACAAAGGCCAGCATTGCCCGCAGTACCCCTGACCATCATTCAAGTCATCCATGGGTTAAACCACAGAGCCTAGGATTGCCGATCAGAAGGTCGGCGGTTCAAATCCCCATGACGGGGTGAGCTCCCGTTGTTCGGTCCCTGCTCCTGCCAACCTAGCAGTTCGAAAGCACATCAAAGTGCAAGTAGATAAATAGGTACCGCTCTGGAGGAAAGGTAAACAGTGTTTCTGTGTGCTGCTCTGGTTCACCAGAAGTGGCTTAGTCATGCTGTACGCCGGCTCCCTCGGCCATTAAAGAGAGATGAGAGCTGCAACCCCAGAGTCGGCCATGACTGGACCTAATGGTCAGGGGTCCCTTTACCTTTACCTTACTGGTTGAAAACCACTTTAGTGGAATGGATAAATGGTCCCTAACCCCTGCAAAATGTTACTACTGAGACAACAGGCATCACTACTTTGTCAGTCTCCCAACAGCTGGCTTTTTGTTATTCATTATGAACTTAACTTTTGTGAGGGCATTTGCAAAACAATTAGGCTGTTTCCTTAAAAAGCTCCTGGAGTTTGGGGTATATTATTGGTAGTAGTATTTTTTTTATAAAAAAACAAAACAACTGGTTATGAATTACCCTGCAACACTAATTTGATGTTCCTATGAGAACAGTTGCCTAAATTATATCCTCTTACTTAACAGAGATTCATTTTAGTGCTACCACTACCCCTGTGTTGTTGTTGACCCCTGCATTTCCACCCAAAAAGGAAGCATTGTTTACACAAGAGATATTATTGTCCAAACTACAATTTAATTAATGTCGATTTAAGAAGTAATGTTATTAAGCCCCCCTTTGTGCATGTGTTTTCTCCCATCCTGTTGAAAATCCGATCAAACTCATTAAAGCATGTTGCTAAGGATTAAGCTGCTGATTTGTTGACAGCAAGAATGTCACCTTCATCTCACAAATACTTGGAGAGCTGCTTAGCTCAGCTGGGGGGCTGCTGGCACTGATCACCCTTCCACGCCCCTTTCCCTCCCATAATAATTCAAAACCTAATGAATAATAGGGACCTTGTGTAAGCTGTCATGTTGGGAAAGCCTGTGGCTATTTGCCTAAAACAAACAAAATGGGCTTTCTTAAAAACTTAGCTATGGTTCGGTGCAAAATGGTAGAAATATCAGCGGCAGAATCTACTCATCTGGAAAACAGATATCACAGAGCATGGGTGGTATCTAGCCTTCCCTGCTAGACAGGGCTTTTGCATAAACTTAGTCCCGTTGCTCTTTAATGATCAATTTATGGTGTAGGATTAGAAATGCAATCAGGTCAATCAGGAGTGAAGTAGATGCTTTTCACACAGAGAGAGAGGAACGTGTATAACAATCACTTCTAATAGTCCATCTCTTTGTCATAGTCTGCAGCTCAGAGTGGACATGGCATATCCTTGTTTATTATTCACATATAAAGAGGATGTGTTTGAGAGGAACCCTAAAGGTAAAGGTAAAGGACCCCTGACAGTTAAGTCCAGTCGCGAACGACTCTGGGGTTGCAGCGCTCATCTCGCTTTATTGGCTGAGGGAGCTGACGTTTGTCTGCTGACAGTTTTTCCAGGTCATGTGGCCAGCATGACAAAGCCGCTTCTGGCTAACCCAGAGCAGCGCATGGAAACGCCGTTTACCTTCCCGCCAGAGCGGTACCTACAGTGGTACCTCGCAAGACGAATGCCCCGCAAGACGGAAAACCCGCAAGACGAAAGGGTTTTTGTTTTTTGAGTTGCTTCGCAAGACGATTTTCCCTATGGGCTTGCTTCGCAAGACGGAAACGTCTTGCAAGTTTGTTTCCTTTTTCTTAACACCGTTAATACAGTTGCGACTTGACTTCAAGGAGCAACTCATAGCACGCAGTGTGGTAGCCTTTTTTGAGTTTTTTGAAGACTTTGGTATTTTTGAAGCTTTTCCAAAACTTTCCCGACACCGTGCTTCGCAAGACGAAAAAAATCGCAAGACGACAAAACTCGCGGAACGAATTAATTTCGTCTTGCGAGGCACCACTGTATTTATCTACTTGCACTTTGATGTGCTTTCGAACTGCTAGGTTGGCAGGAGCAGGGACCGAGCAATGGGAGCTCACCCCATCACGGGGATTTGAACCGCCAACCTTCCGATCAGCAAGCCCTAGGCTCAGTGGTTTAGACCACAGCGCCACCTGCGTCCCCGAGAGGAACCCTACTTTACTTCCTTAATTGCCAACCTGTCTTTCCAGTTACCTGGCTCAACTTCTAGCCTTCCCCACACAGAACCAGCTCACTAGGTGGTGCAGAGTGACATGCTAGCTTCCTAGCAGGTGGGTCACTATTGCTTAGCAGGAGAAGGTGTGTAATATATGCATTTTTAAAGTGAGTATTCACTTAACATATGCAGCTTTTTTATAGGGAAACTGCACTGCAAATTTCAGGAAAGTGCAAATTTCAAAGGGCAGTGGCATTTCAGTTTGCGTATAGACTTGGGAAGTGCAAATTAGATGGCTCACATTACTGAACCAGCTTGAACTCTTGGGATTTACATATCTAGGAGAAGGAAGAATTGCCTCAGACAAGTTCCATTTGTAGGTTCATGAGGTTATTTATCAAGTTCTCCTGAACTGAGAGTCTGCATGTTTGCAGAAATTAAGTAATAATAGCCCACAACACTTAAGGAACCATGAACTATATACTGAGAATGCACTGTTTTCACACACACCCTCTCTCACACACGGGGGGGGGGGGGCAGAGTATCATACTTTGTCTTGAGAGATATGTGTTCAAATCTTTACGAGGCTACATCACCATAAAATGAAATACAATAATGCAAAACATTAATACAAAAAAAAACAATCACTAAAAACAAATTTTAAACAGTCAAAACAATAGTTAAAGAAATTTTCTTTGCAGTGCTGGGAGATTCTGAAAAAGCTAACAAGCAGATTTGCACCAGCCATGGTATGCCCTCCAGGGACCATGGTTAGTTCCTGCAAGTTGAACTTCCATACTGGACAGGGCTGATAATTCATACTAAAAAGAAAAAGTGGAAGAACAGAGAACGCTTCCTTATAAATTTGTCCATTGAGTCAAGCCAATTCTGCCTGCCCCCTTCTCAATGAAAATCATCTCTTCCACCCTATGGTCCTTTGCCAAGGGACAGCAGCCGTAGGCTCCCTTGATTGTTGTGGTGTTGGAATATTCTGGAAGAAATGGCACCACTTAAAAATCCAGCTTTCCAGAACTTTCCAGAACATTGTCACTCTAACTTTATCATCTCACTTAAGTAATCTGGCAGTTAAAAACTACATCTGAGTTATAACTATCTAGCCTAGTGTGGCTGTCCCTTCACATCTGACATTGAACTCAACATTTAACAAATCTGGGGGCTGCACAAGGCTATATTAGCCCTGCGGCAAGCAATAAAACTTGTCCATGAATACAGTGATTATAGGTGACAACAGGAAAGAAGAATTCCAAATGGTTTCACACTCCTTCGCTTTACTACTGTGTGACACAGCAAGTGTTTCCCCTGCAGAGAATATTTCAGGCTCTCGCTCAGGAAAATCAGATGGACAGGCACAGACTCTCACTCCAGGGAGCTGTAACACTGAGTTAGCTCTGAAAGCTTCTGACAGATAAATCATTGTAGAGTTGTGTTCTGAATGTTAGACCACTGGGCTTTTTTTCTTCTTTTTTTAGTTTGTGTATGTCTGTTGAGAAAAGAGTGTGAAGTATTTGACCCTTTCAGCTTGTAAATCTGAACCATGAAAAAAGGTACAACCAACTGATAGCCTGAGTTAATTGTTCCTCTCCAACGCTGACACTCCTTGCAATAACTCAGCCTTTCAAAGGTTGTCAATGGGGGCCTTGACTAACAGAGCACCCTCGGGCAGAAGGTCTACAATAATGAGCCTAGCAAGTTAACTACTCAGCCTTCATTGGTTTTACTCGGCCCTTTCACCAAGCAGAGCTTTTGAAAGGTGAGACAGATCAAAGGAAACACTCCTTCTCATATTTATATCATACTTCACAAAGCAAAGAACTTAATTAAGCAAATGCCCTATTTGCTCTATGACTGTGAATCATCATCTTCTCTTCTTCTTTGGCGAGCCAAGTAAGATTGCCTTCCAAAAACACAGTTTTAACAGTGAGTCCGTAAGTGACTGTGGAGGCCCATTCTGGATCCACACATCCTTCCACAGTGGGGACATAGGTTTCCGGGCAGAAGTTGATCACAGTGAGGGTTTGCCAAGCATGCCTTCCTCTTAGCACATTTCTCCATTTCGTCCTGAGTTCGAGCATCTTCAAAGCCCATGACACCTTTGGTAAAGGCTGTTCTCCAATTCGAGTGCTCACAGGCCAGTGTTTCCCAGTTGTCAGTGTTTACACTACATTTTTCTAGATTTGCTTTGAGAGATTCTTTAAACCTCTTTTGTTGACCACCAGCATTATGCTTTCCATTTTTAAGTTTGGAATAGAGTAGTTGCTTTGGAAGACGATAATCAGGCATCCAAACAACATGAACAGTCCAAGTTGATGTTGAAGAATCATTGTTTTGACACTGGTGATCTTTGCTTCTGCCAGTACACTGGCATTAGTTCGCCTGTCTTCCCAAGTGATGTGCAAAATTTCCTGGAGACACCGTTGGTGGAATCTTTCGAGGAGTTAGAGATGGCGTTTATAAGTGGTCCATGTTTCACAAGCATACAGTAAGGTTGGTAGTACAACAGCTTTGTAAACAAGCATTTTGGTTTCCCTGTGAATGCCCTAATCCTCAAACACTCTGCACTTTAATCGGGAGAAAGCTGCACTTGCAGAGCTCAGGCGATGCTGCATTTTGGCATCAGTGTCGACTCTTGTGGAAAGATAACTGCCCAGGTACGAGAAGTGATCAACATTTTCCAAAGTTACACTATTGAGTTGGATTTGTGGTACTGCAGAGGGGTTGTTTTGTGCTTGCTTGTGCAGCACTTTGGCTTTTTGGGTGTTGAGTGATAGGCCTAGCTTTTTGTAAGCTTCTGTGAAGATATTAAGGATGGTTTGGAGGTCATCCTCTGAGTGTGCACACGCTACATTGCCATCAGCATACTAAAGCTCTATGACGGAAGTTGCAGTAACATTACTCTTTGCTTTCAGCCTGCTTTCCATTTGTACGATATATGATTTCTACTCTGGAGGGGAGTTTCCCTTTGGCAATGTGTAGGATCATGGCAATGAAAATAACAAAACCCTGTTTAACACCTGATCCCACTTTGAATGGTTCACTTTGAGAGCCATTGTTATCTGCAATTGTTGCTATCATATTATCATGGAGGAGCCGAATGATCTTCACAAATTTATCTGGGCAGCCAATTTTCAGAAGGACAGTCCACAGGGTGTTACGATTTACAGTGTTGAAGGCCTTAGTCAGTTCAATAAATGCCATATATAGGGTTTGGTTTTGCTCTCTGCATGTTTATTGAAGCTGTCAAGCAGTGAAAATCATGTCCACTGTCCCCCAAGAAGGTCTAAAACCATTTTGGGATTCAGAAAGGGTCGCCTCAGATATTGTTAAGAGACGGTTTGCTAAGATCCTTGCAAGAATTTTGCCGGCCGCAGCTAATAAAGAGATACCTTGATAGTTTCCACAATCCGTTCTGTCACCTTTTTTAAAGAGATTGATACCTTGATAATTTCCACAATCTTAAATTCATTTCCATCACATTTCCACAATTTTTTATGTATTCTCCCTAAGACATGCATTATTTTTTTACACCTGCCTCATGCATGGAAATATGAAATGTTCTACCCCCCCCCCCTCCTCAAACAATTGACTGTAACATTTCTGAGTGATCACCATGCAAGCTGAAGGTGAGGTGAAGAATACTAGTTGCACAGATTCCAAGAGATGTATGTGTCCGTAATGAAGTCAGGATCACCCCACCCCACCCCAGGAATGTGCTAACCACTGTCTCCATCAAGGTCGCATGTTGATGACTAAGGTCATGCCATCCTTGACAGGGAATAACTCCCTCATGTCCACTTGGAGATCTTCCGCAGAGAAGCAGGTTTTGAAAACAAAACAGAAAGAGGCAACTTCATCTTCTTAATGCTTTGCCCTTCCACAAAAGCCTTCAGTCACCCTGCCTTCTGTCCACCCACGAATGAAATACATTTTAGCTGAATTATTTTCAGCTCCTCCAGTTTGCAGTGACATAACAGTGACTTTTCCTGTGCTGCTTGCACTTCCTCTTCAAGTAGGTATTTTCCCACAGTTAAATCAAGAGCCGAAGAGCCCCGCTGCTTACTTTCCCCCAGAGGTCAAAAGGTTGTGTTGAGTGTGTGGTGGAAGGGGAGAGAGAGAATGTGCCATTGAAGAAGCCGTCCAGCTTTACCTGGGTGATGGCAAGTATGCAGACTGACATAAGGAGAAGTCAAGTTACAAGCTGAGGACCAACATGCATTCTTTCCCCTAGAGACTGCCAGTCATTCAGCTGCAAGGGGGTTGATGCCAGTGTCTCCAATTATGTCTCTATAAAAGTTGAGATTATTTTAAGGTCACAATTTATTGTTTCCTTGCATAGTTCGCAACAAGCTCCTCAAATATTCTGATGTAGCGAGGGACGCCACAAATGTCATTGACTTTTTCTGAGACAAAACTTTTCGCTATGGAATATAAACCGCCTGAGCAGTAGTGTATGTGAGAATATCGCCCTTGGATTTGCAGGCGCAAGGCTTTGATCGCTGAGTTTTTTGTAGCTGTGATCTGATTCAGAACCACGATATAATTAGGACAGAACAATACCGCGCCTCAAATTCACTTGTTCCATAAATAACAGAGGAGCCATTATATCTGCCATTGTTTCTGCAGAATGGTTAATTTCTTACACAAAATTTACACTTTTTTTGTAGAAGCTAAATAACTTTTGGTCTGGCGTCTGTTTCATCTCCTGGCAACCAGCCTGTTTAAGTAAATATAACTTATCTTTTTCTAAGGAAGTTGACTTACTGTTGGAGTTTTCTCTCTTTTTTGATCATTTTAAGTGATTAAAGATGGCGAATGAAAATTCCCTGGATTCTCATACAAAAGATGTAGGAGCTCTTCCAAGCCCTGGCCGCACCTGCGGCATCAATCACTAGCAAGACCCTAACTGCCACTGCCGCCGCAACCATCAATAATCTGTAAGACCGGCAAAAAGTTAAATAAATAAGTAAAAACACCTGAAATGGTCTTTTGCTCAGTCTAGATTGGAAAATTTATGTCCCCTCATTCCAGTGGAAGTGAAACGTTGAACTTTGTGAGTGGGCAACAGCTGCACTGCTTTATGAGTAATGAAACTCTGTGATACAGATAATACAATGGCAAATAGCATCACTATCCTGCATCCAGCTCCCATTCACTTTTGAAATACTTTTGCCTCCTTATATCCTAAGTGGAGGAATTGCTATGGCCAGGGCAGCTAAAAGTGATGCATTGGCAAACCTTGCAATTAGTTGATTGTTTGTCCAGTAAGCTCTATTTGTACAGCCCCCAGCCACACACATTTTTTAAAGTCTCTGTATTTAGTGATGTGTTCGAGGCGCAGAAGGGGGAGATTGCTGTGGTGAGATTAAGAACTTGGAATTACATTTGGACTGCCCCCATTGGCTTGTACTGATAAAATCAAGGGCAGGTTTAGAATGGATGGAACTTTAAGAGCAGGATTCTGAGTTCATACAGTTTAGATGGACTGCTAAATGAGTTGATTCATTTTTCTCTGCTGGCAGTATTCTGTTGCTAAATGTGCTTTGCTGTGTTAGCTTTACATTGTGGAAGGACATGTGGATCTAGAATTGGCCTCCACAGTCACTTACGGACTCATTGTTAAAACCCTGTTTATGGAAGACAATCTTATTTGGCTACGAGTGATCGCCAAAGAAGACTGTGTTAGGCAGTAGCTTGGTCTGTTTCCATTACTAATCTTCTGAAAGAGCTGGCATTTAGCCTTTCACTATCCACTTTGAAGTATCCTCAGCTGTGATCAATATGCACGCTTACTTGGCAGTAAATCTAATAGACTTCAGTGGGATTTTACATCTAAGCAGACATGTATAGCCTCGTACTGTAATTATTGCAGATTGACCAGAGAACGCTGCATGATTTAATATCATTTTAACCTTTCAGCATATTATACTACCTGTTCCCAATTTAAACACTACTTGGGAGCAGTGGCGTAGCATGCGTTGGCAGTGCCCGGGGCAAGGCAAGGATTTTGCCCCTTAACCTCCTTGGGAGGCAACATGCGATCTTTGCTGCACCTCTGCAGCAGCTGCTTCTCAGAGAGGTCACCTGTCGGTCACCATTTTCACCCTCTCAGCTCGGTGAACTCCCGGCTCCTTGGCAGGCTTGGCTGCATCCCCGCAGTGCTTGAGCCACAGCAGTAGGCGTAGGAGAGAGGCTCCTAAGAGCTGAGGCTCTTTTTTTTTTTAAAAAATGTATTATTATTAAAGATTTTCTTGGTTTACATGTGTAATGTCTCTCTCTCTCTCTCTCTCTCTCTCTCTCTCTCTCTTTTCAAGTAACATTTTTTACAGATCAATTTTGTTTGTTGAGACATTAGGAAGAAAAGGGGGAGAGAGGTGATGGGAGGAGAGATATATGTGGTGTTTGTGTCAGCATCGCTTGTACAGGTTCTTTGCTATTCACTTGTGTTCCTTTGGCGGTGAGAGAGGTTGGGGTTGGCCTAGGGTGCGGTTGTTCATTTGTGATTGGCTGTGGTGATCTTTGTTTTCATGTGCGAGTGGGGTGACAAAAATCCACCAACAGCATACAAAGCTGAGGCTCTTTTTAGATTTTGGATTCTGATACTATGGTGTTGCTAGACATCACCAAAGAAGCAGCATTTGCTTGCATTTTTTTTATTAAGTATTGCAAACCACCCTGAGAATATATTTTAAGTGCAGGGTGTAAATTTACAAAATGAATAAACGTGAGATGAAATAAGAGTTAAACATCCTTTGTATCATTATGATTTGAAGTAGATGGGAAGTTAACCCATATTCTTTTTCTGTTCCGCATGTTGTTAAATAGTTTTTAAAAAAACACACCTAGAGTTTCAAAAAACCCAATATGAATACCTTTTGACAGTGTGTTGTAAACCTGGGCTGTATTTCCTGAGTTTTGTAGTATCTGAGTTGCAACAATGTGAGCTCTTGAATCTGCTTTTATTTTGTTCAATGCATTGAATAGTAGAGTCTTCACATATATATATATTTCAATAGCCAGGATTCTGCCAATATTTATAAGTCATTGTGGTAGAGATCTAGCTTTCCATAATGCACTTGCTCATAACATACAAACGCCTTTTTCAAGATTTGTACCATGCCATATTTCAGTCTTTGGGGACAATAGATCTTCCACTGTTATTGATCTGTGGTTTAAATTATCTTCCCATGAGGCCTTTTCTGCTCAGAGCATCTTTTTCTTTGGATCTCTTTGGCTTTTTAATTGGCTTATGTTTGTTTAAACAATATCACACCAGTGCCTTAGGTGACAAGGAGTTGTATTTAAAAAGCAAAGCCCATGGTGGCTCAGAGCAGGTCTCCACATGGTCCATCTCTTAAACTCTGATGTTTAGTGACAAAATGTTACAAGATCAGTTATTATTTCCTTAGGCAAGTTTTATGCTTGAGTCCAATTTAAAGGGCTCAAAGACCATAGGAAGCTTGGATTTGTGTCCTTTAACCACCTAAAGCTATATGTTTGTAGAAACTGTGTTGCTCTGGGAGGATGGGCTGTGGAACATATCAGCCTTCATGAAGATGTCCTGGGTCCCAATGGGACTTCCTGTGTATTTATTCATTTATGTAAAACAGCTTATTCTGCCTTTCCTTCGTTTTTTTATTTGAGTATTGTTGTTTAGTCGTTTAGTCATGTCCAACTCTTCATGACCCCATGGACCAGAGCACGCCAGGCACTCCTGTCTTCCACTGCCTCCTACAGCTTGGTCAAACTCATGCTGGTAGCTTCGAGAACACTGTCCAACCATCTCATCCTCTGTCGTCCCCTTCTCCTTGAGCCCTCCATCTTTCCCAACATCAGGGTCTTTTCCAGGGAGTCTTCTCTTCTCATGAGGTGGCCAAAGTATTGGAGTCTCAGCTTCACGATCTGTCCTTCCAGTGAGCACTCAGGGCTGATTTCCTTCAGAATGGAGAGGTTTGATCTTCTTGCAGTCCATGGGACTCTCAAGAGTCTCCTCCAGCACCATAATTCAAAAGCATCCATTCTTCGGTGATCAGCCTTCTTGATGGTCCAGCTCTCACTTCCATACATCACTACTGGGGAAACCATAGGTTTAACTATACGGACCTTTGTTGGCAAGGTGATGTCTCTGCTTTTTAAGATGCTGTCTAGGTTTGTCATTGCTTTTCTCCCAAGGTCAATGTGATAAGTAACTATATAACCTTTAGAAGACATCTGAAGGCAGCCCTGTATAGGGAAGTTGTTTAATGTTTAATGTTTTATTATGTTTTTTTATATATGTTGGAAGCCGTCCAGAGTGGTGGGAGAAATGGGTGGGGTGGCTGTTGTGGGGGCTGCCTCCAATAAGGCAGAGCGGAACCAGAAGCCTCAGCGCCACTTTTCTTCACTGTGATTGGCCTTTCCACCAGTACAGGATTGATAACAACGTCAAGTCGGTGTCGAGTGTCAGGACTCCAGAGTTCCAGTGGAATTGAACTTAACCTTTTAAATTAAGGAGTGAAAAGCTGTTTTCTCCTTGCTGTTGGCAAGAATCCCAGGCTGCAAAAAAACCCCACAACCAAAAAAACCCACATGTGATATTTTAAAGCAGACAGGCTAGACACAACCATTCCAAAGGTCGGTTTAAGAAATGGAATTGAGAAGAAATGTTTCAGTTGCCATCCAGCACCAACACTTCCAAGTATTCTGCTCTGCATTTTCACATTAATAATTTGAAATCAATTATGCTGCACAGCTGGATTTGCCACAAGTACAGTGGTACCTTGGTTCCTGAACTTAATCCGTTCCAGGAGTCCATTCGACTCCCGAAACCGTTTGAAACCGAGGCGCGGCTTCCGATTGGCTGCAGAAGCTTCAAGCAGAAGCTGTGTCAAAAGTTTGGCTTCCAAAAAACGTTCACAAGCCAAAACACTTACTCATGGGTTTGCGACGTTCGGGAGCCAATTTGTATGGGAGCCAAGCCGTTCGAGTACCAAGGTACCACTGTAAAAGTAAAGTGGAAGTGGGGGTAGATGAGGGAGAGAACATAGCTCAGTGGTATTTATTTTATTTTTATTTATTAAATACATATACTGCCCTATACCCGTAGGTCTCAGGGTGGTTCACAACATAAAGTTACAATATAAAAAGCACAAAACACATGATAAAAATAATTAGAACAGTTAATTATACTAATGTATACAAACTAATAAAAATACATTCCCCAGCAAAAGCCCCTGAACAAATTCCCCAGCAGAGTATTATATTTTGTATAAATACAAAATACAAGGTAGTATATAACAGGGGTCAACAAACTTACCGCACCTCGGGCCGGTGTCTCCAGCGCCAATCGCACAGCAGGCTGGAGGGTGGGGAAATGTGTGCCCATATGCATGCGCACATGCTATTTCCGGTGCACTTCCGGGTTGGGGGAGCACTGGAAAAAGCTTGTGCACATGTGCAGGGGCCTCCTCCGACCCGGATGTGTACCAGAAATAAAGCTTGTGCATGCGCAAATAACACTTGCACATGCCCACAAGCAATTTCAGGAAGTGGGCAGCCGCGCAGCACAGCGCCAGTAAGAGCGAGCAGCAGGGGTCACTGCGGGCCGGATAAACGAGTCCCTCGGGCCTTATCCAGCCCACGGCCCTTAGTTTGGGGACCCCTGGCATATAACATTTAAGAACAATTTAAAGCAACCCCACCCCACCCCCCAAGTAAAACAACACCCTTCCAAATGAAAACCCCATCCCCATAAAACCCCATAGAACTGCTGCTTGAGGTGTGGAACACCCCACCCTCTCCAATTAAAGGTTCTCAGGTAGCGCACCTGCGAAACACACCTGCCTTGGACAACACTAGGCTAGATGGCCCAATAGGCAATCTGTAGTATAAGACAACTTCGTATGTTATGTACTGTTTAAAATTTTATTATGTGAGTTGAAATGCAGAGTCATCAACCAATAAATTCCTTTTGATTTGAATGATCGATTCATTTATTAATCTGAGATAATAAATCAACGGTGAATTTAACTTACAGCCCTATTGACTAAAGCTAACCCCTGCTAATTAAAGCTTGCAGCCATGACAGTTCTGTACCTAGGCCGTTAAGTTTGTTTTTGATGCAAGAAGAAAGCAGGAAAAGTGAGCAGGTGCAGAGGGATTGGTCAGTCATGCTAAACGAGGCCAGGAGAGTAGTTGTCTGCAGATGGCTGTAGTAGATCACAGAGCCAAAATTGCTTCAGCTACAGCTACCTTGGATGGAGTCTTCTTTCTGGACTCCAGTTTGAACTGGGCCTCCAGCATTACTGGGCCTCCTTAAAATGCTACACAGCCATAGTGTTATACAGTGCTTTTTTCTGGGGGTACACAGGGGTACACATTGTTGAGATTCATTTCCCGTGTCTGCAGTCATGAGATTGTTGTCTATCACATGACGGTGTATGTTTTCATTCCACAGTGTGGGACGTGACGGAGACAGGATGTTTGTGTTACTGTGTTCCGTGAAGTGGGACTATTGTCCTTTGTTCTTTCTCTCTTTGCTGTCTGATGAGAAAGAGGCAGGAGCTAAGTCAGAATGCCCTGAGTGTATTATATGTAAATAAAGTAGATTAGCCAAAATGCTGTGCTACTGAGTTCTGTTACGCAAACTGTGAATACTCTGTGGATCCCTAAGTGTGCTGATGTCTCCAAGGCATCAGGCGCTGTGATGTTCGGGCAGAAGAAAGCTTTTGAAGCTCCCGAATGATCGACCAGGAGGGAGAGAACATGCTAGTTGGGCATGTGTCTCTACCAGGTTCCTACACAAGAGTAGGATGCTTCTAACACGCATGCCCCTAAACATTTGGTGAATCTAAGTTTTGCCTCATCGAAGGGCAGCATTTCAATATGAGTAGAAAAATGAGAGTACCCCTAAACATTTTTTTAAGGGGGAAAAGCACTGGTGTTATAGCAGGTCTTCAGCTTCCCCTAGCACTCACGGGGGGGGGGGGGGGCTCTCAACATCATGGGGTGGGGCCTTGTGATGTCACAGTGTGGAGCCTCATTGTAATATGGGAACGCCAACTCTTAGTAGTGGAACGCCCTCCCACCAGATGTCAAAGAGAACAACAACTACCAGACTTTTAGAAGACATCTGAAGGCAGCCCTGTTTAGGGAAGCTTTTAATGTTTGATGTATTACAGTATTTTAATATTCTTTTGGAAGCCGCCCATAGTGGCTGGGGAAACCCAGCCAGATGGGCAGGGTATAAATAATAAATTATTATTATTATTAAAGGAGAGAAACTTCTGATACCTACACATGGCCTAAGGCTGTAGCTCAAGAGTAGAGGGGCACGGGTAGAGATATGAAGGCCCAGGAAAAGGGGTAGGGTACATTGGGTGTTATTTAAAACAATGTTTAAAGGATTCCCCTCTCCTTTTAGAATAAAATATTTGAAATTGGGAAACTTTTTTTTTAATTCCAAAAATGTGTGGGGTTGTTTTTTTCTAAGTTATGATTCAAAATTATATTGTTACAGCCAATTGCAAAGTCATTGACTTTGATTCAAAGGCAGTAATGTGAATCTAGCTGGTGACCTTGAGGTGTAAACTTTCTGTCCTGAGAATGGACATCCAAATCTGAATCCTGGGCCCACCTAGAAATCTTGGAATCCAATGTACATTACATTGACCAAAGGCTGAAATGTTTTGCTTCAATTCAGCCTTCTTGGTATGCCCTTATCAGCCGATTAACTCTCTGCAGACAAATTTATTCCTAGGCCCATCTAGAAAAGTTGACAGCAATGAGGAATTCAGCTGTGTGTGTCTTACATGTTGAAATCGGGGTTCCAAAATCCTGTCCTCTGCACTGCCACTTCACGTGTGTGTGAATTTGAAAAAAGCCCCTCGAAACCTGATCACAAAACCCAACAAGTATTTTCAACAACTTCAAAGAAATCTAGATGAGCAATGTTTAACCCCAGTGTAGTTTTGTAGTGAGTACTTCTGTGTATACTGAACTTTAAAAAAATATCTGCTTATGTCAGAAGGAGCTGAGAGTCTAAATAAATGAACTGTGTATTGAAAAACCACCAAAATCTCATGCTGAAAAAGGCCAGGATGGAGTGTAAGATTATTATCATGATGACAGGTACAATTAAGTAAAGCTAGAATGATACTTTGGTTCAAAGTTTAATGTGTGTGTTTCCTTTGTTTCCAGCTGAAGAGAAGTCTATGAGCTTCAGCTTAAAAAGAGACAAGGAACTATTTAACTCAACCATGATGTGTCTTTTTCAAGAGTAGAAAATACATAACACATAAAGACCTAGTTCTGTGCAAGCCCAAGCCCAGATTCAATTTAGAGCCTGATCTGGTGATTTGGATCAGACCTCAATTTGGTTCGGATTGATTTAGAGCCCAAATCCGAATTGAGATTATTGGTTGCTTTCAAGCTGCTCTGGGAGCCTTTTCAGCTGAAGAGGGGTAAAATCCTTTGAAGAACATCATATTCATATTTTGGGGGAGTGGAGAGCTTGCTGAATCTGACAGTGGCTTCATCTACTTTTTGAGTTGTGGAACATAATATAATTAGAAATTATCTAGAAAGATTAGCTATTTAGGAGACCACTGTAGGCAGATGGAAACATTGGCAGGATTTTTATTTCACTTGTAGCGTAAAAATGACCATGGACAATATGGATTGATATAAAAGTTAGAATATCAAAGAATATGTAGCTGTAAATGTTCAAAAGGGGACCCCATGGAGGGGGTCGGGAGAAGTCCTCAGATTCGAGGAAACTCTGTATATGGATATATATTTGGATTTTTATAACTTTGTATTTGTAAAACCAAATAAAAATGATTTTTTTAAAAAAAGAAATTATCTAGAAATAATAATAATATAATTAGAAATTCTGACTATGAAGCTGCATGCACATATCTCAAATACAGTAAAATATAGTAGAATTGATTGGTGAACTCAGTTCAATTTGGATTCTTTTTCCAAATCTTCTCTCATGATTTAATTTAAGTGCTGGTAAACATCAATAATATGAAAGAAGGCACACTCAGACTATGGCGGGTCCCTTACGCACAACCATCTGAACAAAGTCCAAAGATTAAAAATGGAAAATTGGTATATATTTAATGCATTGGCAGCAAGATCAAGGAATCCCGAAGTCAAAGGGGGAATTTGGATGAAGAGAACAGTGCTGCTATGGAAAAGAAAAAGATTCCATCCTTCACCTTCTCTCTTATTCTAAAACTATTATTTGTTTAACCTAGTGACCTCCTCAAACTAAGGTGATAAAGGTCAATGGAAATCAAAACCCCAGAGGAATAACAGTGTTAGAAATAGTACAAGGTAGATGAAGGTCATCTGCAAAGTGACCTTGTGATAATTCTTACCCCCACCCCCAATAAACTCAAGTGGAAGAATTGGATGTAGGATATAGATTCTCATTTATTTTACAATAAATCATATTTTATGAAATGTTTACAGTCTCTCCTAAAGACTGATGGCAACACCAGAGGAAAGTGGACCTGAGAAATATGACCTTGCAATGCAGTGTCAGACTTTGATTAGAAGTAATTTAAACAAGTTTTAAAGAAACATTTGAGAAAGAGAATGGCAATGGTGTGGTCAAAGCTGTTTCTTCACTGAAAGGGAGGGATTGTCACTGTTCGTATTAACATATAGACTGAGATAAAACCCAAACACCCAGGGATAAGGCCATTTAGGTAATTTTGCTCTGGGGCTTGTTTAATAGCAACAGTCGATTTTGAAAATTGCAATTCAAAATGACTCTCTGTGTGAGTTTGTTTTTTTCTAGTGTCTGAGGAATCCTGTGGTCTTTTTTTCATTTTGCTTTGGGATTTTGACTGAGTTTGCAGAGGCAACACTGAAGTGAAGAGTGAGAAAGAACCTACAATTCCAGCACAGGGGCATTAAAAACTGAAAAGGAAGTTTTGGGGTACATGTGTATTTTAAAAATAAAATAAAATGAAAGATGGGGGTAAAAAGTCTCCTTGATGGAAACTTAAGCCCCTGAAACTGTCTTGGACCAACCACCAAAACGGAACAAAAATGGCAACCACAAATCAACCTCAATTTGTTCATCTGGTAGCAAATGTTTCTACCCATCCTTATTTTTAGAGGTGTTTCTAAGATACACCTAGAACTATAGAACAAAGTGACTAAATGCTTGCGTGTACATGTTATTACATAGCTACACATCTCAGGTTGTCAAAAACTGGCTAGATATCCCCCACAGTGTTTGTATGTTTTTAAGTATGGTGGTGAATTTTTCTTGGTTGTATTGCTTTATCTTTCTGTAAATTGCCTTGAGGTTGTTAGGTTTGGGGTGTTGTTGTTTTTTACAGCCAAGCAGTGTATAAATGTTTTGAAATTAATAAATGTGAGCTTGCTGAAGTAGCAAACCCGATTTGCACTGTGTGTTGTGTGACACATCTCCTAGTAATGAACAATTTGCAGGGCTGGAGACTTAGGTTTTCTATTGCTGCTCACCTCCATATTTACTCAGTTTATTCCAATTCCTTCTCTTCAAGGAATTCTCTTGCTCACCTTTCTGGAATTCTGAGTGTCTCTTGGATCAATTCACCATGGTTTTTCTCCTCCACACCATGGTATATTCTCCTTTCTGTTAGACACCGGCTTACCATTTTTTCCACCTGGTCTCAGACCATCAGTGGGAACAGGGAGACAACAGCTGCTACTATTTTCTGCCTGGACTGCAATGGCTGATGACTGTCTGTTGATCAGAGCATCTGCAGAGGTTAAGGTCAGGCCTTGCCTCCCATGATATAAATCTTCGCTTTTGGAGAAAAAAATTAAGGGAATAGCTGCCCCTGCCAATTTTTGAGCAGTTGGCACCTCATATTATAGTATTTTCCCTCTGGAATTTGTATGTTCCGGTGCCAAAATCTCTTCCTAATGTTTGCAATCTAATGTAGTCCATTTCATACATGAGATGTGATAGAAGGTGTAGCCTGAGACCCACATTCCTCTAATTTTTGCAGCAAGGATGTGTAAATGCACAGCCACGCCGTTTCAAGTGAATTTTCATGTGCAATGGAATAGTTGTGTCTGACAACTTCTGAACTGAAACCACGCAGGGTTTCATACAATTTGCAATATTCACCACAAAATCTTTCTTACCTATTTTTTTTTTTTTTTGTTAAAAGCCACATTACCTCATGGCAATCTGTGAGCAGGGCATCCCCTCTCATCTCTCCCTTTCTTCCATCCATATTCTCTCTCTACCTTCTCCCCTTCCAGCTATTCCCTTTCCTTTCATTGTCATCCATATGAAACAAAGTTGTGGGTCACACAAAATATGGCCTTGGTCTGCAGGTTGATCATCCCTGATGAAAAAATATGACTATGTAGGATGTGTTTAATACAGAGTTCAGTTCCTTAAATCCCTTAAAGCATTCTCTATGTGTTCGGGTAGAGTACAGTTATGACATTTGTAGGCTGAAATGTTAAAAATCATGAGTCAAGATTATTAAATAAAACTTCGCTTCCTTGAAGAAAGAGCCTTCTTTTCAAGGGTTTACCCCTTGTACCAACCTAGAAATGTTTGTGGCTGTGGGTACCATACTTCTGTGTTTTCTTTTCTATTTTGAACAGCAAAACAACAAACTGCATTACCAAATTCACTCAAGTATTGTATTATCCAGGGTCAACCTTGATAGCACACTTGGTTAGAGCATGGTGCTGATAATGCTGAGGTTGCAGGTTCAATTCCCCGTATGGGACAGCTGCAAATTCCTGCATTGCAGGGTTTAGACTAGATCAAGCACCCCCAAACACGGCCCTCCAGATGTTTTGGGACTACAATTCCCATTATCCCTGACCACTGGTCCTGTTAGCTAGGGATGATGGGATCTGTAGTCTCAAAACATCTGGAGGGCTAAGTTTGGGGGTACCTGGACTAGTTGATCCTCAGGGTCCCTTCCAAGTCTACAATTCTATGATTCTATGAAATATTCAATAAGGAGGAATTGTCAGTTGATGGGCAGATTGAGGGAGATTTCCAACATTAATAAGAGCAAGGGTAATTCTGTTGGGGTGTTTGTTTTTGTTAGCCTGCTCCAACCCAAACAGGCAGAGAGGATATTAGAGCAGAACTACATGCCAGGCTAATGGACACACACCATTAGAAAAGGATCAAGGAAGAGTACTCCAATACATGAACACCTGGATGGTTAAGTCCAGTTGAATTTGACTGTGGGGTGTGGCGCTTATCTCCTCTTTCAGGCCAAGGGAGCCGGCGTTTGTCTCCAGACAGCTTTCCCAGGTCATGTGGCCAGTAGGACTAAACCACTTCTAGCGCAACAGAACACCGTGACAGAAGCCAGAGCGCACAGAAACACCATTAACCTTCCCACCACAGTGGTACCTATTTATCTACTCACGTTGGTATGCTTTATAACTGCTAGGTTGGCAAATCATATCCTCCTCCCAGAGAACACGTGTTGCAGTGAGATCATTAAGACTGACATCACCGTTTGTGTGGGTGGGATCATTTGGATAGCCACAACAACCTGATTGGGTCCCTCGGTTGCTGAGGTAATTCTGACCAATGGGGTTGAGAGAATTTGCAGCCGGGGGACCTATTTATGCCGCTGCACATTGCGTCGAGCTTCCTCTTAGCGCCTCGTGCATCGGATCACCTGCCCACCCTCCCTCTATTTAGGGTCTTGCTTTGACCTTGCTATGCCGTCGTAAGTCGTCTGCTTTTGGGGCAGGGGCCCAGTAGGAATTTTCCCATTTGGCTGATTTGGTTTTCCCATTTGGTTTCGCCTGCTACGTAGCAAATTGTCACAACATTGTAAGGTTTGGCGGTTAGGCATTGGTTCAAGGAGTGGTGGAAGGGAGGTTGTCACACCTGCAGCTCCCAATGTGCAATAGGATATTCCCAAAAAAACATGAAGAGAATCTTTTTATATGCAACAGCTGCCGCAAGGTTATGGATTGCAAAAAATTGGAAATCGGAAGAAGTACCAACATTGAAAGATTGGCAATATAATTTTTTTGAAATGATTGAATTAGCAAAAATGATGGCAACAAATAGAATGCAAATCTAATCAAAATCTCAAACAGGAATGGAAATGTGTAAAAGAATACATGACCAAAAGATGCTCCAACAAGAATTTATTGATATGTATAGACTGATTTCACAAAGTTAAGTTAAGCTAAGCAGATATATAAGATTGAGTGTTTAATTATTAAGATACAAAATTACAATCTCAATAATAAAGTTACAAAATAATAACAAGGAAGTCACGCACGGGTGGAGGGAAGACGCAGGGCAAGAAATAAGAAATGGATAAATGTTGGTACATAATGAAATGTGAAAATTCGAATTTACGAATATAATGTATATGTATCAATATGTAAAGATTTCATATATGTATTGCAACATTAATAATAAATAAATTAAGTGCAAAAAAGGGATATTCCGTTAAAGGAATCCAGGTGCTCACCATGCTTTTGTCTAATCCCCTTCTAGGGGTTAGGGCCACACCAGAGCACCTGGGAGCATTTTGGGGTGAGGTTGCATCTGTGGCCAGAACAATGCTCCCCCAGTATGTTTACCCTTACTGACTTCTGCCGGGGTCCAGTTGTCAGTGCTGCCCTGCCGGAGGTGTAGGCGCAGCTAGTCAAACCAATGCCTAAGCACCCCACTCACATTCTGTAATCAATAAAGTTGTGGCCAAAACTATGCCAATAACTTTAAACTAATATTGGTGTCAACTGTGTCTTTCTTTGGGAGGTCTTGGGGGTCGTCAAACACAAAACCTGGGATAAAGCAATGGGAGCTCACCCCACAGTGCAGATTTGAACTGCTGACCTTAAGAACAGCAAGCCCAAGAGGCTTGGTGGTTTAGACCATAGTGCCACCTGCGTCCCTGGACATTTGCTAGTGAAGTGACTGAGGGCTACATCTGGATTTACAAATTCATTTTCACTCTGTGCTTGTATTGCTATGTTGACATGCTAAATATATTGGAAATCACTTAGTCCCACAGTATTTGATTTGCAGGAAAAAGAGAAAGTATGATATTCTTTGAGTCAATAAACTGGAGGGGGGGAGGAAGATCAGGGTACTTCTCTGTGAAACTATAGAACATGTTCTACATACATTGCAGATTTTATGACATTTTTTCCAATTAAGGGCCTTATTGCATCTGCAGGAATAAAAATATTATATTTGGTTTTACTACGTCTAAAGTTCAGGATATTTGTAGCTGGCTATTTAAGCTGTGATCCGTGAGTCTAGATCACAAGGCTACATGCAAAGAATGATTATTAATAATTTCACCTGTTGTTAAGAACCCCAGCAGCCAATTTTGATTATGACGGTTCCTCGTACTTCCCAATGTTCTGCAGGTGCTTCTTATTAAATTTGTGGAAGGCTTAAGCAGGAGAAATGTGCCGATGCATACTAGAATAGGGCATTCAGTGCAAACAGCTGGTTTTAGAAAGAACATAAAGGAATGGCATCTTACGATCTTTGAAGTCTGGCAAGATGGGAAATTTCATTTATTCATATTTTTAAAGACATTTTTGGCATAGCAATACCAAACTAGCAGCCATTCAAGCCACTGAACTGTTTTGTCAAAAACCTATGTAACATAAGCAGAAAGGAACAGATTTCTGCCCCAAAGAATTTACAATGTATACTTTGACAGTATGGAAGACAAAAGGCATGACAGAAGAAGAGGAAGAGGAAATGGTAGTATTCCCTTACGCTCTGAAATTTTCTAAACCGGTAATGAAGTCATTTTACCAATTCCAGTCCTTTGGGATGCTAAACTAGAAGCAGGGCTTTTTTTGTGTTGGCCCTGGTGTTATAAAATGACTCCCCTTTGCATGTCCAACTATTGCATTTCCTGGAAATTGTTATAATCAGGTGAATACATTTTAATTCCAACAGGCTTTGTAGTAGCTGATTTCCCCCTCCCAGGGTATTTTCTGTTACTTGTTCTGATTTTAGTTTTGATGTTTCAGTTGGTTGGGGATTAGGCTTTATGAAGTTTAATTGTAAATCAATGACATAAAACAGATTAACAAACAATGAATGTGAGCCGATGCCCTTACATACACAAAATATTTGTTCTGGGTGGGGAGCAATTCCCATTTAGCTGAGTGCAGCTTACTTCTGAATCAACAATGTTAGGATTGCAGTGAAAGGGGTTAAGTCAAATGGGTTTTGAGGAGGGATATGAAGGAAGAGTGAGAGTTGACATAAATATTATTATTATTATTATTATTATTATTATTATTATTATTATTATTATTATTATTATTTCATAGGTCCTGAAAGTTCAGTGGACCATTTTTGGAGTTGTTGTTTTGTTTATTTTTAAAAACAATTTCTTTATAAGTAAGTGGGAGAAATATGTCCTTTCTTCAAAAATGGACAATGTAGCACATGATTTTCCCAGTTCCAATTCCAATATCATATTTGAATAGAAGAGATTTGAACATCTGCAACCAATTGGGGAACACTACTGAGAACCTTTTAGAACATAGCCTTTAATGACCTCCTGAAAAGCACTTGCTACATGATTTGGAGCGAACCATGCTGATTGCAGCTCAGCAGGCTGGTTTTGCAGTCCTCCTGATCTGACTTTTGCCTTCTGACCAGCCTAGCATCATTTGTGCACTAGATGCACAGCTGGGTTGTCTTGCAGTCTACTCTGTTGATGCTTGGAAGTTGGTTTGGCTGCGAAAATAAGCAGAACTATTTCTGATTTGGGGGAGGAAGCTGCTCGGCTTATTTTCTGAGCCAATCTGACACAAGACCAGGGGAAGTCACTCATCTCCTTAATGATCAGAATATAAAACGGGGTAGGCTCCCATAGAGACGTTCCTTAAATTATGCTGAGAGATGTGCTCCAAAGCCAACTTGCTGATTAATATCACTTGAGATAATTAAATGCTTGCTGAAACAACTATTCTTGCACCACTTCTCTTTCACACTGATTGTTTCTGCTGGCATGAACTTATGTTTTCCAGTTACATGTTCTTCAACAAAGCATAACATAATTTACATCTGAAAAGGTTACAATCCTCAGTGTTGCAGAGTGAATTAATCAGTGACCAGTCGCTGCCAGAAATGTGTGTGGCTACTGATACTGTGGTTAAATGCTTTTATGGGGACAGGAAAGTGCAACAAATCACAAAAGGTTTAGGACTGCAAGCCTGCCTTTTCAACATTATGTTCAAAGATTTCACACCTGACTTCAGCCACTCACCCGTTTTGTGAAATATATCTTACAGACAGAATCTGCGCCTTGCCTTGTTGCAGAGGTTCTGTGTTTTTAAAATAACCGCAATAACAGGCAAACATTCCACAGATTGTCATCCAGAGGAAAGTTGAACTCGTTATATATTTGACTGACTCCCAGCTGTTAAAATAGAAAGTGCTTGTGTGAAGATAGCAATTCTATAATGATGTTTAGTGAGCGGTCCAGGCAAATTAAAGGCCACACACTTCCACCTATCTCCTGGCACAGGCCATTTACCAGGACAACCAAGAGAGATTTGAGATTAGAGATGAGATCTAAATCATCAATTTTATCCAGAAAAATCCCAAGATAATTGGTCACCTTGTCCCAGAAAGACAGATTCAGCATAGGTATCTAGACCTTTTTTAGGTATCTTCTAAATCTTTAGGTATTTTCTTCAGACCTAACTGACACGAAATTTGGACACTGATTATGAATAGCTGTTTTAGTCCTTAATATACTACACATCACTGTTCATTCTCAGAGTGCCATTGGCATATAAAATATTATTTGTATTTCTACAAAACAAATTCCTCTCATTTTTCTATTCCTCTCTTTGCTATCCCAATAGGCCTTTTTTTAAATAAAAAATTGTACTTTTTTTAATTGGACATGACTAACTTCTTCAGACAAACATTCTAGCAGAGATGGCACTGATGTGCTGTGTTGTGTTAATATTTAATATTTTGTTGGAAGCCGCCCAGAGTGACTGGGGAAAATCAGCCAGATGGGCGGGGTATAAATAATTTGTTGTTGTTGTTTTGTTGTTGTTGTTGTTGTTAATATTGGTCCACTGCAAAAAGTAGAACACACAAATTCCTCACCCACCCAATTTAATTACACAAAAATATGGACAAAAGGTGTCCATCATACAGTTTTCTGCTTAGCATCAACAGAGCACTCAAACATGACCAGTCCATGGACACCATGGGTATGTGTCATTGTGCCAACTCTGCTTAGGTTATGCTCATTAAACAAAAGAATGTCTTTTAAAAAGCAACATGCTATTAAATATCACTTAAAAACATAACTACCTGAAACCCTTCCAAAGGAAATGGAGTAATTATCCATTAAAAGCTGGATGGAATAGACACTTTTTTATTTGCCATATAAATTCTAATATGATGCCTGCCTGGTGAGTTTTCATGGGGAATACCTATAGTGAAGAAAGCCATATCATTAAGATGTGCAGAAACCTGTACTCATAAGAGAGAGTTTCTGGAGCAGGGTGTCTTCAAATGTTATTGCATTACTGGAAGGTTCAAAGGGATAGGGATGTCATCCTTGATCTATTGGACCAGACTAAGCTATATACATGAGAAGAACTTCTATCCAGCAGTACTGTTAAATCTCACATCTGCGTATAGTTTATTCCTTTCTAATTGATACCTTTTAACTGATTCTTTTAACCTAGATAGCATCTTAGAAAGCAGAGACGTCACATTGCCAACAAAGGTCCGTATAGTTAAAGCCATGGTTTTCCCAGTACTGATGTATGGAAGTGAGAGCTGGACCATCAAGAAGGCGGATCGCCGAAGAATTGATGCTTTTGAATTATGGTGCTGGAGGAGACTCTTGAGAGTCCCATGGACTGCAAGAAGATCAAACGCATCCATTCTTAAGGAAATTAGCCCTGAGTGCTCACTGGAAGGACAGATCGTGAAGCTGAGGCTCCAATACTTTGGCCACCTCATGAGAAGAGAAGACTCCCTGGAAAAGACCCTGATGTTGGGAAAGATGGAGGGCACAAGGAGAAGGGGACAACAGAGGATGAGATGGTTGGACAATGTTCTCGAAGCTACAAACATGAGTCTGACCAAACTGCGGGAGGCAGTGGAAGACAGGAGTGCCTGGTGTGCTCTGGTCCATGGGGTCACGAAGAGTCGGACACGACTAAACGACTAAACAACAACAACAAACTGATTTTCATAAGAGGAAATATCACCCTTTTGCCTTTAATAAGGGAAAGAATGTATTTTCTTTCCATGGGCTGAGATTGAATGTTTAACTGCTCTCGGCAGTCCCCTGTTAACAAGACTGGAGATTGATGGAAGCATTTTTCAATCTGAAATCTAATCATGCTATGCATTTTCATATCTGCTACCAATGTTTCACCTCACAGATCATTAGACATGGAGAAAGAATAAATTAGCCAATCATCAGAAGCTCTGTTCAGTTTTAATGACCCATGGAAAGCCACTGAGCTTTCTTCTATGGTAGACCAACTTATTTGGCAGAAAGGTCAGCCTCACAGGAGAGATTCATCTCATTTGTTAGGTTTATCATTCTTCCAGTGTCCCTCAAGGGAAGAAGACCTTTATATAACCCTTTGCTTCTCTCACACCTCCCCAAACAAATCTAGCTGGAGCAGACGTAATTTGGCATTCTCTTTCCAAGAGAGAGCAGTCAATTTTCTGAAAGTTCATAACCATGGTGTGGAAGTCAACACCATCCCCTTGACCATCTGGACCAGGCATAGGCAAACTCGGCCCTCCAGATGTTTTGGGACTACAACTCCCACCATCCCTGACCACTGGTCCTGTCAGCTAGGGATGATGGGAGTTGTAGTCCCAAAACATCTGGAGGGACGAGTTTGTCTATGCCTGATCTGGACCATATCCAATCCTACTTTCCAAGGCCTTGATTTCACTATTTCTCTTTCACCACAGTCAGAACATTGAGATGTTTCTGACTGCACTCTGTGACATAAGGAAAGTGTAGTTAATCACTGCCCAAGACTTCCCCTCTGTTGCCAGAAAATCCCTTTGTGCATTGCAATAAAATGCAATGAGATCCAGAGGAAAAAATGATATTATACTTAGTATCACCAAAACATTTTTATTTGAGTGTAGTGTTCTCAGTCTTAGAGGAGAAACGCATCAAATGAGCTATGTTTATACAAATGGTCTCTTCTGGGCTTTCCCTCCCTGACTCTCTCCCTACCTTAACCTTCTAACCAAGATAGAGGAGGTAACATTGAAAACATACTCGAGTTTATCCTTACACTGGGAACAATGGTTCCTAATCTCTTCCCAAATTACAAGTGGTGGACTCGTAATCTAGTGAACTGGGTTCGCTTCCCCGCTCCTCCACATGCAGCTGCTGGGTGACCTTGGGCTAGTCACACTTCTCTGAAGTCTCTCAGCCCCACTCACCTCACAGAGTGTTTGTTGTGGGGGAGGAAGGGAAAGGAGATTGTTAGCCGCTTTGAGACTCCTTAGGGTAGTGATAAAGCAGGATATCAAATCCAAACTCTTCTTCTTATACTATTTTTCGTCATTTCACCATCATCATCTATTTGTTTGTTTGTTCTCAAAAAATTCCATAAGTTTGTTGCATGCATCTGTCTAGCAATGCTCCCCAAATGGAGAAATCACATGGTTTTGTTCCATGATACACTAGGAGTGGGTGCCCCCTCATCTTTCAAAATGCACTGGCTTGCGATTTTATGAGTATACTTGCAATTAGCCATGACAATGTGGCATCTCAAGCAGTAAGCTGCCTCACATATTGGAAGGTGAATTTAAGTCCCCCTTCTCTTTAACTAGGGACGCGGGTGGCTCTGTGGGTTAAACCACAGAGCCTAGGACTTGCCGATCAGAAGGTTGGCGGTTCGAATCCCCGCAACAGAGTGAGTTCCCGTTGCTCGGTCCCTGCTCCTGCCAACCTAGCAGTTCGAAAGCACGTCAAGGTGCAAGTAGATAAATAGGTACCGCTCTGGCGGGAAGGTAAACGGCATTTCCATGCACTGCTCTGGTTCGCCAGAAGCGGCTTAGTCATGCTGGCTACATGACCCAGAAGCTGTACGCTGGCTCCCTCGGCCAATAAAGCAAGATGAGCGCCGCAACCCCAGAGTCGGCCATGACTGGACCTAAAGGTCAGGGGTCCCTTTACCTTTTTACTCTTTAAATAATCAATATACCTGGCACATTTCTAAACATACTATATCTTCCCCCAGCAGATGTTTAGCAATTTCCCTTGCCTAAATACTCACGCGGCTCTTGATATACATTACCCAATGCTAGATTCAGATGCAGAAACATAATAAGTTTCAAACAGTGCCCATTTCTCCAGCTCCACTCTGAGCAGTGATTGCACCAGAGGCAAGCAGAGATTCATTAGAGTCATCAGAAATGAAACCAGAGGGGCTAACACATGCATACTTTTAGTGGCACTGATTTTCAGCATGGCATAGCCTACTTTTCACCTATGCCTAAAAGTAGCACAGAAGTGGGGAGAATGGAGGGGAGTGTACTAAACTCTACCCATCCCCTTCCATGGATGGTGTCCTTCTGAAGTCTTGGCTAGAAGATCAAGGTTCTAAGCTGCGTGGAGAGCCTTCATGAGGACAGAGGTGAAAAGGATGTTATCCCCACTCTTGGTGTTCACAGGCAGAATATCTCAAAATCATTTATCCTAAAATGTCTAAATGCCTATGGCTTCAAGGACACCTTTAGCTTTTGCAGCTATAGCAGAATAGAAAAGTCGAATGTTTAGAGTATATGGCACGCTACTCTGATTTTTATGTAAGAGTAATTTAATTCAAGGTTAGATTCAATAATCATGCTGTACATTCTCTGGTGCTTTTCCACTGCCATAAAATTCAAACAATTAAATTACATATTGCAACTTGCCGTAGTGGGATAGTCATTCAAGCAATAAACACAAATTTCCTTTCGGGAGAAGGCAAGTTCCACAGGTGAAGGTATCAGACAAGAATTTAATACATTTATAAAGAATACTTCAGATAAGTTTGAATTCCATTGACTTCACTCAAGTGGGGTGTTAGTTTGGCCAATCTAATTTTTAAAAATTGTGTTGGTTGACACTTTGGGGGAAATGTGTTCATGTAGCCTTATTGGAGTTCACCATTGGGTCTGCGTTGCTCCCGGGAGGGAGGGAGGAAGTCAAATGACACCGAGGGTTGGTTCAGAGAAAGAGTTCTTTATTTCTGCTCTCCGGAGCAGCAGAAAGGCACTTGTGTGGTCAGTCCACAGCAAGTCCAAAGAAATGAGAGATTTCATGCAGTATATATATCCTCCAGGCACCCTCTCCCCCTTCCCCAGGAATCCAGCCACATCAGCTTATACACGCAGGTTGACATCACAGATGTTCCTGCTCCGGTACTCTTAACCATAAAAGGGTTTTCCTTCCTGTACTTCTGACCATAATAGGGTTTTCCTTCCTGTATTCCTGACCATAAAAGGGTATTCCTGTTCCTATATTCTTGTCTTGGAACAAGAGGTCACCAACTCCAAGAACATACTCTGGCGCTGTTCCCGGACTAGGTCTGTGCATCAGAGTGTGGTCAGGACATAAGATAAGACCTAGACATGTCATCCCTACTCCACTGGAACAGCCAAGGTCATTCATTGCCGTGACTGATAAAGGAGAGAGCTTTGTTTATACAGCTGTGTTCTTGTTATGCATTTGCTCAACAGCTCAAGTTTAATGCATTTTAAAAATGCTTTCTTGGAGAAAGAAGAAAAAAAGGGGGGTTTGGGTCCTGTTTCAAACTGACTGTACAGAAACCCATTCCTTCATTCACTCTTTTCTTTTTTCTTTTCCTTTTTTTCCCCTGGGGGGGGGGGAGCCACCTTCCAAGAATGGGAGCTCAGCAGGGTTTTCTGCTCAAACTTCCCCCTGCTCAAGCCGAATTCTCACCTGCTTCATTATGAGGAGAAAACCAACTTAGGGAGGGTGACAAGTAGGCAGGCAACTTAGGCAGGCAAGTAGCAGGAGGGGAAAGGGTTAAGCAAATCCTGAACATATCATTGCTCCATTTAAACTGCCAGGCAGCCATGACTGCTATTAAACACAGACACACGACTAGTCACGTATCATCTGCATATCATCTAACCTGGCATACAGTATTAGGCCAATACAACCATTAAGCATATTGCCCTTCCCTTTGCATGACATTATATGCTGTCCTGTGCAATTAGTCTTACATTTTCTCATTTTGATATAAATATAGATGAGGAAAAACTTGATCCCTGCTGACTCCAATCCAACAGCGAATCCACAAACTTAGCTGTCAGGCCTTGTTAAGAAGCTGGGATCCTGCTGATTAGCTCCTTGAGAAGGAATACTGGGGAGACAGACAGACAGTCTGCATGATCTCTTCATTTTCAGAAGGCCTTTGCATGCACACAGCCCTAGTTTTGCAGCACTCTCGTTTGCATGATTCTCTATCCAGCTGTATGCAGTTATGTATGCAGAAGCTTGCTTTCAGACGTTTCTGGTCTGGGTATGAAAGATTAGGCAAGATGGCCCCAGAATCAAAGGGACAATACTGGAAGAACGCCAGCTCCATTGCCAGTTGGCATAGACATGTGCCTTACCTTGTTTTTCAGGGACTGGCAGGGTGAAGAGGAGTGGTGGGAAGAACCAGCCAGGGAGCCCCCAAGGGAAACCCCAGAGGAGGAAAGCTCAGGGCCGGGGGATTAGTGGTGGGACACTGAGGAGAGGTCAGAGGGAGAAGATTGGGAGGAGGGGTTGGGTGTTGAAGGAGCAATAGGGTTTAGTGAGCAGGGAGAGCTGGTGGCAGGGAGCAATTCAGACTCTGAGGCTGAAGCAGAGGAGACTGCCCAGTCAACCAACTGCTGAAGAATCCAAGGACTCTCCCTCTCCTGGTGCAATAAGGTCCCCTCTTCCCTCCCCCAGTCTCCAAGAAGATGCAGGATAATGAGGAGGGCAGAACAGAGAGCAGAAGAGTGCACATTTTGTGACTGCTTGGGAAACAAATGGGAGAGAAGGAGCCTTGGAAAGGGTGGAAGTCAGGAACCTTCAGTCCTGGCAGCTGCTAAATATGAACCTACCTGGACCCTGAGATCATCTTCCGAGGCCCTCCTTCGTGTGCCACCTCCTCGAGAGGTCCGGAGGGTGGCAACACGAGGACGGGCCTTCTCTGCAGTGGCCCCCCGTCTATGGAATGCTCTCCCTAGGGAAGTTTGTTGGGATTCACAGGATGCTGTGTAAGTAAGTCTGCAGGCTTCAGTTTGCAACAGGCTGATGCAATACCCTCTGTGGAATGACTCAGCAGTAATGTGATTGGCTGTCACCAGTTTAAAAGAAAAGCCTGTTCAACAGTAGTGGTGGTGTGGTGTAGATGAGTGTGGAGTCTTCTTTTGCCTCAAGGTGCAGGTATTCTGTCTGAACTGCTTCTGTAGATATTTGTATATATATTTAGCTCACAATAATAAATACTGCACTAAAGAACCTGGGACTCTGAGCATTCTGCTAAAAGCGCCACAAGGAATTCGCGACAAAGTTCACCTGGTGCCTTCATTGTACTCCTTTAGGCACCAGGCAAAAATGTTCCTTTTAAACCAGGCCTTTGGTTGATCTTACTGACATCCAACACCCTTTTAGAATGTGGTTCTTTGGGGGGGGGGGGGTATGGGGTTATTGGTTTTGGTTTGATTTTAGATGTTGTGGTCTTGTTTGTGAACTGCCCTGAGACCTCCGGGTATAGGGCGGTGTATAAATTGAATCAACAACAACAACATATAGAGGCAGACTGATGTGTTGCCTAGCTCAGTGACCCAGCAGTTACCAAGACAACCAGGACGACACATTGAGGCAGGCAAGAAACTCTTCTCCCCATTTCCATTTCAGTTACTAAATGTTCTTGTGAAAATTCATCAACATTTAAGTGTGTATTTTGCCTAATATACATATTTTTGCAAAGCAATTTTTCTTAATAATAATGCATTTTGAATGCAGCTTTCACCAAGATATGCATTTTTCTGCATACTTTGCTCTAGTACAGTGGTACCTCGGGTTACATACGCTTCAGGTCACACACGCTTCAAGTTACAGACTCCGCTAACCCAGAAATAATGCTTCAGGTTAAGAACTTTCCTTCAGAATGAGAACAGAAATAGTGCTCCGGCGGCGCAGCAGGAGGCCCCATTAGCTAAACTGGTGCTTCAGGTTAAGAACAGTTTCAGGTTAAGTACGGACCTCTGGAACGAATTAAGTACTTAACCTGAGGTACCACTGTATACCCATTTTTTTGCATCTGGTTGGAGAATTGCATTGTAAAATGCAGAAAAGTATAGATTTCAAAAGATGCCTGTGCTTTCAATTCAGAAAGCTTGAACTAGGTAGGTGTGAACAGAACTGGATTTATCCCCCACCCCCACTCCCAGGTAGTTGTATGTCTAAGACTGCAATCCAAACTGGACTGGGTTCTTCAACACGCCATGTTTCTCTATAAGGCCACTGCTTTGTAACTAAATAAACAAAGGCTTTCAGGGTCAGCTACTTCACTTTTTCCTTTTACACGTGGAATTTTGATTCCTAAACTTCCTGAGAGTTCTGATATTACTTAAAGTCTGTTTCCTTTTCGTTTTTTATAAGGACCTTTGCTCTTTGGTCACCGTGAAGTGTTATCCTGCTGCTTCCTGTTCTCAGTTATTAGAAAAAGTAGCCTTTGAAATTCTGAATCGGGCTTTGGTCATAATTGTCACTTTTGACCCACCCGTCAATCAGTGCTAGGGAAATTGCAAGACTCACACAGAGAGATCGGGTCTTGCAAAATGAGAGCAGGTAAGCATTTGCAATCAGCAGGATATAAGATGTTAAGCACTGCTTAGATCACTTCTAAAGGCTGCTTGAATATGTAGTCTGAGTCAGAACATAATTTTCTTTAATTTCCCCAAATCTCATATGATGAAAGAAGAAAGGAACAACAGAAACTGAAAATCAGAAGAGCTTAGGCAGTGTTAATGGTGTCTTTGTTTTTGAGAGTTTAGTCCTGGCGCCACCGGTATGGCTAATAAAAATACTATTGACTTCAGCAAGTTCAAATTTTCAATACTTTCTACAAACTAGTAGCGTTGCATCTTTTATTGATGCAAATACATTTTAATGGTCTAAAATTACCATATTTTAGACCATTAAAATGTATTTGCTGCATTTTCTAAACACGTCATACAAGCCAGCCCTTTACATGTTTACATAAAAGCAGGACTCACTGAGTTTAATGGGAATTCCTCCAAAATATGTGGGAAAGGATTGTAACCACAGGCTGAAATCCTGCACCCAGGACCTAAATGGGTCTTAAATGAATTACTTGGTCACAGAGTGGCAACCGTAGTGCACACTCAAAAATTTAATTAAGGCAGATTAGCCATTGTGTGAATTCAAGATGTCTAAATAACACATGGGTGCCAAGACGCTGGATTAATTATGCCAATACTTTTGAGTCCAGTTTTGTTGATGTTTTCCCTTTGGCTATTTTGATCTCTGTGAGCTTTCCGTTATCCCCAGAACTTATGCCTACTTAAGACATTGACCCTTTCATACAGTAAGAGTAGACAAAGCGCCCATTCATACATGGTCCTTGCAATGTGGCCCCTGCTTCCAAGTGGTCGGGTCTAGTGCCCCACCTGCAATATCTGTGTACTTGGAATCACATAATATTGGTAGAGGTCGTGGTTGCTTTCCACAAGAGTAGTGCTGAACCCTATTAGCAGTGATGACCTAGGCAGCCACCCAAAAGATATCCATGATGATCCTACAAGCATAGTTGATACCACGCTCACAAATACAATGGAAATGCTAGCTGTGGAGTAAAGCCTGCATCACGCAAGGGGCGTTATGCCCCCTGCCCCACTCACCTGGCTGGCGCACCATGCCCACAGGTAAGCACCCAACCGGGCGGCTTGGAGGGGGCATGGTGTGCGGTTTAAGATACCGCTGCGCCAACCATTCTGCCTCATTGGAATGTGTTGTTGGGGTGTGGAAGGGCTAGGTGTGGCCATCACCTACCCCTTCAAATTTGGGTATTCCGTTAAAGGAATCTGGCGGTCGTGGATCCTGTCCGATGCCTGTGTGGCGGGGGGCCATGGCACGTGACATCAGGGGAGAGCTTATAGTTGTATTAGCATCAACAGGCTCCACCTACTGGTGAATAAACCCCCTTTAGGCTCACCCCTCTCCGAGTGGGTGGAGTCAATCTGTCATGGTCCAATGCCTAAGCCAATACCTTCTCACTTGCTGTAATCAATAAAGTTGTGGCCTTTTCTTGCCCATTAACCTTATACACTGTGTCCGTGTGTCTTTATTCCACAAAGCGGGGATTGGGTCCTCGAACCACAAACTACATTTCCTGCAGGAGCAGCAACTTATGCTTTGGGCGGCAAGAAACTGCCATTTCTTTTTCTGCAGCAGAAATGCTAGTCGCGGTCATGAGGGGGAAAACTATAGTGCACAGTGAAGTGTCTTTGCTCTCTCTAGTGAGCTTGTATTTCTGCATTGCCCCTTGCTGCCTGATGTTTCCGATGTTTATATCTGCTCTATGGAAGGTTTTTGCAATTATTCTCGCTTTGGCCATCCTCGGCTGCTGTGGCTTGTCGACAACTAGAAGTAGCTTGGAAGGAAGAATAAGAAATCAAGATAAACATTTTTTATAAAAGAATGGAAATGGTTTATTGAATATTTACTGATAAATTGTAAACGGAAGAAAATATTGGCAGGATTATTGTAATAACCTGCAGAGAGAGAGAGAGAGAGAGAGAGAGAGAGAGAGAGAGAGAGAGAGAGAGAGAGAGAGAGAAATGAGCAAGTTAAGTTAATTTGGATATGCAGAAGATATTAGAAATAAATTTAAGGAACGGCAGAAAGAGGGGGAAGGAGGTCAAGTTTTAAAATGTCAAAATCAATGTAAAATCAGTGAAATGTATATATCTGAAGAGTATAAATAAATTTGAAAAAAAAAAAGAAGAAGTAGCTTGGAAGGTTACTTCCCCTTCCTGCTGACCAGTGACATTTTCTCAAAAATTTGACCCTGCCTCCGGACAAGTTAACCCTTTTGTGTGTGTTCCCACTCACCAAAAGGACACTTTATACGAAGGCCAGCTTTCCACTACTATGCAACTACTGGGGGGAGGGGTGGCATTATTAATCCGGGAAGATTGTCCTTTCAGGGCTCTACCATTGCCATCGATCCCCGGCATTGAATGTGTTGGCCTAGTGTGGGGCTCCGAGGAGAGCTTGGCTGTCTGGCTGGTGTACCGGCCACCTAGCGCACCAACAGCCACCCTGTCAGGCCTATTGGAGGCGGTGGCCGGCTGGGCCTTGGAGTTCCCTAACCTATTGGTATTGGGGGACTTCAACATCCATGCTGATGCCACTCCCTCCTCACAGGCTCTGGACCTGGTGTCTTCCATGGCGACACTAGGGCTCTCCCAGTTTGTTTCGGGCCCCACACATCAAGCAGGCCACACGCTGGATTTGATCTTTGGCGTCGGTATAGATGTGATCATGTCTCCTTCGATGAAGGTGCCATGGTCTGATCACTACGCTCTGAAAGCCAGGATTGACTTTCCACCCCCACCCTGCTTAGGTGGCGAGCCAATTTGGGCTCGCCCGCAGAGGCTGATGGACCCTGAGAGATTCCGCCAAGCCTTGCGGGACCTTGCTCCCCCTGGCGACTCATTGACTGAGCTTGTTGAGGGCTGGAATACCCAGCTCCTGGCAGCCATCGATGAGATCGCACCTAAGCGCCCTCTGCGACCCCGCAGAAACCGGGCTCCCTGGTTTACCGAGGAGCTCCGGAAAATGAAGCGGGACCTCAGATGGCTAGAGCGAGTATGGCGGGGTGCCCGTGACGGAGCCTCAAGAACATCTTATAGGGCTTTTATGAAAACCTACGAGATGGCGGTGAAGGCTGCTAAGAAGTCATACTTCTCGGCCTCCATTGCATCCGCTAGCTCTCGCCCAGCGCAATTATTTAGTATAATCAGGTCTTTAACGTCCCTTGAGGGACAGCCAAATTTAAATAACAATTTGACACACAGCTGTGAGGCATTTGCGAGCTTTTTTGCGGAGAAGGTCTTGTCGCTCCGCCATGACCTCCCTGCCAATTTGGATACAATAAAGGAACTGGAGGCCCCTCGACTGTCCTCGGGTCCAGTATTGGACCACTTCGACCGGATATCCCCAGCCGATGTGGACAGACTCCTCCGAGCTGGAAAGCCCACCACCTGTCCTCTCGACCCGTGCCCGTCTTGGCTGATTAGAGCATGCCCAGACGAGGTGCGGGCCCCCCTGGGGGATATCATCAATTTGTCCCTTGGCACGGGGACATTCCCAGGGGAACTGAAGGAGGCAGTGGTGCGTCCGCTCTTAAAGAAAACATCATTAGATCCTTTAGATCTATCCAATTACCGCCCGGTTTCGAATCTTCCGTTCCTGGGTAAGGTGATTGAGAGAGCGGTTGCTGAACAGCTTGGTGGGTTTCTGGATGAAACATCGGCTCTGGATCCATTCCAGTCCGGCTTCCGCGCTGGTCATGGGACCGAGACGGCTCTGGTTGCCCTAACAGATGATCTTCGTAGACAGCTGGATCGAGGCGGGTCGGGGCTGCTGATTCTTCTAGATCTATCAGCAGCTTTCGACATGGTCGATCACGAACTTCTGGACCACCGCCTTGCCGACGTGGGGATCCAGGGCACAGTCCTTCAATGGCTGCACTTGTTTCTCTCTGGTCGGGGACAGAGGGTGGCGCTTGGGGGGGAATTGTCATCGCGCCACTCCTTGGTGTGTGGAGTACCTCAGGGTGCGATACTCTCCCCGATGCTTTTCAACATCTTTATGCGCCCCCTCGCCCAGCTTGTTCGAAGTTTTGGGCTGGGTTGTCATCAGTATGCCGATGACACCCAACTCTATCTGTTGATGGATGGCCATCCTGACTCGGCCCCAGACACACTGACCAGATGTTTGGAAGCTGTGGCTGGATGGTTACGTGGGAGCCGGTTGAAGCTAAATCCTTCGAAGACAGAGGTCCTGTGGCTGGGACGGGGCGATATGGGATTGGGGGGGCAACTCCCATCTCTTGCGGGGGTGCAATTAGTGCCAGCACCGTCCGTTAAGAGTTTGGGTATAATCTTCGACACCTCCCTTTCCATGGAGGCGCAGATTGCAGCTATAACAAAGGCGGCATTTTTCCATCTCCGCCAAGCTAAGCAGTTGGCTCCTTACCTCTCTCGCCCTGACCTAGCCACTGTGATCCACGCGACGGTCACCTCCAGACTGGATTATTGTAACTCGCTCTACGTGGGGCTGCCCTTGAGACTGACCCAGAAACTCCAGCAGGTGCAGAATGCTGCAGCGAGACTCCTTACGAGGTTTTCGCTGCGAGATCACATTCATCCGGTGCTATACCAGCTGCACTGGCTCCCGGTGGAGTACAGGATCAGGTTTAAGGTGCTGGTTTTAACCTTTAAAGCCCTATATGGCCTAGGACCCTCGTACCTACGGGACCACCTCTCCTGGTATGCCCCACAGAGAAACTTACGGTCTTCAAATAAAAACATCTTGAAGGTCCCAGGCCACAGAGAGGTTAGGCTGGCCTCAACTAGAGCCAGGGCTTTTTCGGCTGTGGCTCCGATCTGGTGGAACACTCTGTCACAAGAGACCAGGGCCCTGCGGGACTTGACATCTTTCCGCAGGGCCTGCAAGACAGAGCTGTTCCACCAGGCCTTTGGCCAGGGCACAGCCTGACTCCCTCCCTCGGCAATCTTCGCGGAGCTCTGGCCCAATGGTTGCTAGTGCCTTGAATTAATTAATTTTTATAATGAATGATTTTAGAATGTTGTTTATGTTGTACTTTTGTACTGTTTTATTGTTGTTAGCCGCCCTGAGCCTGGCTTTGGCTGGGGAGGGCGGGATATAAATAAAATTTATTATTATTATTATTATTACTGCGTTGACATAATGTATCACTAGTTCTAGAGCATGGGTAGGCAAACTAAGGCCCGCGGGCTGGATCAGGCCCAATTGCCTTCTGGATCTGGCCCACGGACGGTCCGGTCCGGGAATCGCCATGTGGATCGCCAGCATGCGTGTTCTTTCCCTCTCCCTTCCTCTCCCTCACATGGCGGTGCCTCCTCCCTCCCTCCTCCTGGCTTATCCCCACCCTGCCTAGAGGAGGAAGGGGGCTGGGCTTTGATTGGTGCCAGCAGCAGCAGCACTTGAGCAGCTGCCATTTTAAGCAGCCCCTCCCGGAGCCCTTTCGCACGCCGCTCATCAAGTAGATAAATAGGTACCGCTGCAGAGGGAAGGTAAACGGCGTTTCCGTGCGCTCTGGTTTCCGTCACGGTGTCCCGTTGCGCCAAAAGCGGTTTAGTTATGCTGGCCACATGACCCAGAAAGTTGTCTGTGGACAAACGCTGGCCTGAAAGCAAGATAGTCGCCTTTAACTGGACTCAATCACCCAGGGGTCCTTTACCTTTTACTCATGCAATAAATGACCAAACTAAGAATTACTTTCATTTTTAAAAGGGGCAACCTTGCTTTAGCAGAATAACGTAATAAAATGCAGGGCTGTCTTACCCATAGGCACTAGGGGTGCAGGGCACCTGGACGCCAGGCTCTCAGGGGTGCCAGGCAAGAGTCCGGGGCCCGAGAGTTGAGTCCGGAGAAGAGCCCGTCCGTTGGTTGGAGCCCCTCAGTGAGTTCTTCTGCTGCGGGCAGCTCTGTGCTGCGAGTTCAGGGGCGACTGAGCCAGTGAGACGCTGAGGTGGCCGGCTGGCTCCACTCTCCTACACGCCTGGGACTGGGCAACTGGGGGGGGGGCGCCAGGCAGATCTTTGCACCCTGGAACCGCATATGCTTAAGATAGCCCTGATAAAATGTCACAGTACAGCTTTCCCATTATGAAATATAAGGAAACATGAATGGACATGAAAGGTACTTTATTCCTTTCTTACTCAGCAGTTGTAATTGAAATCATACTTAATGGAACTGAAGTGCTAGAACAGGGCAGTTGCTTTTTCTGAATGTAAAAGAACAGGATTTCTTCTGTATGTAATACTACTTAGTCCAAGAGGTTCTGGGCTGCAAACATGGGTGTCACGGGTGTCATGCTGTTGCCCATCACCAACATTGATTTCTGTGTATTCATAGAATCATAGAATTGTAGAATTGGAAGGGAACGCCGTTTACCTTCCCGCCAGAGTGGTACCTATTTATCTACTTGCACTTTGACATGTTTTCAAACTGCAATGCAGAAATCTTTTGCTCAACATGGGGCTTGAATACAAATTGCTCATATTCTATATCAATTATGTGCATTTATTTGTCAGACTTGCCATCAAGTGAAATTTAAGGTGCATTTGGAGGTGCATTCTAGGCAAAAGACCTGAGAAATGTTGAGAAAAATGTTGAGGGTCCATTCATACACTTTGCAGAGCAGCAATCCCTCTTTGCATGCTATCCAGAGAGAGAGAGAGAGAGAGAATACAACATTCTTTTGCATACTTCTGTGGCAATCTAATGCACTTAAAGACAATGAGCATGTCCAAAACTTTATTCAGTCCCACCCTGTTATCAGTTTCTAATTTAGTGCACAACAAGACTAGCAGCATTATCCCTTCAAGACAAGATGTTCTGATCATCCTTTATTTCAGGTCGACATAAAGGCTATGTAGAGGTCCTACTCGGAGCATTTACAAGATAATCTGAGACCAAGAATGTCTCACACTAGATTAGAATTTATGGTGCTTTGCCTGTCAACAGAAGTGACAAATTCCTCTCTGGGCAAACAATATATTAAAGAGTCAGAGATAGCTTGCAGGTTCATCCATCTCCATTTCAGCATTCCACACTTGCTATAATTGTAATTAATTCGTGCGACTTTGGGAATAAAATTTAAAAAATTGATTTTAGGCTGAAGAAGAATGGATTTCATTTGGAAGGCCATCACTTGGGTCATTTTTTTTTTGAACTGACCTCAGTTCAAAAGGAGACAAGAGTATTTCAGGCCTGTTAACAGACTATCTGTTCATTCCCGTTAGGCTATTCAGCATTCTGTGATTTGACTTCTCAAACACCTGAGTTTTCCCCAAGTAACAAGACATTGAAAATAGACGTTCAATAAAGATTTGAATATTTTGCTTCTCTTCTCACACTAATTATTTCAACTCATACGAGTGCCAACACTTTAAAAAGTCTTGCAATGGTTGGAAGAAATTTAAACAATATTTAGCTAAATATTGTAATATAAGATAAATAGAAAATTCTTGGAAGTAACAAATAGGCTTAGGGGTAGAATAAGAATATGTGGTAGTAAATATTAATGATTAGAATAATAATAAAGGAGAAGAGATTAGTTAATGAAAGGAGTTAATATTATTAGAAATATGAAATTGGAGACCTGTTATACAGGTGATATAATGAAATTCAGATAGAGGGGATTTGAGGAAGTCAGTTACCAATGATAAGAGATTGAGGTATTGGAAGTAATAACTTTCTTTTGTGTTTAGGTTATTGTCTTTGTTGTGTGTTTTGTCATTTTTTTCTTATTTTTTCTGTGTGAAAAATCTGGAAAATGAATAAAAAAATAAAAATAAAAAGTCTTGCAATGGCATCCAGGTACCAATTCCTAGCTTTATCTGTTTCTTCCCAGTTCTTAGTGCCATTGGATGACAGGTCCAGTTATTTTTTTATGCTACCTTATTCTTTTATGTATTAATTCTGTTGGTTACAGCATGGTGCTGATAATGCCAAGGTTGCAAGTTCATCCTCCGTACGGGACAGCTGCTTATTCCTACATTGCATGGGGTTGGGCTAGATGATCTGCAGGGTCCCTCTACAATTCTTTGATTCTCACTCACGGTATATGTCAGACATGTTCAACTGGTCGACTGCAATTTTAAAAAAAGTGATTGCCTGTGTGCTCCTGATTGATCCCGCTGTGCCCTGCCCCCGGCGCTATGTCCCATTGCTGCCGCCACAGCTGTGAAATTGCACCAAACAAATGAAATTCTGTGAAAATCCCTGAAACGAGAAGTAATCGACTAGAAATATTATCTTGTGGAAATAAACTAAATAATAAAAATCAAAAAGCTTAAGGAAAAAATAGAAAAACCTAAAATAGAACAAAGCCTTAACGGTATGCCGGCTACAAAAAGGTTTAAAAACCTAAATGGCACAAATTCAAAGAAAGGAATACAAGATAAGCTGCTTTAGATTTTAAACAAACTCAAGAACAGGGCTGAAATGCTCCCATGGTCCAGATGTTACTGCTGATGTTAAAGACTGATGTGAAAGCTCAAGAACTCTGGGCAATGACAATGGAGAGATCACTGCCAGTTTTATTATACTGGGAATAGATCGCAGTCTCTAGAGAGTTGGACGTGCCTGGTACATGTCAATATTCACCATTGTGTATAAAAACTGCCTACAGATAAAATTATATAAAGCAGTTTTGTGGCATTTGAGGGGCTGCCATATGTTTTAAATATATGCATGTGAACTCCTCCAGGAAAACCTATGACAAACATGTATTGATTTAGTAAGAGTATTCATAGCGCAGAAGCTGTACGATGGCCCTAGTGACTTCCTCTCATCTTCCTATTCCCTGAGCTCAGCCTTATGTGAAGACAATATTAATATTCTCTCAAAGCATGTCTGCAAATCAATTCCCATGCTGGAAAAATAAGGGGTGTTGGCTTGCAAAACAGAAAGGATACGGTTCCTGTCTGACATTTGCATCATAAAGTGATCCAAGAATCACAATCCCTTCCCCCACCCTGTTCTCTTGATAAACAAGCCTGCTGAGAGGCCCAGCATTAGACTAAGTGGATTAATTCTGCTCATTGCAGAAATGGGGGAAGAAGGGGGTGAAGAGCATGAAATAATCCTCTTTCAATCTCAAGGTGGCTGATCTTCAGATTTCCGAGTCAAATTTTTGAAAGGGGAAAAACGATTCCTTGAATCGCTGTGGCCTGGAAGGAAAAGGGCAGCTGCAAAGCATCAGCTTCTGGTTCCGAATCAAATTCTTAGGTCTGACATTTGCTGTCTCTCCCTTTCAGCTCTCTTGTAGGAGGTACCCATGGATCTGAGTAAGAAATAATGCCTCTGAGGTCTAGCCAAGGTTGGCGCTCAGTGAGGCAGATAGGTGCTGGAGCCAATTCTGTGACCTCCCCTAGCCCTAAGGGCTTGAGAATTCAAAATGTGGGTCAGGAGGGGGGAAACTCGCAGGTCCACGTAAAGGTAAAAGGACCCCTGACCACTAGGTCCAGTCGTGACCGACTCTGAGGTTGTGGCGCTCATCTCGCTCTATAGGCCAAGGGAGCCGGCGTTTGTCCGCAGACAGCTTCCGGGTCATGTGGCCAGCATGACTAAGCCGCTTCTGGAGAACCAGAGCAGCGCACGGAAACACCGTTTACCTACCCGTCGGAGTGGTACCTATTTACCTACTTGCACTTTGATGTGCTTTCGAACTGCTAGGTTGGCAGGAGCAGGGACCGAGCAATGGGAGCTCACCCCATTGCGGGGATTTGAACCGCCAACCTAGGCTCTGTGGTTTAACCCAAAGCGCCACCCATGTCCCCATGCCACCCCCTAAATAAATCACAATTCATGCAGAATTTTTGTTTAATAATAATAATAATTTATTTTTCATACCCCGCCCATCTGGCGGAGTTTCCCCAGCCACTCTGGGCAGCTCTCAATCAAGTGTTAAAAACAATACAGAGTTAAATATTAAAAACTTCCCTGAACAGGGCTGCCTTCAGATGTTTAAGGTTTTTGGCATAATTTTGGCCACAACTTTATTAAAATACATAATGTGAGTGGTTGCTTAGGCATTGGTTACGACTATCTGTCTCCACGCAGGAACAGAACTGACTTCCGCAACCCTGCGAAAGTCAGTAAGGGAAAATATTTGGGGAGCTGTGCGCCAGACCCTCACCTCTCCCCGCATGTTCCAGGGGCTTGCACGGCCCAAGCCCCTTGCCAGGCATTCGGACAAAAGCAAAGTGAGCCCCTGGATTCCTTTAACAGAATTCCCTTACAGCAGAAGCATTGGAGGGGCAGGCACAGCCAATCCATATCCCTCCACCAACCAGTTTTAACCAATGCCTAACTGCAACCTTGGGACGTGGGTGGAGCTGTGGGTTAAACCACAGAGCCTAGGAATTGCTGATCAGAAGGTCAGCGGTTTGAATCCCTGTGACGGGGTGAGCTCCCGTTGCTCGGTCCCTGCTGCTGCCAACCTAGCAGTTCGAAAACACGTCAAAGTGCAAGTAGATAAATAGGTACCGCTCTGGTGGGAAGGTAAACGGCATTTCCATGCACTGCTCTGGTTCGCCAGAAGTGGCTTAGTCATGCTGGCCACATGACCCGGAAGCTGTATGCCGGCTCCCTCAGCCAATAAAGCGAGATGAGTGCCACAACCCCAGAGTCGGCCACAACTGGACCTAATGGTCCCTTTACCTTTACCTAACCACAACCTTACAAGTTGTGACGATTTGCTACACAGTAGGCAAAAACCAAATGGCAACAGCCAATCAGCCAAATGGACAAAATTCCTACCAGGCCCCTGCCCCAAAAGCAGACGACCCTATAACAGGCATAGCAAGGTCAGACACACAAGCCCTAACTTAGGGAGGGTGGGGTGGGTGATCTGATGCATGCAGCAAAAGGGAACGTTAAACGCTGCGTGCTAAGTATATAAACCCTCAAGGCATCCCACAAATTGGCAACATCATAATTTGCCCAACAACCCAGAATAGCCAATCACAATCCTGGACATTTAAACAATCCCACCCAGCAACCAAGAGGGGGTGTCCTGTTAGATCCCACCGCAACACGTGCTCTCCATGAAGGAGAACATGCTTTCCCTTTTTCCAAGCCTTATGTTCTCTTACGGGCAAAATTCCACATCACATGCAGATGGGAAAGAAAACATTTATAATCATGTACAATGATATCCAAGGGACGCGGGTGGCGCTGTGGGTTAAAGCCTCAGCGCCTAGGACTTGCCGATCGAAAGGTCGCGGCTCGAATCCCCGCGGCGGGGTGCGCTCCCGTTGCTCGGTCCCAGCGCCTGCCAACCTAGCAGTTCGAAAGCACCCCCGGGTACAAGTAGATAAATAGGGACCGCTTACTAGCGGGAAGGTAAACGGCGTTCCGTGTGCTGCGCTGGCTCGCCAGATGCAGCTTGTCACGCTGGCCACATGACCCGGAAGTGTCTGCGGACAGCGCTGGCCCCCGGCCTATAGAGTGAGATGGGCGCACAACCCTAGAGTCTGTCAAGACTGGCCCGTATGGGCAGGGGTACCTTTACCTTTACCTTACAATGATATCCAAGAGCAAAGTTTTTCCGTCATCTTTTTTTGTCATCCAGCCAAGTGCATATTTGAGACTGAGAGTCATGCCATCCAAACAAAGGCTAAGAAGCTGATCTTTGTGCAAGTCAATGTCATAGGCTGGAATACAAGCCATCATGGTTTCATGCCCAAGGCAGTAGAAAACCAGTGTGGATAAAAATTGCTGGGAGATGATACATAATGAATGGAAAATTAACTTTTGTTAAAAAACCAGAAGCCTTCTTTTTAAGAATTGCAGGTACCGAGATACCAAAGGACCAGAAAAGACTGTTTATGTATCCGACAACAGCCACACAGATGCTATTAACCCAGAGATGGAAGGAAGAAAGAACCCCAACCAGAGAAGAATGGCAAACCAAGTTGATGGACTATGCTGAAACGGCAAAATTAACTGGGAAGCTCAGAAATCAAGAGGACAAGAACTTTAAAAAAGAATGGGGAAAGTTTGTAATTTATTTACAAGACCATTGCAAGCGGGTTAAAACATTAGCAGGATTTTAACCACACTTGTAAACTAATAGAAAGTATGGATAATTTGGAAGGATAAAACTCATGCAGTTGAAAATATTATCATTAGGACTCATGGAAGAGATGTAGGAAAGTCAGGAGATTCAGAGTAATCTGGATATTTGGATCTTGAATTTTGTTGTTGTTGTAGGTTTATATTTTTAAAATTTTAATTAAGTTTTGCACACACACACACACACACACACACACACACACACATCCCTGTGTGGAGAAACAGAGCATGATCCAGCCGGAGTCAGGCCCATTCATGTCAATGGGAGAGAGCCATATGAAATGAATGGGGCTTATATACACTATATATATATATATATAACAGCAGCAACTGCTCCCAGAATTCTTTATTTATCGATGAATATTAAAAAGGAGATGGTAATGAGAGGTCCCTTAAAAATGACACAATATATTAATCATTCAAAATCTTTTAAGAAGAGGTATGATGGAAATGTCACCTATTAATTAATAAAAATGCTTTGTGTCCTTGAATTTCTCATGAGCATTTTTTAAGGGCACATTGACAGTGCGCTCTTACATGTAAGACCTCCTGGATGAGGGGCTGTAGGATTTGTAGGAAGTCCACTATGCCAGGAAAATAGCTCAGACACACTGGCAGACTAGACAAAGGAGATTCATGGGTGGAATACAAGCTGTACAAAGAAGGTGCACATTCATGCAGCATTCTGCGCTCATGAAGAACATGGTCACACGCCCATCAAGGGCACAAATTCATACCAGCCCTAGACCTGCCTCACCTCAATTATACATCAAGACCATATAACACTGGTCCTGAAAGACCTACTTTGGCTTTTGGTACGTTTCCGAGCACAATACAAAGTGTTGGTGCTGACCTTGAAAGTCCTAAACGGCCTCGGCCCAGTGTACCTGAAGGTGCGTCTCCACCCCCACTGTTCATCCCAGACACTGATGTCCATCTCCAAGGGCCTTCTGGCGGTTCCCTCACTGCAAGAAGTGAGGTTACAGGGAACCAGGCAGTGGTGCCCACCGTGTGGAACACCCTCCTATCAGATGTCAAGGAAATAAACAACTATCTGACTTCTAGAAGACATCTGAAGGCAACCCTGTGTTGGGAATTTTTTTATGTCTAATGTTTTACAATTTTTGATGTGCTGTAAGCCACCCAGAGTGGCTGGGGAAACCCAGCCAGTTGGGTGGGGTATAAATAAAAATATTGCCATTACTGAGGGACGTGGGTGGTGCTGTGGGTCAAACCACAGGGCCTAGGGCTTGCCGATCAGAAGGTTGGAGGTTTGAATCCCCGCGACAGGGTGAGCTCCTGTTGCTCAGTCCCTGCTCCTGCCAACCTAGCAGTTTGAATGCACGCCAAAGTGCAAGTAGATAAATAGGTACTACTCCAGTGGGAAGGTAAACGGCGTTTCTGTGCGCTGCTCTGGTTCGCCAGAAGCGGCTTAGTCATGCTGGCCACATGACCCGGAAGCTGTACCCCGGTCCCTCAACCAGTAAAGCGAGATGAGCGCCGCAACCCCGGAGTCGGTCACGACTGGACCTAATGGTCAGGGGTCCCTTTACCTTTACCTTTATTATCATTATTATCCACCCATATCACATGACAGAGCACAGTATGTGGCAAATACCTGATTACATTTACCACCGCCATTATAGAAATCCCACACTGGAGGACTATAGCTCAGATGACAAGGTCTTCATACAGCTGATTCTCATTCATTGGCATAACATTTCCGTGTTGCACACACAAGGGGAAACTTTCTATACAACAACCTTTATCCTGCACATTCCTAGAGCAGAAGAACAGAAGAATGTTCTGCTGGATCAGACAAAGTATCCAGCATTCTGTTCTCACAAGGTCAACCTATGGCCAAGGCTGGAGTGCATTAGACTCTCAGCATGCATGATACCTTGAACTCCATGGGATATAATCCTATCCAGAGGATTGCATGGTTGTTATTTTTCTAAGTTTGAAATACAGTGGTACCTTGCTTCTCAAATGCCTTGGTACTCAAACAACTTGGAGCCCAAACACTGCAAACCCAGAAGTTAAGTGTTCCAGTTTGCAAACTTTTTTTGGAAGCCGAACGTGCTCTGTCTTGAGTGTTACACTTCTGATTTGAGTGCCACACTTCCATTTAAATGCCACATTTCCGTTTTGAGAGTTACGCTGACGATTTGAGTGTTATGCTGACAATTTGAGTGTCGCACTTCCGTTTTGAGTGCCACATTTCCATTTTGAGTGTTACGCTGACTTCTGTCTGCTTTTGCGATTTATTTCGTGTTTTTGGTTTTGCTGCTTTTTTTTTGTTTTTGTGACTGTGTGGAATCCGGTTCAGCTACTGATTGATTGATTGATTGATTGATTGATTGATTGATTGTGTGACTGCAGTACCTTGTTTATTGCTTTCGTTTTATGACTCAATGGTCTTGTTAGATAGTAAAATTCATGTTTTAGGGGTTGTTTTTAAAAGTCTGGAAAGGATTATTCCATTTTGCATTACTTTCTATGGGAAAGTCCACCTTGGTTTTGGAACGCTTTGGTTTTGGAACAGACTTCCGGAACAGATTAAGTTTGAGAACCAAGGTACCACTGTACTCATTCTTTTGATTATATAAGCGACAAAACCCCAGTTATTTTTCTTCACAAGATAGCTCATGCTGGAACTGCCTTCCTCTCTGGAAACCATCAAAAGAGTATGCTAAATGAAGCAGGTGAAAATGGACCCTAATATTCAGCAGAATCCACAAAGATGTGGATTCAAAGCCCTTCTGAAAGATCATAAAGCACAGGAGAAAGGATCTGGTGAGCAGGTATATAGACACACCCTTCCTTTAATGTAGTGTTGGTAGAAATAGAAGGCAAAGGACCGCCATCTTCAGAGTGAAATAAGTCAGAGACATACCACAGAAAATGATGCATCACATGTCTAAGTCATGATGAATTGTGGCTCTCTATAAAGGTCTGTAGTAATAAAAAGAAGTGACCTTGAACAATGGCGATGACAGTCCACCCAGGAGTGACTATTTTATTCCAGCAGAGAGAGCTATTCTCTCGTAACCTTATCATCCTGAGCATTCATAGATCCCTGCAGGAAAGGATTTGAAGGGTGTAGAACTGAGAAGTGAGACAACTTTCACTCTCCCGCAACTGCCAGCACCTCCTATTGCTCTGATAGAAACCGGCCGTGATTAAAGCTGAAGAACTTCAGACTGTTGGCTGGTTTGAAGAAGCCAAGCTTTCTAAAGGCATGAAAATCACAAATAAATTTTAGTAAAGCACCCGTTTTCCAGCATAAATTTTCAGGTTGAAAACAGCTATCTTCACCCACCCTCGACCCCCAAAAAATCACCTATTTACTAAAGATGTCAAAGTTTCTAATTAGTTGGTTCAGAACATTAATTTGCTTGGCTCAAAACGTTCAGATGTACTGTGAAGTGGACATCATTCTCCTGTGAAGTTCTTTTGCGGCTTGAAGTGAAAACTGCAAGCCTGCACATGCTTTTGGAATTAGAGCTGTACTGAAGGCTAGAAATGTACAGTAAATTCAACAGTAAATTCAGGTTTCTAAGTGGGCTCATCAGATATGATCTGATAACCTGGATCAGGAGTCATGGGGACTTCTTCATGGGGCAATGCCTGCATCACTCCAAGGGACTGATCACTGTCTCTGTTCATGCACACACAAAAATATGTCTTTCAATCTTAAAAAAAAATAGTAATCCAGTCACCAGGGACCTGCAGAGCTAGCATGCAGGAGTCCTTGCCACTCTGGGCTTTAAATGCAAATACAGAAAGTCTTTCTGGGAGCTTCATACTTGGAGAAACTGAACAGTGCAGATTATGTGTTGAAACTATTCAATTAATAAAGGTCTCATCTCTTTGAATGTATGATTTCCAGTCATATGAAAGAACCCAAACTCTAGGGAGCCCTATAGGGGTGTCAGTAGTGTGGCAAATGCTGCATAAACAACATTTGTCACTCCGGGCAAATGGCGGTACCGTTTCCCATTCTGCCTTGTATTCGTCAACCAAAGCAGTAAAAGCCTTTTTCTCCCACCAACCCCACCTGTCAGGATGCTGCCAGCAACTGCTGGCTGGTTGCCCAGGAACATACAAAGACAAGGAAATGTTTTTTACCATCTGCTTTTTTTCCAGTATTTACAGAGAGAGGCTATAGAACCCAACATCTTGGATAATGGTGTTATCCCAAGTGAATCTCCACCCCCGTCTCTCCCACTTCCTCATCATCTCCTCTACAGGTGCTTCTACGCGCCCTCTGTCTTTGAGCTCTTTGCTCTCCTACTTTCAAGGCTCGCCGGATTCTGGGAGAGGAGGGGTCTGGAATGCTTTCTAAAGACACTGTGTCCATCAGCTGTCGCCCCCCCCCCCAGTGCTTCCTCCTCCTCTCCCATGATTTCCCAACTTTCCCCCTCATCTGCCTCTGTGATGGCCTGGGAATCGGATTCAGAGGCTGAACCGGAGGAATCCCAGCCTGCACAGGAGTCCCCGCCTCCAGGGCCAGCTGAGCCGGGGCAGGCCCTTGAATCTGAAGGGCCCACACCTGTGCCGGATCCTCAGGAGCAGACACCAGATGTATCCACTCTGGCTCCAGAGGTGGTTGAGGACCCATTGCCTACAGGTGCGCCTCTCCCAGCCCTGTCAGGGGAAGGTGAGCCTCCCCCTGGGTCCAATAACCCTCCAGCCTCTCCTGAGCTGCAGAGGCTCAGGGCAGAGAGGCGGAGGGAACTGGGTTCTCTCAGGAGGAGTGCTCGCCTTAAGGCCAGGATGGGCAGGTCACCTGGGGGCCGGGACCGCCCCTGGCCTCAGAGAAGATAAAGGCCAATCAGCCCGGTCCCAGGTTGCGGGAGCAACGTCGTTGGAAACTGTTTCTGCCAGCACCCAGACCTGTTTTAACGGAGTTCCTGACCACACCCGGCTTCTTGCTTAGGACCCCACTTCGCCCTTGGTGGACAGTCTCCAGACCCTCAACCCAGGACCAGACTCTGACCACGCCTCACGGTAACACCCCCTCCCCCCGGGACCAGCACAGCCTCTGAGCTACGACCTCCCTCAAACCCCTGTGGTAATTCTAAACTGTTTTCCTCTCCCTCCTATTTGGAAGGGTCAAGCTGCGGAGTTGGTCTCCACCACTCCTCTGCCCAGTCCTGGACACCACCCAATCTCCATGCTCAGCAGCTCCTTCCTTTTTACACTTATTTTTACACTTATTCTTTTTACTCTTTTTATATTTATTTAAACATATCCAAAGTCAATTTGAACTCTCATAAGAATCCAGGAGGGTAAAAAGAACCTCTTGCAATACTTTAGCCAGTTCAGGCAGCTGCAGTTACTTTGTATTCTCCAAAGAGGAAAACAAAAGTTGAAAGCATCCTGTCTCTTTGTGACATCACAATGGAGTCTATCCTTCCCTCACTGAGAGGTCCGCTTCAGAAAACAAGGGTCTATTTACTGTCAAGTCTTTCTCATGCAGGGTATCTTTTCAATCAAAAAAAATTTCGCCTTCCCCCTTCAGAAGGGAGGCTTAGAAGTCTTACTTGGAAGTTTTAGTTTTTAAGGTTCTAATTGCGGCTTCAGTCAGCGGTAACTGCTTTCGCTTTTACTTCAGTGGAAAAGGGTCAACCTCTGTATTTAAATCCCTTTGTTGCCAATTATAAGTCCAATTAAGTTCCTTTTTTTTTACTCATGATTTTCCAATCTTTTTTTCCGGAGAAATTGATCGCTCACGCTCACTAGACTCGGAGCTTCACGCTATGAAGAAAGAGAGTCAATTCTGCAGTGCCCACGTCTCCGACCCCTCTCGCTCTCAGGGCTCCTATTGGAGCTTACCGGGGAGCAGGGGAGTCATTCAGGGCACCCGCAGAAACACCAGGTCTTCAGAATGCTCAATCTGAGGTTTTTTTGGGGTTCTGTTACGCTCTCGCGGTCACCCCAATCTTCAAAGCGCCGGGTCTCTTTCGGCTGAAAGAGCTCCCGTCCGCCATTAAACAGGCGATCAACCGGAAGTCTCTGCCATGATCTCTTGCACCCAAACTCTGTGCTCTATCTCCCATCCTCACCACTCAATCTCTGTAATCTCTCTCCCACCTGATCTCTGGGATCATGGAGGAGGCGGAGGTGAGGCGGCAGATGCAGAACTTCCAGGATTTGAAACAGACGTTGGGATGGCTTCTGTGATTCCGGGATGTCCCGCTTAAAGTTGTGTGCAACGACACCATGGCAGATCCCCTGGTGGTAAGAAGGAAGGAACTGAAAAGTTGAATAGCAACAGCGTATCTAAATTGATTCAAGCAATTCAATAAATAAAATAAAATTCAATTCAATTTTCAATTCAATAAAAAGTACATTGAATGACAGCGTGTGTGTGTGTGTGTGTGTGTGTGTGTGCCACACTAGTGAAACCCAGATTTTTGAATGGAATCTTGCAAAACTTAATAAAGGGTATCCTTAACAGCATTGCTAATGAGAAGATGATTTGAAATAGTCCAAAAAGTTAATCGTCTATTATTACCTTAAATTGTTCCTGTTCGTTTCACTGGCTGTGAGCATCCATTACAGCTAATTAATGTAACGGCTATGCCGTGCTCATAATTACTCTCCCACATTCTAATGATTATAAATGTTGATAATTTTGATCGTCAGTCAATCACTCATGCTTGTCAGGCCTTTTTTTTTCCCCCTAATAGAAAATTTCACACACTCATTATCGCCAACAGGGTTTAAAAAGAAAGAAAGAAAGTTATTAGTCACATAGAGTACTGCTCTTTTGGGGATAGAGGGACCATTTAGAATCACGCCATTACCAGACTCAACGAGGAACCTCTCTCGAGCTTAATTTTAGGAAATAAAACTAATAGCTGACAATTACACGTGAGGCAGTGTCTCCTGCACAGCCGGGAGTACGATTCTCAGTGACTGTCAGAGTGACCATATGGCACCATCTCAGAGCATGACAATCCAAATTGTGGCATATTTGAAGGGCGCATCATAATGCATAGAACATTTGCATCAAACATAACAGGTGGGATTCAGTGCTGGTCCTCTTCGGAGTAGACTTATTGAAACTAACAGATATGAATAATTTAGGCTCATTCATTTTAATGGGTCTACTCCATGGGTAGGCAAACTAAGGCCCGGGGGCCGGATCTAGCCCAATCACCTTCTAAATCCGGCCCGCAGACGGTCCAGGAATCAGCATGTTTTTTTATCAGTAGAATGTGTCCTTTTATTTAAAATGCATCTCTGGGTTATTTGTGGGGCATAGAAACTCGTTCTTCCCCCCCAAAAAGAAAAACAGTCTGGACCCCCACAAGGTCTGAGGGACAGTGGACCGGCCCCCTGCTGAAAAGGTTTGCTGACCCCCCTGGTCTACTCTGAGTAGGATTAAGTTGACTACATCTCATTGTGATCTGATATTCAGTTGGAGCCAAGCGAGGTTTAGATCCAAACTCAGATGGTTCAGAAAAGTAACCACCTGGGCTGAGCTAAGGTTTTTAGGGCTCTCTTCAGCAAGTTCATAGTAAATCTAGACAGTGAATATCTTGAAGGAAAAAAATAACCTTACTTAAAAGGAGGGACAATTCCCAGTTGCTCACAACTGCATTCCCCCTCTTTTGCTGTTTCAGCAGCTTCCCCTCACACTTTTGTCTCATTCCTCAAGTAATCCCAGCCAACCAGGGATCACGTGTTGGACACCACAAAGTCATGTCAGATTTGGCTTTTTAATGGTGTCATTGAGGGGAAATGTAGATTGACGGCAGAGTTTCCTGTAGAGGAATGATAACACATGACCTAAAGGAAGGGGCCTCAATTTTTGTGAAATTTCCTTGCTTTCACCTCAGACTTTAGGCTTCACCCAAAGCAGATGCTTGCCTTTACTGAATAGTGCTGGTTCAAGGGATGAATATTTTAAATTTGTAGCTGTCTTAAATGACTGGGGGGGGGCGTTCATTATTTTATTTCTGCTTTTGCCCCAACTTGTAATGCAAGCTGCTCAGGCGGTAGAGTGACGTAAAGGTAAAGGTAAAGGTAAAGGTAAAGGTAAAGGGACGCCTGACCATTAGGTCCAGTCGTGGCCAACTCTGGGGTTGCGGCACTCATCTTGCTTTATTGGCCGAGGGAGTCGGCGTACAGCTTCCGGGTCATGTGGCCAGCACAACTAAGCCGCTTCTGGCGAACCAGAGCAGCGCACGGAAACGCCGGTTACCTTCCTGCTGGAGCGGCACCTATTTATCTACTTGCACTTTGACGTGCTTTCGAACTGCTAGGTTGGCAGGAGCAGGGACTGAGCAACGGGAGCTCACCCCGTCGCAGGGATTCGAACCGCCGACCTTCTGATCAGCAAGTCCTAGTCTCTGTGGTTTAACCCACAGTGCCACCCGCGTCCCCATAGTAAAAGGAATAAAGCTGACAAATTGAGGCAAACAAGCAGAATTTTTCTCAATGGCTGGAGAAGCATTTAAATTAATTCATACTAGTGCCGAGCAGAGCTTTTTTGGCTAAAATAAGGGGCATACACGGGATGTGGGTGGCGCTGTGGGTAAAACCTCAGTGCCTAGGACTTGCCGATCGTATGGTCGGCGGTTTGAATCCCCGCAGCGGGGTGCGCTCCCGTCGTTTGGTCCCAGCGCCTGCCCACCTAGCAGTTCGAAAGCACCTTTGGGTGCAAGTAGATAAATAGGTACCGCTTTATAGTGGGAAGGTAAACAGCGTTTCTGTGCGCTGCGCTGGTGCTGGCTCGCCAGAGCAGCTTCGTCACGCTGGCCACGTGACCCAGAAGTGTCTTCGGACAGCGCTGGCTCCCAGCCTCTTAAGCGAGATGAGCACGCAACCCCAGAGTCGGTCACGACTGGCCCGTACTGGCAGGGGTACCTTTACCTTTACCTTAAGGAGCATACAAGCAGGGAGGCAAAAGGTTTTTTCTGCAGCTCACCTTTTTCACCAGCCATGTGTATTATAGCCCTGGGGACTTGGTGGACATTGTTTTTCTTTGCGACAGCGACTTCTTTTCTGACACCTCAGCACCAGTGGATGCCACACATTCCTGTTTTAAGAGGTACAATATGTATTTCCAGATTTTGGTCAGCTTTCCCTCCAAGGTAAAATTGATTCCATCAAGCAATAAAAACACTGGAATTATGAAGTACCCCAATAAGGTAAAAGGTAAAGGACCCCTGGACGGTTAAGTCCAGTTGAATTTGACTATGGGATATGGTGCTTGTGGTGTTTGCCCTCCTAGATGTGTGACATCATAATGGGTTCATAAGGAAAGGGTTAACTAATTGTAAAATGACTAACCAATGAGAACCCAAGGGGTGGAGTTAACTGTGTATAAGGTTTAAGCACAGAGGGTTTTTTGGAGGAGTTAGAGTTGTTGAGAAGACAGTCTGGAGTTAGAAGAGACAGAGAAGATAAGTCTGTGGGTTGGGCTAGTCTGGTGTGAGAGAGTGAGAGAGTTTGTTAAGAGGAGTCAGTCAAACAGTTGAGATAATCAGTCAGAAGGTATTAGGAAGGTATAGGCCGGTAAAGAAACTAAAGTTAAGATACTGAGAGGAATATTATCTGAGAAACCAGAGGACTTCCGGGTTAACGCGATCTGGAAATGGCGGATTCCCTCCGAGCTGCGGAGGGAATCGGCTCTACCGAGGACGGGTCTTTGCCGCGCCGGCGACGCGGGGACCCTTAGAAACCGCAGGCGCGGAAGCCTGCGGACTGAAGACTCGGCGGCTGCCTTAAGCGCCCCCCTGATTCACGAAGAGCCTTTTTAAAGGCTGCGGAGAGGATACGGGGGTGGCGTGGCACTGAGAGTCGATCGCTACCTCGGTGGAGCGAAGCCGCGAGCCATGACCAGAGAGCGCTGACTTCCTTCCTTGAAAATTTGGACTGAAAGAATCACCCGTGAGTAAGACAGATTGGGACTTTAAAAAAGTTTTACCCTGAATTGGAGACGACCGGGGGGTGTGCTAAAAGGAAGTCCGCACCCCCCCCCTGCAGACGATCTAAGCAACGACATAAGAGCTAAGCTGGAGAGCCTACCCTTGGTGGGGTGAGTTAAAAAGGACATTATCTTTCAAGATTTAGCTAAAGGAAATTTTGGGCTGGAGAGTGGAGTTTTGGAAACCTTCTTGTTGTTTTAAACAACCCCCCCCTCCCGGGCTCGGGAACGTCCTGCCTTTGTGCCTGTGTAAGAGCTGCGGAGTTTGACAGCTGTCAAAGCTGTCAAACGGGCGGTTTAAAGTGGAAAAATCGCTATCTAAGATTCCTCTGGACTAAGACGAGTTATAATTGAGCTAAAATCGTTGGAAACAAAGTAATAATAATAAGTTAAAGGACTGTTGGAGAAAAGTCTAATAAGTAACTAGATTCCCCCTAGGGGGAACTTCGTGAAACTACAATGGATACAATGGCTGTGGAAGGAAAGTTACTAGCGGAAATCGAAAGGATGTTTCAATTGGTGGGAATCTTACAAGAGCAGAGCTTGGCCATGAATAAACAACTTGTGACTATGACCTTGGGAACAGGCAACTCTGCTGTTTGTATTGAGGACCTGAATGAGAAAGAATCCACAGCTGAATGGGAAACAATATCTACAGAGGTGGAAGAGACTAAACAACAAGAAAAAGAGGAAGTAACCTTGGGAAGCAACAACCAAAAGCTGACATCTGTGGAACACAAGCAAGGCTCTGGGAACATATCTACCACAAGTCTGCGAAAGACACAGAAGAAGAAGGAGGAGGTCCCGGGACAATATGGAATACAGGAACTTAAAATAAAGAAATATGATTGGGGCCTCCGTTTGGACTCTGACTTTCAAGACACAGGCTTTGTGGAAATTTTTCAGCAGCTACTTTCAAATCTCCTTGTGGGAAGAGAATATATTTTGATGGTGAAAGAATTTTTTCCAGACTCGACGATTGATATAAAGGACTACCAACAAGACAGGCGGAGAGGGACTGAAAGAAACTTGAAAGCCTCGGACGTGAGGAACCCAGGCTGAGAATTTCGACTTTGGATTTTTATTGGGAAGGGACAAAAACCGGGGATGGGAGGGAGGGAAGAGGAGATTCTTAAAAACTCTTAAGACTTTTAGGTTTGGTTAATATGACTCTTAATTAAGATAAAATGAAAAATCGATGGAAGAGAACTTAAGTCCAACTTAGGAAAATTAATTTTTTATTATAAAAGAGGCAATAAGATGAATAAGATGGTTAAGAGGAGAAATACCAACTTGCTGTTATAATCTTGGGAACTGGGATGCACGAGGGGGGGTGGGGGGAAGTCAGGGAACAAGGTTATGAAACGGGGATTTGCTGACTTTATACATGTTTTTGTCTTGTGTTTCTTTTTTGTCTGTGTTTTGTTTCTATAAAAGCAGAAAACCCAATAAAAATTTTTTTTTTAAAAAAAGGAATATTATCTGAGAAACCATAAACTTGTTAATGTTTGTAAAATAAACTTGTTTTTTTGGTTCACTTTTAACAACTGACTGGACTCAGTGTTTTACCAGAGAGTAACTGGTTGGTGGCAGCAGGGAAGCGATCACAGTGCTGGCACAGGGATCAATAGACCCTTAAATGTCCAGGGACCCTGTGTGATTGCCACAGCACTCATCTCCTCGTTCAGGCCGAGGGTATTTGTCCACAGACAGCTTTCCGAGTGATGTGGCCAGCATGACTAAACCGCTTCTGGTACAACAGGACACCATGACAAGTGCCAGAGTGCACAGAAATTCTGTTTACCTTCCCGCCGCAGCAGTACCTATTTATCTGCTGGCACTGGCATGCTTTCGAACTGCTAGGTTGGCAGGAGCTGGGACAGAGCAATGGGAGCTCCCCACCGCCACGAGGATTTGAACTGCCAACCTTCCGATCAGCAAGCCCAGGAGGCTCAGTGGTTTAGACCACTGCGCCACCCATGTCCCATGAGCATTTAATTGCAATGGTCACGAACCAACGCAGCCCTAAATGGCTGCTTAAGTCCACTGCTACCTGTGGGCTAAAGCAGGGGTGGCCACTCTGTTGCTCTCTGGATGCTGGTGGATTATGAATCCCATCATCCTTGACATTGGTCACTCTGGCTGATGGGACTTTGAGCCCACAATTTTAGCCACTCCTTGGCTTGAGAATGTCCAGCTCTGTGGCCATCACCTATATGTTATACTGTAAATTAATAGAAAAGACATAACCTTCAAGTGTAGGGTATGCTTAGTTCTCAAAGCCTTTAAGCAAAATTGTGGGTTCCCTGTTTACAATCTGTAAAGGGTAAAGGGTAAAGGGTCCAGTCGCGGACGACTCTGGGGTTGCGGCGCTCATCTCGCTTTATTGGCCAAGGGAGCTGGTGTACAGCTTCCAGGTCATGTGGCCAGCATGACTAAGCCGCTTCTGGCGAACCAGAGCAGCGCACGGAAACACCGTTTACCTTCCCGCCGGAGCGGTACCTATTTATCTACTTGCACTTTGACGGGCTTTTGAACTGCTAGGTTGGCAGGAGCTGGGACCGAGCAATGGGAGCTCACCCCGTCGTGGGGATTCGAACCGCCAACCTTCTGATCGGCAAGTCCTAGGCTCTGTGGTTTAACCCACAGTGCTACCCGCGTCCCTGTTTATAATCTGTACCATGATGAAAATATGGTGGGGCTGGCAGGGGCTGGATCAGGCTACTTGGGACCTGAATCTAAGCTTACAACCCCTGAGTTGTCCTCTCTGCGCAAAATCATTTCTGTTCCTAGTGGGCGGAATCTTCTGTTAAACTGAACATAATCTGAAATTGAGATTATAAGAAAGCTACCACTCGTGGGTGGCTAAAAAAAACACAAAAAACTTTGACATAACTTGACATTGCGCAATGCAGCGTGAAAGGTTATAGAATTATCCTACCTGGTTTAATGGATCGCAGTTTTCCTATGGACTGCAGGCAGTAGAGTAAAATCAACTACTTGGCAAGCAATTAATGGAGATGTCTCTCCAGGGAAGTACATTAGAACCTCTATTCTTCTTAGTCCTGATTAACGTTGCCTGGCATTATACAATTCAGTAGGAGCTGGGGAGGGAGGATAACACATGCTACCTCTCTCCTCTCGTCCATACTTTGGTTGCCGCCAGAGAGGCTGCAATATCTTTATTCTAGGCGAGTTATTTTCAAAACTGGGCAGATTGTAGTGATTCAACAAGGTGATGTAAAGGTAAAGGGACCCCTGACCATTAGGTCCAGTTGTGGCCGACTCTGGGGTTGCTGCACTCATCTCGCTTTATTGGCCAAGGGAGCCGGCGTACAGCTTCCAGGTCATGTGGCCAGCATGACTAAGCCACTTCTGGCAAACCAGAGCAGCGCACGGATACGCCATTTACCTTCCCGCCGAAGCGGTACCTATTTATCTACTTGCACTTTGATGTGCTTTCGAACTGCTAGGTTGGCAGGAGCTGGGACCGAGCAACAGGAGCTCACCCTGTTGCAGGGATTCGAACTGCCAACCTTCTGATCAGCAAGCCCTAGGCTCTGTGGTTTAACCCACAGCGCCACCCGCGTCCCCAACAAGGTGATAACCATGAGTCAAAGGTTTTAAAAAGGAAATGGTTCGCACCGCAAAAGCACACTCAGAGCTGATACATCTTCCTCTCTTCTGCTTCTTTCAAAATCCTATGGCTCCCTTCTTCAAGGGTCTGACCCAAGTAGGAAAGAGAAAAAGAGGCTCTACAGAACCCCAAACAAGAGACTGAAAGCTCATTTTTATTGTATAATCTTAAAAAGCTAAAGGACCCCTGACAGTTAAGTCCAGTCGCAAACGACTCTGGGGTTGCGGCGCTCATCTCGCTTTACTGGCCGATGGAGCCGATGTTTGACCGCAGACAGTTTTTCCGGGTCATATGGCAGCATGACTAAGCTGCTTCTGGCAAAACCAGAGTAGTGCACAGAAACACCGTTTACCTTCCCGCCACAGTGGTACCTATTTATCCACTTGCACTTTGACATGCTTTCAAACTGCTAGGTTGGCAGGAGCTGGGACTGAGCAACGAGAGCTCACCCCGTCGCGAGGATTCGAACCACCGACCTTCTGATCGGCAAGCCCTAGGCTCTGTGGTTTAGTCCACAGTGAAGGTTGAAAAATCACAGGAGGGGCGTGGCTGTGACCAGCACGAAGAGACACTTAGGGCTGCCACATTTCAAAAAGTAAAATTCCTCACACCTGCAAAGTTGGACCTTTTTTTAGGAAACCACCCAAATTGCTAAGCTTTTTTTATTTTTAAGCTTTTGGGGGGAACTTATCCCAAAAATGGTGATTTTAAGCTTTTTTAGTTGTTTCCGCTTCTTTTTCCATCTGGGTTTTCCCTGACATTTTGCCGATTCAGCTAAATTCCCCCTGACACCCTTTTTACACCCAAAAACCAGGACCTGTCAGGAATTTTCCTAACATACGGCAAGCCTAGAGACACTGCACATCAGAATTTGCCCATACACAATTTTTGCAAGCTTCCATGACCCCATGATGGGGTCATGACGAGACGCGGGTGGCGCTGTGGGTAAAAGCCTCAGCGCCTAGGGCTTGCCGATCGAAAGGTCGGCGGTTCGAATCCCCGCGGCGGGGTGCGCTCCCGTCGTTCGGTCCCAGCGCCTGCCAACCTAGCAGTTCGAAAGCACCCCCGGGTGCAAGTAGATAAATAGGGACCGCTTACTAGCGGGAAGGTAAACGGCGTTCCGTGTGCGGCTCTGGCTTGCCAGAGCAGCGATGTCACGCTGGCCACGTGACCCGGAAGTGTCTCCGGACAGCGCTGGCCCCCGGCCTATAGAGTGAGATGGGCGCACAACCCTAGAGTCTGTCAAGACTGGCCTGTACAGGCAGGGGTACCTTTACCTTTTTATGACCCCATGACCCCCAGGCAGGCAGTGCATCATTCAACCTTGCAGGGGAAAGCCCACACATCAGAATCTGGGAATGCCATGAATTTCAGTAGCAGATGTATATAAGCGTGCCATCTGAACACTTGGAAAGATGTTGACCGCACTGAGCAAAATGGACCCTTGCTCTTATAAGTCTATGTGAATAGACTGTCCCAATGCAGTTCCATTATTTTTCTATGGGCTCACTCTGCCTCAGGGGTAGTACCCCTGGTGGAGGACACATTGTGCTCCTTCTGGGGTGGTTGGTCCACCTTTGGTCCCCCACCCTGCATTCAGCTCTCACCTGTGACTCCTAGAAGCTGTCAACATGTGACAGTGGATGCACCCAGGGAAACGGCTTCCATTGGCTGGCTAAACCAGGTGAGAATGGCCGCTGAGTCTTAAACCCTCTGTGAGTTGGGGACTTCCGTTCCATGTGAAGACTCTGGCAGATTGAGTTGACGAAACCGATAGTGGGTCCAACAGTCAAGAAGGCAGTTTCTTCACATGCTTTAGAAGGAAGTGAGGGGAAGATGGGGCTCACCTAGGAAAAGGAAAACTGTGGTCCTAAACCTCTGCTGCCTTGTGAGAAAGGCTTCAGGAGCAAACCCAGTGGAAAAATCCATACCTGCTGCCTTGTGGGACATCTTTGGGAGAAGAAAAGGCTAAGTAGTAAACCATACACAAATCCAGATTGAAGTCCGTAAGATGGTTAGATGCCACCTTGGATGCCTCCTTCTGGCAACTCCTGCAGCCAAGCTGGTGCCAAATGTATTACTCTGCTTTCCTTTGGACCACATCAGTGAGGCTAAGAGGGTGGTCTTGTTGTCTGGGTAGCCCGGGAGATATTGCCCAGGTTTGTGTCCCAGATAGGTTCCAGAGAGGTCCCAGTGCTGCTAACACAGCAAAACAATGTGGGAAGCAACAGTTATCTGCTACCAGTATCTGCAGACACATCAGGCGCTGTGATTCACCAGTGGTTTGACTTCACCCCTGGAGGCGCACTCCATTGTCTATTGAGACACAAACAGGAGCCAACAAAATTCCTATCTATCTGCCTTCTTGTTGAACATAGAGGAGTCCTAAAATCAGGTTCAAATGTGTTGCCGGTTTGTCACTGTTTTCAAAAGATGAAACAAAAACCAGTGAGTAGTTTCAGCTCAGCTGATATATGTTCAGCATACAGGCAACAGTGCTCCTGTTACATTTAAACCACTAACAGCTGCTAGAGAAAATTGTTCCTAGTCATAGGCAGTGCTGGATGAATTGTGCTACAGATGCAACAACTCCGAGAGAATAAAGTTAATTCCCTGCTTCTGTGAAACCATTTTGCTGCTGCTGCAATTTTAGGTCTCCCCCCACTTGTGGCTTGTAGCTCTGCCTGCTTGCTGCTAATACAGCTGGCCCATTCCATAGACACCTCCAGTTAAATAAAATCTGCTCATGGTTCTTTGGGGGCAGGAAGCAAATATTATATGCCCCAAATATTCTGGAAAAATAAAACTATGCCTATCTGGTGCATAGGCCAAGGATAAGGCATGCAACAAATGAAGTATTTGCTTCAAGACATTTTCATGTGTCATGAAGATTTTACCACCCTGAGAGCTTTTGACCAATATTTTAACACACCATGTCGCTTTCGATCACGTTATGACATGCCATAAGCAATTCCATCCATCAGGCACAAATGCTCTGTGATGTTCTCTGACTGGACAGAGGATAAAGAGATGTGGCAAATACAACAGGAGACTTGTTCACATTAGTGAAGGGTGAACGTTCAAAGGTTCAGCCCTAGGTTCTGATGGACTCAACGCTTCAGATACTTTATTTTAAAGTTATTAGATGTTATTCAGAATCTTAACCTACATTCTTTCAAAATCCTATTTACACACCTTTCTTGGATTGCAGTCTTTCTCTAAGTCTGCTCACCTTCCTGGGTGGGCGGTGTTGAGGCCAGACCCCAAACACCGCAAGTGGCAGGCCTGATCACCCAGCTGCCAGCTATTGACCAATGCCAGCAGTCCTTGTTCAGATTTTCTCCTGGCAGTGGGTCCAACTGGCCAATGGGGACATTAGGGACCGCTCCAGGGGACTGTTAGTTTATCTGAGTTAAAGAATCAAGAACTAAAATGTTCCCTTCGCTGAGACACTTCACACTGAAGTTGGAGAAACTGTACGACTAAATATTCGATCCCACAAAGAAATACCCTTTCATTAAGTAGTGATGCTGAACCCATCTTCTGGGTGTGTTATTTGTGTAGGTGCAAGGAGGATTTTGCATGGAAAAGACTCAAGTATGTAACCTGGCTCTGTAGCATAAAGTGGTCCAAGCTAGGAAAATTTTTATGAAATGTTGACCTCTCCATTGATGCTTTCCACCTTTGTGACAACCATTTCATTCTTCCTGTTACTAGGTGAGAAAACTTCTCCATATCCTGCATACCTGAACTCATCTACTCTACCTTTTCCCTTGTCTTCCCTTCCCTTCCCTTCATGTGTCCAGTTTCTTAGTTGCCATCAAATCAAAGAACTCATTGTTCATGGACTGTACTTTTCTTATTGCAGTTGTGTATGAGTCTCATATCTTAATGCTACTTAACCCCCCCCAAAACACATACACACCGAAAACCCTGCATATAAAGACATGTAATGGGACTGGCAAACCTTAAGTCTCCTTGGCCTCTGCTGCTGGAAAGGGGTTTGATGTCACCCAGTTCCTTCTCCTCCAGGTTCCAATAGTCCTTGGCCTCCCTGCAGTTCCACCACATGTGATGGAAAGAACCTTCACAATTCTTACACATATTTCCAACACTTATTTGATACATTCTGAAACATCTGAGCTAGCTTCTTTGGAGTTAAATACCATCTATACATCATCATAATTTTCTTTCAAGCCATAACAGGCTGTGAATTTCATACCTGTCTTCAGCTTTGACCATTCCTGGACTGGGAAAGCCTGGCAACAGTAGTTCATGCATTGGTTACTTCAAGACTGGATTACTGTAATGTTCTCTATGTTTGGCTTCCCTTGTGCTTGATCTGGAAGCTGCAGTTAGTGCAGAATGCTGCAGCACAATTGCTGACGGAAGTGAGGCCTTGTCAGCATAGAAGACCCATGCTCAGAGATCTGCACTGGTTGCTGATTTGCAACTGGGCCAAGTTCAAGGTGTTACTACTAGTAGTATTCAAAGCCCTCAATAAGCTGGGAGCCGTTTACTGTACCTACGAGATCACGTTACCACATATATGCCCACTCAACTGCTTTGATCTGCAGAATTGGCATTGTTACAGGTGCCATATAATATCTGTTCTGCATTTGTAGGAACTTAGTCTTTTAGTGTTATGGCACCTACACTTTGAGACTCCCTGCCTTTTGATATCAGACAAGTGTCTTCAACATACTCTTTTTGGTGCCTGCTAAAGGCATTTTTGTTAGACAAGCCTACCCAAATATCTGGAATTCTGGTATATTTTTAGTTTGGTGCTGGTTTTAATTTTTGGAATGGTTTTACTAATAATCTTATTGTTCTATTCTTTTTGTAAACTGCTTTTTTTTTTACAATCAAGTGGTATATAAATTTTATGGAATCAATAAAATAAATAAGCAAATTATGTGTCCCACACCACAGATGATTTAGTGGTGTGCACAATCTCCCCAGGAAATTTGTCTAGTGTTACTAAAACCCTTTTGGCTTATCTCGCAATCCCCCAGACATTTTGCCTGAAGGAAAACCTCCAAATTGGCTTGACTGCAGACATGATTCTCATATTACAGGTAGTAAGTGGAGTGAAACTTAGAAACATGCAACCAACTACTTGTAAAGATAAAGGGACCCCTGACCATTAGGTCCAATAAAGCTCATCTTGCTTTATTGGCCGAGGGAGCCGGCGTACAGCTTCCGGTTCATGTGGCCAGCATGACTAAGCCGCTTGTGGTGAACCAGAGCAGTGCACGGAACCACTGTTTACCTTTCTGCTGGAGCAGTACCTATTTATCTACTTGCACTTTGATGTGCTTTCAAACTGCTAGGTAGGCAGGAGCTGGGACCAAACAACGGGAGCTCACCCCATTGCGGCAATTTGAACCGCTGACCTTCTCATCGACAAGCCCTAGGCTCAGTGGTTTAGACCACAGCGCCACCCGCATCCCATTTGGAGCCCTGCTAAATCAGATCAAAGACCCATCAAAGTCCAGGATCCTGTTGCCTTAGTGACTAATCCAATGCTTTATGGGAAGCTCAAAAGCAAGGGATGGCTGCAACAACTCTGTCCCCACTGGCGATCCTCAGAACTGGTGCTTAAAGGCATGATAGTGGAGGTAGCACTGGGAGTAGTACATAAAATTGTACACATGACTGTGTCATGTTTGTAGCAGTGGCCTGCCTATGTGTATATGAGCATCAGTAACATGGGAGAGGGGAGATACAAATGAACTGAATTGACAGGGATATTGGGACGGAAGTCCAGGGATCCACTCAGCAAAACATCTGGAGATGTAGCTTTGCCATCCACCCCCCCCCCCCCCAGTCTCCAGACACTCACGCCGGACATTCACTGTTCTCACTGGCTCCAATTTAAATGAGAGGTAGAGCTGGGTATTTATCCTAGTTAAACCAAAATTCAGGAACAGTGGCATGCGGAGCAGAGTACACAATAAAGGGAAAGAATGGGGTGGAATCCATTCTTGCCTAGAAATTCCTTCTCCTACACAGCTATTAAAGTTATTTGCAAAGCGTAGTTCAGCTGAGTGGGGAGAGAAGCTCTCTTTCTTCGCATCTGGTAACTTTAAGCACAACATGTCTGCATGAGGACCAGAAGAAATAACTCATGGAAATAACTCATGCAATAACTAGGACTTGTGGCAAATTGAAAGCTTCAGAATCAAAGGCAGTTTCTAAAATGGAAACAATTGGGGGAAGTCTATAGCTATTGGGAAAGGATAACCTAAGAGCTAGGCAACCTATCTGAAGTGGCCAGCTCAGAGACTTCAGTAATGGTGATTTCCCCAATTGGTCTCTGCTTATGGTCTCCGCTCCAAAAAAGGAAGGGGGAAAAAGCCCTTGTAAAATTCAGCCGAGATCAGAAGAGGCACAAAGCAGGTGTACTGCTTGAATGAGGCTATTTTCTGTCTGTTGTTTTCATTTATCACACAATAATGGAATAGAGCTTCCTGCTGCTCCACTCTAAGGTTATAAATGCCTGCATTGTCAATGGGGCTCTGGAGAGCAGCCGCACTCAAGTGGAGGGGTGAAAGGCAGAGAAACTTTTTCCTAATTAGGCACTTGAGCTTGGAAAAGAAAAACCCTTTCCCGTCAGCACTAGAGGAAATGCTTCCAAATTTGATGTCTGGACAAGCAGGAAAATAAAAGAGAAGGCGCGTGCAGGAATTCAAGGTAGTGGCTGAAATCCTCAGACCACTTACTCCACAGCAATCCCATTGACCTCCATGGTGGTGGTTCTGCACCAAGTGCTTTGGGGATCACAACCCATGCCTCCTTCATAATACGTTTTGAATACACTTTCATTAAACTGACTGCTTTTGTTGTGTCAGGACGAAGCCAGGTTTCCTCCAGACGGATACTTTGGGGTTCATGGGGAGGATTTCAATAAATGCAGCAGCTTCCCTTTTGTTTGGAAATAGCAGGGATCTTACACTTTGCCACCATTACCCCACATTGTGCAAAATAAATGGCAAATGGAGTCCTTTTTATTTTTTTAAAAAAGCCTTTATAGCAGCAATGAACTTGACTTATTAATTATAATTAAACAAAACCCAGATTGGGAGGGGAAGGAGGGGAAACAACACAATGCGACAGAAAGCAGCAACATTAGTGGAAATTAAATTAAATGGGTAGATACTGAGGGGAAGAAATATGTCAATGGAGGTAATGCATAAAGAAATTAAAGAGCAATTAGAATTGTCCTTGAAATATTACAGCCCCCTCTGTTCTGCGCTCAGGTTTTCGATGAAGGTCCTCCTCTTTTTGCACTGAATGAGCTATACCTAATGCAATCCTTTCCCTGCTAATTGCTTTTCTTCCTTCACACATGGATGCTTCAGTTTACGAAGGTCCTTGGTCATACACCAACGGTGACATATTGAAGCTTGCTGATGCTCCCGAGATTTCTATCTCCTTTATTAAGGGAGAGAAAATCTCCTTGGGTGCTGATACAGGATGATTTGCTTCTCGGGGTATTTTCTCAGTAGGTTTCTCCCACCAGTGGCGTCGCAACGGTGGGGGGCAGTGCGCCCCAGGTGCGTGTCTGGGGAGGGTGACAAGAAGGCACCCCATGGGGGCTCGCGGCAGCACGAGCAGCAATCATGCTGCTGCAGCCACGTGTGAAGGATCCTTCCATTTGCAGCTGCAGCTGTGAGCAGAGAATCCCGGCACCAGTGGCAACCAGTACACAGTCAGTGCTGCGTTGCATGCATGTGCTGTATGTAGTGAAGCCGCACATGTGCTGTACATAGCTGCTGGTGTCACTTGAGCGCCATACGGACGGCAGTGGGATCCGTCTGTCGCTGCTACACCCGCAAGCAGAGGATCCCGGCACCGTCCGTACAGCGCCGGAGCGGCAACCGCCGGCAAACCACTATGTACAGTGCATGTGCTGTGTCACTACATACGCCGTATGTGCCCTACGTAGTGACGCCCTGCCCCATGTGTCGCGACGCCTTCGTTCGCCCCTGTCTCCCACCACCAATTTATTTAGATCTGTTTCCTATTAAGGTAAAGGTAAAGGGACCCCTGACCATTAGGTCCAGTCGTGACTGACTCTGGGGTTGCGGTGCTCATCTCGCTTTACTGGCCGAGGGAGCCGGCGTACAGCTTCCAGGTCATGTGGCCAGCATGACTAAGCCGCTTCTGACGAACCAGAGCAGCTCACGGAAATGCCGTTTACCTTCCTGCCGGAGCGGTACCTATTTATCTACTTGCACTTTGACGTGCTTTCAAACTGCTAGGTTGGCAGGAGTTTCCTATTATTTATTAGGAAATCAGCATTCAAGGGCTCACTTGGGATGCACAGAGTGCTGCCTTTTGCATTGCTCCTCACCTTCCCTGAAAACAGACGCAAGTGGCAAGAGGGCGAAGAAGCACGTCACGAGAATATACGCTGAGTTTCGCTGCGGCATCACAGTTTTCACGGGGGGTATTTTCTTACAGTGGGTTCGACATCTTTTCTGGCCTCACTTTAACCAGGCATGCAGGTCAATTTGATGTTGCCAAATTGTTTTCTGACTACGCACACCAGCTGTCAGGTTTCGGTATCACACTGCAGATGAAATTTGCCCCACCAGCACCACTTGAGTACGGGTGCAGCAGTTGAGCTGGTGGTAGTAGTTGCAATGTAGAATTGTATCCTGCTGTCTTGGAACAACCCCAATCACCTCAATACACCTATGTCAAGTTCTACGGGCATTGATGTTCCGCCAAGTGGATGTTCCAGTGGGATGCTGGAAGGCACGTCAGGAAGGCATGATCCTGCACCCCCTCAGTCCCATACTCTCCCAAGCTGAGCCAGCCCTGGAGCTAGCATAGACAATTCCCTCCCATTGCAATTAATATTTGTGGGATAAGGATAAGAAATTTGAAGGTAAAAACAAAAGAACTGGCAGGGGTCTGGAAGTGATGTCTGCTTCACCACATGTTCTCTAACCACAGCCATCACAACTGTAGGATTGCTCTGCTGAGTTTTATTTTCATTAGAATGAGAGCTAAGGCGTTAAGCCCAAAAGTGTGGGCGGGGAGCAGCATTTGGGAGAGAATTTCAGGAATGAGGTGCAAAATCACTTAGAAAAACAGGCAACTTTTGGCTGGCTTTAAACATTCTTTAGGATTACTTCATTAAACATATTAGGCTGTGTTTCCCAGCTATTCCTCAATTTTACACTGGCTCCCTTTTCCGTTGTGCTGAATTTTCTGGTGAGCCTTCGTCTACTCCAAAACCATTCTTAAAACTCATTATTATTCTGCTGTTATTATTTCTGAATCAAAGCTGCTGCTGCTGATAATGATGATAATTTTATTATTTATACCCTGCCCACCTGGTTAATTCGTAAAATCAATCCTTGGACTATCCAACCTGTTCACGTTTAGCCCATGTTCTGCTTCAACTTTTTTTTTTTTTTAAAAAAAAGAACTGTTTAATCATTGTTAGAAAAGTCATGAGATACTGAAGATCCACTGCATTCCTTCCATCTATTATTTTTCTACATCTTTCCAAATTAAGCAATCAATTTTCCCCCAGTCAGGATTTATTCTCCATAGTAACATGTTTCTCACTGCTCATGGTTGATTTACCAAATTCATCTCTAGTGTAATCAATTGAAATCAATGTCTCTTTCAGAGTAGGTTCTTCAGCAAATCTCGATTCTGCACTCCATGCTGCAGCTTGATGAGGAAACTATCCTATTTGCTAAATTGTATTCTAAACTCCATAGGTGGTGACATCTAGTGGTTGAATTATACTGTATTTTTCCGTGTATAAGACTATATTTCCCCACAAATTTTTAAAGTTTAAAATTGGGGGTCGTCTTATACACGGAATGTTTAAAATATTTATTTCTTAATTTTGGGCTCAAAACATAGGGGTCGTCTTATACATGGGGGCATCTTATACACAGAAAAATACGGTACATGGAAGCATTCCCATTTCCATCTTTTGCACAAGAACAAAATTAACAGCCTACTAACAGACTACTATATTTTAGCAATGCTGGAAGCTCTGTGCAAGTATTGGAGGCCATCAACTATTATCTATAACTTCACTGGCAAAGTCAAAGACCACTTTGAGTAATATTGTATACAAATAGAGTAATAAACCAAGGTGTCAAATTACAGCACAGAACATGTTGGTTTTCTGGGGAGGTGTTTAAAATATTAAACAACAGTCCAACTATTCAGAAGATTATTTTTTTAAAAAAACACACACACATTCCAGCCTTGTCAACACACTAGATATAGTCAGCTGGTATCTGGTTGTCCATTACTAGACTAGGTGTTTTCATACAGCACTCCTCACTCATGTGTTTTGTGAACATGTGAAGGTGTGTTGGTTCAAGGAAAAATGGGTATAAAAGGGTATTTCCTGGATACCAAGATCAAGATTTGGGACAAGTACTCTTTGGTGATAGAAGCCCAGCAGAGATTATTTTTTTTAAAAAATGCAACAAATTAAAGTGTGGAAATATAACTTTAAAATCTGTCCTTGTGAGTTCCAAAATTTTGCCCCAACATAGGAAAAGGCAAATGGTTGGTAAGTTTAAAAAATGGTTTACTTACAAATTCTTGAAAGGTCAGGTTCATGTGCTTTCCCATACATCAGTCAGGAATATTGCACAGACAGTAAAACTTGACTTTGTTACAAAGTGCTGAAAGTTCCTAAATTATTGTTATAGGAACTCAATAGTGGCTGGTGACAGCCATGCATTCTGAGCTTGGAGCAACCAAATCAGACCTACTCACACATTGAGCTTTTCAGGTAGACTGGGAGACATAGGAGCCAACTCCTAGGGGCTGAGGTCCCTTTGCCCCTCCATAAATGGGCATTTCCATTCAAATGGGTGTGTGTGTGTGTGTGTGTGTGTGTGTGTGTGTGTGTGTGTCGTGTCTTGTGATCGATTATGCAGGGCAGGGCCTGCCTAGGCCTGGTAATATTTTATTCAAGTTGGCACCCCTGCTAAGAAAGAACAATAGGTCTGATTACCTAGTTCCTCCCAAGGTGAGCAGAAGTTTGTGGGTTCACCCACACCTTGGGTGCTGAAAGATTCCTGCATAGAGGATGATTGGACTAGATGGTCCTTGTGGTACCTTCCAACTGTACAATTTTATGATTCTATGGAGGATTGCACAGAGATCACAGAATTCAACTCTTGGTGCAGAATTTGAACTGCTGGGACATAATATTGCATCACAGATCTGTATATGCAAATATTATAGTACCTGTCATCTTTTATATATAACGAAGGGTGTCAGTAACCTCAGTGGAATATGTAAGAGAGAGAGAGAGGTTTTCTGCAAACAGCCACAGAAAGCAAGGACGAAAAAACCAAGGGACTATCAGAGTGAATTAGGTGCCTGTTTGATGGATCAATATTCTGCATGCAAGATAACTTCAAAGGCAAGCAAGCCATGGTTCATAATGATGAACATTAGGAGTGACACAGTGAATAGTCAAATGGTGAAGGCTGAAAATCCCGTGGAGGAAATCTGAGGAAGAGCAGCCTGCAACTTTATCAGAACAAAATCAGTGATGCAGATTATTGAACAATAAACCAGGGTGGAACTCACCATAAATTATCTAGTGATGTTTATGAGAATGCCTTAGATCAATGCACATTAAACTACATTTATCAGAAAATGGATTGCTTGCAAAAGTGCATCCTGTTAATTAATGAACACAAGGCAAACCATTTCCATGGCTGCAGCACCCAGATGCAAAGAAACTTCATGGGTTCTAAAAAATAAAAGGAAAAGAGCAAAGAGTATACAGTTCTACAGTACTTGAACATTTCTTATTTCTCACTTTACTGGACTTCCTCACCAGATTTATTCTGACCCTTTTTATTACCTGAAACTGGTAAAGGACAGCTCACTCCTGGATTCTATCTCTTGGTCACATGCTACATCACACTCGACCGTGACCAAGACACTGAACCCAAGGTAAGTAAGTGAGGGAGTGGAGCTATTGCATAAATAGGAGACCTTATTCTCAGTGGTGTTGTTTGTGTATTCAGCCCTAAACATACATTCACACAGGGCAACCTTGAAACAATGGGAGAGAGAAAGGACTTAAGACTCCCCTCCCGCAGAAACGATCAGCAGGGAGAGACAGCAGGGTACATCTGGCCTCCCCACACCAGACCCACTTCAGGTTAGGGAGGGAGGTTTGTGCTATGCCATCATCATCAATCTTTATTACGGTCCAGAGACCCAACAAATCATTACAAAGCAATACACAATTCATACAGCCTACCTCCAGGTTAAACGAGCATTTTGTTCAGAATATAGGGATCGTTTGTTCTTGGGTTTAGAAAGAGGGCGCTATTTTCCTTTGTTGTTGTTTAATCGTTTAGTCGTGTCCGACTCTTCGTGATCCCATGGACCAGAGAACGCCAGGCACTCCTGTCTTCCACTGCCTCCCGCAGTTTGGTCAGAAAATTTTCCTTTAGATCTCTTAATTTTCCTTTAGATCTCTTAATATTGGGAATTTTATTTCCAGGCTATCATCATTTGAGCCTATTCTGGCATTCATATCTCCCATTAGGTAAAATGGTGATCCGGGGTACTTAATTTGTAGGGAATAAAGGAAACTATGGAATTTGCGCCATGTGCTCTCAATCTGTGTTTGCACTGTATATGGTGGGATATAAGCTGAAACAAGAATGATACTCTTGGATTCCAGATGCAAAGTGATCCCCAGTGCCAGCTGCTCGAAAACTGAGCACTCGGTAACCTGTGACACCAATTGAGTGGAAACCAGAGTTACTAGGCCCCCCCCTCGGTCGTCCCCTTCCGAGCAGTTTAGAGGCCTTGATTTCATAGGCGTGGTAACCGTCGAGAACTATGCTGTCAGTTGCCCAAGTTTCCTGCAGCATTATTATGTCAAAACCCGTTATATATTCACGAAATGGCTCGTCCCCTAGTTTGTTGGCCCAACCCGCTATGTTCCGTGAGATAATGTTAAGGCTGCACGTTCCATAACTGACTTGGCTTCATTGTGGTGGGGAAATTGTTATCAGCAATCCCACTGGTTCGGTAGTGATGCAACCGTTCTTAGGGTCTGCACGGTGTTGTTGTTCTCAGGGTTGAGTTGTAGCATTTTCCCGATTTCCCGGCATCGACGGTGTTATCTGAATTGCTGGAACCATCGGGGGGTCTTCGTCAAAGACAATTAAATCTGTCTCTGGCTTTCTGTGTGTCCCATTTCCCTTGGGAGGAGCGTCACTTGGCATTGGCTGATCAGATTCCAGCTGGGTTTGTGCTATGCAGATGTGCAGAATCAATTCAGCACTCTGCCAGTGCATCCGCACCATGCTGACCTCCCTGTTGGCTTACCCAACCCCCTCTGCCTCTGAGTAAGCCAACAGGGATGCATATATTAGCGTGGTTGTTTCTAGGTGAAAATCTGCATCCGCATTGGTTGGGCATGTGGGATCGTGCTTCAGGATTAAACCCTCTTGCTGGATGGAGGCATAGGGCTCATACCACAATGCCCACCTTTCTGGTGCTAGCATGTGGCCACTTAAACAGGATGCTGACCTGTAGTCTTATTCAGTTAAGGACAGGAGATAATAGATTTGGTTCTGCTCACATATAAAGGTGGACCTGCTTGATTCACAACCCAAAAAGATACGAATCAAAGCACAGCAAGAATTAGCATCAGTATAGCTGTGGGTTAAACCACAGAGCCTAGGACTTGCCGATCAGAAGGTCGGCAGTTCGAATCCCCGCGACGGGGTGAGCTCCCGTTGCTCGGTCCCTGTTCCTGCCCACCTAGCAGTTCGAAAGCACGTTAAAGTGCAAGTAGATAAATAGGTACCGCTCCGGCGGGAAGGTAAACGGCGTTTCCATGCACTGCTCTGGTTCGCCAAAAGCGACTTAGTCATGCTGGCCACATGACCCGGAAGCTGTACGCCGGCTCCCTCAGCCAATAAAGCGAGATGAGCGCCGCAACCCCAGAGTCGGTCACGACTGGACCTAATGGTCAGGGCTCCCTTTACCTTTACCTTTTAACCTTATTCATTTATTTAATAAAATTTATACACTGCTTAATTGCAAAAACAAACAAAAAACCCACCTCAAAGCAGTTTACAAAAAAAAGAACAAGAAAATCAAGAAAAAATTAACAACCATGCTTTAAAACATCCAAAATAGCATGTGCAAAAATATATGTATTAGAGGGAAATGTGCTTTTAAAATGCATATATTATTGATAGCAATGTTTGAAAATATATTATATTAGGGGCAAATGTATACAAAACTATGTATATTAGAAATTTGCATTAAAAATGCAGTAATTGAATAATAGAATAATTCTCATTAGGACTTTTTTTAAATGCAAAATGATGCAGAAATGTAGGTATCTGAATTTGGGAGGTGGGGCAAGAAACAGAGAAACTATAATTGACAGATTCAGCTTTGGATCCTGCAGGTTCTGCTTACATTCAGTAGCAGAACCTAACCATCACAGGATTGTTTGTGCTACCATCTCTGGATTATCTGTTTATGTAATTAGAATATATATTTTCCCCTCCACTTTCATTCCTTTCTCCTCCTTGATATGCAAGAAGCATAGATAGCTACTGCAGGCTCCTGCTCACATTAACACCAGTGATTTTCCATGTTGCTGGTTCAATAAAGGGACTACATTAAGTCAGCTGAAGGAATGGAAACAAAGGTGAAGCAAGGTCAATATTTGTGTTGTTCGGGTTTTTGCTTGCATCACACTTTTGCTTCATACGGAATATTAGCCGGCCTCTAAACCACTTTGCTTTTCAGTCTCACTCTTCCTTTTCTTTTCTTTTTATTCAGAAGATGCAATTAAAGTGGAGGTCAAAAATGGGAAACAAAGTGAGAATTGGAAGCACTGAAAAGAACAGAACTACAATGTAGCAAAGAAAACAGACGCCATCAGAGGATAGCTAAGGTAACAACCATTTCAAATTCTTTCTAGTTGTGTGTGTGTGTGTGTGTGTGTGTGTGTGTGTGAGAGAGAGAGAGAGAGAGAGAGAGAGAGAGAGAGAGAGAGAGAGAAGGCCACAAATCTCCTCAAACACAATGCTAAGGATAGCCAAAAACCCATGCCATAACTCAATCACTGGGGGTTTTTTCGTTTCCCAGTTCCCAGTGAGAGGTTGGGTTCTCACCTCCCCAACCCTACAGCTCTTTCCACCAGGTGCGACAACCAGTCCTGGTGACCCTAGCAAGCATTCTGAGGCCAGAATGGAATGACCATGGCCAGGGTCTGGAGGATTTTAGGTGGGGGGAGAGAGGGTAAAATAAAGATAAGCAGACAAGGGTGCCAACTTGAATAAAATATTGGCAGCGCCAGGTAAACCTTGCCCTCCATAATCACTCACAAGATGCGGCACATGCACACCATTGGAATGTCAATGCCCATCAATTTAAAGGTAAAGGGAGCCCTGACCATTAGGTCCAGTCGTGGCCGACTCTGGGGTTGCGGCACTCATCTCGCTTTATTGGCCGAGGGAGCCAGCGTACAGCTTCCGGGTCATGTGGCCAGCATAACTAAGCCACTTCTGGCAAACCAGAGCAGCGCACGGAAACACTGTTTACCTTCCCACTGGAGTGGTACCTATTTATCTACTTGCACTTTGATGTGCTTTCGAACTGCTAGGTAGGCAGGACCAGGGACCGAGCAACGGGAGCTCACCCCGTCACAGGGATTCGAACCACCAACCTTCTGATTGGCAATCCTAGGCTCTGTGGTGTAACCCACAGTGCCACCCGCATCCTGCCCATCAATTTGGGGGGCCCTCAAATATTTAATGGAGGGAGCAGAAGAGGCCTTGGCTCCTATGTAAGCAGACAACAGGCAGACCCAGCCATAGCACCAATTATGGTGAGGAAATGACAGCTTAGGCTCTAGAAGACCCATCACACCTGATGTTGAAGATGGTAGCAGTTACAGTGGCCTCACTTTCTTGTCACAGCACTGACCTGACAGGCAGCTGGATCAGTGATGCTGTCAGTACCACTGTCCATCCACCCATCCCCTCCATTCCCTTGGTAATCTTTGGGAGAACTACCAGAAGGCACATTGCTCTTTTGATGGTTTCCTCAAAACAGGCATTAGCCCAGAAAAGAAGGTTCCACTCACTATTCAAACAGAGGATATACTAACTTCTGCCGTACCTTCTAACGTCTAATGCCTGTTGACCTAATTTTGCCATTGACCCTAATGCCTGAGGTCATCAAATACTGGAAATGAAACTGTTCCTGAAAACACCATCTCAGGAACGAAGTGCAGGGCCTCACAGAACTGGAAGCGCTACTTCTAGAGACAACCCCTTAGATCACTCGATGCTAGACACTGCTGCTTTCTTCTTTGTCACTGGACAAATACAAAGTGACTAAAACCTAAAGTCACAGCTGCAAGCGATGTAATACAATAGCCCCACTTGCTGGTCTAAGTCTGACACTATCAGTTCTTGCATAATATGTTTACTGATGGGACCACCAACAACAAAAATCTGCCAAAATTTTAAATGTTATACAAAATTCAGCTGCCCAGTCTAATTATTAACTTTTAGCTTGAGATGTTCATTTCTTTGGAATCTGTGGGGAGGGTGGGTTGGGGGACACAGATAATTTCGAAATGCAAATATTCGCAAATAGCACATTATTTCACTAAGTTCGCAGTCAACACACAGTAAAAGTATGGCAAAGGCAATGATTGTACATCTATGGTATCATTTCTGACAAGCTCTGGTGAAAAGGCAGCAGAGCAAATCACTGTCAATGTGTCTTGTGAAGAAAGTATCTGGGGTGAGAAGCAAAGAAATGTTACCAGGCAAAGCAAGTCCATTGTGAAAGTCTCTCTCTCTCTCTCTCTCTCTCTCTCTCTGTGTGTGTGTGTGTGTGTGTGCGCGCGCGCGCCACAGCACTCGTCTATACATGCAGGAAAATGAGATGGAAGAAGTGACCACATTTTTAACATCCCCCAAGTTAAAACAACAACAACACAAAACTCCCTGCAAATAGAAAACAGGCACAGTAGAGAGTGTGCTATCAAGTGTGACATTTGCTAACTTTTAACCTGCAGGAAGTGGGAAAGCACTGAGGTTCTTCAAACATGATGTAGAGTATGTCAGTGGTGGACTTTGCGCTCTCACATTTCAGCGACACCCTGTGTGGCACTAAAATGCACACCCCTCTCCGCTCATGCTCCATTCTACAGCATTCTAGGTGCACCCTGCAGTGCTGCTGCACCAATCATGCCACCCTAAAACCACCTCTTATTATGTCGTCAACCTTCTCCCATACCTACTGCTATTTGCATCCTTAAATCTTGCGGCCATACGTGTTCAGTTCACATTACATTTTCAGTAAATAATGTCAATCTTAGGGCATTGCATCATTTTTTTTCCCCGATCACTTTGCGGGTAGAAGCTGAATACGTGGAGTAACTCCAACAGCAAGCACTGATCTTGAGCTGGTTTGGGGGCAATATAAAATATCCATCTGTAATGGTCAGTTCCAGCATCTTAAAAAGCAGAGACATCACCTTGCCAACAAAGGTCCGTATAGTTAAAGCTATGGTTTTCCCAGTAGTGATGTATGGAAGTGAGAGCTGGACCATGAAGAAGGCTGATCGCCAAAGAATGGATGCTTTTGAATTATGGTGCTGGAGGAGACTCTTGAGAGTCCCATGGACTGCAAGAAGATCAAACCTATCCGTTCTGAAGGAAATCAGCCCTGAGTGCTTACTGGAAGGACAGATCCTGAAGATGAGGCTCCAATACTTTGGCCACCTCATGAGAAGAGAAGACTCCCTGGAAAAGACCCTGATGTTGGGAAAGATGGAGGACACAAGGAGAAGGGGACGACAGAGGACGAGATGGTTGGACAGTGTTCTCGAAGCTACCAGCATGAGTTTGACCAAACTGCGGGAGGCAGTGGAAGACAGGAGGGCCTGGCGTGCTCTGGTTCATGGGGTCACGAAGAGCTGGACACAACTAAACAACAACAAAGAAAGATTTCTAATAGCCACCAAAGCAATGCATTACAGTGGTACCTCCGGTTGTGGACGGGATCCATTCCGGAGCTCTGGTCGGATCCTGAGGTTTCCACAATCGGAGGTGCCTGTTCTGCGCACGCACACGGTGCAATAGAGCACTTCTGCGCATGTGTGCGGTGCGATAGAGTGCTACTGCACATGCACGGGCAGCGAAATCCAGAAATATATTTCCTGGTTTTCCACGTGCATATCCTGAAAGATATGTAACAAGTGGGACACGTAAGTAGAGTTACCACTGTACTACCCTCACGAAGTCAGAAAAATGAAATCTGGCATAATAATGGGTTGGCTTGTTTTCCTACTAATAATTTATTAAATGGTGACATCCAAATGGAATAGATGGCTGCGATGGTGTGATGGCTGTTCCAATCAGCTACATCAGGGGTCTGCAACCTTTAAGACAAAAAGAGCCACTTGGACCCGTTTCCGAAGGGGAAAAAACTGGGAGCCGCAAAACCATTGCATGCGCGCCGCTGCCCTCCGATCTGACAGCGGGCGGGAAGGTGACGTCGGGACGGTGCGTGACTAACGCACGCACCGCCCCCATGCAACGTCACAGCCAGTACAGCGCCCGCCACAGTGGGGAGTGTCGGGGCGCACAATGCGCCTCCTCCCCTCGCTAGTATCCACCCCGGAGCCGCGGCAAAGGTGTAAAAGAGCCACATGCGGCTCCGGAGCCGCGGGTTGCTGACCCCTGAGCTACATGAACAGAATGCCAGTAAGATCACAGTCAAGCCTGTGTTCATCGATGGAGGCAGTTCTGAATATTTTGAAGAAAAGATATTGCAAACACCTGGCTGATGAAGGCGTATTTATGGCGTTAGAATAAGCCACTGGCATAGTGTAAAAATAACGATAGCAATGGTTTAGTAAGACAAGGGGAGGTTGAAATGGAACAAACTCTTTCATCCTCATGTTACGAATGGCTTTTTGCGGTCTATGCTTATGCATCATTTTTTGCAGAAACCGGACATTCCTTTTGTGTGTTAGCATACCACACTGCCAATTGCAATGGGAATTCTGCCATCTAGTGTTTAGCTGCACTTTTCCCACAACGTGGACCTTGAACAGAGGTAGCTGTGCATAGGCAACTTGGAGAAAACAGTGGGGCTCAGTTGGAACTGGCATTATCACATTCGTTTCGAAGCACCTAATCCTCTCCAGGCTTGGTTGAGTTTTTTAAAAACAAAGTTCTGCAGGTTTACTACAGAAGCCGTCTCTGCGTGATATTGATTGGCCAGCATCTGTGATGTCACCAAGACATACGCACCCAATCCCTGGAGCAGTTTGCACATTTGCCTCCCCCTTATGTCTTATTAAAAAGACAACAAAGAAATAGATAAATGGGAGGAAATGAATAAATGTGTAAGTGGATTTTCCCCCCTTTGCTTTAAGAAAAGATTAAAAGGCACCTAAGAGAAAAGGAATGTGCAATACTACCTCTGTAATAATGCCAGCAGGCAGTGGTTTATTAGGTTAAATCCCACCTGTATTTGGCTTCACTCAGATAACTGTTGTTATGTTGCACATTCTTGAGCTGAAATTTTAATTTTGCTTTCTTAAAAAAAAATCAGTATCTGAATTCAGCTGATCTTTCCTTGCCTGGAGTCCAGCATTACTCCATTCTACCTGAATTAGGTTTGCTTTAGGCTACAGATTAATGCCTTCAGGATAAAGTAGTGCCATCCAGCGGCTCTGAGGTTCCATCCTGCCACTGGCACAGATTTCTTTAATATTTATTGGTTTATTTATTTAATGGTTTATTTATTGGTTTATTGAATTTATATACCGCCCTATACCCAGAGGTCTCAGGGCTGTTCACAAAATAAAGTCAAAATATAAAACCACAAAATACATAATCAGAACAAAAACAAGAACCCAAGAACCCCCCTCAAATAAAACACCCACATTAAAAAATATTCACAAGTTCCACTCAGTATTATAATATCCTCAACAAATAAACTCCTGCTGAAATTATAACTATAATTTTGTTGCTTGCCATTGCATCTATCCTGCATTCTGTCTGAATTCAAAGTCATACAATCCCTAGGATAGGTTAACTAGGCAGGTCATTTTTAATTGGACCTTCCTTCCTTCCTTCCTTCCTTCCTTCCTTCCTTCCTTCCTTCCTTCCTTCCTTCCTTCCTTTTAAAAATAAGGAAGGAAGGAAGGAAGGAAGGAAGGAAGGAAGGAAGGAAGGAAGGAAGGAAGGAAGGAAGGAAGAGCCAATCATAAAAATACATTTTTCTTAGTATTTCAAATAGGATTGCGTGGAATGGCACACTGAGGGCAGTATTCAATTACCGTATTTTCCGTTCTATAAGGCGCACCAGACCATAAGACGCACCTAGTTTTTGGAGGAGGAAAACAAGAAAAAAATATTCTGAATCCCAGAAGCCAGAACAGCAAGAGGGATCACTGCGCAGCAAAAGCATTCGCTCCATAAGACACACACACATTTCCCCTTACTTTTTAGGAGGGAAAAAGTGAGTCTTTTAGAGCAAAAAATACGGTATATTTTGCAACAGCAACAAGAGGATTTTGCCCCTGCCTCTGCCCCACACAACCCTCAAATCTGCTTGCAAGGGGGGCAATGGGAACTGGTGGAACAATCTACCTGGGGCTAAGTTGAATACAACTCTGAATTCATATATTTAACAAGATTCCTTCGAATCTCTGCCCTTTCATTGTGGATACTGCTCAAATAACACTTCCCAGTTAAAATCGGCTATGAGTAACCTGCCCACTTTGTAAAAGTGTGTGTGTTTCTGTAAATATTGAACAGCTGCGCACCATATTGGTGCCCCTCCCCCGAGAGTGACAAAAGAAGCCAATCATATTTTTATGGCAGAGGCCATTTTGAATTTCTTCGAATTCAAAACACACCTCAGAACAGAGCTTTCTGGGGAAGATGAAATATCAGTGACACGTGTTCAGCTTCGTGATTCATTTACTACCAAGAAGAGGGAAATGCCATAAATTTATGGCATGAAATAAAATATAACAGTGTAAGTTATTGTGTTTTGCAAAAGCAATATTTATTTATTTATTTATTTATTTATTTATTTATTTATTTATTTACATTTAATATTCTCCAAAATTTATGCAACTTTCGTATTAACCATATTAGGCAAAATATGCAAACATGTTTAATTATTAAAGCATAACATGAATGCATATAGGAAAACTGCTAAAGTGTGATAAAAGTATTGTATTCCAGCTATATACTAATTCAACTCAAGATTCATCTTATTTAAGGGCACCTTCCTGATCATGCGTTTGTCCACAATGAAGTTTAAGGTGGATTTTAAAGTGGCTGTATTCCTGTTTTCATCTTGTGGCATCAACATGGCGTAGTCTTCATCTAAGTGGCAGCCCACACTGTCCCAGTACTAAATTCTGATTTTCCTAATCCAATCATGGAAGAAAATCAAATGTGGAATTGCATGTTACCTGACTGTGAAAATACCGAAGAATATTGGGGGGTGTTCTGGGTTTTTTTTAAGCATGCGTGGTGATGTTTTGCTGGGTTCCATCTATCACCACACACCCCTCCTTCCATTTTGTTTCCAATAGCCCACAGGAAAGGATGAAGCCCACCTTTCCCCATTAGTTGTTGTTGAAGAAACCTTCGCAGTATTTTTATTTTTAAAACAGTTGTTTTGCATGTAACTACCCTTCCACAAGGGACGCGGGTGGCGCTGTGGGTTAAACCACAGAGCCTAGGACTTGCCGATCAGAAGGACGGTGGTTCGAATCCCCATGACGGGGTGAGCTCCCGTTGCTCGGTCCCTGCTCCTGCCAACCTAGCAGTTCGAAAGCACGTCAAAGTGACCGGGAAGCTGTACACCAGCTCCCTCGGACAGTAAAGCCAGATGAGAGGCGCAACCCCAGAGTCATCCGCGACTGGACTTAACGGTCAGGGGTCCCTTTACCTTACCCTTCCACAAAACAGCTGAATTAAGAATAACAATTTACCAGCTCCATCTGGTACGCAGGCTGAGACCATATCTGCCTGCGGACTGCCTCGCCAGAGTGGTGCATGCTCTGGTTATCTCCCGCTTGGACTACTGCAATGCGCTCTACGTGGGGCTACCTTTGAAGGTGACCAGCGAACTACAACTAATCCAGAACGCGGCAGCCAGACTGGTAACTGGGGGCGGCCATCGAGCCCATATAACACTGGTCTTGAAAGACCTACATTGGCTCCCAGTACGTTTCCAACACAATTCAAAGTGTTGGTGCTGACCTTTAAAGCCCTAAACGGCCTCGGTCCAGTATATCTGAAGGAGCGTCTCCTCCCCCATCGTTCTACCTGGACACTGAGGTCCAGCTCTGAGGGCCTTTTGGCGGTTCCCTCACTGCGAGAAGCCAAGTACTGGAAACCAGGCAGAGGGCCTTCTCGGCAGTGGCACCCGCCCTGTGGAACGCCCTCCCACCATATGTCAAAGAGAACAACAACTATCAGACTTTTAGAAGACATCTGAAGGCAGCCCTGTTTAGGGAAGCTTTTAATGTTTGATGTATTACGGTATTTTAATATTTTTTTGGAAGCCGCCCAGAGTGTCACAACTTTGGTGGTTTTAGGCCTTGGGTGGAATCCTTTAGTCTATCTTCCCTAAATTGGGGGGGGGGCTGAAGCAGTGCGCACGCCCCCCCCCCCCCCGCAGCGGCGATCTCAGGATTCCCCCTTTGTGCTGGTCTGGGGGGGAGGTAACCGTGGGGCGAGGTCCAGGATCTGAGTCGAGGGTTGGCAGACAGTCCTCCACGGGCGAAGCGGGGTCCACAGTGAGGAGCTGGGCAAGGACAGGAACTCTGGAGGAACAGGACTGGGTGCTGGCCGAAACAGCTCAACGACGTTGCTCCTGCAACCTGGGACTGGGCTGACTGGCCTTTATCTTCTCTGAGGCCAGGGGCAGTCCCGGCCCCCAGGAGACCCACCTCCCCTGGCCTTAAGGTGAGCACTCCTCCTGAGAGAACCTAGTTCCCTCCCCCTCTCTGCCCTGAGCCTCTGCAGCTCAGGAGAGGCTGAAGGGTTACTGGACCCAGGGGGAGACTCACCTGTAGGCACTGAGTCCTCAACCACCTCCGCAGCCAGAGTGGATTCACCTGGTGCCTGCTCCTGAGGATCTGGCACAGGTGCAGGCGCTTCAGAATCAAGGCCCTGCCCCAGTTCAGCTGGCCCTGGAGGCAGGGACTCCTGTGCAGGCTGGGATTCCTCCAATTCAGCCTCTGAATCAGATTCCCAGGCCATCACACCCTTAAAGGGTTGTGTTGGGGGGAGTCACTGGCTATACGCTGAAAGGTTGTCAGTGCACTCCCCTGTGTTGTGGTGAAATTGGGGGGGGGGGGCTGGCTCTCTGCTTAAACATACGTCTTCCAGAGCCAGCTCAATCCGCAAACATATTGGTTAACCCTGATGTGCCCCAGATCCCAGGTCGTGGACTGGGAGGGATAAACACCCAATGCCTAAGCCAAGGCCTTCCTACATCTGAAAGTTTAATGAAGTTGTGGCCAATTTTAATCCCATAACACATTGTCACGTTATTCCGCTCAGGTGTCACCTGGGGTCGGGGGAATCTCCACCTGGGCACGCAATGTGAATGAAGAAACTATCTGTATGTGTCCAAATCTTGCCTGTTGCATTCTCATTAACTAAGGACTCAGCTATACAGCTGCAAATAAAACGTTTTAAATGTGTTGCAAAGTGCAATTTACAAATGTGACACTAGATGGCAACAGTGAGCTATGCAAGATTCAATGTATTTTTCAAAACTTTTTTTAAAAAAACAAACAAACATTTTTTTTATGTGTGTCTAGATACTACCAAGGTAAGATTCAGAACTATTGAATGGTAGAAACCCTATCACTACCTCAGACCAATCCAACACAGGCACAATGAAAGCAATTTATAGGTCCCGGTACAGTCTTGGACCCAATATTAGATGGATGGGAGCTGCCTGCTTTCTCCTGACCAGATAGGGGAGCAGGAGGAGGAGGTCTACATCCACAGGTTGTGGAAAGGCTTCAGGTATTCCCACATATGTGTACTCCATCCAGGCTGCCTGAATTAAATGTGAACCAAAATGGTGCCCCAAAATGAGGCTGCCTCAGATCCAGCTACTCTATCCAAACCGGACCAACTACATCACTATTGTGCAAACCTTTCTCTCTTTCTGGGGGATAGTTTTCTGGGAGTAAAAATCACTCAGTGGATGTGATGAATTACTGCACATTAACAGCTCACCATGTGCTAACAGCTGCATGGAAGCAATTTTAAATGACCTCCAGATGGAGGCTGTTACATGCAAACTGGCCCTAAGCCCTGTTGTTATCGTGAATTAGGTCTCAAAAGTAGATGCAGAATTTACGACTCAAGACCAGTGGGCATGGTCCCATTGAATCAACGAGAACGGAAAGTGCTTAATGTTGGCTGGATTGAACCCAATATTAATGCTCTTGGTGTATATATATCGTGTGCAGTGAACTAGCTAACATTAGGACCCCACCCACCACCAAAAAAAACCCCTGCCCTTTTTCATTTCCTTTGAATAGGAAACAAATACCATGGTTGAGTTCTAGCCTGACTTAGAAAATTCATCAAACCTGCATAGGAAACCAAATTTATTTTTTTGGAAAGATGCTTTTCTTTTTTCACTTCCTTCATAAATAAAACAGGCAAGTTGTTGTGCTTTGGCAACCGAAGGATCAGGTGTGCTGAGCGGATCTGAGGGCTATAGTTTTGTGAAGGCAGCCCAGAATATTCATCCCCAAAGGCCCGTGAATGTCTGAAGAAAGCTCTCCCATGTTTTATTCCCTACATGTACCTCCTATATTTCAAACATTCCTCGAGTGTTGCCAGCTTTAAAAGCCATTAAATGCATAAACAGGGTATACAAATAAAGAATGGATGGTGCAGGGAAACGGACAGGTTGGAGAAATTATTTGCCATTAAATACAACTTATTATTAGCATGGGAATGCAGCCCAAACGTATACTTCTTGTATAATAAATAGGGGGGCGAGTCTCATTCTAAAAATAGTTTAGGGAGGTTGAACTGATTATATATAGATGGAATAAAGTCCAGTTGCACCTTATGCCAGATTCAGACCATGCTGCCATCAAATGTGCCATTCTCTTCTCTCCCCTTCCATAGTAACATTATACCTAAGGGAAGAGTGTCTTTTTCCCCATAGCTGTGAATGGGAACCATTTATTTATGAATGGAACAGGAAGTCTGAAGGACACTACTGAGATGGAGCTAAGCTTTCCCTTCTGTTCCTGGTGAATCTAACGTCTATGATGAAGAGCAGTTTTTGCAACCCTTTCATTTAGATCTCAAATTACAACCCATTTGCTTTGTTTGATTGGAATCAAGCACGGTTGCCCTCACCCCACACACTGTTCTGGGGGTTCCTCAACCCCCATAAAGGATTTGGATGAGATACAGGGGGAAGCAAGAAGGAGGGAACCCACTTGCATTAATCCTAACTCTGGCTTCTGCTAGTGAAAAAAGGTTAAATCGAGCCAACAGATAAATCGAGCCAATAAAAATGTAAAATAGGTCCCTATTGTGTACACCAGCTATGCTAAATTGTGCTTATACTTAATGCTAAAATATACTCCATTGGATCATGTGTCTTTATTTCATTTAGTAATTTGCATACGTTTACTTCTGTGTGGAAAGTTGTGCCTGCAAACCCCTCACGAAAGAACTAGAGTAATCCTCTTGCCTTTTCCAAAATGGAGTCTGAGGTTGAACATTGCAGTGAAGGAGCATCTCCATCTCCATCGTTCTGCCCGGACACTGAGGTCCAGCTCTGAGGGCCTTCTGGCAGTTCCCTCCCTGCGAGAAGCCAAGTTACAGGGAACCAGGCTGAGGGCCTTCTTAGTAGTGGCACCCCTCCATCAGATATCAAGGAAATAAACAACTATCTGACTTTTACAAGACATCTGAAGGCAGCCCTGTTTAGGGAAGCTTTTAATGTTTGATGGACTATTGTATTTTAATATTCTGTTGGGAGTCGCCAAGAGTGGCTGGGGAAATTGTTGTTGTTGTTGTTGTTGTTGTTGTTGTTGTTGTTGTTGTTGTTGTTATCATTAATATTATTATTAATATTAGTGTTGGGCTCAAGCGCTATTTTGCTCCTGGCATTGTCTTCTTCAAGAGTGAATGTGTAAGACTTTACAGAGCGGAGGGATGTGATCTAAAGGCAGGATTGGAAATTAGTCAAGAACCACTGTGTTAATTTTGCTCAGTTTCTGCTCATTGAGCTTTATTTATTACAATTAATTGCCACGCTTCGTTGACCATTGTGATGCCCGACCCAAGGACACCCACAGGCAATGAAATGTTGCAAATATTTTCATATTACAAGCATCATAAACTTTAAATTAAGAAAAGTTGGGCTAATACACAGAACTTGCTTTTGTGTATTTTAGGAAAGGCGCTAATAGCTTTTATTGGAATAGCGGGAACAATAACTACAAACCGTGCCTGTCTGCTTTTGACGTCCTTGCTTTTAGCCAAGTAGAACTGTTTGTTTGTGCAGTTGTCACCCTTATGTCACAGTTCATGCAAGATATAATTTCAACATATTTATTGCTTGGAAATTTAGACTCAGTGCCACCTCTCCTGGGTATGGGGAGAAACTCCAATGAGTTTTAATTACTTTCCTACACCTAAAAGTGTTTTGTTAATTAAAAAGCTGAAAGGGATATGTGTTTCTAACATTATTTTGAAACATAATCTCGCCTCATTTATCTTTAATTTTTACTTCATTTTTCTAAAAATTTCTACCTAAGAATATGGAATTTCATGGAAACTCGTTATAGTGTGTTGTTACTACTCTTATCTTAATGGGCTTAGTAAGTTAGGTCAGTGCGGTAAGAGAGAGACGGCTTCCCTAGTAGTTTCTGCATTTTAACTAAGAATTCTGCCATGGGAAGGCTTAGGTATATTTTTCTTTTAAGAGGAGCCATGGTCCATTTAGTCTAACGTCTTGTTCTCACACTGTGGGAAGACTGCAAGTAGGATCTGAGCACAACAACAGTCTCCTCACATGGGATTCCCAGCAAGATACTCAGAGGCTTACTGACTCCCATCAGCAGAAGATATCTTATCATCCAGGAATTTGTCTAAGCCGCCTTTGAGAGCACCCAACATTTATGAGAGAGAGACACGTTTTCTTCTATCCACTTTCTCCATGCCATGCATAATCTTATACATCTCTACAGTGCTTTTTTTCTAAAGTAATAATAATAATAATAATAATGATGGTGATGATGATGATGTTTAGGGATACTCTGGGGATGCGGGTGGTGCTGTGGTCTAAACCACAGAGCCTAGGGCTTGCTGTTCAGAAGGTCGGCGGTTCGAATCCCCACGATGGGGTGAGCTCCCGTTGCTTGGTCCCTGCTCCTGCCAACCTAGCAGTTCGAAAGCACTTTAAAATGCAAGTAGATAAATATGTACCGCTCTGGCAGGAAGGTAAATGGTGTTTCCGTGTGCTGCTCTGGTTCGCCAGAAGCAGCTTAGTCATGCTGGCCACATGACCCGGAAGCTGTACTCCAGCTCCCTCGGCCAGTAAAGCAAGATTAGAGCCGCAACCCCAGAGTCAGCCACGACTGGACCTAATGGCCAGGGGTACCTTTACCTTACCTTTTAAAGGTAAAGGTAAAGGTACCCCTGCCCATACGGGCCAGTCTTGCCAGACTCTAGGGTTGTGCGCCCATCTCACTTAAGAGGCCGGGGGCCAGCGCTGTCCGGAGACACTTCCGGGTCACGTGGCCAGCGTGACAAGCTGCATCTGGCGAGCCAGCGCAGCACACGGAAACGCTGTTTACCTTCCCGCCAGTAAGCGGTTCCTATTTATCTACTTGCACCCAGGGGTGCTTTCGAACTGCTAGGTTGGCAGGCGCTGGGACCAAGCAACGGGAGCGCACCCCGCCGCAGGGATTCGAACCGCCGACCTTTCAATTGGCAAGCCCTAGGCGCTGAGGCTTTTACCCACAGCGCCACCCGCGTCCACCTTACCTTTTAGGGATACTCTAATTTTGACTCAAGAAAATCACATTTTACAGTTCAAATTGGGAAAAACAAACATAGTAAATGGAAAAAAGTACAAAGATTCACGAAATGTTTAGGGGTATGCGTAACCCCAGAAAAAAAGGACTGCATCTCTATCATGTGTACCCCGTTCTCCATGTTCCTAATCTAAAAACCCATAAATGTCACAGTATTTCCTAGTATGGAGGTTGCTCCATCCAAATCCATTGCATCCTCTGGTCATTTCATCACATCAACCAGTCAGTGGCTTACACGTCATATATCAGATACGTGATTCCAACATGACCCATTATCATTCATTTCCATTTTTGGTGATTTAAACGGCTTGGCATCTCAGCATCCACTCTGTGAGTAAGGTATTGTTGTTGTTTAGTCGTTTAATCGTGTCCGACTCTTCCTGACCCCATGGACCAGAGCACGCCAGGCAGGCACTTCTGTCTTCCACTGCCTCCCGCAGTTTGGCCAAACTCATGCTGGTAGCTTCAAGAACACTATCCAACCATCTTGTCCTCTGTCGTCCCCTTCTCCTTGTGCCCTCCATCTTTCCCAACATCAGGGTCTTTTCCAGGGAGTCTTCTCTTCTCATGAGGTGGCCAAAGTATTGGAGGCTCAGCTTCAGGATCTGTCTTTCCAGTGAGCACTCAGGGCTGATTTCCTTCAGAGTGGATAGGTTGGATCTTCTTGCAGTCCATGGCACTCTCAAGAGTCTCCTCCAGCACCATAATTCACAAGCATCAATTCTTTGGCGATCAGCCTTCTTTATGGTCCAGCTTTCACTTCCATACATCACTACTGGGAAAACCATAGCTTTTACTATAAGGACCTTTGTTGGCAAGGTGATGGTATACAAAGGTATACAAAGCCTTTTTCTAAAAAAAAATCATTTTTGGTGGGAATTAAACATTTCGGAAAATTGGGTGAAGATTACTATTGGTATTACAATTGATTTCTTCTTTCTCAACACACCAGCAACTAGTCTTCTTCTTTGGCGATCCCTCATAGCTGAGTAAGATTGTCTTCCATAAACATGGTTTTAACAATGAGTCCATAAGTGTTTGTGGAGGCCAATTCTGGATCCACACGTCCTTCCACAGTGGGGACATTGGTGGGAGTTGATCACGGTGTGGATTTGCCAAGCGTGCCTTTCTCCTAGCATGTTTCTCCCTTGCGTCCTGAGTTCGAGTGTCTTCAAAGCCCATGACACCTTTGGTAAAGGCTGTTCTCCAACTGGAGCGCTCGCAAGTCAGTGTTTCCCAGTTGTCAGTGTTTATACTACATTTTTTTAGATTTGCCTTGAGACAGTCTTTAAACCTCTTTTGTTGACCACCAGCACTTTCCATTTTTAAGTTCGGCAACTAGTGCTACCTAGCCATCCCCATTCTGGGATCCTGCACATCTTCCATGTTGGTGGCTGGTTGGAACACCTGCAACAGCTGCCAGTCAGATGCCAAAAGCTCCAGTGCTCTTAACTTATCCAGGGCTGGGTGCTCTGGGCTTGATGTCTCTCGTCCCTGAGAAAATCACAGCCACCTTGAAGGCTTGGGCCGCTTGGGCTATATGATGTTTCCAAGCCAAGGTATCTTTGGTGCATGCCTAGTGCTTAGCTGCCTGAACAAACACAGAGGCAAGTGATATTATTCTAAATACTATGATATCCATTTATTTATTTCATTTGAGTCCTTATCCTCCCTTTACCATACAGTCCCAGGGCACGTTACAATGATAAAATATACAATTATAAAACAAATGAAACAGAGCTGTAAAACTAGAAAAGTTTAAAAACAATTCCATATGTAAAGATGGTTCAAGGCAGTTCCAACAGAGAGGCAGGTCATCATCATCATCTTCATCATTACTACTCTTACTCTTTAATGTTCCCACAAGGGAGTAGGTCAGCTTGGCTGAGGTATGTATTTTTTCTATGATTAAGCTCTGTAAATGTTAATACAGTGGTACCTCGGGTTAAGTACTTAATTCGTTCGAGAGGTCCGTTCTTAACCTGAAGCTGTTCTTAACCTGAAGCACCACTTTAGCTAATGGGGCCTCCCGCTGCTGCTGACACGCTGCTGGAGCACAATTTCTGTTCTCATCCTGAAGCAAAGTTCTTAACCCGAGGTACTATTTCTGGGTTAGCAGAGTCTGTAACCTGAAGTGTATGTAACCTGAAGCATATGTAACCCAAGGTACCACTGTATACCGCTCAGAAACAATCCTTTTGAACTTGCATTGAAGTCATTAATATTTTGTGTTCGCTGTATTTTGGAAAATTTGTCGCCATAAACAATACTATCTTCTTTTTTTTAATCAAACCTGAGAGAATATAAAATGCAAATGTATTGTTAATATTCGTAAACTTAAGAGCCTTTCGTTGGGAAATATCCAAGGTGTTGCCAAAGCAATAAGAAAGCTGCAAGTAGAGATTATTGGTATTCTATTATTACTTACTGCTTTCGGCCATTGGCGGGGGGGGGGGGGACCAAGGTCATCACGTGTCACAAGGTAGGAGACACGCTGTCTCATGATCTAAGTATGGGAGATGAGCGAGACACAAAGTGGGCTTTCCGCTATCAGTCAGAGCATTCCCTTGGCCCCTTAAGTGTCTTTTGCTGTGCTCACGACTGTCATCAGTCTTCCTAACACCTTCCTATCACTCTTACTCATCGCTGCCAACTAATCATACGGAACCATTTCCACGAGTCCCTGGGCTCCCAGCACATTAACCCCATAGATGAGTGCCTCTTTTTCTACCTCATCTGAAGGAGGTATCGGGTTCGTCTCTGTGGAAGATTGCTGGGTGGCAGCTGAATTGTGACAGAAATGATAAGCTTATAGGTCCTTCCTTGCAGCCAGGCAGATTCTCAGGAACTTGTCACCGAAATAACTAGCCATATACACCAAATACCAACCACATTTCAATGTTAAACAGCCTGTAATCCAGAGATTATGCTTCTCCAGAAGTCTTATATTTATCCGTGTGGTTTTATAAAGTTTCATAATAATAATATAATAATAATTTATTAGTTATACCCTGCCCATCTGACTGGGTCTCACCAGCCACTCTGGGCGGCTTCCAACCAAATATCAAAAATAATACAGAGTCAGACATTGAAAACTTCCCTAAACAGGGCCACCTTCAGGTGTCTTTTAAAAGTAAAATAGTTGTTTATTGCCTTGACATCTGCTGGGAGCTCCCTCTGCCTGATTCCATGTAACATCACTTCTCACAGGCTTATGGATATTTTCAAAAAAATATTTTCCGCCGGTTAAGTTGTTGAGGGCTGATTTCTTGTCCTGTGATAAAAAGCCTTCTGTTTCGACTGCCAAACCTTTCAGGGGAGCATTTGCAAGCTTCTGGCATCATTTTTGAGTGAAGTGCCAAAAGTCAGATATTTGCTGAAATTGTGACCCCGGGGCTTAGGGATTTTTTCAAAAAAAATATTTTCCGCCGGTTAAGTTGTTGAGAGCTGATTTCTTGTTCTGTGATAAAAAGCCTTCTGTTTCCATCACCAACGCTTTCAGGGGAGCATTTGCAACCGGTTGACACCATTTTTCAGTGAATTGCCAAAAGTCAGATTTTTGCTGAAATTGTGACCTCGGGGCTTAGGGATTTTTTCAAAAAAATATTTTCCGCCGGTTAAGTTGTTGATGGCTGATTTCTTGTCCTATGATAAAAAGCCTTCTGTTTCCATCGCCAAAGCTTTCAAAAAAAAATATTTTCAAAAAAATATTTTCCGCCGGTTAAGTTGTTGAGGGCTGATTTCTTGTCCTGTGACAAAAAGCCTTCTGTTTCGACTGCCAAAACTTTCAGGCGAGCATTTGCAACCGGTTGACACCATTTTTCAGTGAATTGCCAAAAGTCAGATTTTTGCTGAAATTGTGACCTCGGGGCTTAGGGATTTTTTCAAAAAAATATTTTCCGCCGGTTAAGTTGTTGATGGCTGATTTCTTCTCCTATGATAAAAACCCTTCTGTTTCCATCGCCAAAGCTTTCAAAAAAATATATTTTCAAAAAAATATTTTCCGCCGGTTAAGTTGTTGAGGGCTGATTTCTTGTCCTGTGATAAAAAGCCTTCTGTTTTGACTACCAAACCTTTCAGGGGAGCATTTGCAACCGGTTGGCACCATTTTTGAGTGAATTGCCAAAAGTCAGATTTTTGCTGAAATTGTGACCCCGGGGCTTAGGGATTTTTTCAAAAAAATATTTCCCGCCAGTTAAGTTGTTGATGGCTGATTTCTTGTCCTATGATAAAAAGCCTTCTGTTTCCATCGCCAAACCTTTCAGGGGAGCATTTGAAACCGGTTGGCACCATATTTGAGTGAATTGCAAAAGTCAGATTTTTTCTGAAATTGTGACCCCGGAGCTTAGGGATTTTTTCAAAAAAATATTTTCCGCCGGTTTAGTTGTTGAGGGCTGATTTCTTGTCCTGTAATAAAAATCCTTCTGTTTCTATCGTCAATGCTTTCAGGGGAGCATTTGCAACCGATTGGCACCATTTTTGAGTGAATTGCCAAAAGTCAGATTTTTGCTGAAATTGTGACCCCAATATTTCCCGCCAGTTAAGTTGTTGATGGCTGATTTCTTGTCCTATGATAAAAAGCCTTCTGTTTCCATCGCCAAACCTTTCAGGGGAGCATTTGAAACCGGTTGGCACCATATTTGAGTGAATTGCAAAAGTCAGATTTTTTCTGAAATTGTGACCCCGGAGCTTAGGGATTTTTTCAAAAAAATATTCTCCGCCGGTTTAGTTGTTGAGGGCTGATTTCTTGTCCTGTAATAAAAAGCCTTCTGTTTCTATCGTCAATGCTTTCAGGGGAGCATTTGCAACCGATTGGCACCATTTTTGAGTGAATTGCCAAAAGTCAGATTTTTGCTGAAATTGTGACCCCAATATTTTCCGCCGGTTAAGTTGTCGAGGGCTGATTTCTTGTACTGTGATATAAAGCCTTCTGTTTCCATTGCCAAAGCTTTAAGGGAAGCATTTGCAACCGGTTGGCATCATTTTTGAGTGAATTGCCTAAAGTCAGATTTGTGCTGAAATTGTGACCCCGGAGCTTAGGGATTTTTTCAAAAAAATATTTTCCGCCGGTTAAGTTGTTGAGGGCTGATTTCTTGTCCTGTGATAAAAAGCCTTCTGTTTCGACTGCCAAACCTTTCAGGTGATCATTTGCAACCGGTTGGCACCATTTTTGAGTGAATTGCCAAAAGTCAGATTTTTGCTGAAATTGTGACCCCGGGGCTTAGGGATTTTTTCAAAAAAGTATTTTCCGCCCGTTAAGTTGCTGAGGGCTCATTTCTTATCCTGTGATAAAAAGCCTTCTGTTTCGACTGCCAAACCTTTCAGGGGAGCATTTGCAACCGGTTGGCACCATTTTTGAGTGAATTGCCAAAAGTCAGATTTTTGCTGAAATTGTGACCCCGGGGCTTAGGGATTTTTTCAAAAAAATATTTTCCGCCGGTTAAGTTGTTGAGGGCTGATTTATTTTCCTGTGATAAAAGACTTCTGTATCGACTGCCAAACCTTTCAGGGGAGTATTTGCAACCGGTTGGCACCATTTGTGAGTGAATTGCCAAAAGTCAGATTTGTGCTGAAATTGTGACCCCGGAGCTTAGGGATTTTTTTTAAAGAATATTTTCTGCTGGTTAAGTTGTCGAGGGCTGATTTCTTGTCCTGTGAGAAAAAGCCTTCTGTTTCGACTGCCAAACCTTTCAGTCGAGCATTTGCAACCGGTTGGCACCATTTTTGAGTGAATTGCCAAAAGTCAGATTTTTGCTGAAATTGTGACCCCGGGGCTTAGGGATTTTTTCAAAAAAGTATTTTCCGCCCGTTAAGTTGCTGAGGGCTCATTTCTTGTCCTGTGATAAAAAGCCTTCTGTTTCGACTGCCAAACCTTTCAGGGGAGCATTTGCAACCGGTTGGCACCATTTTTGAGTGAATTGCCAAAAGTCAGATTTTTGCTGAAATTGTGACCCCGGGGCTTAGGGATTTTTTCAAAAAAATATTTTCCGCCGGTTAAGTTGTTGAGGGCTGATTTATTTTCCTGTGATAAAAAGCCTTCTGTTTCGACTGCCAAACCTTTCAGGGGAGCATTTGCAACCGGTTGGCACCATTTTTGAGTGAATTGCCAAAAGTCTGATTTTTGCTGAAATTCTGACCCCGGGGCTTAGGGATTTTTTCAAAAAAATATTTTCCGCCGGTTAAGTTTTTGAGGGCTGATTTATTTTCCTGTGATAAAAAGCCTTCTGTTTCAACTGCCAAATCTTTCAGGGGAGCATTTGCAAGCTTCTGGCATCATTCTTGAGTAAATTGCCAAAAGTCAGATTTTTGCTGAAATTCTGACCCTGGGGCTTAGGGATTTTTTCAAAAAAATATTTTCCCCCGGTTAAGTTGTTGAGGGCTGATTTATTTTCCTGTGATAAAAGACTTCTGTATCGACTGCCAAACCTTTCAGGGGAGTATTTGCAACCGGTTGGCACCATTTGTGAGTGAATTGCCAAAAGTCAGATTTGTGCTGAAATTGTGACCCCGGAGCTTAGGGATTTTTTCAAAAAAATATTTCCCGCCAGTTAAGTTGTCGAGGGCTGATTTCTTGTCCTGTGAGAAAAAGCCTTCTGTTTCGACTGCCAAACCTTTCAGTCGAGAATTTGCAACCGGATGGCACCATTTTTGAGTGAATTGCCAAAAGTCAGTTTTTTGCTGAAATTGTGACCCCGGGGCTTAGGGATTTTTTCAAAAAAATATTTTTCGCCGGTTAAGTTGTTGAGGGCTGATTTCTTGTCCTGTGATAAAAAGCCTTCTGTTTCCATCGCCAAAGCTTTCAGGGGAGCATTTGCAACCGGTTGGCACCATTTTTGAGTGAATTGCCAAAAGTCAGTTTTTTGCTGAAACAAAAGGCTTTTTATCACACGACAAGAAATCAGCCCTCAACAACTTAACCGGTGGAAAATATTTTTTTGATAAAATCCCTAAGCCCCGGGGTCACAATTTCAGCAAATATCTGACTTTTGGCGATTCACTCAAAAATGATGCCAGAAGCTTGCAAATGCTCCCCTGAAAGCTTTGGCGATGGAAACAGAAGGCTTTTTATCACAGGACAAGAAATCAGCCCTCAACAAATTAACCGGCGGAAAATATTTTTTTGAAAAAATCCCTAAGCCCCGGGGTCACCATTAAGCAAAAATCTGACTTTTGGCAATTCACTCAAAAATGATGCCAGAAGCTGGCAAATGCTCCCCTGAAAGGTTTGGCAGTCGAAACAGAAGGCTTTTTAGCACAGGACAGGAAATTAGCCCTCAACAACTTAACCGGTGGAAAATATTTTTTTGATAAAATCCCTAAGCCCCGGGGTCACAATTTCAGCAAAAATCTGACATTTGGCAATTCACTCAAAAATGATGCCAGAAGCTAGCAAATGCTCCCCTGAAACCTTTGGCGATGGAAACAGAAGGCTTTTTATCACAGAACAAGAAATCAAACTTCAACAACTTAACCGGCGGAAAATATTTTTTTGAAAAAATCCCTAAGCCCCGGGGTCACAATTTCAGCAAAAATCTGACTTTTGGCGATTCACTCAAAAATGGTGCCAACCGGTTGCAAATGCTCCCCTGAAAGCGTTGGCGATGGAAACAGAAGGCTTTTTATCACAGGACAAGAAATCAGCCCTCAACAACTTAACCGGCGGAAAATATTTTTTTGAAAAAATCCCTAAGCCCCAGGGTCAGAATTTCAGCAAAAATCTGACTTTTGGCAATTCACTCAAAAATGATGCCAGAAGCTTGCAAATGCTCCCCTGAAAGTTTTGGCAGTCGAAACAGAAGGCTTTTTATCACAGGACAAGAAATCAGCCCTCAACAACTTAACCGGCACAAAATGTTTTTTTGAAAAAATCACAATTTCAGCAAAAATTTGACTTTTGGCGATTCACCCAAAAATGATGCCAGAAGCTAGCAAATGCTCCCCTAAAAGCTTTGGCAGTCGAAACAGAAGGCCTTTTATCACAGGACAAGAAATCAGCCCTCAACATCTTAACCGGCGGAAAATATTTTTTTGAAAAAATCCCTAAGCCCCGGGGTCAGAATTTCAGCAAAAATCTGACTTTTGGCAATTCACTCAAAAATGATGCCAGAAGCTTCCAAATCCTCCCCTGAAAGTTTTGGCAGTCGAAACAGAAGGCTTTTTATCACAGGACAAGAAATCAGCCCTCAACAACTTAACCGGCGGAAAATATTTTTTTGAAAAAATCCCTAAGCCAGGGGTCAGAATGTCAGCAAAAATCTGACATTTGGCAATTCAGTCAAAAATGATGCCAACCGGTTGCAAATGCTCCCCTGAAAGCGTTGTCGATGGAAACAGGCTTTTTATCAAAGGACAAGAAATCAGCCCTCAACAACTTAACCGGCGGAAAATATTTTTTTGAAAAAATCCCTAAGCCCCGGGGTCACAATTTCAGCAAAAATCAGACTTTTGGCAATTCACTCAAAAATGGTGCCAACCGGTTGCAAATGCTCCCCTGAAAGCTTTGGCGATGGAAACAGAAGGCTTTTTATCACAGGACAAGAAATCAGCCCTCAACAACTTAACCGGCGGAAAACATTTTTTTGAAAAAATCCCTAAGCCCCAGGGTCACAATTTCAGCAAAAATCTGACTTTTGGCGATTCACTCAAACATGATGCCAGAAGCTTCCAAATGCTACCCTGACAGTTAGGCAGTCGAAACAGAAGGCTTTTTATCAGAGGACAAGAAATCAGCCCTCAACAACTTAACCGGCGGAAAATATTTTTTTGAAAAAATCCCTAAGCCAGAATTTCAGCAAAAAATCTGACTTTTGGCAATTCACTCAAAAATGATGCCAACCGGTTGCAAATGCTCCCCTGAAAGCGTTGTCGATGGAAACAGACGGCTTTTTATCACAGGACAAGAAATCAGCCCTCAACATCTTAACCAGCGGAAAATATTTTTTTTAAAAAATCCCTAAGCCCCGGGGTCAGAATTTCAGCAAAAATCTGACTTTTGGCAATTCACTCAAAAATGATGCCAGAAGCTTGCAAATGCTCCCCTGAAAGTTTTGGCAGTCGAAACAGAAGGCTTTTTATCACAGGACAAGAAATCAGCCCTCAGCAACTTAACCGGCACAATATTTTTTTTTGAAAAAATCCCTAAGCCCCGTTGTCACAATTTCAGCAAAAATCTGACTTTTGGCAATTCACTCAAATATTGTGCCAGAAGCTTGCAAATGCTCCCCTGAAAGTTTTGGCAGTTGAAACAGAAGGCTTTTTATCACAGGACAAGAAATCAGCCCTCAACAACTTAACCGGCGGAAAATATTTTTTTGAAAAAATCACAATTTCAGCAAAAATCTGACTTTTGGCGATTCACAAAAAAATGATGCCTGAAGCTTGCAAATGCTCCCCTGAAAGTTTTGGGAGTCGAAACACAAGGCTTTTTATCACAGGACAAGAAGTCAGCTAAGGCCCGGTGTCACAATTTCAGCAAAAATCAGACTTTTGGCAATTCACTCAAAAATGGTGCCAACCGGTTGCAAATGCTCCCCTGAAAGCAATGTCGATGGAAACAGAAGGCTTTTTATCACAGGACAAGAAAGCAGCCTTCAACAACTTAACCGGCGGAAAATATTTTTTTGAAAAAATCCCTAAGCCCCGGGGTCAGAATATCAGCAAAAATCTAACTTTTGGCAATTCACTCAAAAATAATGCCAGAAGCTTGCAAATGCTCCCCTGAAAGTTTTGGCAGTCGAAACAGAAGGCTTTTTATCACAGGACAAGAAATCAGCCCTCAACAATTTAACCGGCGGAAAATATTTTTTTTCAAAAAATCCCTAAGCCCCGGGGTCACAATTTCAGCATAAATCTTACTTTTGGCAATTCACTCAAAAATGATGCCAGAAGCTTGCAAATGGTACCCTGAAAGTTTTGGCAGTTGAAACAGAAGGCTTTTTATCACAGGACAAGAAATCAGCCCTCAACAACTTAACCGGCGGAAAATATTTTTTTGAAAAAATCCCTAAGCCCCGGGGTCACAATTTCAGCAAAAATCTGACTTTTGGCGATTCACTCAAAAATGGTGCCAACCGGTTGCAAATGCTCCCCTGAAAGCGTTGGCGATGGAAACAGAAGGCTTTTTATCACAGGACAAGAAATCAGCCCTCAACAACTTAACCGGCGGAAAATATTTTTTTGAAAAAATCCCTAAGCCCCAGGGTCAGAATTTCAGCAAAAATCTGACTTTTGGCAATTCACTCAAAAATGATGCCAGAAGCTTGCAAATGCTCCCCTGAAAGTTTTGGCAGTCGAAACAGAAGGCTTTTTATCACAGGACAAGAAATCAGCCCTCAACAACTTAACCGGCACAAAATGTTTTTTTGAAAAAATCACAATTTCAGCAAAACTTTGACTTTTGGCGATTCACCCAAAAATGATGCCAGAAGCTAGCAAATGCTCCCCTGAAAGCTTTGGCAGTCGAAACAGAAGGCTTTTTATCACAGGACAAGAAATCAGCCCTCAACAACTTAAACGGCGGAAAATATTTTTTTGAAAAAATCCCTAAGCCCCGGGGTCAGAATTTCAGCAAAAATCTGACTTTTGGCAATTCACTCAAAAATGGTGCCAGAAGCTTGCAAATGCTCCCCTGAAAGTTTTGGCAGTCGAAACAGAAGGCTTTTTATCACAGGACAAGAAATCAGCCCTCAGCAACTTAACCGACGGAGAATATTTTTTTGAAAAAATCCCTAAGCCCCGAGGTCACAATTTCAGCAAAAATCTGACTTTTGGCAATTCACTCAAAAATGGTGCCAACCGGTAGCAAATGCTCCCCTGAAAGCGTTGGCGATGTAAACAGAAGGCTTTTTATCAGAGGACAAGAAATCAGCTCTCAACAACTTAACCGGCGGAAAATATTTTTTTGAAAAAATACCTAAGCCAGAATTTCAGCAAAAATCTGACTTTTGGCAATTCACTCAAAAATGATGCCAATTGGTTGCAAATGCTCCACTGAAAGCGTTGTCGATGGAAACAGAAGGCTTTTTATCACAGGACAAGAAATCAGCCTTCAACAACTTAACCGGCGGAAAATATTTTTTTGAAAAAATCCCTAATTTCAGCAAAAATCTGACTTTTGGCGATTCACTCAAAAATGATGCCAGAGCTTTGAAATGCTCCCCTGAAAGGTTTGGGAGTCGAAACAGAAGGCTTTTTATCACAGGACAAGAAATCAGCCCTCAACAACTTAACCGGCGGAAAATATTTTTTTGAAAAAATCCCTAAGCCCCGGGGTCAGAATTTCAGCAAAAATCTGACATTTGGCAATTCAGTCAAAAATGATGCCAACCGGATGCAAATGCTCCCCTGAAAGTTTTGGCACTCAAAACAGAAGGCTTTTTATCACAGGACAAGAAATCAGCCCTCAACAACTTAACTGGTGGAAAATATTTTTTTGAAAAAATCCCTAAGCCCCGGGGTCACAATTGCAGCAAAAATCTGACTTTTGGCGATTCACCCAAAAATGATGCCAGAAGCTTGCAAATGCTCCCCTGAAAGCTTTGGCGATGGAAACAGAAGGCTTTTTATCACAGGACATGAAATCAGCCTTCAACAACTTAACCGGCAGAAAATATTTTTTTGAAAAAATCACAATTTCAGCAAAAACCTGACTTTTGACCATTCACCCAAAAATGATGCCAGAAGCTAGCACATGCTCCCCTGAAAGCTTTGGCGATGGAAACAGAAGGTTTTTTTATCACAGGACAAGAAATCAGCCCTCAACAACTTAACCGGCGGAAAATATTTTTTTTCAAAAAATCCCTAAACCCCGGGGTCACAATTTCAGCATAAATCTGACTTTTGGCAATTCACTCAAAAATGGTGCCATCTGGTTGCAAATGCTCCCCTGAAAGCTTTGGCGATGGAAAGAGAAGGCTTTTTATCACAGGACAAGAAATCAGCCCTCAACAACTTAACCGGCGGAAAATATTTTTTTGAAAAAATCCCGGAGCCCCGGGGTCACAATTTCAGCAAACATCTGACTTTTGGCTATTCACCCAAAAATGATGCCAGAAGCTAGCAAATGCTCCCCTGAAAGCTTTGGCGATGGAAACAGAAGGCTTTTTATCACAGGACAAGAAATCAGCCCTCAACAACTTAACCGGCGGAAAATATTTTTTTGAAAAAATCCCTAAGCCCCGGGGTCAGAATTTCAGCAAAAATCTGACATTTGGCAATTCAGTCAAAAATGATGCCAGAAGCTTGCAAATGCTCCCCTGAAAGTTTTGGCAGTCGAAACAGAAGGCTTTTCATCACAGGACAAGAAATCAGCCCTCAACAACTTAACTGGCGGAAAATATTTTTTTGAAAAAATCCCTAATCCCCGGGGTCAGAATGTCAGCAAAAATCTGACATTTGGCAATTCAGTCAAAAATGATGCCAACCGGTTGCAAATGCTCCCCTGAAAGCGTTGTCGATGGAAACAGGCTTTTTATCAAAGGACAAGAAATCAGCCCTCAACAACTTCACCGGCGGAAAATATTTTTTTGAAAAAATCCCTAAGCCCCGGGGTCACAATTTCAGCAAAAATCAGACTTTTGGAAATTCACTCAAAAATGGTGCCAACCGGATGCAAATGCTCCCCTGAAAGCTTTGGCGATGGAAACAGAAGGCTTTTTATCACAGGACAAGAAATCAGCCCTCAACATCTTAACCGGCGGAAAATACTTTTTTGAAAAAATCCCTAAGCCCCGGGGTCAGAATTTCAGCAAAAATCTGACTTTTGGCAATTCACTCAAAAATGATGCCAGAAGCTTGCAAATGCTCCCCTGAAAGTTTTGGCAGTCGAAACAGAAGGCTTTTTATCACAGGACAAGAAATCAGCCGTCAGCAACTTAACCGGCACAATATTTTTTTTTGAAAAAATCCCTAAGCCCCGTTGTCACAATTTCAGCAAAAATCTGACTTTTGGCAATTCACTCAAATATTGTGCCAGAAGCTTGCAAATGCTCCCCTGAAAGTTTTGGCAGTCGAAACAGAAGGCTTTTTATCACAGGACAAGAAATCAGCCCTCAACAACTTAACCGGCGGAAAATATTTTTTTGAAAAAATCACAATTTCAGCAAAAATCTGACTTTTGGCGATTCACTCAAAAATGATGCCTGAAGCTTGCAAATGCTCCCCTGAAAGTTTTGGGAGTCGAAACACAAGGCTTTTTATCACAGGACAAGAAGTCAGCTAAGGCCCGTTGTCACAATTTCAGCAAAAATCTGACTTTTGGCAATTCACTCAAATATTGTGCCAGAAGCTTGCAAATGCTCCCCTGAAAGTTTTGGCAGTCGAAACAGAAGGCTTTTTATCACAGGACAAGAAATCAGCCCTCAACAACTTAACCGGCGGAAAATATTTTTTTGAAAAAATCACAATTTCAGCAAAACTCAGACTTTTGGCAATTCACTCAAAAATGGTGCCAACCGGTTGCAAATGCTCCCCTGAAAGCAATGTCGATGGAAACAGAAGGCTTTTTATCACAGGACAAGAAATCAGCCTTCAACAACTTAACCGGCGGAAAATATTTTTTTGAAAAAATCCCTAAGCCCCGGGGTCAGAATATCAGCAAAAATCTGACTTTTGGCAATTCACTCAAAAATAATGCCAGAAGCTTGCAAATGCTCCCCTGAAAGTTTTGGCAGTCGAAACAGAAGGCTTTTTATCACAGGACAAGAAATCAGCCCTCAACAACTTAACCGGCGGAAAATATTTTTTTGAAAAAATCCCTAAGCCCCGGGGTCAGAATTTCAGCAAAAATCTGACTTTTGGCAATTCACTCAAAAATAATGCCAGAAGCTTGCAAATGCTCCCCTGAAAGTTTTGGCAGTTGAAACAGAAGGCTTTTTATCACAGGACAAGAAATCAGCCCTCAACAACTTAACCGGCGGAAAATATTTTTTTTCAAAAAATCCCTAAGCCCCGGGGTCACAATTTCAGCATAAATCTGACTTTTGGCAATTCACTCAAAAATGATGCCAGAAGCTTGCAAATGGTACCCTGAAAGTTTTGGCAGTCGAAACAGAAGGCTTTTTATCACAGGACAAGAAATCAGCCCACAACAACTTAACCGGCGGAAAATATTTTTTTGAAAAAATCCCTAAGCCCCGGGGTCACAATTTCAGCAAAAATCTGACTTTTGGCAATTCACTCAAAAATGGTGCCAACCGGTTGCAAATGCTCCCCTGAAAGCGTTGGCGATGGAAAGAGAAGGCTTTTTATCACAGGACAAGAATTCAGCCCTCAACAACTTAACCGGCGGAAAATATTTTTTTGAAAAAATCCCTAAGCCCCGGGGTTAGAATTTCAGCAATAATCTGACATTTGGCAATTCAGTCAAAAATGATGCCAACCGGTTGCAAATGCTCCCCTGAAAGTGTTGTCGATGGAAACAGAAGGCTTTTTATCAGAGTTCAAGAAATCAGCTCTCAACAACTTAACCGGCGGAAAATATTTTTTTTCAAAAAATCCCTAAACCCCGGGGTCACAATTTCAGCATAAATCTGACTTTTGGCAATTCACTCAAAAATGGTGCCATCTGGTTGCAAATGCTCCCCTGAAAGCTTTGGCGATGGAAAGAGAAGGCTTTTTATCACAGGACAAGAAATCAGCCCTCAACAACTTAAACGGCGGAAAATATTTTTTTGAAAAAATCCCGGAGCCCCGGGGTCACAATTTCAGCAAACATCTGACTTTTGGCTATTCACCCAAAAATGATGCCAGAAGCTAGCAAATGCTCCCCTGAAAGCTTTGGCGATGGAAACAGAAGGCTTTTTATCACAGGACAAGAAATCAGCCCTCAACAACTTAACCGGCGGAAAATATTTTTTTGAAAAAATCCCTAAGCCCCGGGGTCAGAATTTCAGCAAAAATCTGACATTTGGCAATTCAGTCAAAAATGATGCCAGAAGCTTGCAAATGCTCCCCTGAAAGTTTTGGCAGTCGAAACAGAAGGCTTTTCATCACAGGACAAGAAATCAGCCCTCAACAACTTAACTGGCGGAAAATATTTTTTTGAAAAAATCCCTAAGCCCCCGGGTCAGAATGTCAGCAAAAATCTGACATTTGGCTATTCAGTCAAAAATGATGCCAACCGGTTGCAAATGCTCCCCTGAAAGCGTTGACGATGGAAACAGAAGGCTTTTTATCACAGGACAAGAAATCAGCCCTCAACAACTTAACCGGCGGAAAATATTTTTTTGAAAAAATCCCTAAGCCCCGGGGTCAGAATGTCAGCAAAAATCTGACATTTGGCAATTCAGTCAAAAATGATGCCAACCGGTTGCAAATGCTCCCCTGAAAGCGTTGTCGATAGAAACAGAAGGCTTTTTATCAGAGTTCAAGAAATCAGCTCTCAACAACTTAACCGGCGGAAAATATTTTTTTGAAAAAATCCCTAAGCCCCGGGGTCACAATTTCAGCATTAATTTGACATTTGGCGATTCACTCAAAAATGATGCGAGAAACTTGCAAATGCTCCCCTGAAAGTTTTGGCACTCAAAACAGAAGGCTTTTTATCACAGGACAAGAAATCAGCCCTCAACAACTTAACTGGTGGAAAATATTTTTTTGAAAAAATCCCTAAGCCCCGGGGTCACAATTGCAGCAAAAATCTGACTTTTGGCGATTCACCCAAAAATGATGCCAGAAGCTTGCAAATGCTCCCCTAAAAGCTTTGGCGATGGAAACAGAAGGCTTTTTATCACAGGACATGAAATCAGCCTTCAACAACTTAACCGGCAGAAAATATTTTTTTGAAAAAATCACAATTTCAGCAAAAACCTGACTTTTGACCATTCACCCAAAAATGATGCCAGAAGCTAGCACATGCTCCCCTGAAAGCTTTGGCGATGGAAACAGAAGGTTTTTTTATCACAGGACAAGAAATCAGCCCTCAACAACTTAACCGGCGGAAAATATTTTTTTTCAAAAAATCCCTAAACCCCGGGGTCACAATTTCAGCATAAATCTGACTTTTGGCAATTCACTCAAAAATGGTGCCAACCGGATGCAAATGCTCCCCTGAAAGCTTTGGCGATGGAAACAGAAGGCTTTTTATCACAGGACAAGAAATCAGCCCTCAACAACTTAACCGGCGGAAAATATTTTTTTGAAAAAATCCCTAAGCCCCGGGGTCAGAATTTCAGCAATAATCTGACATTTGGCAATTCAGTCAAAAATGATGCCAACCGGTTGCAAATGCTCCCCTGAAAGTGTTGTCGATGGAAACAGAAGGCTTTTTATCAGAGTTCAAGAAATCAGCTCTCAACAACTTAACCGGCGGAAAATATTTTTTTGAAAAAATCCCTAAACCCCGGGGTCACAATTTCAGCATTAATTTGACATTTGGCGATTCACTCAAAAATGATGCGAGAAACTTGCAAATGCTCCCCTGAAAGTTTTGGCACTCAAAACAGAAGGCTTTTTATCACAGGACAAGAAATCAGCCCTCAACAACTTAACTGGTGGAAAATATTTTTTTGAAAAAATCCCTAAGCCCCGGGGTCACAATTGCAGCAAAAATCTGACTTTTGGCGATTCACCCAAAAATGATGCCAGAAGCTTGCAAATGCTCCCCTAAAAGCTTTGGCGATGGAAACAGAAGGCTTTTTATCACAGGACATGAAATCAGCCTTCAACAACTTAACCGGCAGAAAATATTTTTTTGAAAAAATCACAATTTCAGCAAAAACCTGACTTTTGACCATTCACCCAAAAATGATGCCAGAAGCTAGCACATGCTCCCCTGAAAGCTTTGGCGATGGAAACAGAAGGTTTTTTTATCACAGGACAAGAAATCAGCCCTCAACAACTTAACCGGCGGAAAATATTTTTTTTCAAAAAATCCCTAAACTCCGGGGTCACAATTTCAGCAAACATCTGACTTTTGGCTATTCACCCAAAAATGATGCCAGAAGCTAGCAAATGCTCCCCTGAAAGCTTTGGCGATGGAAACAGAAGGCTTTTTATCACAGGACAAGAAATCAGCCCTCAACAACTTAACCGGCGGAAAATATTTTTTTGAAAAAATCCCTAAGCCCCGGGGTCAGAATTTCAGCAAAAATCTGACTTTTGGCAATTCACTCAAAAATGATGCCAGAAGCTTCCAAATCCTCCCCTGAAAGTTTTGGCAGTCGAAACAGAAGGCTTTTTATCACAGGACAAGAAATCAGCCCTCAACAACTTAACCGGCGGAAAATATTTTTTTGAAAAAAATCCCTAAGCCCCGGGGTCAGAATGTCAGCAAAAATCTGACATTTGGCAATTCAGTCAAAAATGATGCCAACCGGTTGCAAATGCTCCCCTGAAAGCGTTGTCGATGGAAACAGGCTTTTTATCAAAGAAGAAGAAATCAGCCCTCAACAACTTCACCGGCGGAAAATATTTTTTTGAAAAAATCCCTAAGCCCCGGGGTCACAATTTCAGCAAAAATCAGACTTTTGGCAATTCACTCAAAAATGGTGCCAACCGGATGCAAATGCTCCCCTGAAAGCTTTGGCTATGGAAACAGAAGGCTTTTTATCATAGGACAAGAAATCAGCCCTCAACAACTTAACCGGCGGAAAATATTTTTTTGAAAAAATCCCTAAGCCCCGGGGTCAGAATTTCAGCAAAAATCTGACTTTTGGCAATTCACTCAAAAATGATGCCAGAAGCTTGCAAATGCTCCCCTGAAAGTTTTGGCAGTCGAAACAGAAGGCTTTTTATCACAGGACAAGAAATCAGCCCTCAGCAACTTAACCGGCACAATATTTTTTTTTGAAAAAATCCCTAAGCCCCGTTGTCACAATTTCAGCAAAAATCTGACTTTTGGCAATTCACTCAAATATTGTGCCAGAAGCTTGCAAATGCTCCCCTGAAAGTTTTGGCAGTCGAAACAGAAGGCTTTTTATCACAGGACAAGAAATCAGCCCTCAACAACTTAACCGGCGGAAAATATTTTTTTGAAAAAATCACAATTTCAGCAAAAATCTGACTTTTGGCGATTCACTAAAAAATGATGCCTGAAGCTTGCAAATGCTCCCCTGAAAGTTTTGGGAGTCGAAACACAAGGCTTTTTATCACAGGACAAGAAGTCAGCTAAGGCCCGGTGTCACAATTTCAGCAAAAATCAGACTTTTGGCAATTCACTCAAAAATGGTGCCAACCGGTTGCAAATGCTCCCCTGAAAGCAATGTCGATGGAAACAGAAGGCTTTTTATCACAGGACAAGAAATCAGCCTTCAACAACTTAACCGGCGGAAAATATTTTTTTGAAAAAATCCCTAAGCCCCGGGGTCAGAATATCAGCAAAAATCTGACTTTTGGCAATTCACTCAGAAATAATGCCAGAAGCTTGCAAATGCTCCCCTGAAAGTTTTGGCAGTCGAAACAGAAGGCTTTTTATCACAGGACAAGAAATCAGCCCTCAACAACTTAACCGGCGGAAAATATTTTTTTTCAAAAAATCCCTAAGTCCCGGGGTCACAATTTCAGCATAAATCTGACTTTTGGCAATTCACTCAAAAATGATGCCAGAAGCTTGCAAATGGTACCCTGAAAGTTTTGGCAGTCGAAACAGAAGGCTTTTTATCACAGGACAAGAAATCAGCCCTCAACAACTTAACCGGCAGAAAATATTTTTTTGAAAAAATCCCTAAGCCCCGGGGTCACAATTTCAGCAAAAATCAGACTTTTGGCAATTCACTCAAAAATGGTGCCAACCGGATGCAAATGCTCCCCTGAAAGCGTTGGCGATGGAAACAGAAGGCTTTTTATCACAGGACAAGAAATCAGCCCTCAACAACTTAACCGGTGGAAAATATTTTTTTGAAAAAATCCCTAAGCCCCGGGGTCAGAATTTCAGCAATAATCTGACATTTGGCAATTCAGTCAAAAATGATGCCAACCGGTTGCAAATGCTCCCCTGAAAGTGTTGTCGATGGAAACAGAAGGCTTTTTATCAGAGTTCAAGAAATCAGCTCTCAACAACTTAACCGGCGGAAAATATTTTTTTGAAAAAATCCCTAAACCCCGGGGTCACAATTTCAGCATAAATTTGACATTTGGCGATTCACTCAAAAATGATGCGAGAAACTTGCAAATGCTCCCCTGAAAGTTTTGGCACTCAAAACAGAAGGCTTTTTATCACAGGACAAGAAATCAGCCCTCAACAAGTTAACTGGTGGAAAATATTTTTTTGAAAAAATCCCTAAGCCCCGGGGTCACAATTGCAGCAAAAATCTGACTTTTGGCGATTCACCCAAAAATGATGCCAGAAGCTTGCAAATGCTCCCCTAAAAGCTTTGGCGATGGAAACAGAAGGCTTTTTATCACAGGACATGAAATCAGCTCTCAACAACTTAACCGGCGGAAAATATTTTTTTGAAAAAATCACAATTTCAGCAAAAACCTGACTTTTGACCATTCACCCAAAAATGATGCCAGAAGCTAGCACATGCTCCCCTGAAAGCTTTGGCGATGGAAACAGAAGGTTTTTTTATCACAGGACAAGAAATCAGCCCTCAACAACTTAACCGGCGGAAAATATTTTTTTTCAAAAAATCCCTAAACCCCGGGGTCACAATTTCAGCATAAATCTGACTTTTGGCAATTCACTCAAAAATGGTGCCATCTGGTTGCAAATGCTCCCCTGAAAGCTTTGGCGATGGAAACAGAAGGTTTTTTTATCACAGGACAAGAAATCAGCCCTCAACAACTTAAACGGCGGAAAATATTTTTTTGAAAAAATCCCGGAGCCCCGGGGTCACAATTTCAGCAAACATCTGACTTTTGGCTATTCACCCAAAAATGATGCCAGAAGCTAGCAAATGCTCCCCTGAAAGCTTTGGCGATGGAAACAGAAGGCTTTTTATCACAGGACAAGAAATCAGCCCTCAACAACTTAACCGGCGGAAAATATTTTTTTGAAAAAATCCCTAAGCCCCGGGGTCAGAATTTCAGCAAAAATCTGACATTTGGCAATTCAGTCAAAAATGATGCCAGAAGCTTGCAAATGCTCCCCTGAAAGTTTTGGCAGTCGAAACAGAAGGCTTTTCATCACAGGACAAGAAATAAGCCCTCAACAACTTAACTGGCGGAAAATATTTTTTTGAAAAAATCCCTAATCCCCGGGGTCAGAATGTCAGCAAAAATCTGACATTTGGCTATTCAGTCAAAAATGATGCCAACCGGTTGCAAATGCTCCCCTGAAAGCGTTGACGATGGAAACAGAAGGCTTTTTATCACAGGACAAGAAATCAGCCCTCAACAACTTAACCGGCGGAAAATATTTTTTTGAAAAAATCCCTAAGCCCCGGGGTCAGAATTTCAGCAAAAATCTGACTTTTGGCAATTCACTCAAAAATGATGCCAGAAGCTTCCAAATCCTCCCCTGAAAGTTTTGGCAGTCGAAACAGAAGGCTTTTTATCACAGGACAAGAAATCAGCCCTCAACAACTTAACCGGCGGAAAATATTTTTTTGAAAAAATCCCTAAGCCCCGGGGTTAGAATGTCAGCAAAAATCTGACATTTGGCAATTCAGTCAAAAATGATGCCAACCGGTTGCAAATGCTCCCCTGAAAGCGTTGTCGATGGAAACAGGCTTTTTATCAAAGAAGAAGAAATCAGCCCTCAACAACTTCACCGGCGGAAAATATTTTTTTGAAAAAATCCCTAAGCCCCGGGGTCACAATTTCAGCAAAAATCAGACTTTTGGCAATTCACTCAAAAATGGTGCCAACCGGATGCAAATGCTCCCCTGAAAGCTTTGGCGATGGAAACAGAAGGCTTTTTATCATAGGACAAGAAATCAGCCCTCAACAACTTAACCGGCGGAAAATATTTTTTTGAAAAAATCCCTAAGCCAGAATTTCAGCAAAAAATCTGACTTTTGGCAATTCACTCAAAAATGATGCCAACCGGTTGCAAATGCTCCCCTGAAAGCGTTGTCGATGGAAACAGACGGCTTTTTATCACAGGACAAGAAATCAGTCCTCAACATCTTAACCGGCGGAAAATATTTTTTTGAAAAAATCCCTAAGCCCCGGGGTCAGAATTTCAGCAAAAATCTGACTTTTGGCAATTCACTCAAAAATGATGCCAGAAGCTTGCAAATGCTCCCCTGAAAGTTTTGGCAGTCGAAACAGAAGGCTTTTTATCACAGGACAAGAAATCAGCCCTCAGCAACTTAACCGGCACAATATTTTTTTTTGAAAAAATCCCTAAGCCCCGTTGTCACAATTTCAGCAAAAATCTGACTTTTGGCAATTCACTCAAATATTGTGCCAGAAGCTTGCAAATGCTCCCCTGAAAGTTTTGGCAGTCGAAACAGAAGGCTTTTTATCACAGGACAAGAAATCAGCCCTCAACAACTTAACCGGCGGAAAATATTTTTTTGAAAAAATCACAATTTCAGCAAAAATCTGACTTTTGGCGATTCACTCAAAAATGATGCCTGAAGCTTGCAAATGCTCCCCTGAAAGTTTTGGGAGTCGAAACACAAGGCTTTTTATCACAGGACAAGAAGTCAGCTAAGGCCCGGTGTCACAATTTCAGCAAAAATCAGACTTTTGGCAATTCACTCAAAAATGGTGCCAACCGGTTGCAAATGCTCCCCTGAAAGCAATGTCGATGGAAACAGAAGGCTTTTTATCACAGGACAAGAAATCAGCCTTCAACAACTTAACCGGCGGAAAATATTTTTTTGAAAAAATCCCTAAGCCCCGGGGTCAGAATATCAGCAAAAATCTGACTTTTGGCAATTCACTCAGAAATAATGCCAGAAGCTTGCAAATGCTCCCCTGAAAGTTTTGGCAGTCGAAACAGAAGGCTTTTTATCACAGGACAAGAAATCAGCCCTCAACAACTTAACCGGCAGAAAATATTTTTTTGAAAAAATCCCTAAGCCCCGGGGTCAGAATTTCAGCAATAATCTGACATTTGGCAATTCAGTAAAAAATGGTGCCAACCGGATGCAAATGCTCCCCTGAAAGCGTTGGCGATGGAAACAGAAGGCTTTTTATCACAGGACAAGAAATCAGCCCTCAACAACTTAACCGGCAGAAAATATTTTTTTGAAAAAATCCCTAAGCCCCGGGGTCAGAATTTCAGCAATAATCTGACATTTGGCAATTCAGTAAAAAATGATGCCAACCGGATGCAAATGCTCCCCTGAAAGTGTTGTCGATGGAAACAGAAGGCTTTTTATCAGAGGACAAGAAATCAGCTCTCAACAACTTAACCGGCGGAAAATATTTTTTTGAAAAAATCCCTAAACCCCGGGGTCACAATTTCAGCATAAATTTGACATTTGGCGATTCACTCAAAAATGATGAGAGAAACTTGCAAATGCTCCCCTGAAAGTTTTGGCACTCAAAACAGAAGGCTTTTTATCACAGGACAAGAAATCAGCCCTCAACAACTTAACTGGTGGAAAATATTTTTTTGAAAAAATCCCTAAGCCCCGGGGTCACAATTGCAGCAAAAATCTGACTTTTGGCGATTCACCCAAAAATGATGCCAGAAGCTTGCAAATGCTCCCCTAAAAGCTTTGGCGATGGAAACAGAAGGCTTTTTATCACAGGACATGAAATCAGCCTTCAACAACTTAACCGGCAGAAAATATTTTTTTGAAAAAATCACAATTTCAGCAAAAACCTGACTTTTGACCATTCACCCAAAAATGATGCCAGAAGCTAGCACATGCTCCCCTGAAAGCTTTGGCGATGGAAACAGAAGGTTTATTTATCACAGGACAAGAAATCAGCCCTCAACAACTTAACCGGCGGAAAATATTTTTTTCAAAAAATCCCTAAACCCCGGGGTCACAATTTCAGCATAAATCTGACTTTTGGCAATTCACTCAAAAATGGTGCCATCTGGTTGCAAATGCTCCCCTGAAAGCTTTGGCGATGGAAAGAGAAGGCTTTTTATCACAGGACAAGAAATCAGCCCTCAACAACTTAACCGGCGGAGAATATTTTTTTGAAAAAATCCCTAAGCCCCGGGGTCAGAATTTCAGCAAAAACCTGACTTTTGGCAATTCAGTCAAAAATGATGCCAACCGGTTGCAAATGCTCCCCTGAAAGCGTTGTCGATGGAAACAGAAGGCTTTTTATCACAGGACAAGAAATCAGCCTTCAACAACTTAACCGGCGAAAAATATTTTTTTGAAAAAATCCCTAATTTCAGCAAAAATCTGACTTTTGGCGATTCACCCAAAAATGATGCCAGAAGCTTGCAAATGCTCCCCTGAAAGCTTTGGCGATGGAAACAGAAGGCTTTTTATCACAGGACAAGAAATCAGCCTTCAAAAACTTTACCGGCAGAAAATATTTTTTTGAAAAAATCACAATTTCTGCAAAAATCTGACTTTTGGCAATTCACTCAAAAATGGTGCCAACCGGTTGCAAATGCTCCCCTGAAAGCGTTGGTGATGGAAACAGAAGGCTTTTTATCACAGAACAAGAAATCAGCTCTCAACAACTTAACCGGCGGAAAATATTTTTTTGAAAAAGTCCCTAAGCCCCGGGGTCACAATTTCAGCATAAATTTGACATTTGGCGATTCACTCAAAAATGATGCCAGAAGCTTGCAAATGCTCCCCTGAAAGTTTTGGCAGTCAAAACAGAAGGCTTTTTATCACAGGACAAGAAATCAGCCCTCAACAACTTAACCGGCGGAGAATATTTTTTTGAAAAAATCCCTAAGCCCCGGGGTCAGAATTTCAGCAAAAATCTGACTTTTGGCAATTCAGTCAAAAATGATGCCAACCGGTTGCAAATGCTCCCCTGAAAGTGTTGTCGATGGAAACAGAAGGCTTTTTATCACAGGACAAGAAATCAGCCTTCAACAACTTAACCAGCGAAAAATATTTTTTTGAAAAAATCCCTAATTTCAGCAAAAATCTGACTTTTGGCGATTCACCCAAAAATGATGCCAGAAGCTTGCAAATGCTCCCCTGAAAGCTTTGGCGATGGAAACAGAAGGCTTTTTATCACAGGACAAGAAATCAGCCTTCAAAAACTTAACCGGCAGAAAACACTTTTTTGAAAAAAATCACAATTTCAGCAAAAATCTGACTTTTGGCAATTCACTCAAAAATGATGCCAACCGGTTGCAAATGCTCCCCTGAAAGCGTTGGTGATGGAAACAGAAGGCTTTTTTATCACAGAACAAGAAATCAGCTCTCAACAACTTAACCGGCGGAAAATATTTTTTTGAACAAATCCCTAAGCCCCGGGGTCACAATTTCAGCATAAATTTGACATTTGGCGATTCACTCAAAAATGATGCCAGAAGCTTGCAAATGCTCCCCTGAAAGTGTTGTCGATGGAAACAGAAGGCTTTTTATCACAGGACAAGAAATCAGCCTTCAACAACTTAACCGGCGAAAAATATTTTTTTGAAAAAATCCCTAATTTCAGCAAAAATCTGACTTTTGGCGATTCACCCAAAAATGATGCCAGAAGCTTGCAAATGCTCCCCTGAAAGCTTTGGCGATGGAAACAGAAGGCTTTTTATCACAGGACAAGAAATCAGCCTTCAAAAACTTAACCGGCGGAAAATATTTTTTTGAAAAAATCCCTAAGCCCCAGGGTCAGAATTTCAGCAAAAAATTGACTTTTGGCGATTCACCCAAAAATGATGCCAGAAGCTAGCAAATGCTCCCCTGAAAGCTTTGGCAGTCGAAACAGAAGGCTTTTTATCACAGGACAAGAAATCAGCCCTCAACAACTTAAACGGCGGAAAATATTTTTTTGAAAAAATCCCTAAGCCCCGGGGTCAGAATTTCAGCAAAAATCTGACTTTTGGCAATTCACTCAAAAATGGTGCCAGAAGCTTGCAAATGCTCCCCTGAAAGCGTTGGCGATGTAAACAGAAGGCTTTTTATCACAGGACAAGAAATCAGCCCTCAACAACTTAACTGGCGGAAAATATTTTTTTTCAAAAAATCCCTAAGTCCCGGGGTCACAATTTCAGCATAAATCTGACTTTTGGCAATTCACTCAAAAATGATGCCAGAAGCTTGCAAATGGTACCCTGAAAGTTTTGGCAGTCGAAACAGAAGGCTTTTTATCACAGGACAAGAAATCAGCCCTCAACAACTTAACCGGCAGAAAATATTTTTTTGAAAAAATCCCTAAGCCCCGGGGTCACAATTTCAGCAAAAATCAGACTTTTGGCAATTCACTCAAAAATGGTGCCAACCGGATGCAAATGCTCCCCTGAAAGCGTTGGCGATGGAAACAGAAGGCTTTTTATCACAGGACAAGAAATCAGCCCTCAACAACTTAACCGGCGGAAAATATTTTTTTGAAAAAATCCCGAAGCCCCGGGGTCAGAATTTCAGCAATAATCTGACATTTGGCAATTCAGTCAAAAATGATGCCAACCGGTTGCAAATGCTCCCCTGAAAGTGTTGTCGATGGAAACAGAAGGCTTTTTATCAGAGTTCAAGAAATCAGCTCTCAACAACTTAACCGGCGGAAAATATTTTTTTGAAAAAATCCCTAAACCCCGGGGTCACAATTTCAGCATAAATTTGACATTTGGCGATTCACTCAAAAATGATGCGAGAAACTTGCAAATTCTCCCCTGAAAGATTTGGCACTCAAAACAGAAGGCTTTTTATCACAGGACAAGAAATCAGCCCTTAACAAGTTAACTGGTGGAAAATATTTTTTTGAAAAAATCCCTAAGCCCCGGGGTCACAATTGCAGCAAAAATCTGACTTTTGGCGATTCACCCAAAAATGATGCCAGAAGCTTGCAAATGCTCCCCTAAAAGCTTTGGCGATGGAAACAGAAGGCTTTTTATCACAGGACATGAAATCAGCTCTCAACAACTTAACCGGCGGAAAATATTTTTTTGAAAAAATCACAATTTCAGCAAAAACCTGACTTTTGACCATTCACCCAAAAATGATGCCAGAAGCTAGCACATGCTCCCCTGAAAGCTTTGGCGATGGAAACAGAAGGTTTTTTTTATCACAGGACAAGAAATCAGCCCTCAACAACTTAACCGGCGGAAAATATTTTTTTTCAAAAAATCCCTAAACCCCGGGGTCACAATTTCAGCATAAATCTGACTTTTGGCAATTCACTCAAAAATGGTGCCATCTGGTTGCAAATGCTCCCCTGAAAGCTTTGGCAATGGAAAGAGAAGGCTTTTTATCACAGGACAAGAAATCAGCCCTCAACAACTTAAACGGCGGAAAATATTTTTTTGAAAAAATCCCGGAGCCCCGGGGTCACAATTTCAGCAAACATCTGACTTTTGGCTATTCACCCAAAAATGATGCCAGAAGCTAGCAAATGCTCCCCTGAAAGCTTTGGCGATGGAAACAGAAGGCTTTTTATCACAGGACAAGAAATCAGCCCTCAACAACTTAACCGGCGGAAAATATTTTTTTGAAAAAATCCCTAAGCCCCGGGGTCAGAATTTCAGCAAAAATCTGACATTTGGCAATTCAGTCAAAAATGATGCCAGAAGCTTGCAAATGCTCCCCTGAAAGTTTTGGCAGTCGAAACAGAAGGCTTTTCATCACAGGACAAGAAATAAGCCCTCAACAACATAACTGGCGGAAAATATTTTTTTGAAAAAATCCCTAATCCCCGGGGTCAGAATGTCAGCAAAAATCTGACATTTGGCTATTCAGTCAAAAATGATGCCAACCGGTTGCAAATGCTCCCCTGAAAGCGTTGACGATGGAAACAGAAGGCTTTTTATCACAGGACAAGAAATCAGCCCTCAACAACTTAACCGGCGGAAAATATTTTTTTGAAAAAATCCCTAAGCCCCGGGGTCAGAATTTCAGCAAAAATCTGACTTTTGGCAATTCACTCAAAAATGATGCCAGAAGCTTCCAAATCCTCCCCTGAAAGTTTTGGCAGTCGAAACAGAAGGCTTTTTATCACAGGACAAGAAATCAGCCCTCAACAACTTAACCGGCGGAAAATATTTTTTTGAAAAAATCCCTAAGCCGCGGGGTCAGAATGTCAGCAAAAATCTGACATTTGGCAATTCAGTCAAAAATGATGCCAACCGGTTGCAAATGCTCCCCTGAAAGCGTTGTCGATGGAAACAGGCTTTTTATCAAAGAAGAAGAAATCAGCCCTCAACAACTTCACCGGCGGAAAATATTTTTTTGAAAAAATCCCTAAGCCCCGGGGTCACAATTTCAGCAAAAATCAGACTTTTGGCAATTCACTCAAAAATGGTGCCAACCGGATGCAAATGCTCCCCTGAAAGCTTTGGCGATGGAAACAGAAGGCTTTTTATCATAGGACTAGAAATCAGCCCTCAACAACTTAACCGGCGGAAAATATTTTTTTGAAAAAATCCCTAAGCCAGAATTTCAGCAAAAAATCTGACTTTTGGCAATTCACTCAAAAATGATGCCAACCGGTTGCAAATGCTCCCCTGAAAGCGTTGTCGATGGAAACAGACGGCTTTTTATCACAGGACAAGAAATCAGTCCTCAACATCTTAACCGGCGGAAAATATTTTTTTGAAAAAATCCCTAAGCCCCGGGGTCAGAATTTCAGCAAAAATCTGACTTTTGGCAATTCACTCAAAAATGATGCCAGAAGCTTGCAAATGCTCCCCTGAAAGTTTTGGCAGTCGAAACAGAAGGCTTTTTATCACAGGACAAGAAATCAGCCCTCAGCAACTTAACCGGCACAATATTTTTTTTTGAAAAAATCCCTAAGCCCCGTTGTCACAATTTCAGCAAAAATCTGACTTTTGGCAATTCACTCAAATATTGTGCCAGAAGCTTGCAAATGCTCCCCTGAAAGTTTTGGCAGTCGAAACAGAAGGCTTTTTATCACAGGACAAGAAATCAGCCCTCAACAACTTAAGCGGCGGAAAATATTTTTTTGAAAAAATCACAATTTCAGCAAAAATCTGACTTTTGGCGATTCACTCAAAAATGATGCCTGAAGCTTGCAAATGCTCCCCTGAAAGTTTTGGGAGTCGAAACACAAGGCTTTTTATCACAGGACAAGAAGTCAGCTAAGGCCCGGTGTCACAATTTCAGCAAAAATCAGACTTTTGGCAATTCACTCAAAAATGGTGCCAACCGGTTGCAAATGCTCCCCTGAAAGCAATGTCGATGGAAACAGAAGGCTTTTTATCACAGGACAAGAAATCAGCCTTCAACAACTTAACCGGCGGAAAATGTTTTTTTGAAAAAATCCCTAAGCCCCGGGGTCAGAATATCAGCAAAAATCTGACTTTTGGCAATTCACTCAGAAATAATGCCAGAAGCTTGCAAATGCTCCCCTGAAAGTTTTGGCAGTCGAAACAGAAGGCTTTTTATCACAGGACAAGAAATCAGCCCTCAACAACTTAACCGGCGGAAAATATTTTTTTTCAAAAAATCCCTAAGCCCCGGGGTCACAATTTCAGCATAAATCTGACTTTTGGCAATTCACTCAAAAATGATGCCAGAAGCTTGCAAATGGTACCCTGAAAGTTTTGGCAGTCGAAACAGAAGGCTTTTTATCACAGGACAAGAAATCAGCCCTCAACAACTTAACCGGCAGAAAATATTTTTTTGAAAAAATCCCTAAGCCCCGGGGTCAGAATTTCAGCAATAATCTGACATTTGGCAATTCAGTAAAAAATGATGCCAACCGGA